>NC_086446.1:716234239-716974864 GCF_028390025.1 Pseudophryne corroboree | reverse complement strand
AAAATAAAGCAGCTACAGTGTCGTGATCTGTTATTATAGTATAACGATTAGTATATTACAATATAGCATATCATAAAAGTACCTACTATGTACACTATAGAGAACTTAAATACAGTTTATTTAACCATATGTTCTACAGGAATATTGACAATACTCATTGTTTAAGATATAATTTATTAAAAATTATACCAAGAATACTTCTAGAAATGTGCATAGGACGGGTTCGTTACACAGAATGATGTATTTAAATATGTGTGTACGTATATCTCTATCTATCTATCTATCTATCTATCTATCTATCTATCTATCTATCTATCTATCTATCTACCTATCTATATATATATACACACACACACACACATACACATATGTGCAGTTTTATATGCTATATATATATATATATATATATACGTGTGTGCGTTTACAGTTTATATACAAATGCAATTTATATCTACATATATATATATATATACACACACACACATACATACATACATACATACATACATATATATATATATATATATATTTATGTATACACGCATATGCTGTTGTTTATGCTGTACATACACATGGAAATAAATAAGTGGAATATTTAATGTATGCGAGTCTTTTCATATATTAATTATCTAGAACTTTGTTACATGTTAGTGACGTGTGTATTCAGTTCTGTAGTATAGATTGGATTCCAGTGTGTTGTGTTATTACCCTGAGCTGAGAGCACGTTTCATTACATTATGTAGGAATAGGGACATAACAGAATCTTTGTGTTTTGTTGCATGTATTGTGCAGACACCAACAAGTGTACTCTTATGTCCCATGTGCCAGTGATCTGATCCGGTGATTAATGTCTGGGTGTCTCTCTCTACAGTCCCTATGATTGACCCTCACGGCAGAATGACTGGCTCTTACCTTAACCTGAGACTCTGTCATGCCCAGGGAGTAGGCCAGTCTGGCCCTCTCAGGCCCTGCCAAGTATTTCGTCTGTTCAAAGGTTTTTTCCAAAGCAAAAATCTGCTGCCCTGAGAAGGTGGGCCTGGAGTGCTTCTTCTTGCCGTCCTTATCCAGAATCATCCCGGCTTGGCCTGAAAGCAGGAAGTACAGATATAGTAAGGGAAATAATAGGATTTAAAGAACAATATAACTCAGCACATGGCTTCGGCCTGCTCACATTATAGTGCTCAGCCTGTAACACGTCACATCTGGCTGCTGATATAATGATGTATATAGACAAGCCTGTAGGTGTGAGAATGGAGCGCTTGCTAGCATGGAACAGAATGAACTTGAGCGGCTGAAGGAGGTCACAGAAGTTTCCAATGTCATGGAAAACAAGTTGTATACCATGAAATATATGGGCGGCTCACTTCCAAGCCAGATTACTAGAAATACAGTGCTAATTCTCTCATGTAATCTATCTATCTATCTATCTATCTATCTATCTATCTATCTATCTATCTATATATCTATATCTATCTATATATATGTATATATATATATATATATATATATATCTAAGATAGATTAGATAGATAGATAGATAGATAGATAGATAGATAGATAGATAGATAGATAGATAGATAGATAGATAGAAACTGTATGTAGTATGGATGTATATGAGTGTGTGGTGTACTTACTAGGACAGGCAAGCCTGGGGTCCCTCCATGGCGAACTCTGCATAACTCCAGGCCAGAAGATGGGGGCTCTGCCAGGCAGCTCTGCCAGGGGTTTGGGGTACCTAGACACAGCTGCTGGGTTAAAGTACATCCCAGTAGAAGTGGCAAGTCCATTAATGCGGGGCAGGCTGGAGAGCAAGTTGCCCGATGACCCCAGTGTGGCCCCTAGGGGCCTGCCGAGAATGTCACTAATCCCATGAGGTGTCCCCAGGGGGAACTGTGCGCTTAGGGAGGACAGGTTGTGGGCTTTGAAAGTGGACGGGTTCTGCAAAGTGTAAGGGAACAGGGTGGTCTTCATCTCTGCCATGTTGTGCAGGGCAGCCAGGGGTGTGCTGCTTAGGACGAATGCACTCTGCCGGTTAGCATCCATCTGCCCCACAGCTAACATTTGTGATCATCCAGGACAGCCCCCAGCCCCTCTGGTAAAGCCAGGCAAGTCCTGCAGCGTCCAGGGAGGGGGGAAGTTTCTTGTGGGTCAGCAACAGGCGTCTGCAGCAAGGTTCTTCCAAGAAGCATCCAACCCCCTCTTCTCAGGCTCTCAGGGTCCCTGCTGCTGCTGCTGCTGCTGCTGCCACTTTATTCCAGGTGCCAACAATCCAGGAGTGTCCTGTGCAGTGTGTCCCAGGCTGAGCTGCACATATCCCTCTGCTGCCCAGTCAGCCCAACAGCCTAGGGATGCCTCTGATAACTGGGCAGGCACCTGCAATTCCAGCCTGCTGATTGGCCAGCACCCAGACCCAGCCGCACACCCATTGGCCCATCGATTGGGGGCCCCCCTCCTGTCCTGCATCCACACACAGCAGCATGAAATGAAGGTCTTATTATAAAGTCAGGTGCTTTAAATGGCTGTAAATTCACCGACTGATTTATCTTCCCAATGACTAAATAAATCCCATTCAATGAGATTTTAGTGAGGCTCAGGCTTTAAAAGGGAATCAGGGAGATAGAAAAAAATATATAGCACCGGTATCTCATCAAAGCTGGAAATGTAAATTTTATTGTCATTTTGGCTGAGTATTAATTTGTCTTAGTTAAAGAAGCAATAAAAAAAAGTATAAAATAAAAAAAAAGAATGAAGGGGGGAAAATCATGCAGGCAGCAAATCTATTATATTGATGTATATTAAATAATTACACAGAACCGTCGTAAGCAAAATAAGCAGCCGCGATTACCAGCATGTATAAATTGGCGAACTATAAATCAGCATCCGTATTACTTGTAGCATCTTATTATACCAGACCTCAATCTACTGTGTGATTCCATGCGCCTCTTCCTTTTCCCTGATAGCTGTCCGTTGTAACCTGTAGCTTCTCCTGTACAATATATCAGGATATTTCCAACATGTGAATACATAAATAGATAGATAGATAGATAGATAGATAGATAGATAGATAGATAGATAGATAGATAGATAGATAGATAGATAGATAGATAGATAGATCGATCTATCTGCACTTATCTCTATCTATCTATCTATCTATCTATCTATCTATCTATCTATCTATCTATCTATCTATCTATCTAGTTATCCATGTGTGTGTGTGTGTGTGTGTGTGTGTGTGTGTGTGTGTGTGTGTGTGTGTATATATATATACACACACACACACACACACACACACACAAATAGATAGATGCAGAGATATATATGTATATATATATATATGTATACACACACACACACACACACACACACACACACACACACACACACACACACACACACATATATATATGTGTGTGTGTGTGTATATATATATATATAGAGAGAGATAGATAGATAGATAGATAGATAGATAGATAGATAGATAGATAGATAGATAGATAGATATAGATATAGCTATAGAAATATATGATATGGTACTGTGCAATTTTAAACTCAGTGTACACCAGTACGTGCTTTCCTGTGACGATTCCCACATCTCCCCTTACTTCTCCTGCAGGGCGGTGAAAGGCACATTTTGTGGGAACTGGCAGCAATGGAGGTATGTACTTTACAAACAGGACACAATAGACAGTAAAAGTGATTGTGTATACAGCCGACAGACAATCGTCTCACAACACAGGGTCTTTGTGCCGAGTTATCCATTGGAACCCCCAGACCCCTCTCTCTGTACAGGACATATAGACTGAGACCCTCCACATGGAGTGGGTAAATGATGTAACAGTCAGCTGCATGTACAAGGCCAGGAGAGGAGCCGGCTCACTAGATGAAGAGGGTTTTCTTCACTGATATATTATCTGATGTGACCTGTGGTGTCTTCACAGACTGACAAACTACTCCCAATAATACAGTGCTGAAATGACAACCCCCCCCCCCCCCCCTTCCCCTACACAGACCCCTACCCATTATAGACACAGCTAGCCTGACGTGTAATCAGGTGCTACAGTCACTGGGTCTTTTTCTGTTTTCGAGGATTCAGATCTATACTGGTGTTTTAATATATATATATATATATATATATATATATATATAATACGTATATACACATGCCTCCACACTTATGGACCACACTGTATGTAAACACACATAGATATATATCTCTATCTCTCTATAGCTAGATAGATAGAAAGATAGATATTTATTTATTTTTATATATAATATATATAGAGATAGATAATATATATATATGTATATACACAATATACATATATTTTATATATATATATATATATATATATATATATACATACACACACTCACTCACACATTTCACATTTTCAATATCTATAATGAGTCGTACGGCATCCCCCTGTGTTTTATAGAGGTGAGGTGTATTAATGTTGTGGCTTTATTTCATGCAGGTAACATAGTTTTGTTTTTAAAATGATTCTTCATTGTTTAGTAAATGTGTCTGTCCGTGTTCCCCTCTCGATCCCCGTGATTGTGTGTGAATTGGCCTGGACAGGTTTTATCTCTGTCATATAATACTGTAGTTGTGAGAGGTATTTCTGCAGAATAGGAACGATTAGATGTACTAAGCCTGAAAAGTGATAAATATCACTGTGATAAAGCACCAGCCAATCAGCTCCTAACTGTCATTTTTCAAACACAGCCAGTAACATGACAGTTAGGAGCCGATTGGCTGGTGCTTTATCACAGTGATATTTATCACTTTTCAGGCTTAGTACATCTCCCCCACGGTATTTAATGCTCAATGGATTAATGATGGATCATGGGTTTATCTTGTCACATTTACTAAATGTTAAACGTCAGTTCGCTGCAAAGTGTAAAATAATTAAACGTAACAGAGAGAGAGAGAGAGAGAGAGAGAGACTTTTTAATTATTTTCTAGTGGTTATTTGTGTAAATATATACTTTTCCTTGTAGTTAATAAAATTCGGCGATACAGCCACATATAACTATATTTTGCCGAACATTTTATTATATATTTATAACTGTGATATATGGCTCACTTACCGGCCGATGTAGCTACCTATTTTCTGGTTACATAATACTAGCCTGCTGATTATCCAAATTAAAATTATGACATTTAGAAATTCCTGCAACATAATTTACAAAGTATAGATACAGTCTATAACCTAATTATAGTCTGCGTGCACTCTCCACTGTGTAACATATTATTGATACTTGTATTTACAACGATACATTAGTAATCACTCCCCCGACCAACACAGCATTGTGTAGTGCAGAATAATAATAATAATAATAATAATAATAATAATAATAATAATTGTATCTATCTATATAAATAATTTTTTTGAGATTTTTTTTTTCCCGGAGACTTCGGCTGCGACACACATTGCTGGGATTTATAGTTCACTGAGTGGTCCAGCCACTGTGTTGCAGTATGGAATGTGATGCTGCTGAGATTGCTTGTCTGATAGGATACATGGATATTGCTGTATACATAACATGAGAGAGTTGGAGCTGTAAGAACACACAAGTTAGGATTCACATTGTAAATAACACTGCAAATACAGTATATAGCCCGAATCCTCATATTGTCATCTCACTGATCTGACCTATTAGTATTAGGAGCAAATGGCAGCTGCCTCCTCTGACCTGACGGTGCTGATATTCAGCTTTCTGCAATGTCTTTACCAAGCGTCTGACAACCTGTAGCTCTATAACATCTGGCTGTCAGGGCATGCTGAGACTTGTAGTTCCACATTATATCTCTTGGGACTGGTCAGAGGGAGTAATCAAGATCCTGACCTGACAGATTCTGCGATTTATACACTTTCCCTAGCACAATGTACGTAAATAATGGAATAATATGTTTCCCCCCACTATGGCTGGTGTCAGTGATCGCAGTCGTCCAGGACACTTGTGCAGCATTAAATATGCATGACTGTCCTGCTACCTAATACAGTGGTTCTCCAATAGGATTCGGATGCATGTCCTGTCCTGTGGCTCTGTTATACAAACGAAACCTTGTATATCTATCTATATCTATATCTATATCTATCTATCTATCTATCTATCTATCTATCTATCTATCTATCTATCTATCTATCTATCTATCTATATATATATTACAACAACAATTTACAGATACACAAATAATCATAAAAGTTCCAGATTATTATTATTATTATTATTATTATTATTATTATTATTAATAATAATAGTAATAATAATAATAATAATAAAAAAATAATAATATTACATTTGTAAGAATGTTGCAGCGTTCTTAAATATCAGTAGCGATACAATAACAAAAATAGATGAGAACGAATAAGTTCGGTAAAAGCCATCACTACCTGCCAATCACTTTTCCTATGACACAGCATACTGTTACACTCCTGTAACACAAATTATACGTAGAATCTTCAGATTTCTCACCTGTTACTATAATGTGGCCTCATGCAGATGAGACTTTGCAGCTGCTCATTGGTTACCTATGTCACCTGCGAACACATGGTCTAAAAATCCATCTATTGCATGAAGTGTCAGTACATTCATAGACATATGTGTTGTGAAGTGCTCGGTGATTTCAGCTTTTTGATCTAGTGCCTGCTTGTCAATAAGGCCGCGTTTCAGAGCAGACTCCATCAGCGAAGTAAGTTAGAATTTAATGTCTGTTTATAGATCCTATATTAGTCATTTCCCACATTGCCTGTTTATGAGCAGACTTGGGAGATAGCCCTATGTACCCAGGCTCTGCATTGGGTTTATGGAGGCATGATTTGTCACCCACTCTGCATGCTGCTCTTCACATAATTAATACGTGGACAATAGCCGGATAAGATGTCCCAGAGATGTGATCTAAATACACTCATTCACATTCACGCCTATCGTTCTGCGCTGTATTACCTATGTGAGAGATTCTTATTTTATCACTGGTCTAATGTACAAATAACTGCACTAGATACATTGTAACATAGTGATCGACTGCGATTGTTTCCTAATATTTATACAACACTGCAATATTGCAATACAATGAAATAAGGTCTTATTCTCGGCAGGCAGGCAGTATACAAGGCAGGCAGTATAAATGAAGCAGCAACAGCTTATAAATAGTCTCAATACATTTAACAAGTGAGTATTTATGTTGACATAAAATAAAAAAATGCATATTATAATAATAATAATAATAATAATAATAATAATAATAATAATAATAATCTTTTTTTGTGTATTTCCCCCAATATACATGGGTTCTCACTTGTATTAATTGTTCAGTCCTTCTTGTTCATCATCATCATTTTTTTTGTGTATCCCCCCCCCCCCCATATACATGGGTTCTCAGTTGTATTAATTGTTCAGTCTTCTTCTTCTTCTTCTTCTTCTTCTTCTTCTTCTTCTTCTTCTTCTTCTTCTTCTTCTTCTTCTTCTTCTTCTTCTTCTTCTTCTTCTTCCTCTTCTTCTTCTTCTTCTTCTTCATCATCATAATAATAATAATAATACTAATAATACTAATACTAATAATAATAATAATAATAATAATAATTAATTTCATATTTCTTTATATGAATCTTTGACTATCCCTCGACAGGGCATGCTGGGACTTGTAGTTCCACAACAGCAAGTTGCGTATATCTGCCATATGAAACTAGCATTTTAAATATTTTTTTTCCCTTTTATCATAAGACTTATTAGAACAGCCCTCCGAGTTGTGATACTTTTTTACCCTAAGCTCCTAATGCCGGTAATAATAATAATAATAATAATAATAATAATAACAACAATAATAACAATAATAAAAAATTATTATTATTATTATTATTATTATTATTATTATTATTAGGGATCTATGCATCTTTTTTTATATTAGTTCAAGATAAATACAAATATTCTTTCTATCACTTGACAATTTCATTGGCATTGTTGGATTTGGTTTTGTATAATCGACTTGGTCTTTTAGCACCCCCTAGTGGAAATCAATACTAACGCAAGCTTGCAGAAATAAGTGGCCACTCATGAATAGATCTTGATGGATTTGGCCCATTTTGACCTATTTAGCCAGTTATGATAGTACTGATCTAAAGTTAGGTGCAAATTGTGCCCAGCACAGAATTTTCAGACCTTCCTTGTATAAAGGGAAATTGCTTCATCCCCACACCCACGACAGAATGGTTCTTCTAGGTGCAAATTTGTCATCCAGGGCCCTCTTCCCTCATGTGCTTATCCTTTGTCTTACTTTAATAATCTTCAACTGTACCACATCCAGCAGTCTTCTGCCACCTGATACTTATTCCAGTGTCATCCGCTGATGTAACTATGTTTATTTACCCTGAACTTGTCCTATACTGTCATCAACTGTAAGTTGCTGTTTTCCTGTTTATTTATGTACTCTGTAATTGGGTGCTGCAGAACCCTTGTGGCGCCATATAAATAAAGGATAATAATAATAATAATAATAATAATAATAATAATCCATTAGCTGGATTGCTTTTAACTTTAAATCACCCCCTTAGACAGGGGCTCTTTAAGAGAGGAGGAGACCCATGTGCAGCCTCCTCCAACCGGGTCCCCTTCTCTCTGACAGCTCCTGGTAGCGGAGCAGCGCTGTAGAGAGTTTGAGCCAAATGCGTATGTGCAGATCTCTGAGAAAATAGTGCGGCGGCCATTTTCCCGGAGATTTCTGCAGCAGTGTTGCTGACAGTGCTGGACTGCGGAGGGGTAAGTGTACAAAAAAATATGTGCAGCATGTGCGGTGTGGGACCCCCCTAGACTCATTTAGCATTTATGAAGTACATTCTATAAAATGACCAGTAGAAACCGATTGGTTGATCAGTGTGGATTCTTCATCACATACACTCATTTGGCCAAATCTAGCCAGTGTAATTATGACCAAATCTTAACCCAGCTGCAAGATTAAAAGTAAAGCTGTTTGTGAAATGGTTAAAAGTACTGAAAGTGATTAGGCCTCCTAAAAAAGTTGGCCTCTTTCTTTTTATATATCTGCAGATCTCTTTTTTAATTCTTCTTTTAAGCTTAATTTCTACTCCTTAGGCTTGTCACTTTGATCCAGTACAGCAGGACTCAGCACAAAAGTCATGTGCTGTAATAAACCAATGGCTCCGCTGGGTCCTCACTGGGCCAGGTGGATAATGTGGTTGGAAGATGACTGCTATTTCCTGACAGCCAGGACATAAGCATGATGCAGGTGGTAAGTGCAGGGATCAGACTGCAGTACTGGCACATGTGTGCCCAGCGTTACATAATGCATCCTATTGGAAATTCAGTTGCATCTTCGGCACTAAGCATGGGGTAGGTGTAAGAGCAGCTACTAGCAATGACAGCTGGAGTGCTGGGCAGGGGGTGGGGTGCGATTGCATAGGTGCGTATGACTCAGAATACAGGTGGATAGACACGTAGACCTTACAATCAAAGTAGACGCCCAGAATTGCGTCTACATGACGTGAGACTCAGGCCCTTTGGTGGTTGCCATTAAGCCCCGTTAGTGAGATCTCCTAGTTCCCTGGACAGGGCTAGTCCGCCCCGCATGTCTGGCTCTGCCCCCCCTCCCCCCACCCGCACGGGTGTGAAAGCATCGCATGGAGGCGATGCCTTAGTACCCGGCGAGTAGCTCCCTGCCGGCACAGCTAGTGCACACCCTAGCTGTGCTGGCAGACGGCTACCCGCTGCGTCATGGGTTGCAGCGGCTGCCCCCGCAATGGTCCGGACACGCCTGCTTTGTCCAGACCGCGCCCCACCAATGGCATTCTAACGCCGTTGGCACGCTCCCTCCCACCCCGTGACCGCCTCTGCCTGTCAATCAGGCAGAGGCGATCGCAGTCCTGAGATGCTTTTAGCATCTCACTGGGCTCCTGGGGTGCACATGCGCGGGCGCACTCCACAAAGGGCTTCAGACTGCGATCGCTGCCGCTGTAGCAATCCAGTCTGAATTAGGTCCTTCAATAATTCAACACCATGGGGTCGATTCAATTAGGCAATTTATGAATAGCGCCGGGAATTATCCCAGGGGATGAGAGAAGAATTCCCGACTATTGCGGGTAACTAGCAGCTGAATTGAATAGCGTCGGGAGCTAATTCCCGGCGCTATTCATAACTTGCCAAATTGAATCGACCCCCATGTGTAACGGTTGGCCAAGCCCTATACACATAACTGGCTGCGCGACTTGTTCTTAATCTGCCGGATTGTCAGTCCCATACCTGCTGACGTCGCAACACATGTAGTTACCAGCAGCTCTGATAGTTTCCAGCAGCCGCATAACCTCCTGCATTTACACGTGCGTCCCAGGGCGTCCTGTTTGCACTGCATTCTTGTGAACACTTAATAAAAAATGTAAAAGAAGACCTCAGAGGGTTATCAGTTCTCTTTATATCTGTATTATGTAATCCCAGAGGGGAACGCTCTCATTTAACTGAAATGAAATAGCTTTCACTGACACCTTGTGGTCAAACTGTTTTTAAAATGCTTACATGTCTAATATCGAGTAAATAGCTTTAGAACAAAATGCAAATCAGAAATTATATTAACCATGCAGTCTATTTATGTGTTTTTTATATGTGTTTAAAAATGCAATAAAAAATGCATTACACACTAGGGAGGCCAATCCCGGGATCGGCGGGATCCTGGGATTTAGGCCCAAAAATGGCCGGGATTCAATCCCGGGATTGGAAGCTCCAATCCCGGGGATTGAGGGATCAGCGTTGAACGTCCTCAGGACGCTCAGACGCTGCCCGGCTCCCTCCTCCTGTCTCCCCCTGCGCAGCGTGACCTGTGACTGTGAGGTCACGCTGCGCTTTCAGCAGCCGCCGAGCCGGAAAGTACGGCGGTCTTCACCCGCCGCCTCCTCCCGGCTCACCCTGTACTCACCCGCTGGCTCCTCCCGGCTCCCCTACACTCACCCGCCGGCTCCGCTGTAATCATCCGCCGGCTTCTCATCACCCGCTACCTGGCTGTGCAGGTACGTTTTTTTTTATGTCTGCAGGGCGGGAGGGGCGGGGCGTGGGGGGTGGCCGGACACAGTCTAAAGCCAATCCCGGGTATCCCGGGAATATATTATATTTTACCAAGTGTGTATAGGAGACGTAGGGGGACATTTACTAAGCAGTGATAAGAGCGGAGAAGTGAGCCAATGGAGAAGTTGCCCATGGCAACCAATCAGCACTGAAGTAACATCTATAATTTGCATACTATAAATGATACAGAGCTGCTGATTGGTTGATGGGGCAACTTCTCCACTAGCTCACTTCTCTGCTCTTATCACTGCTTAGTAAATGTCCCCCATACTTTTTAGTCTAATACAGAAAAATCCCATTGTATCATGACAGTAGAACTGCATTGACAATTGTGTGCATACATGTTGAAGTTATCTGTTATAAACTAAGTAGAATAGGGTCACCTGGGGCAGGACGCCGGGCAGAGCACTTACGATCGGGATTCCAGTGCCAGCACTGTGGTCAATGTCGAAATCCCGGTGTTGGTCTTGTGATCAGTGTCGGGATTCCGGCGGCAGTATGCTGGCTGGATCCCATAGTCAGAGTAGGCAGCGTGTCCCCTGGCAGTGGCATTACCTTCCTGGCTAATGGAGCCTGGTTCTGGTTTTAGAAATATAGGGGACCCCCACGTCTTATTTCATCCGTAGTTTTCAAACCAGGAATGGTCCAAGAGCTTGTGCTGGTTCTTAAAATACAGTATTTTGTTCCCTGTATTTAGTGAACTAGAACTGACTCCAAGAGCCCGTGGCTAGGGGGGGGGGGGAAGGGGGGGGTGAGTGTGTGTGTGTGTGTGTGTGGAGGGGGGGGCACGCAGTTCAAAAAATAATTTTTTTATCCCTACTTTTACACATTTACCCAGAGAAACCGTCACAGATCTCACTGACCTGTGCAGGCTTCTCTGAACACGCTGCAGAGGAGGACGTCTATTTGAAAAGTCTATTTTGATCCGATTTTGCACAGTTCATGGCTGAAACAATAGAGGGGGTCACTGCAGCCTGGTGGTCCCCCGCATCATGATTCTAGACAGCCACAGGCCATTTGGCAGCAGGACTGGTTTCCCCGGAGGTGTCGGGCCCGGAGCGGTTGGATATTGAAAAAAGCACTTTGTCTTTGGCAAACCTCATGTTCCAGTATAGTCCGGCTACCAAAGATAGCTGCCAGGGCTTACTGGCACTTGTAGAAGCACAAGTTCCACCTGTAGATTGCCGAAGAAAAATGCAAACAAAATTACAGAGACAGTTTAATTGTAAAATAACATAATAAAACAAACACAAGTATCATATAAAATTATTTCTCCGGCAGGGTCCACAGGTTATCCACAGTATAACAATGGGATGTGATGAAGCGACAGCGGATTTGCACCAATCGGTCAAAGCTTTTCCACCCTCCCAGCATGCAACAGGCCTGTCCATATATCCCAGCCTCCTGGCTCAGGAAAATCATTTTTTAGTTTGGTGCGGCAGGAGCTGGACCATGGTCAGAGGGCTGCTGGTTGTTAGCAGCCCTAAGCTTTCTTATTTTATTTTTCTAGTCTTACTATTTTTTCTTGAGAGATCTTTCTAAACAGCGTCTTATACGTACCTTAGAAAGAGTCGCTCCAACAACTCTCGGCTGGGTCGCGACAACGCTTACCCACGAGTACAGTGCTGTTTAGTCGGGCATCTGTGTCGGATATACTAGCAGGTCCAGCAGACGTTACCAGGCTGTGGCCGGAGCACAGGGAGAAGGTAAGGCATCGGTTCCACTTAGTAGGGGAATACGGACACAGCCGCACTGTTTTGGGAGGAGACTACCAAACAGTCACTTGGCGCGGCTGCCACACCGGGTGCACCAGCGCTAGGCCTTAGGGATCAGAGGCTCCAGGAATAGTATGAGGCCGCGATCCCTAGGGTTGTCAGCAGTGGGGAGTCAGACCCTCTCCTGGTCGCCCCTCCCCCAATTCATGACCAGTTTCCTCAGAGTCTCCCGCCATGAACTGTTTCTCGCTTCCGTCTCAGATGCTGTACACGAAGGGGACCCAGTCGCAGCATAGGCGGCTGTGCGACTGGTGCGTCTGTGTTCACTATAGGTTCATGGAGCAGCAGTGTACACTAGTAGCGTCTGGATCCACTCAGCGTTCGCTAACGTATTGATCAGTCCTGGAAGCGAGGTGAGTTTCCCTGTATCCCACTCTACTTAGTACGGGTAATACAGCACTAAGTCTCTATCTATCCTTTTGAGTACGAATAGTTAGATAAGTCCCTATTGCATATGAGTCTTTATACATTTACTGTTGTTTCTTCCGCAATGCATCTGAATACGTTAGATCTGTTTAAACATGATGCAGTAATATGTTCTCCTACATACTTAAAATGTAGTTGTAGTTGATGATGTGCTCATATTGCTTATTATACTAAAGTATAACATGTGAATGACTGCTAGTGTGATTGCTGACTTTACTATATTTCTGTCAGTTTTGTTTATTCCGATCCTCAATGCTGGTGCATGGGTAGTGTCGGATTGTATGTCACTTTAAGAATCTTAAAGTGATTACAGTCACAAATTGTGTAGTACACTGGGAAAGTGTTGATTATTTATCATGTCTAAGAGCGGCAAAGGTGAGGAAGGTACACTCACAGCAACACCAACACTCATATCATGTTTGTCTTGCAAAGCTGTGTTATCCTCTCAGGATCTGCTTCAGGATGGTTTGTGTGCAAATTGTTTTAGCTTTCACCAGGGGTTAATGAAAAATACAAGACAGAATCTGGTGCAGATGGATCCACCTTGGGCTATGTCTGCACAGGCTTTATCCAGTATAACTGAATGGATAATTCCTCCAACTCCTGTACCAGGGATAGGTTACACTATTAACCCTTACATGCAGCGCCCCACCTATGGTGTATCACTTCCAACAGCAGCCTCTCAAAAGAAACAAGCTGATAAGCCGGTGGTAAGTAAATCTTCACCCTCACAGGCTACACATGATTCAGATGAGGATTCATCGGAAGATGAAAGCTCAATTAATTCTACTTCGGCATACCTAGAGGAGGAGGAAGGTCTCAGCTCAGTGGATATAGCTGAGTTAATTAAAGCTATGAAAGCAGAGCCGGCCCTAACTAATATGATGCCCTAGGCAAGATTTTGGCTGGTGCCCCCTAGCACCACCGCTGGTTCCGCCTCTGACTTTGCACCTCTTTCCCAGCACCATCACCCCTCACCCATAGCAGTCCTTATTTTGGTGTTTGTACCCCCTATATTTTAAATAGGAACAGTTTGCACATTTGGCGCACAGCCCAAAAAGGGGTGTGTTTTTGCTGGCAAGAGGCATGGCCACACAATAGTAACCCCAATTCCAATTATGCACACAGTACTGCAACTTTATTCACATTTGATCATGTGATAGTGTCCATAATTCATATTACATCCCACAGTAGTATCACTTTACCTTATAAACGTTACTCCTCACAGTAGAGCCCCTTATTCACATTACATCACACTGAATTGCTCCTTATTCACATTACACCACACCCTATTGCTCTTTATTCACATTAGATGACACAGTAGTGCCCTTTCTATACACAACGCCACATAGTAGAGCACCTTATACACATAATGCCACACATTAGTAATGCATTTATACACATAATTCCACACAGTAATGCACCTTACACATACTGTATGAGACACATTATTAATGTCCTTATAAACATAATGCACCTTACGCATTATGACAACCTTTATTAATGCCCTTTTACACATAATGTCCCTTACACATATGCCGTACATTATTAATGCCCTTATACACATATTCTGAACACTACTGCGCAACCAACCCACTCACATGCACACAGCACTCACACTGCCACTAACACTGTGACCTCTGCCTCTGCTTGGATACAGATGTGTCCTCATAAATCTTGCCTCAATGGTAACGTTGGGCACCTTTTTTTTATGAAAATGCATCTTATTTGCATTGCTATGTGGCTAGGATGCACAAGCAGCTTCTGCTGATTAAAATGATATGCAGCATGCCTATATACTGTGTGAGACTGTGGCTGTATCTGCATATAAAATGCTACACACAGAATATAGGCATGCCGCATATCATTTTAATCAGCAGAAGCTGCTGATGCCCCTAGGCATATCAAATGCCCTAGGCAATTGCCTAGTTTGCCTATGCCTATGGCCGGCTCTGTATGAAAGCCATTCTGTCCTTAGAGGATTCAGCAGAGCCTGTGTTAAAAACCAAGGCACCTGTGTTTAAACATCCCAAAACAGTTAAGACTAAGTTTCCAGGATCAAATCAGCTGATGGAAATCATGGAAGAGGCTTGGGCTACGCCCAATAAGAAGTTTAGAATTCCAATTATCCTCTTCCAGCTGGGGATTGTTTAAAAAGAGAGGTGGCTCCTAAAGTAGATACGCATGTGATTCGATTAGTGCGAAAATTTACATTACCTTTGCCTTCAACATCATTAAATGATGTCACGGATAGGAGAGTGGATGGTTTTCTAAAAACATGTTTTCCATCTGGGGCAGTCGTAAGGCCAGCCATGGCTTCAGCTTGGATGGCAAAGGCAGTGGCTGCCTGGGTGCATTGGAGGGGGATTTTCCAATAGCTTTTAGAGAGAAAAAAATCCCATATAGCACATATAAAACAGGCTGCAATGTTCTTGGAAGAAGCAGCATTGGATATGGGTACTATTGCCTCCAGGGCATCAGCTTCAACAACAGCTGCTCGCAGAGTAGTTTGGCTACGTACGTGGAAAGCTGATACAGAATCTAAGAAGGTTTTGGAATCTTTGCCCTTTTCTGGAGATATTCTTTTTGGTAAAGAATTGACAGATATTCTGGAGTCAGAAGCAGACACCAAGAAGGTCAAGTTTCCTTCCACATACAATTTCAAACCTAAAGTTCCGGCTTTTCGTCCCTTTCGGTCTCAAGGAAAAGCTAAAGGAAAAAGTGATGGCAAGCAGCCCCAATACAAGAAGTCTGGCAAGTCCAGGGGACTGGTTGGGAAAACAGATAATAAGCCATCAGCCTGATGGTGCGGGCCTCGACCTGGGGGACCGACTTCTTCAGTTTGCACAGATCTGGCAGCAGTCTACAACAGATGCCTGGGTGCAGGAAGCGTTATCTCTAGGTTATGCGTTTGCCTTCAAGAAGCACCCTCCTCCAAGGTTTTTTTGTACCAGCCCGTCTCGGGTAGAGACGAACGCCAGGGCTTTGTTAGAGGCAGTCCAGAAATTGCTTCAGTCAGGAGTAGTCGTTCCAGTTCCTCCTGCACAATGAGGACAGGGTTTTTACTCCAACCTGTTTTTAGTAGAGATGAGCGGGTTTGGTTCCTCGGAAACCGAACCCCCCCGAACTTCACCCATTTTACACGGGTCCGAGGCATACTCGGATTCTCCCGTATGGCTCGGTTAGCCCGAGCGCGCCCGAACGTCATCATCCCGCTGTCGGATTCTCGCGAGATTCGGATTCTATATAAGGAGCTGCGCGTCGCCGCCATTTTTCACTCGTGCATTGGAAATGATAGTGAGAGGACGTGGCTGGCGTCCTCTCACTTTGTTTCAGGGGGCTGCATATCTTTATTCTGGGGACCAGCAGTATTATAGGAGGAGTACAGTGCAGAGTTTTGCTGACCAGTGACCACCAGTATTATACGTTGTCTGCCTGAAAAACGCTCCATATCTGTGCTCAGTGTGCTGCATATATCTGTGCTCACACTGCTTTATTGTGGGGACTGGGGACCAGCAGTATTATATAGGAGGAGTACAGTGCAGAGTTTTGCTGACCAGTGACCACCAGTATACGTTGTCTGCCTGAAAAACGCTCCATATCTGTGCTCAGTGTGCTGCATATATCTGTGCTCACACTGCTTTATTGTGGGGACTGGGGACCAGCAGTATTATATAGGAGGAGTACAGTGCAGAGTTTTGCTGACCAGTGACCACCAGTATACGTTGTCTGCCTGAAAAACGCTCCATATCTGTGCTCAGTGTGCTGCATATATCTGTGCTCACACTGCTTTATTGTGGGGACTGGGGACCAGCAGTATTATATAGGAGGAGTACAGTGCAGAGTTTTGCTGACCAGTGACCACCAGTATTATACGTTCTCTGCCTGAAAAACGCTCCATATCTGTGCTGCATTGTAGTATATAGTAGGAGTACAGTGCATAATTTTGCTGACCACCAGTATATAATATATAGGAGTACGGTACAGAAGGCCACTGCTCTATCTACCTCTGTGTCGTCAAGTATACTATCCATCCATACCTGTGGTGCATTTCAGTTTTGCACAGTTTGCTGACCACCAGTATATAATATATAGCAGTACGGTACAGTAGGCCACTGCTCCACCTACCTCTGTGTCGTCAAGTATACTATCCATCCATACCTGTGGTGCATTTAAGTTTTGCACAGTTTGCTCGCTGACCACCAGTATATAATATATAGCAGTACGGTACAGTAGGCCACTGCTCTACTTACCTCTGTGTCGTCAAGTAAACTATCCATCCATACCTGTGGTGCATTTCAGTTTTGCACAGTTTGCTGACCACCAGTATATAATATAATATATAGCATTACGGTACAGTAGGCCACTGCTCTACCTACCTCTGTGTCGTCAAGTATACTATGCATCCATACCTGTGGTGCATTTAAGTTTTGCACAGTTTGCTGACCACCAGTATATAATATATAGCAGTACGGTACAGTAGGCCACTGCTCTACCTCTGTGTCGTCAAGTATACTATCCATCCATACCTGTGGTGCATTTCAGTTGTGCGCAGTATATATAGTAGTAGGCCATTGCTATTGATATATTACTGGCATATAATTCCACACATTAAAAAATGGAGAACAAAAATGTGGAGGGTAAAATAGGGAAAGATCAAGATCCACTTCCACCTCGTGCTGAAGCTGCTGCTACTAGTCATGGGCGAGACGATGAAATGCCATCAACGTCGTCTGCCAAGGCCGATGCCCAATGTCATAGTAGAGAGCATATAAAATCCCAAAAAATAAAGCTCAGTAAAATGACCCAAAAATCTAAATCAAAATCGTCTGAGGAGAAGCGTAAACTTGCCAATGTGCCATTTACGACACTCCTAGATTGTGTCGGCCACTTGGGTCGCTTAGCTTAGTCACACAGCTACCTCATTGCGCCTCTTTTTTTCTTTGCATCATGTGCTGTTTGGGCACTATTTTTTTGAAGTGCCATCCTGTCTGACACTGCAGTGCCACTCCTAGATGGGCCAGGTGTTTCTGTCGGCCACTTGGGTCGCTTGGCTTAGTCACACAGCTACCTCATTGCGCCTCTTTTTTTCTTTGCATCATGTGCTGTTTGGGGACTATTTTTTAAATCTGCCATCCTGTCTGACACTGCAGTGCCACTCCTAGATGGGCCAGGTGTTTGTGTCGGCCACTTGGGTCGCTTAGCTTAGTCACACAGCTACCTCATTGCGCCTATTTTTTTCTTTGCATCATGTGCTGTTTGGGGACTATTTTTTTGAAGTGCCATCCTGTCTGACACTGCAGTGCCACTCCTAGATGGGCCAGGTGTTTGTGTCGGCCACTTGGGTCGCTTAGCTTAGTCACACAGCTACAACATAACGCCTCTTTTTTTCTTTGCATCATGTGCTGTTTGGGGACTATTTTTTTGAAGTGCCATCCTGTCTGACACTGCAGTGCCACTCCTAGATGGGCCAGGTGTTTGTGTCGGCCACTTGGGTCGCTTAGCTTAGTCACACAGCTACCTCATTGCGCCTTTTTTTTTTCTTTGCATCATGTGCTGTTTGGGGACTATTTTTTAAATCTGCCATCCTGTCTGACACTGCAGTGCCACTCCTAGATGGGCCAGGTGTTTGTGTCGGCCACTTGGGTCGCTTAGCTTAGCCATCCAGCGACATCGGTGCAAATTTTAGGACTAAAAATAATATTGTGAGGTATGAGGTGTTCAGAATAGACTGGAAATGAGTGGAAATTATGGTTATTGAGGTTAATAATACTATGGGATCAAAATGACCCCCAAATTATATGATTTAAGCTGTTTTTGAGGGTTTTTGTAAAAAAACACCCGAATCCAAAACACACCCGAATCCGGCAAAAAATTTTCAGGGAGGTTTTGCCAAAACGCGTCCAAATCCAAAACACGGCCGCGGAACCGAATCCAAAACCAAAACACAAAACCCGAAAAATTTCCGGTGCACATCACTAGTTTTTAGTTCAGAAGCCAAATGGGTCATTTCGGCCCATTCTCAATCTCAAAGTGCTGAACAAATTCATTTGGGTACCTTGGTTTCACATGGAGACGTTACGTTCCATTATTTTGGCCATGGAGCCAGGGGATTATATGGTATCCCTGGATATACAGGATGCTTACCTACATGTTCCTATAGCACTGTCCCATCAGTGCTATCTCAGGTTCGCTATCCTCCAACAGCATTTTCAGTTCCAGGTCCTACCTTTTGGGTTAGCCACAGCCCCAAGAGTATTTACCAAGATTATGGTGGTAATGGCAGCTTATCACCGCCAACAGGGTATAAGAATATTTCCATACCTCGACGATCTTTTAATCCTGGCACAGATGCAGGAATTGCTCTTATGTCATCTGCAACAGACAATAACGTGTCTGCAGAACCACGGGTGGCTCATAAATTGGGCAAAATCGTCTCTGGTTCCATCACAGCGGATGACTCACTTGGGGGCTGTACTGGATTCAAGTCTTTAGAGAGTAATGTTACCTCGGAACAATATATCCAAAGTTCAGTCAAGGATTCAGGACTTGTTACACAGTCAAAAGGTATCCATTCATGCAGCAATGCGCGTGATAGGTTTGATGGTGTCAACATTCGACATGGTGGAGTATGCACAATTCCACTCAAGGCCTCTGCAGCGTCTGATTCTTGCCAAATGGAATGGGTTGCATCAGACGATAAAAACACAAACTATGGTTCTTACGTTAGAAGTAAGAAGGTCATTAGCCTGGTGGCTACAGACATCCCATCTGGACAAGGGGAGACCCTTTTGGATATCAGATTGGGAAATTCTGACGACAGATGACAGTCTTCAGGGCTGGGGAGCAGTGTCAGGATGTTTGTGTTTTCAGGGTCAATGGACCAAGGAAGAAAGTTGCCTGCCAAAAAATATATTGGAACTTCGGGCCATATACATGGCACTGATTCAGGCAAAGGACATTCTTCAGGGAAAACAAGTCCAGATCCGCTCGGACAATGTGACGGCAGTAGCGTACCTCAACCATCAGGGAGGAACTCGCAGCCGTAAAGCGATGAAGGAGGACAGTCACACTAAAGTGGGCAGAACTTCATCATCCAGCCTTGTCCGCAGTGTTCATTCTGGGAGTCCTAAACTGGGAAGAGGACTTTCTCAGTCGACCCGCCATTCAGGCATGCGAATGGGATCTACCTCGGAGGTATTCCAGACTCTAGTAGACAAGTGGGGGTTGCCAGAGATAGATCTCATGGCATCCCGTCTGAACAACAAAGTGTTCGCAAACGGGTCAAGAACAAAGGATCCCAGAGTGATCTTTGTGGATGCTCTGTCGGTGAGATGGGACTTTCATCTGGCTTATGTGTTTCCTTCAATCACCCTATTACCCAGGGTGGTGAGAAAGATAAAGCAAGGAAAAGATGCCGTGATACTAATAGCTCCGGCTTGGCTCAGAAGGCATTGCCACACAGATCTGCAGAGGATGTCGATGGATGTTCCACTTCTGCTTCCTCAACATCCAGATCTACTGATGTAGGGTCCTTGTTATCACAAACATCTGGATTGAGTGTCTTTGACGGCGTGGCTCTTGAAACCTCTATCCTGAAGTCAAGAGGATTCTCACAACAGGTCATTCAAACTATGATCAGAGCAAAGAAACCTTCCTCAGCTTGCATTTATCACCGAATATGGCAAACCTATATTCATTGGTGCAGTGAACGGAAAATGGACCCTAAGTCTTTCAGAGTTTCCAGGGTCTTAGCATTCCTTCAGGCAGGAATGGATAAAGGTTTGAAGGTGGCTTCCTTGAGAGTACAAGTGTCAGCATTGACTGTATGGTTCCAAAAGAAAATTGCCAATTTACAGGATGTGCGTACTTTTTTCCAGGGAATGTTGCGCATTCAACCTCCTTTTGTTCCTCCTACAGTGCCTTGGGACTTAAATCTAGTCCTGAAAGCCCTTCAAGTTGCCCTATTTGAACCACCTAATAAAGTGGATCTTAAATGGTTGACAGCTAAAGGTCTCTTTCTACTGGCTATGGCGTCAACTAGAAGAGTATCAGATTTAGGGGCATTTTCATGTCATTCCCCATTTCTGATTTTTTATCTAGATAAAGCAGTTCTCAGAACTAGATCTGGCCTGGGTATCTTCCGAAGGTGGTGTCTAAATTCCATCTTAATGAAGAAATTGTAGTCCCGGCTTTCCAGGTACCGGGCCTTTTTGCGGCAGATGCATCGCTGGATGTAGTCCGTGCATTAAGGATCTACGTGGATCATACCAGTGCCATGAGAAAGACAGATTCTCTCTTCATTCTCTACGGATTTTACAAGAGAGGATGGCCTGCTGATAAGCAGACACTGGCAAGGTGGCTTCGGATAACGATTTCAGAAGCATATTCTCAGGCTGATCTCCCTGTTCTGGCTAATGTCTCTGCTCACTCTACTCGTAAGGCAGGTCCATCATGTGCAGCACAACGTGGTGCTTCAGTAGAACTGATATGTAATGCGGCCACATGGTCTTCCATTAACACATTCATTAGACATTATGTCTTGGATACCTTTGCCTCTCATGACGCTGAATTTGGGCGAAGGATTCTCCTGTCCAGTCAGGAGCTTCCCCACCACTAAATTGCTTTGGGAAATCCCATTGTTATCCTGTGGATAACCTGTGGACCCTGCCGGAGAAATATACTTTATAGTAAGAACTTACCATTGATAACGGTATTTCTCCTAAGTCCACAGGATCCACAGGGATCCCACCCTGACGCACCTGATTTGAGGATCCTTTTACTCACTAACCTCTTCCTTCTTGTACGGAAGGGTGTGCATGTGTGTTCTTATCGCCTGATTAGGGCCATCTATGATGCTCCTGCCTTGAGCTTTGGAATACAACTGATTTGCCTGAGCTAGGAAGCGGGGATATATGGACGAGCCCGTTGCATGCTAGGAGACTGGAATAGCTTTGACCGATTGGTGCAAATCCGCTGTCGCTTCATCATATCCCATTGTTATCCTGTGGATCCTGTGGACTTAGGAGAAATACCGTTATCAACGGTAAGTTCTTACCATAACGTATATTTCAGTCTATACTTACTATCCTTTAGTCTGTAAGAGTAGAAAAACAACCCTCCCCAATACAAAAATAAAAAGAGAACTAGTATCCTATGTTTAACTTTGGTCTAGGTTACTGGTAGTCAGTGCCTGTCTAAAGTATAGGCCAATGTAAACATAGGAAAGTCATTCTCATTTGACACTAAGGTGGTCATTCCGAGTTGATCGCTAGCTGCATTCGTTCGCTGTGCAGCGATGAGGCAAAAAAAAAAATGGCACTTCTGCGCATGCGCGATGTACTATTACAACGAACGATGTAGTTTCACACAGGGTCTAGCGATGCTTTTCAGTCGCACTGCTTACCGCAGAGTGATTGACATGAAGTGGGCGTTTCTGGGTGTCAACTGACCGTTTTCAGGGAGTGTTCGGAAAAACACAGGCGTGCCAGAAAAAACGCAGGCGTGGCTGGGCGAACGCAGGGTGTGTTTTGTGACGTCAAAACAGGAACTGAATGGTCTGAAGTGATCGCAAGCGCTGAGTAGGTTTTGAGCTACTCTGAAACTGCACAAAAAAACTTTGTAGCCGCTCTGCGATCCTTTCGTTCGCACTTCTGCTAAGCTAAAATACACTCCCAGTGGGCGGCGGCATAGCGTTTGCACGGCTGCTAAACACTGCTAGCGAGCGATCAACTCGGAATGACCACCTAAATCAAGAACAATATAAAGTTCCTACATGATCTATTATCTTTTCCATATATTTCCTGAATTTTTGGCACTACAGGATTGCTTTAGATTCCAAGATCTTTAATCATTATCTCTAGTTGCGGCATCTTCACTCCCTTGTGAGTGTCTGTCACAGAGCTCATAATTCATCATTACACAGCCTATTAATAGCTTATAATCAGCTCCTGAAAGATACATATGAGTTCGCCTTGGAGAGAGACATTGGGGTTACTCTGAAGCCAAAGTATTGGGCACAAGTTAGTGTCGCCTATTTACGTCAGAATCAAGGAACGGTTGTATCGAGGGTACCAGGTGCACATAGGAGCCAACTTTTGAAATTATTGGGGGTGCCCCTCCATGGGACTGAACAATAGCTTAGATATGGATAGTGGCAGCATAAATATTGGGGGTTCTCAAGTACCCACGTTGCTGGCTCCTACGCTGGTGCCTACCCATTCTTAAATTATATTTCCTCACACCTCTGATGAAGGGATTGCTGGGGATGGACACCTTGGCCCACATGTGGTGGCTCCTCTCATAAATTAGGAAATTTGGTTTAGAACATCATTAAATCCTCTTGATAACTGTCATTTCCCTGCAGCACTGTCTCTCGGACTCCTTCATACCACGATCAATACCCAATGTAGAAAACATTTATAGCTCCTGATTGGACACATACTGTATACTAAATGCAAATAACTATATCACTGCTCTATACATCTCTGTCTGTCATATATCATTTAGAATATACTATATTACCAGTGTTCTCCATGAGCGCTCCGTCAAATCTGTCGTTGTATTGTTCCCCTCGCATAACAAAGACTCATGTTAAGCCTGTAAGAAATTGACTCTGGCAATATATACCTTCTTGCTTTTTCCACATGCTTCATCAAGTTCATCGTCCCCTTCACACACACACACACACACACACACACACACACACACACACACACACACACACACACACACACACACTACTCTGCCCCACCCTGCACTATTAGTGCCCCCCCCCACACACACACACTCTTCCATACCCTGCACTATCAGTGCCCCCCCTCCACACACACACTCTTCCCTACCATGCACTATATTTGCCCCCACACACATACACTCTTCCCCATCCACCCTGCACCATCAGTGTCCCCCCCATACACACACTTATCCACCCTGCACTATCAGTGCCCTCCCCCCACAGTCTTCCCCACCCTGCACTATCAGTGCCCCCCCAAACATACACTCTCTTCCCCACCCTGCACTATCAGTGCCCACACACACACACACACACACACACACACACACACACACACACACACACACACACACACACACTCTTCCCTGCCATGCACTATCATTGCCCTCCTCCCCACACACACACTCTTCCCCACCCTGCACCATCAGTGCCCCCCCCACACACACACTATTCCCCACCCTGCACCATCAGTGCCCCCCCCCCCACACACACACTATTCCCCACCCTGCACTATCAGTGCCCTCCCCCCCCACAGTCTTCCCCACCCTGCACTATCAGTGCCCCCCCAAACATACACTCTCTTCCCCACCCTGCACTATCAGTGCCCAACCAAACATACACTCTCTTCCCCACCCTGCACTATCAGTGCCCTCACACACACACACACACACACACACACACACACACACACACACACACACACACACACACACACACACTCTTCTCTACCATGCACTATCATTGCCCCCCCCCCCCCCTGACACACACACACTCTTCCCCACCCTGCACCATCAGTGCCCCCCCCACACACACACACACAGTATTCCCCACCCTGCACTATCAGTGCCCCCCACCACACTCTTCCCTACTCTGCACTGTCAGTGCTTTCCCCCCACAAATATATTTTCCCACCCTGCACTATCAGTGCCCCCCCACACACTCTTCCTCACCCTCCACTATCAGTGCCCCCCCACACACACTTGTGCCCACCCTGCACTATTTTTCCCCTTTTCCTAGGACTGGTGCATCTTGCACTTTATCCTTCATATTCATATGAGTTATTTGTTGGATTTGTATTACTATATGTCACAGATGTTCACTGCTCAGTGTTGTATTGTTCCCTGTTATTGGATTGATTGTCTCCAATTTCTTATTTGTTGTACAATTTCTGTTGTAAGAAAAGTCAACAAAACTATGTTTTATATTTATAAAGCCTAGCTGAGTGACATCAAAAAGGCTGTCTATAATGTAAGGCAGTCACATGATCAGCTCAGTCCCAGCTGTTAGATCTCTCCCAGCTGGATGTAAGGTTTTCCTCACAGGGTACAATGAATACTCCGCAGACATGAACCTGTGATCCAGTGAATATGTTTTGGTTATGCATGACGAGTTTTGTCCGTACAGCTTCCAGGTCCTCCAGATGTGAGTCACACGTGTTTGGGATGGAAAATGGTTTCTTTTTGTGCATGCGATATATCGCACAAGTCTGACTGGCATTCTCTAGGACAGGGGTCAGGGAACATTTTTACCTTTTACCCCAAAATATTAGATACGCCGACGTTACCCCCTTGATTTGAAAGGAAGGAAATCATATATTATTGTGCATATATACTGGTTATCACTGCTTATATGGCATCTCTGAGATACTGTGTGTGTGTGTGTGTGTGTGTGTGTGTGTGTGTGTGTGTGTGTGTGTGTGTGTGTGTGTGTGTGTGTGTGTGTGTTATTATTTTTTTTTATTATTATTTTCGCCAATTACTTTTTGGCAATGAATGGGTTAATTAACACTTTCTCCCCAAAACACCAGAAGGAATGTAAGAAAGATGGATGAGGGGGGAACACACGGCTTTTAGGAGACAGATGGTCACATCCTCACCTCAGTAATGTCAGTGGGAATTTCCCACTGTTCAGTGTGTGGGTTGGCGGGCCGCGGGCGGGAGGACAGGACAGCGCAAGACGGGAGGGCATGAAGGAGCGCGGTGTGACGTCAGCACGTCACACCCTGGCCAGGAGCACAGCGCAGGACTGGCAGGAGGGAGCGCGGTGTAACGTCAGCACGTCACATCGCGAGCGCGAGCCGGCCGGTGTTGGTCGGGGCTGTGACTCGGCAGCACGACCATCCATTACCCCCAGGAATTTCATTTTACCCCATTTGGGGTAATTTACCCCTGTTCCCTGACCACTGCTCTAGGACAGTCCCATCAGCGGCAGCCCTCTAATCCAGCCCATCAGATATATCTTATGGTACAATTATATGCCATACGATATATCACATTGATTTATCACGGCTTGATCAATCGCATGCAATATATCTTATGCAAAAACAGCAGAAAAGTACAAAATCTTATGGAATCACTCCCGCCGTTAGATCTACACTAATATGGTAGACATGCACTAGGTCAAAAGGTCAACAGGGTCAAAATGTTGCCATAGAATAGGTAGACAGTAGAAAAGGTCGACAGGTTTAAATGGTTGACAGGGTCAAAAGGTAAATGGTCGACACAAAAAAGGTAGAAAAAAATAATTTATTTATGTTGGAGTGTTTTGTCACTTTTCTGCCACAAACAAGCCCCATTAGTGCACCGCTTCGCTCGCCATGCTTCTGGCAAGGTGCCTCGCTGCGCTCAGCACAGGTTACTAATCCCAATTGTAGTCCACGTGGATGGTAAAGTATGAAAAAGTTGAAAGAAAAATGATAAAAAAAAAAACCCAACAACTTGTGTCTACCATTATGTGTGTCGACATTTTGAACTGTCTACATTCTACATGTTGACCTTTTGACTCTGTCGACTTAATGCATGTCTACCATTAGTGGTAGACCTATTGACTGTAGACCTTTTTAGTGTAGCTCTATAGTCCGGATGGGATCCGGTCTGAAGATCGACACTGTCTAGGTCGACAATGTTTAGGTCGACCACTATAGGTCAACAGGGTCTGAAGGTCGACAGGGTTTCTAGGTCGACATGTGCTAGGTCGACAGGGCAAAAGGTCGACATGAGTTTTTCAAAATAATTTTCTTTTTTTGAACTTTTTCATACTTTACGATCCATGTGGACTACGATTGGAACGGTAATCTGTGCTGAGCAAAGCGAGGCACCTTGCCCGAAGCATGGTGAGCGAAGCGAGCCATGCGAGAGGACACGGTGCTCTAATTGGGCTTCCTGATCACTGTACGGAGAAAACAACACCAAAAAAACATGAAAAACTCATGTCGACCGTTAGACCCGTCGACCTAGCACATGTCGACCTTCAGACCCTGACAAACTAGTGACTGTCGACCTATAGTGGTCGACCTAAACATTGTCGACCTAGACACTGTCGATTTGATGATCCACACCCAGTCCGGATACCCATAAATTCAAACATTGTGAAACACCATTTATAGGGGTTACATCATATATAATATTGAAGTGGGTTACATCACTGATAAAATAAAATAGATAACCACACTATAGGTAACATCAGGTATGATGTCATAGTGGGTGACAGTCTAATGGCATAACAATGGGTGACATCATAAAAATGTATAAAGGTTAAATCTTTAAAATTGATGAGTTCACAATGAGTAACGTAAATAGGTGACATCGCTGATGTGTCTGCACAATTGATGGCATGACAATGGGTGACACAACTGTGAAGAAACACCAAGACTGGTGAGACCATTACGGATTACATTACTGAGGAGTGAGGACATACAAATAGATCATGTCATAATGAGACAACACAATGGGACATGGTGAGGACGAGGTAGATGTTAGCACAATAGGTGTCTTCACTAATAGCATTTCTTGTTGTCAGTTTAATCAGAAGCTGCATGCAATGCGTCAAGATTTTTTCACATTGGTATTGCTGTGCACGAGAGTAATAGGTGCACTTTATCCGCATATGGATTGAGCATGCATTCATTGGAAATAGGTGGTCATTCCGAGTTGTTCGCTCGTTGCCGATTTTCTCTATATTGCGATTAGTCGCTTACTGCGCATGCGCAAGGTTCGCAGAGCGCATGCGCTTAGTTATTTTACTCAAAAGTTAGGTATTTTTCTCACGGCATAACGAGGATTTTTCATCGTTCTGGTGATTGGAGTCTGATTGACAGGAAGTGGGTGTTTCTGGGCGGAAACTGGCCGTTTTATGGGAGTGTGCGAAAAAAACGCTGGCGTTTCTGGGAAAAACGTGGGAGTGTCTGAAGAGACGGGGGAGTGTCTGGGCGAACGCTGGGTGTGTTTGTGACGTCAAACCAGGAACGAAACTGACTGAACTGATCGCAGTGTAGGAGTAAGTCTCGAGCTACTCAGAAACTGCTAAGAATTTTCTATTCGCAAATCTGCTATGCTAAGATACACTCCCAGAGGGCGGCGGCTTAGCGTGTGCAATGCTGCTAAAAGCAGCTAGCGAGCGAACAACTCGGAATGAGGGCCATTGTCTTAATTATTAATATCTTCAATATAGGGGCTGCTTTGGAGTTGGGCTCCAAATAAAGAAGGATCAACTTTGCACCTGGACAAGCCATATTGCAGTTTATATATTTATTTATTATTTGCATGCAGGGTAAATACTGGCTGCTTTTGCATGTAGCCCACAAATATAGGTCAGCTTCACTTTTACACTGCAATTTAGAGTCAGACTAGAAGTCAAAGTTAAAGCATCAATGTTTGGTAAAAGGGGGTACACACGGAGCGATGTTCACTTAATTTGTAAGCAATCTGACTAGTTTGCTTAGAAATTAAGAACACATCGCTCACTGTGTAGGGTCGTGCTATCGCCGGCTCTATATTGGGCATGCATGCATACATGCCCAATCTAGTGAGATCGCTCATTTCACCGCTGGGTGAGATGAGCGGTTGTTCCCACCCTACCCCCCTCGCTCAGCACACATTGTGCTGTGCTGAGCGGGGGGAGACATGTGTGCTGAGCAGTCTGTGATAGATCGCTCAGCACTCATCTCCAGGAGAAATCTCCCTTGTGTACCCCTATAAGAGTCAATGGGTCAGATGTATTAAGCCTGGAGAAGTGATAAAGCAGTGATAAGAGGAAGGTGATAACGCACCAGCCAATCATTAGGGGTTTGAATGACAGTTAGGAGCTGATTGGCTGGTGCATTATCACCTTCCACTTATCACTGCTTTATCACTTCTCCAGGCTTAATACATCTGCCCCAATGTTTGGTAAGACAAAACCAGGTTGGTTTTCCCTTACCGAACATTGCCACTTGGAATTTGCCTACTAACTCTTTGAAACCTCTGCGGTTCCAGAATCCTGCACCCTGTTACATTTGGACCTCAATCTCTCAGCACATCTGAAGTGTTCCCCACCTGTAGTACAAAATGGTTTTGCCAATGTGCAAATTTGCTCATTTTTTTTGCATTGTTACCAACCCTGAATCAGCCCTAAAGTCTGCAGCCTGCCCCCAAACCCAGGACACAACTACTGGTCAGCATAAACACCAGGGACATTTTGCTCCTTGTGAGCTGATCTGAAGGAACTCTGGCTTCAGTTGTTTACATCATAGGGCCTGACTTCCAATCTGGGATCACACAGACAGGTATATTCAATTCATGTCGGATCCTTTCCGACAGAAAGGATCCGCCATGTGAGTATTCAATGCCGCGCCAAACCCCGACAGGTTTGGCCCATTCCCGACAATGCCAATCCGACTTTTTTAAAAGTCGGATTAACATTGTTGGAAACGGGGTTAAAACCTGTCGGGTTTGGCCGCGCTTCCGACAACACACGTTAAGCCGCCGATCCGCATGTTTTCCGACAGAAAAAAGGGGGCAGCACTGAATAGGTCGGAACCCCTTCCGACCTAAAACAGTCGGAAACTGCCGTCTTTCCGACAAGACGGCAGTTTCCGACTTCAATTGAATACCCCCCCATAGACAGACTGATCTAGTGTTAACTAATTACCATATATGAAAGTGTTTCCAATTTTCTCACAAATGCGCGTTTCACAGTTTGCTGCTTGGTACAATGTTTATCTTACTGTCAGCTGACTCTCAATTTATATCAGTAACTACTCTATAACTACACAGCATATCTATATTAAGGATCCCCCAGATGTAATATAGAGAGATGTAATTCTGCAGTCCCTCCATTTTTGGTCCGCAAATGCAACTACATCCCACGCAGCCCCCATACGGCTCTGCTGATAGATTTCCCATGCTTGGCCCATGTAGGATAAAACCACTGGGGTATCAGGAGTGCAAGGTGTGCGGTGCAGGGGGGCCCACGCACAGCACACCCTGCAACCAATTCATTACATCCACCTCTCCGTCTGCTGTGGCTATTTCCTGCTGCAGAGGAGGGGGCCCAATCCGAGACTGCACACGGGTCCCCTCCTCTCTTAAAGCGCCGGAGGATAGCACCATCTCCTGTGGATAACACCATCTTCAGATGGTGTTATCCTATAGTAGCCTTAGGCTATGAGCTACTATATCGTAAATTCTTCTACAGGCGGATCATTTGGATTGTGGCCATCAGCCCACCGGTAAAGCGCTGGCCAATGATCCAAACCATTATGCTATAACACTGCTTCCAGCTCATCTCCAGGATGGGATCTTATCGGTTCCTGTTTCCTGGCAAGAGAAGAAATGTGCATGAAAATATTCACTTTCACCCTTGCAAATTTCCGTGAAAAATATTTATCACATCCGCATTAAAAATACTGATTGTGATAAATATGCCTCTAATGTCCAATGCACACTGGCCGATACATCGTCCATTCTATTAAACGGCCGATATATATCGTGGGTCCGTCGGCCAGTGTGTACGGGCGATATGTCTGTTAACTCCGCTGTCCACAAACATATTGCGTCAGCCCTGCAGCACAGCCGACGGCCAATATATCTACCGATATATTGGCGCATCGCTGTGTGTGTACCGGCGATCAGCCGGCCGCACACATGGTGCAGCAGCCGGCGGTGATTGACAGCTGAACTGGGTGGGTGTGTGTACACGCCCGCCCAGTTCATGATGTCAGTTCCTGAAGGATCGGGTAGTGTGTATGCACAGCACACTGCCCGATCCATCCATAGCTATATCTGCAGATCAATTGATCTGCAGATATATCTACCAGTGTGTACCCTAATGTCCGTACACATTAGACGATGTCGCTCTGTGTACACACTGAGCGATATGACCGTTCATATCGCTCAGTGACGTCACGTCTCCGCCAGCCTTGCATGCAGGTCGTGGACGACAGTCCAGATCCTGCATGCAGATCGTTACCGACCCGCGGGGCCGCGCATCGGTCGTCGCTGGCGGCATACACGCTTGCGACATCGCTCAGGAAGGGGGAAAATGAGCGAAGTCGCTCATTTTATCGGCAAGTGTGTATGGGCCTTTAGTATTAAAACATTTATTTATTTATTTATTCATTCTGTAAAATAGAGCGGCCTCATCTTTTTTCCCAGTTTTATTTTATTTACATTTATTTACATAGCACCAACATGCAGTATACCATAGCTCTTTTTTTATAACATCAAAATGGATTTACAAAAGAGAAGACAGATGTCTCTCCGGCATAGCGTGTAAGCAGAGGGGTTTCATAGTCTATCACAGGTAAGTAGATCCCCAGAAAGACACTTACATCCAGGGCCGGTGCAAGGGTGTTCGGCGCCCCCCTGCAAACTATAAATTTGCGCCCTCCCTCCATTACTTAATAAAGGGACAGTGTGTCCCGAAGTTCGGCGCCCCCCTCTCCCAATAGGGCTTGAACTTAACACTGCAGACTGGATTCCTGTGCACACTCCCCAGTCAGTAACAGCCCCAAACTGCTTACCCGCACGGTGTCCCGGCTGGCTCCTCACTGTGCAGCACGGTCCCTCGGGTCTCCAGCTACTGTACAGCTGGAATGCGTTGGCAGCAAGGAAGGGTAATTGGCTTACACAGGCACTTCAGCGGCACCCGGAGTGTGGAGGGAGTGAGAGATGCGGCCGCACCACAGCACGGAGAAAGCAGGAACCCAGACGCCGACAGCCGGGAGAAGGGACGCCAGCTCAGTGCAGGCCGTGTGTACAGCCTCCGGACTCCAGGCTACTCAGCCAGGCAGCGCCTATGTATAAGGGACATTGATGTACCTGGTGCTTTCCGGTTTAGCCATGACCCCCTTACATCGCCGGCTCCTCACTCTGGGTTGCTGTCGGATGTCACGTGATGTCTGCAGCCCAGAGCACAGCAGAGAGAGCACCGAGACAGTCACAGAGGAGGAGCAAGAGCTGCTGATGATGATAGACCCTGCGCTCGGTGGCTCCTCTACTACAGCAACTGGAGAATGGGTACAAATGTAACGGGGGACAACGGAGGAAGTGCCCCCTTCTGGGTTGGAACCCGGTGGCAACAGACTCTGTTGTCTCAGGCAGTTCTGCCCCTGGACAGACACATAGAAAGATAGATAGATAGATAGATAGATAGATAGATAGATAGCTAGATAGATAGATAGATAGACAGACAGACAGACAGACAGACAGATAGACAGAAAGACAATCACACATAAAAGGAAAACTCAGTTCTTCAATAGATAGATAGATAGATAGATAGATAGATAGATAGATAGATAGGCAGACAGACACATAACAAGATTTCTGGTAATAACTTACCGTTGTTAATTCTCTTTCTGCGAGGTACACTGGGCTCCACAGGGAATGACATTGGGGTGTAGAGTAGGATCTTGATCTAAGGCACCAACATGCTCAAAGCTTTGACCTTCTTCCCAGAATGCATAGCACCGCCTCTTCTATAACCGTGCACAGGAGCTCAGTTTTTGTTAACCAGTCCAATGCAGTAGCAGGCAAAAGAGACGACAACTGTTTGTAGCCACATACACCACATGCTCACGACAGGAGAAAGTGTCAGCGGCTAATGCCATACCAACCCAAAGAAGCTAAGTGCGTCAGGGTGGGCGCCCTGTGGAGTCCAGTGTACCTCGCAGAAAGAGATTTAACAACGGTAAGTTCTTACCATAAATCTCGTTTTCTGATGCGGGGTACACTGGGCTCCACAGGGAATGACATTGGTGATGTCCTAAAGCAATTCCTTATGGGAGTGGACGCACTGTAGCGGGCACAAGAACCCGGCGTCCAAAGGAAGCATCCTTGGAGGAGGAAGTATCGAAGGCATAGAACCGTATGAACGTGTTCACTGAGGACCACGTAGCCGCCTTGCACAAGTGCTCAAGGGTCGCACCATGGAGGGCCGTCCATGAAGGTCCAACAGACCGAGTAGAATGGGCTTTAATGGTAGCAGGAGCTGGAAGGCCAGCCTGTACATAAGCATGTGCAATCACCATTCTAATACATCTGGCCAGGGTCTGCTTGTGAGCAGGGCAGCCACGTTTGTGAAAACCAAACAGTACAAAGAGAGAATCAGACTTCCTGATGGGAGCCGTCCTCTTCACATAGATACGGAGAGCCCGTACCACATCCAAAGACTGCTCTTTGGAAGACAATTCAGGAGAGGCAAAGGCCGGAACCACAATCTCCTGATTAAGGTGGAAAGAAGATACCACCTTAGGTAAATACCCGGGACGTGTTCTAAGAACCACCCGATCACAGTAAAAAAATCAGATATGGTGACCTACAAGACAAGGCACCCAAATCCGACACCCGTCTGGCAGAGGCAATAGCCAGCAGAAACAACACCTTATGAGAAAGCCACTTAAGGTCTGCCGATTCAAGAGGCTCAAACGGAGACCCTTGCAACGCCTCCAGAACCACCAACAAGTCCCAAGGAGCCACAGGCGGGACGTAAGGAGGTTGAATCCGCAACACACCCTGAGTAAATGTATGAACATCAGGTAAAGTTGCAATTTTTCTCTAGAACCAAACCGACAAGGCAGAAATATGAACCTTGATGGAGTCCAGACGAAGGCCCAAGTCCAGGCCTTGTTGTAGAAAGGCCAAAAGTTTGGCCATACTAAACTTGTAAGCGTCATGATTGTTAGATGCGCACCAAGCAAAGTAAGAATTCCAGACCCTATGAGAAATCCAAGCAGAAGTCGGTTTCCGGGCCTTCAACATGGTTTGAATGACCGCATCAGAAAATCCTTTAGCCCTTAAGACGGAAGCTTCAAGAGCCACGCCGTCAAAGCCAATCAGGCTAAATTCTGATATACACAGGGGCCCTGAACGAGGCGATCTGGGCGCTGCGGAAGTAGTAGGGGACGCTTTATCGAGAGACCCTGAAGGTCTGAGAACTAATGCCGTCTGGGCCACCCTGGAGCAATCAGAAGTAGGATTCCTCCTTCTTGCTTGAACTTCCTTAATACTCTGGGCAGGAGTGACACTGGAGGGAACACGTATGGCAGCCGAAAGTTCCATGGAATTGCCAGTGCGTCCACGAACGCTGCTTGCGGATCCCTTGTCCTTGCTCCGAAGACCGGAACCTTGTAATTGTGTTGAGATGCCATCAGGTCCACATCTGGAAGGCCCCACTTGTCCACGAGGAGTTGAAACACTTCTGGATGGAGGCTCCACTCTCCGGCGTGTACGTCCTGTCGACTGAGAAAGTCCGCTTCCCAGTTTAGGACCCCCGGAATGAACATTGCCGATATGACTGGCAGATGGCGTTCCGCCCACTGAAGAATCCGTGATACTTCCCTCAATGCCATGCGGCTTCGAGTGCCGCCTTGATGATTGATGTACGCCACCGTGGTGGCGTTGTCCGACTGTACTTGAACTGGTCTGTTCTGTATTAAATGCTGGGCCAAGTTCAATGAGTTGAACACCGCCCGCAATTCCTGAATGTTTTTCGGGAGGAGAGACTCCTCCTTGGTCCACCGACCCTGAAGGGAGTGTTGCTCCAACACCACGCCCCAACCTCTCAGACTGGCATCCGTCATCAGAAGGACCCAGTTGGAGGTCCAGAAGGGACAACCCCTGCTCAATCGTTGGTCCTGAAGCCACCAGCTCAGTGACAGACGAACCTCCGGAGACAAGTAGATCATTTGAGACCTGGTGAGGCAGGCCGTCCCACTTGGCAAGAATCAGCTTCTGCAGAAGGCGGGAATGGAATTGAGCATACTTCACCATGTTGAAGGCCAACACCATGAGACCTAGCACCTGCATCGCCGAATGTATCGACACTTGCGGACGAGATAGGAAGCATCAAATCCTGTCCTGAACCTTCAGGACTTTCTCATGAGACAAGAACAACTGCTGGTTGTGAGTGTCCAACAACGCCCCTAGGTGCACCATGCTCTGAGCAGGGACCAGGGAAAATTTCTTCCAGTTGAAGAGCCACCTGTGGGCTTGCAGAAACTGAATAGTCAGATCCAGATGGCATAGGAGAATTTCTGGGGAATTTGCCAGGATTAACAAATCATCCAGGTACGGTAGGATCCTGTCCCCTTGACGGCGGAATACAGCCGTCATTACCGCCATGACCTTGGTGAACACTCGCGGAGCCGTGGTCAAACCAATAGGTAACGCCCAAAATTGGTAATGGAGGTTGCCAACCACAAACCTCAGGTACTGCTGATGCGACACTGCAATGGGATTATGCAGGTAAGCATCCTGTATGTCCAGGGAGACGATATAATCCCCAGGTTCCAAGGCCAGAACAATAGAGCGAAGAGTTTCCATACGAAACTTGGAGACCTTCACAAATTTGTTCAAGGACTTGAGGTTGAGAATGGGCAGGGAGGACCCATTCGGTTTTGTGACTAGGAACAGCGGTGAATAGTACCCCTTGCCTCTCTGAGCCAGAGGCACCTGTACTACCACTCCTGTGTCCAGGAGGGATTGTACCGCCGAATGAAGAGTTTTTGCCTTCACCTGATCCAAAGGGACGTCTGTCAGGCAAAATCGATGAGGGGGACGATTTTTGAAGGGTACGGCGTAACCTCGAGTGACGACTTCCCGTACCCAGGCATCGGAAGTGGTCCTCAAGCATTCCTGAGTATACCCTAGAAGTCGGCGCCCCACCCTGGGATCCCCCAGAGGGAGGCCCGTCCCGTCATGCGGCAGGCTTGTCAGTTTTGGAAGCAGGCTGACAGGCAGCCCAGGACCTTTTGGGTTTGGGTTTATTGGGTTTGGAAGTGCGAACCTGTTTCGGGTACGCCTGACCTTTTACTTTCCCTGAAGGATGAAAGGAGAGAAATGGAGTACTCTTAGCCTTTGGCACCGAAGGAGCAGTACTACTACTAGGTAGACATGCTGTTTTAGCAGAAGCTAAGTCAGCCACTATCTTGTTGAGGTCTTCTCCAAAAAGAATGTCTCCCTTAAAAGGGAGTGCCTCCAGGGTTTTCTTAGAGTCCATATCCACAGACCAGGACCGTAACCAGAGAATCCGGCGAGCCAAAATTTACGTAGTAGAAGCCTTGGCCGCCAGAATACCAGCATCAGAAGCCACCTCCTTAATGTAATGAGATGCTATGACAATATATGACAAGCATTGTCTAGCATGATCAGAAGCGTTGGACGGCAACTCCGCCTCCAGCTCCTGAGCCCACGCTTCCACAGCTTCTGCAGCCCATGTCGCTGTAATGGTGGGCCTATGCACAGCACCGGTTAGGGTGTAAATTGCCTTTAAACAACCCTCCACACGCTTATCCGTCTGCTCTCTCAGGGACGTGACGGTAGTTACAGGCAGAGCTGAGTATACCACCAGCCGCGCCACCTGTGAATCCACTGGTGGGGGTGTTTCCCAATTTTTACTTAGCTCCGCAGCAAGGGGGTAGCGAGCTAGTATCTTCTTGGGAGGCGTGAATTTCTTTCCTGGATTTTCCCAGGACTCCTGACGTATGTCAACTAAATGGTCAGAGTGAGGTAAAACTTGTTTAACCACTTTCTGACGTTTAAACCTGTCCGGTTTCTTAGGGGCAGCATCAGGCTCTGGGTCATCATCAACTTGCAGAATGAGCCTGATAGCCTCCAACAAGTCAGGAACATCCACCTTTGAAACAGCTTCCCCATCAGAAACATCGGGATCAGAATCTGTGGGGTCAGTATAAATGCCATCCTCATCAGACAAGGTGTCTGGGATGTTGGTGGATTGTGAGAAACTAATTGCCCGCTTAGAGGACCCCTTGGTCTTAGGCGGGTGAGGGTAAGACTTCTGAGTAGTCAGTGATTGGTTCAATTGCTGTAACTGATGGGACAGTTGATCTGCCCACAGCGGGTTAACCGCGGGGACCATAAGCGGTTGTACCGGCACCGGAGGTCCCATAGGAGGCGTTAGTCTAGTTACCAGCGTATTCAATAGCGTGGAGAAGGTAGCCCAAGGTGGGTAATTTTGAACCCCCATTGCTACAGTCCCACTGGGGGGTAAGGAACCCCCAGAACCTGAACCCTCAGCTGCTATGTTATCCTCAAATGTGTCCGCAGCGTCAACACCACGCAATGTGGGATCAGCCCCAGCACCGTTGCCCTTTGTAGCTGCACATATCAGCAGCACAATGCCTGACAAGAACCCCCTGTGCAGTGTATTTCAGCACAAACAGGGAATTCTAGAGGTATATGGTGACTAGAAATCACAGAGAAAAATACACACTGAGTATATCCTGTGAACTACCTATATTAATGATCAACCTGACGCACTTAGCCCCCTCAGGTTATAGAATATAGGGATAGCAATCTGAGTGAGATACACAAAATGGAGGTCAGACAGCAGCTATATGCACACACACAGAGTCACAGTTTGTACAATGCAGAAATTATGATATGCAATAAAACTGCACTGGACTAGCAATACATAGTAGTACTAAGTATAGCTATACACTTAATAGATATAACAATGCACAATAAAGACTGGATGTATATCACAGGGTACTTGTACTATATAACCCTGACTAAATGCACTTTTTCTTAACTAACACTGTCAGCAGACATGTAGAATACTTAAGTGTCCTGTAAAATGCACAGCGCTGACAGGCAGGCGGCTTTACAGAGGAGGATTTGCCCAAACAGTCCCAGGATCAACTCAGCTTGTCCTAATGGCGCCCAAACGCTGACAGGGAGTGAGGGAGAGAGATATATGCAGCTCCAGGGCGGGAACATTTACTCTAAATGGCGCCCTGGGGCTGGGGGGGAGGGTTACAGGTCAAAGCCTTATCCCTCTGCTGGACTTCACCACCGGGTTCTGAGTGCTTAATTAAATGGTTTTATGAGAAAAAAACGACCTGTGCCCTTGCCCTGGTGGTCTAGAGGGGTCCCTGTACTGCCACAGTGTCCACGCCAGCGCGCCTGGCCCGCCTCCCACCGGCCACATGGAATTGCGATTTACAGCGGGTCCCGCCAGGGGGACCCACTTACCACCTCCTGAAGCGCGGCCACGCGATCCAGGAGAGCAGCGGTCGTGTGTGTGTCTAACAGGAAGAAAACCGGTGCCTCCACTGTAGGTACCCGGCAACCAGGGTGCGGGAGTGTACAGCGCTGCTGAGGGAGGTGATGGAGCTGCAGCAGGAGATGTCTGACTGACATCTAACACAGTCAGTGTCTCTGCTGCAATCCTTGAAGTCTTCATTTATCTTTAAAAAGCTTTTTCCTAGGGCTGCTGGAGTAGCCCCCCCTGTTGTATGATTGATAGATAGATAGATAGATAGATAGATAGATAGATAGATAGATAGATAGATAGATAGATAGACAGACACATAGATATAGAAAGAAAGAAATAGATAGATAGATAGATAGATAGATACATGACAGATAGATAGATAGATTGATAGATAGAAACTCACTTAGTTCCTCTGTACTGGTCCCGGGCAGTCTCTCTGTTGAGTCCTGGCAGGTGATGAGATGGCTCCGTCCATGGAGATGGGGGCATCTAGTGGCTCCTGGCAGTACTGCAGTCAGCTGTATCTGCAGCTCTCTGCCCCCGGAGTGAGTCTCGCCCCCACACCTCCCCCTGCGAGCATCACTGCGCTGCCACAGGAGGGAGGAGATGACATCAGTGGTGTGGCTTGAGTGGGGAGTAGAAGAGACGATATCCAGGCTGTTGGCTGCTGCTGCTTGTACAGTGATAGACGCAGCGGCAGCCGTCAGCGCACAGCACAGGGAAGCAGAGCAGGCAGAGCACCTCTCCTGCCTGGTGCCTACTTGCTTTGCATCCCTTTGCTGAGCGGGTTCCACTGGCTCTGCTTACATCAGACGTTTAATGTAACATCTTCCGCCTGTTACACAAAAGCTCCCAAACTTTGTATTTTACTGTTGCCATAGCCTATGGGGAATTATCTAATAGATGGGAAGAAATGGGTCATGCTGGAAGGTTTTGCTCCACAGCACGGAGAAAGCATGAACCTAGACGCCGACAGCTGGGAGAAGGGACGCCAGCTCAGTGCAGGCCGTGTGTACAGCCTCCGGACCCCGGGCTACTCAGCCAGGCAGCGCCTATGTATAAGGGACATCAATGTGTTCCTGGTGCTTTCCGGTTTAGCCATGACCCCCTTACATCGCCGGCTCCTCACTCTGGGTTGCTGTCGGATGTCACGTGAAGTCTGCAGCCCAGAGCACATCAGAGAGAGCACCGAGACAGTCACAGAGGAGGAGCAAGAGCTGATGATGATAATAGACCCTGCACTCTGTGGCTCCTCTACTACAGCAACTGCAGGATGGGTACAAATGTAACGGGGGACAATGGAGCAAGTGCCCCCTTCTGGGTTGGAACCCGGTGGCAACAGACTCTGTTGTCTCAGGCAGTTCTGCCCCTGGACAGACACATAGGGGGTCATTCCGAGTTGATCGCAGCTGTGCTAAATTTAGCACAGCTAAGATCATGTTTCCAGACATGCAGGGAGACGCCCAGCACAGGGCTAGTCCGCCCCGCATGTCAGTGCCCACAGACATACAAAAGCATCGCACAGAGGCGATGCCTTTGTATCTGTGGAGTAACTCCCGGCCAGCGCAGCTCCTGCGGCTGGCCAGGAGTTGTGTGTCGCGGCAGATGGCCGCAGCTGCTGCGTGAGATGTCACGCAGCTGCCGCACCATGCCCCCCCCAAACGGTCCAGCCACGCCTGCGTTGGCCGGACCGCGCCTACGTTCAGCCCCCTCCCACCCAGCGACCGCCTTTGTCTCAGAGGCGATCGCTAAGCACCGATGACTGCCATGCGCCAGCGCACTGCGGCGCCGGCACTTGCCCAATTCCAACCCGATCGCTGCGCTGCGACAAACTGCAGCGAGCGATCGGGTCGGAATGACCCCCATAGATAGTGTTGAAGTCGAAAAATATTGCAGTACACACATCACGTACAAACTACACACAGATGGCCTCTGTGCGCGTACTTATTCTGCCGTGCGTGCACATATTCGCAATTTGCGTATGGTCGCTCCCGCGGTCCTGCGTATTAGCGCGTGGTATGAGTATTTACGGTAGTGTTTGTAGCCGCATGGAAAAGCCATAAAAACACATTACATATTTAATCCAAATAGTGCACAATGTACACATAGGGGTACATTTACTAACATTCGTAATTTCCGAAAATAGGTCAAAGTTCAATCACGAATGACATCGACAGTGTAAAACTGCAACTTTTTGAATTTATTACGATGGATTTACTAAGCTGTCGTATTCGGGTTTTTCTTTTCTTCCGATGTCGATGTCATTCGTTTTTTTTTACCTAATTTTACGGCAGTGATTAGCAAAACACTGCCGTTTTTTTTTACAATCAATCTCGGCCGGATCTGTGTGATCCGTGCTGGGGTTCTTTTTATTTTTTATTTTTAATTAAACAATGTAAAATCCCCCAAAAAAATGCGTGGGGTCCCCCCTCCTAAGCATAACCAGCCTCGGGCTCTTTGAGCCGATCCTGGTTGCAGAAATATGGGGAAAAAAATGACAGGGGTTCCCCCATATTTAAGCAACCAGCATCGGGCTCTGCGCCTGGTCCTGGTCCCAAAAATACGGGGGACAAAAAGAGTAGGGGTCCCCCGTATTTTTAAAACCAGCACCGGGCTCCACTAGCTGGACAGATAATGCCACAGCCGGGGGTCACTTTTATATAGTGCCCTGCGGCCGTGGCATCAAAAATCCAACTAGTCACCCCTGGCCGGGGTACCCTGGGGGAGTGGGAACCCCTTCAATCAAGGGGTCCCCCCCCCCAGCCACCCAAGGGCCAGGGGTGAAGCCCGAGGCTGTCCCCCCCCATCCAATGGGCTGCGGATGGGAGGGCTGATAGCCTTTGTTGTAAAATAAAATATATTGTTTTTAGTAGCAGTACTACAAGTCCCAGCAAGCCTCCCCCGCATGCTGGTACTTGGAGAACCACAAGTACCAGCATGCGGCGGAAAAACGGGCCCGCTGGTACCTGTAGTACTACCACTAAAAAAATACCCAAAAAAACACAAGACACACACACCGTGAAAGTATAATTTTATTACATACATCCACACATACATACATACTTACCTTATGTTCTCACGCAGGTCGGTCCTCTTCTCCAGTAGAATCCAAGGGGTACCTGTTGAATAAATTCTACTCACCAGATCCAGTGGTCCAGGCTCCTCGGCAAATCCAGGGATAATCCACGTACTTGAATAAAACAAAAAAACGGTTGCCCGACCACGAACTGAAAGGTGACCCATGTTTGCACATGGGTCACCTTCCCACGAATGCCAGAAACCCACTTTGCCTTCTGGCTAAGTGGGTTTCTTCAGCCAATCAGGGAGTGCCACGTTGTAGCACCCTCCTGATCAGCTGTGTGCTGCTGTCCTCACTGACAGGCGGCACACGGCAGTGTTACAATGTAGCGCCTATGCGCTACATTGTAACCAATGATGGGAACTTTCTGCTCAGCGGTGACGTCACTTTAGGTCAACCGCAGGGCAGAAAGTTCCCATCATTGGTTACAATGTAGCGCATAGGCGCTACATTGTAACACTGCCGTGTGCCGCCTGTCAGTGAGGACAGGAGCACACAGCTGATCAGGAGAGTGCTACAACGTGGCACTCCCTGATTGGCTGAAGAAACCCACTTAGCCAGAAGGCAAAGTGGGTTTCTGGCATTCGTGGGAAGGTGACCCATGTGCAAACATGGGTCACCTTTCAGTTCGTGGTCGGGCAACCGTTTTTTTGTTTTATTCAAGTACGTGGATTATCCCTGGATTTGCCGAGGAGCCTGGACCACTGGATCTGGTGAGTAGAATTTATTCAACAGGTACCCCTTGGATTCTACTGGAGAAGAGGACCGACCTGCGTGGGAACATAAGGTAAGTATGTATGTATGTATGTGTGTATGTATGTAATAAAATTATACTTTCACGGTGTGTGTGTCTTGTGTTTTTTTGGGTATTTTTTTAGTGGTAGTACTACAGGTACCAGCGGGCCCGTTTTTCCGCCGCATGCTGGTACTTGTGGTTCTCCAAGTACCAGCATGCGGGTGAGGCTTGCTGGGACTTGTAGTACTGCTACTAAAAACAATATCTTTTATTTTACAACAAAGGCTATCAGCCCTCCCATCCGCAGCCCATTGGATGGGGGGGGACAGCCTCGGGCTTCACCCCTGGCCCTTGGGTGGCTGGGGGGGGGGGACCCCTTGATTGAAGGGGTTCCCACTCCCCCAGGGTACCCCGGCCAGGGGTGACTAGTTGGATTTTTGATGCCACGGCCGCAGGGCACTATATAAAAGTGACCCCCGGCTGTGGCATTATCTGTCCAGCTAGTGGAGCCCGGTGCTGGTTTTAAAAATACGGGGGACCCCTACTCTTTTTGTCCCCCGTATTTTTGGGACCAGGACCAGGCGCAGAGCCCGATGCTGGTTGCTTAAATATGGGGGAACCCCTGTCATTTTTTTCACCATATTTCTGCAACCAGGATCGGCTCAAAGAGCCCGAGGCTGGTTATGCTTAGGAGGGGGGACCCCACGCAATTTTTTTTTTAAAAATAAGCACTTTCCCACCCCTTCCCACTGATATACATGCACGGATCTCATGGATCCGTGCATGCCTATCCAAACACGAATAAAAAAAAAAGTTCTGTTTTTTTTTAGCACTTTTTTACGAGTTGTAATTTTTCACGGCAGTGTTTGTTCTTTTTTTGCTTTGCACTTCTTAGTAAATGACCGAGATTCATACTTAAACAGCCGCGTTTTGACCGATGGTGTATTCATTCGTAATTTTTTACCTGAACTAGCAAAAAATTACGAATGCCCTCATCACTGCCGTGATTAGTGTTTAGTAAATGACCGAGATTAACCGAGATGACACTTTGAAGAAAAAACGGCATCTCGGTCAAAATCGGGAGCTTAGTAAATATACCCCATAGTCTCCCTGCATCACACCAGCAAGTTGCAACAGTTTAAATGGTATCAGAACAAAGGGATTCACCTTTACAGGACAGGAGGGGACAGAACAAGGTTATAAGGTGGTGTTTGGTATCCAGCTGTAGGGTATATTAAGGGAAATATTCCGGTGTTGGTTTGCAGAAGATCGCACGCTCCTGCGAATAGTTATGTGCAGGAGCAGAATATAAATATTAACTGTGTTTACTGTACATTTGGTATGCGGCGGGAACCCAGAGGAGACCACCTGCAAGTGCACCTGGAAAAGACATCGCCCACCTATTCAAATCAACCTATGACCTCTCCTGTACTGTAAATGACCATCCCTGTGTCCAATGGACAAAGAGATTACAGTATTATTATTATCCTTTATTTATATGGCGCCACAAGGGTTCCGCAGCGCCCAATTACAGAGTACATAAACAAATAATCAAACAGGAAAACAGCAACTTACAGTTGATGACAATATAGGACAAGTACAGGGTAAATAAACATAGCTACATCAGCAGATGACACTGGAATAAGTATCAGGTGGCAGAAGACTGCTGGATTTGGTGCAGCTGAAGATTATTAAAGTAAGAAAAGGGTAAGCACATGAGGGAAGAGGGCCCTGCTCGTGAGAGCTTACATTCTAAAGGGGAGGGGTAGACAGACAGGGGTGAGACAGATGGGGTACATAGAGAGCGTGGAACAGAGGTTTAGGATGAGATTTGGCTGGGTTTGGTGAAGAAGTGGGTCTTGAGAGCCCGTTTGAAGTTTTGTAGAGAGGTGGAGAGTCTGAAGGGGAGAGGTAGGGAATTCCAGAGAAGTGGTGCAGCACGTGAAAAATCTTGGAGGTAGGAGTGGGAGGAAGTAATCCGTAGGCAGGAGAGTTGGCGAGCATTAGCAGAGCGAAGAGGACGGGTGGGAGTGTAAAGCGAGATAAGATCAGAGATGTAGATGGGAGAGGAGTGGGTGAGGGCTTTGTAAGCAAGTGTGAGAAGATTGAAATGGATTCTGAAAGGGAAAGGGAGCCAGTGAAGGTCTAGTAAGAGAGGAGAGGTGGACGTAGTGCGTTTGGTGAGGAAAATGAGCCGGGCAGCAGCATTGAGGATAGATTGGAGTGGAGAGAGGTATTTGTCAGGAATGCCAGTCAGGAGGAGATTACAGTAGTCCAGTCTGGAGATGACCAGTGAGTGGATAAGAGTCTTAGTAGCATCCTGGGTCAGAAAGGGTCTGATCCTGGAAATATTTTTTAGATGAAAATGGCAGGTTTGTGAGAGGTGCTGAATGTGTGGTTTGAAGGAGAGGGAGAAGTCAAGGATTACTCCAAGACAGCGCACTTGGGGGGTAGAGGAGATAGTAGTGCCATCAATAGATAATGAGATTGTAGGAGGTGAGGTTATGCGGGAGGGAGGGAAGATGATCAGCTCGGTCTTAGACATGTTAAGTTTAAGAAAGCGCTGGGACATCCAGGAAGAGATAGCAGAGAGACAGTTGGAGATACGAGTGAGGAGAGTAGGGGAGAGGTCTGGAGAGGAAAGATAGATTTGAGTGTCATCAGCATAGAGATGATATTGGAAACCAAAAGAACTAATGAGCTTACCTAGTGAGGACGTATAGAGAGAGAAGAGAAGAGGACCAAGGACAGAACCTTGGGGTACCCCTACAGTTAGTGGAAGTGAGGGGGAGGTGGAGTCATGAGAGGAGACAGAGAATGAACGGTCAGAAAGGTAGGACGACAGCCAAGAGAGGGCAGTGTCACGCAGACCAATGGAGTGAAGGATTTGCAGTAGGAGAGGATGGTCCACAGTGTTAAAAGCAGCAGAGAGATCAAGTAGAATAAGTAGAGAGTAGTGTCCCTTAGATTTAGCAGCATGGAGGTCATTGCATACTTTTGTAAGGGCAGTTTCAGTGGAGTGGAGAGGACGGAAGCCAGACTGGAATGGGTCAAGCAGTGAGTGTGAGGAAAGAAAGGAAGTAAGGCGGTTGTAGACAATACGCTCAAGGAGTTTGGAGGCAAAAGGGAGGAGAGAGATGGGTCGGTAGTTGGAGAGAGTGTTTGGATCAAGGGTAGGTTTTTTAAGAATAGGAGAGATGAGTGCGTGCTTGAAGGCAGAGGGGACAGTGCCTGATGAGAGGGAGAGATTGAGAAGGTGGGAAAGATGGGAACAAGCAGAAGAAGAGAGGTAGCAGAGGAGGCGGGAGGGGATAGGGTCAAGTGGGGAGGTGGTGAGGGGACAGGAACGAATGAGGGCTATGACTTCCTCTCCAGATGCATGGGAGAAAGATGACAGAGTTGGTGCGAGGGATGGGGAGGGTTGGTAAGGGATGGGAGAAGGCTGGTTACTGATGGTCTGGTGTGATGTGATGTCCTGACGTATGGAGTCAATTTTGGATGTGAAGTAAGTGGCAAAGTCAAGAGCAGAGAGTGAGGAAGGGAGACGAGGTGGAGGTGGGCAGAGGAGTGAGTTGAGAATGGCAAAGAGGCGCCGGGGGTTGGAAGACTGGGAGGAGATGAGGTTCTTGAAGTATGACTGTTTAGCAAGAGAAAGGGCAGCACTGAAGGATGAGAGCATAAGTTTGAAATGGAGGAAGTCTGCCTTAGAGCGTGATTTCCTCCAGTGTCGCTCAGCAGTACGTGAGCATTTTTGCAGATATCTGGTGCATTTGGTGTGCCAGGGTTGAGGTGTTAATTTGCGAGGGTGAATAGTGGTTGGTGGAGCAACAGAGTCAAGAGCAGAAGTAAGGGAAGCATTGTATGTGGAAGTGGCTTGTTCAGGGCATGAGAGAGAGAGAGAATAGGAGAGAGAAGTGAGTCAAACAGGGAGGAAAGGAATGTGATGTCAATAGCTTCAATGTTACGCTTAGTGATGGTAACCTTAGGAGGTAGAGATGGGGAAGTCGAGAGAGATAGGTTAAAGGAGATCAGGTGGTGGTCAGAGAGGGGAAATGGGGAGTTGGAAAAATCAGAAATATCACAGCGGTGAGTGAAGACCAGATCCAGTGAGCTCCCATTCACATGGGAGGGTGAGGAGGTCCACTGGGAGAGACCAAGTGAAGAGGTGAGGTTAAGGAGTTTAGAGGCAGGGGATTGTGTGGGGATGTCAATAGGGATGTTGAAATCGCCTAGGATAATGGTGGAAATGTCAGAAGAGAGGAAGTGAGGAAGCCAGGAAGCAAAGTTGTCGATGAATTTGGAAGCAGTGCCAGGGGGGCGGTAAATGACAGCTACTCTAAGATGGACTGGTTGGAAGAGGCGTATGGCATGGACCTCAAATGTAGAGAATATAAGGGATGGTTCTGGTGGTATGAGTTGGTAGGAGTAACTAGAAGGTAAAAGGACCCCAACACCACCCCCATGGCGACCCCCAGGTCGGGGGGTGTGTGTGAATGTGAGGCCCACAGCAGAGATAGCAGCAGCAGAAGTAGTGTCAGAGGGCGTAATCCAAGTTTCAGTAATGGCTAGTAGGTGTAGGGAGTTGGAAATGAAAAGGTCATGAGTGGGGACCAGTTTGTTACAAACAGATCTGGCATTCCAGAGGGCACAGGATAGGGGGTATGAGTTTGTGGGAGAGATGTGAATGAGATTTTCAAGGTTGCTGTAGCGATGAGGTGGGATTAACTTTAAGGGCAGGGATGATGAGAGAGTAGTGATGGTACGGGTGCCTGAGCTAGGAGGGGAAACTGCAGGAGGTGGGCAGGTAGGGAGGTCAGTGTGATGTGGATGGGGGTATCCATTGTGTTAGGTTTTGGAATATTGTATAAAAGAGCCAGCTGCATGCCCGGCCACTCACAGACTCCGAAGGTCATCTACCTTGATGACTGAGGACCAGACTGGGAAGCGCAGGCGAAACCAAACACGTATGTACCATTGACTGTAGCCATTATTCTATTGTATTGTATTGTTATTGTAACCCCCTTTCAGTAATTATATGTTGGTGTGTCGGAACCCGGCATTTTAAATACAATCTGGTGACGTGTTTCCTTTCCTTGCTAAGGTTTAAAGTGTATTTACAGCCACTCGGGCTGCTGCATTGTGCTAACAGCGTATCGGCCTGTGTATGCAAACTGTGTAGTCACTACGCCCTTTCGGCGTACGTACGGCCACTGTACGATCTTGTGTACGTAAGGTTTGTGAACCAAATAAGGGTGAAAGGTTAATTACAGCGGCCGCAGCGGCTCAATATTAAAGTGTATTAAGTGTGTTTAAAGTATAGCTTTTAGTCCTGTAAGTAAACCGACGTTTACAATTGGGGGCTCGATCCGGTTTTCACATGCTCACAGCCTAACAGGTCATAGCAGACTTAATCTATCAGCAAAGGGCGGAAAGTTATCCTATGCAACCTTTTCCTGGTCGGTGGATGTGCTAAAAACCCTATTTGTGTGCTGTTAGATTGCGTCTGCTCTGTCTGGTCTGCAGAGGTGCTGATAGAACCCGTAAAACAGGAAAAAAGCTATTTAAAAAATCTGTGATTTTTTTTTGGGCGCCAAAAGCGTACACAAAGGGCACCAATACTTTGCATACCTTCTCACATTGTTGCCGCAAGATTTAGATTGCTAGATTTGTTTAGATCTGTGTGAAATCGGATACATTTGTTACTATATAGTTAAATTTGAAATAAAAGTGTTTAAGGAAGTAAATATAAAGCACAACACGCAGGTCTGGCCCTGTCGTTAAAGATTACACAGTGGTTGTGCTTGTGAGAGAGTATAGTTAGCATTGCTCACATTTATAGAGTTGTGTGATTTGTTTTATTGCGTTCGCACATTGGTACACATGGTACGGAACGTGAGGACAGCGTACAAAAACGTGCACGTGGCGCAAAGCCGCACACGTGGCATAAGGGTACGCACGGTTGCGTAATTACGCAAGCTTGCATAGGGTTGTGTGCGCATAATAAAACCACACAATAGTTTTGTTCAGTTAAAAGGTGGGACAGTAGCCATGTTACAACAGCACATAACTATCCGGTTTCAAAAGCAGATTAGTATAAAACTTTTGTTTAAACTGTATTGCCTCTGGGGGTAAAGCTGCCGATCAGAACGAGTGAAAATTTTCTGTACAGAAAAACAAAGCGTATTTGAGTGAGTGAAAGCGGGAGTGAGTGGGTTGAACCCCGGAATTCGGGATCCCGTCGTTCGGTACACCAAGTGAGTGAAGGCTTGGCGGCGTGAGGCGGCTGACTCACGTTAGTATAGGATTTGGAATACGTAAGTCGTGAGGAGACTTACACAGGAGCATGGTAGGGAATTGTGAATTGTTATTGTGACCCATATAGTTTTTTTGATACGCTCCGGCTGAGGTTTCGCAGCTTGTGATTCGATTCCAGTGGTCGAAGGGCGGATACAGTGGGGATCGAAAGTTTGGGCACCCCAGGCAAAAATTCATTTTCATGTGCAAAAAGAAGCCAAGGAAAGATGGAAAAATCTCCAAAAGGCATCAAATTACAGATTAGACATTCTTATAACATGTCAAAAAAGTTTGATTTTATTTCCATCATTTACACTTTCAAAAGAACAGAAAACAAAAAATGGCGTCTGCAAAAGTTTGGGCACCCTGCAGAGTTAATACCTTGTACTGCCCCCTTTGGACAGCTGAGACCTGGCAGTGTCATGGATTGTTCTCAATCATCGTCTGGAAAGACCAGGTGATGTCAATCTCAAAGGTTTTAAAAGCCCAGACTCATCTGACCTTGCTCCAACAATCAGCACCATGGGTTCCTCTAAGCAGTTGTGTAGAACACTGAAACAGAATAGTTGATGCTCACAAAGCAGGAGAAGGCTATAAAAAGATAGCAAAGCGTTATCAGATGCCCATATACTCTGTTCGGAATGTAATTAAGAAATGGCAGTCATCAGGAACAGTGGAAGTTAAAGCAAGATCTGGAAGACCAAGAAAAAATAAGAATTTACTCACCGGTAATTCTATTTCTCGTAGTCCGTAGTGGATGCTGGGTACTCCGTAAGGACCATGGGGAATAGACGGGCTCCGCAGGAGACTGGGCACTCTAAAAGAAAGATTAGGTACTATCTGGTGTGCACTGGCTCCTCCCTCTATGCCCCTCCTCCAGACCTCAGTTAGGGAAACTGTGCCTGGAAGAGCTGACACTACAAGGAAAGGATTTGGAATCCAGGGTAAGACTCATACCAGCCACACCAATCACACCGTACAACTCGTGATAACTATACCCAGTTAACAGTATGAATAACAACTGAGCCTCACTGAACAGATGGTTCATAACAATAACTCTTTTGTTAAACAATAACTATATACAAGTATTGCAGACAATCCGCACTTGGGACGGGCTCCCAGCATCCACTACGGACTACAAGAAATAGAATTACCGGTGAGTAAATTCTTATATTCTCTGACGTCCTAGTGGATGCTGGGTACTCCGTAAGGACCATGGGGATTATACCAAAGCTCCCAAACGGGCGGGAGAGTGCGGATGACTCTGCAGCACCGAATGAGCAAACTCAAGGTCCTCCTCAGCCAGGGTATCAAACTTGTAGAATTTTGCAAACATGTTTGACCCCGACCAGGTAGCAGCTCGGCAAAGTTGTAATGCCGAGACCCCTTGGGCAGCCGCCCAAGAAGAGCCCCCTTCCTCGTGGAATGGGCTTTTACTGATTTAGGATGCGGCAGTCCAGCCGCAGAATGTGCCAGCTGAATCGTGCTACAGATCCAGCGAGCAATAGTCTGCTTATAAGCAGGAGCACCCAGCTTGTTGGGTGCATGCAGGAGAAACAGCGAGTCAGTATTTTCTGACTCTAACCATCCTGGAAACATAGATTTTCAGGGCCCGGACTACATCCAGCAACTTGGAAGCCTCCAAGTCCCGAGTAGCCGCAGGCACCACAATAGGTTGGTTCAAATGAAACGTTGATACCACCTTAGGGAGAAATTGGGGACGAGTCCTCAATTCTGCCCTGTCCCTATGGAAGATCAGATAAGGGCTTTCACACGACAAAGCCGCCAATTCTGACACACGCCTAGCCGAAGCCAAGGCCAAATATATATATGACCACTTTCCACGTGAGATACTTCAACTCCACGTTCTGAAGTGGCTCAAAACAATGTGATTTTAGGAAATCCAACACTACGTTGAGATCCCAAGGTGCCACTGGAGGCACAAAAAGGGGGCTGAATATGCAGCACTCCCTTAACAACGTCTGAACTTCAGGCAGCATCTTTCCTAGCCTTTAACAGCGTAGGAATCACTTCATCTGGAACGCCCTTTTCCGTTAGGATCCGGCGTTCAACCGCCAAGCCTTCAAACGCAGCCGTGGTAAGTCTTGGAACAGACAGGGCCCCTGCAGTAACAGGTCCTGTCTGAGAGACAGAGGCCATGGGTCCTCCGAGATCATTTCTTGTAGTTCCGGGTACCAAGTTCTTCTTGGCCAAACCGGAACTACGAGTATAGTTCTTACTCCTCTCTTACTTACTATCCTCAGTACCTTGGGTATGAGAGGAAGAGGAGGGAACACATAAACCGACTGGTACATCCACGGTGTCACTAGTGCATCCACAGCTATCGCCTGAGGGTCTCTTGACCTGGCGCAATACTATTTTAACTTTTGTTGAGGCGGGACGCCATCATGTCCACCTGTGGCCGTTCCCAACGGTTCACAATCTGCGTGAAGACTTCTGGATGAAGTCCCCACTCTCCCGGGTGGAGGTCGTGCCTGCTGAGGAAGTCTGCTTCCTAGTTTTCCACACCCGGAATGAACACTGCTGACAGTGTTAGCACGTGATACTCCGCCCATCGGAGAATCCTTGTGGCTTCTGCCAACGCCATCCTGCTTCTTGTGCCGCCTTGTCGGTTTACATGGGCGACAGCCGTGATGTTGTCTGACTGAATCAGCACCGGCTGGTTTTGAAGCAGGAGTTCTGCTTGCCTTAGGGCATTGTAAATGGCCCTTAAGTCCAGAATATTTATGTGTAGGGAAGTCTCCTGACTCGAACAAATTGTCCTTGGAAGTTTCTTCCCTAAGTGACTGCTCCCCAACCTCGGAGGCTTGCATTCGTGGTCACCAGGACCCAGTCCTGAATGCCGAATCTGCGGCCCTCGAGAAGATGAGCACTCTGCAGCCACCACAGTAGAGACACCCTGGCCCTCTGGGACAGGGTGATCAGCCGATGCATCTGAAGATGAGATCCTCACTTGTCTAACAGGTCCCACTGAAAGTTCCTTGCAAGGAACCTGCCGAAGGGAATTGCTTCGAAAGAAGCTACCATCTTTTCCAGGATTCGCGTGCAATGATGCACCGACACCTGTTTTGGTTGCAGGAGGTCTCTGACCAGAGATGACAACTCCTTGGCCTTCTCCTCCGGGAGAAACACCTTCTTCTGTTCTGTGTCCAGAAACATGCCCAATATCAGCAGACGCGTCGTAGGAACCAGCTGCGACTTTGGGATATTCAGAATCCAGCCGTGCTGTTGTAGCACTTCCTGAGATAGTGCTACTCCGATCAACGACTGCTCCTTGGACCTCGCCTTTATAAGGAGATCGTCCAAGTACGGGATAATTATAACTCCCTTCTTTCGAAGGAGTATCATCATTTTGGCCATTACCTTGGAACACACCCTCGGTGCCGTGGACAGACCAAACGGCAACGTCTGGAATTGGTAATGGCAGTTCTGTACCACAACCTTGAGATACTCCTGGTGAGGTGGGTAAATGGGGACATGTAGGTAAGCATCCCTGATGTCCAATGACACCATAATATTCCACTCTTCCAGACTTGCAATAACCGCCCTGAGCGATTCTATTTTGAACTTCCTTATATAAGTGTTCGAGGATTTCAAATTTAGAATGGGTCTCACCGAACCGTCTGGTTTCGGTATCACAAACATTGTGGAATAGTAACCTCGTCCCTGTTGAAGGAGAGGAACTTTGATTATCACCTGCTGGAGGTACAGCTTGTGAATTGCCGCCAGTACTACCTCCCTTTCCTTGGGAGTAGCAGGCAAGGCTGATTTGAGGTAACGGCGAGGGGGAGACGTCTCGAACTCCAGCTTGTATCCCTGAGATACCTGTAGAACCCAGAGATCCACCTGTGAGCGAACCCACTGGTCGCTGAAGTTCCGGAGACGGGCCCCCACCGCACCTGGCTCCACTTGTGGAGCCCCAGCGTCATGCGGTGGACTTAGCAGGGGAGGATATTTGTTCCTGGGAACTGGCTGTCTGGTGCAGCTTTTTCCCTCTACCCCTGCCTCTGGGCAGAAAGGACGCGCCTCTGACCCGCTTGCCTTTCTGAGGCCAAAAGGACTGTACTTGATAATACGGTGCTTTCTTAGGCTGTGAGGGGACCTGAGGTAAAAAGGTCGACTTCCCAGCTGTTGCTGTGGACACGAGGTCCGAGAGACCGTCCCCAAACAATTCCTCACCCTTATAAGGCAAAACTTCCATGTGCCTTTTAGAATCAGCATCACCTGTCCACTGCCGAGTCCATAATACTCTCCTGGCAGAAATGGACATTGCATTAATTCTAGATGCCAGCCGGCAAATGTCCCTCTGTGCATCTCTCATATATAAGACTACGTCTTTAATATGCTCTATAGTTAGCAAAATAGTGTCCCTGTCAAGGGAATCAATGTTATCTGACAGGGAATCAGACCATGCTGCTGCAGCACTACACATCCATGCTGAAGCAACAGCAGGTCTCAGTATAGTACCTGAGTGTGTATACACAGACTTCAGGATAGCCTCCTGCTTTCTATCTGCAGGCTCCTTTAAGGCGGCCGTATCCTGAGACGACAGTGCCACCTTTTTTGATAAGCATGTGAGCGCTTTGTCCACCTTAGGGGATGTCTCCCAGCGTAACCTATCCGTTGGCGGGAAAGGGTACGCTATTAGTAACCGCTTAGAAATTACTAGTTTCTTATCTGGGGAACCCCACGCTTCTTCACACAATTCGTTTAACTCATCAGATGGGGGAAAAGTCACTGGCTGCTTTTTCTCCCCAAACATAATACCCTTTTTTGTGGTAACCGGGTTAATGTCAGAAATGTGCAACACATTTTTCATTGCCGTTATCATACATCGGATGGCCCTAGTGGATTGTATATTTGACTCATCCTCGTCGACACTGGAGTCAGACTCCGTGTCGACATCTGTGTCAGCCATCTGAGGCAGCGGGCGTTTTTAAGCCCCTGACGGCCTCTGAGATGCCTGGGCAGGCGCGGGCTGAGATGCCGGCTGTCCCAAAGCTGCGTCATCGAACCTTTTATGTAAGGAGTTGACACTGTCGGTTAATACCTTCCACATATCCGTCCACTCAGGTGTCGACCCCACTCAGGTGTCGACCCCGCAGGGGGTGACATCACACTTATCGGCACTTATCGGCACCTGCTCCGCCTCCACATAAGCCTCCTCATCAAACATGTCGACACAGCCGTACCGACACACCGCACACACACAGGGAATGCTCTGACTGAGGACAGGATCCCACAAAGTCCTTTGGGGAGACAGAGAGAGAGTATGCCAGCACACACCACAGCGCTATATAATCAGGGATTTACACTAACACAAAGTGATTTTTCCCTATAGCTGCTTTACATATACAGTTTGCGCCTAAATTTAGTGCCCCCCCCCCCTCTCTTTTTTACCCTTTGAGCCTGGAAACTGCAGGGGAGAGCCTGGGGAGCTGTCTTCCAGCGGAGCTGTGAAGAGGAAATGGCGCCAGTGTGCTGAGGGAGATAGCCCCGCCCCCTTCTCGGTGGACTTCTCCCGCTCTTATATTTATATTATGGCAGGGGATTTTTGCACATATATAGTTTTTTAGACTATATTATGTGCTGTTTGCCAATGTAAGGTACTCTAATTGCAGCCCAGGGCGCCCCCCCCAGCGCCCTGCACCCATCAGTGACCGGAGTATGTGGTGTGCATAGGGAGCAATGGCGCACAGCTGCAGTGCTGTGCGCTACCTTAATGAAGACCGGAGTCTTCAGCCGCCGATTTCCAGGATGTTCTTCTTGCTTCTGGCTCTGCAAGGGGGACGGCGGCGCGGCTCCGGGACCGGACGACCGAGGCTGGGCCTGTGTTCGATCCCTCTGGAGCTAATGGTGTCCAGTAGCCTAGAAGCCCAAGCTAGCTGCAAGCAGGTAGGTTCGCTTCTCTCCCCTAAGTCCCTCGTAGCAGTGAGTCTGTTGCCAGCAGATCTCACTGAAAATAAAAAACCTAACAAATACTTTCTTTACTAGAAGCTCAGGAGAGCCCCTAGTGTGCAACCAGCTCGAGCCGGGCACAGATTCTAACTGAGGTCTGGAGGAGGGGCATAGAGGGAGGAGCCAGTGCACACCAGATAGTACCTAATCTTTCTTTTAGAGTGCCCAGTCTCCTGCGGAGCCCGTCTATTCCCCATGGTCCTTACGGAGTACCCAGCATCCACTAGGACGTCAGAAAAATATCATACAGAACAGCTCGCAGGATTGTGAGAAAAGCAAGTCAAAATCCACGTTTGACTGCACGATCCCTCCAGGAAGATCTGGCAGACACTGGAGTTGTGGTACACTATTCCACTATAAAGAGATACTTGTACAAATATGGTCTTCATGGAAGAGTCATCAGAATAAAACCTCTTCTACATCCTCACCACAAAAATTAGCATTTGAAGTTTGCAAATGAACATATAGACAAGCCTGATGCATTTTGGAATAAAGTTCTGTGGACCGATGAGGTTAAAATAGAATTTTTTGGCCGGAATGAGCAAAGGTACGTTTGGAGAAGGAAGGGCACAGAATTTAATGAAAAGAACCTCTGTCCAACTGTTAAGCATGGGGGTGGATCAATCATGCTTTGGGGTTGTATTGCAGCCAGTGGCACAGGGAACATTTAACGAGTAGAAGGAAAAATGGATTCAATAAGATTCCAGCAAATTTTGGAAGCTAACTTGATGCCATCTGTGAAAAAGCTGAAGTTAAAGAGAGGCTGGCTTCTACAAATGGATAATGATCCTAAACACACCTCAAAATCCACGGTGGATTACATCAAGAGGTGTAAACTGAAGGTTTTGCCATGGCCTTCACAATCTCCTGACCTCAACATAATTGAAAATCTATGGATAGACCTTAAAAGAGCAGTGCGTCACAGACAGCCCAGGAATCTCAAAGAACTGGAAGACTTTTGTAAGGAAGAATGGGCGAAGATACCTCAAACAAGAATTGAAAGACTCTTGGCTGGCTACAAAAAGCGTTTACAAGCTGTGATACTTGCCAAAGGGGCAGTACAAGGTATTAACTCTGCAGGGTGCCCAAACTTTTGCAGACGCCATTTTTTGTTTTCTGTTCTTTTGAAAGTGTAAATGATGGAAATAAAATCAAACTTTTTTTTGACATGTTATAAGAATGTCTAATCTGTAATTTGATGCCTTTTGGATATTTTTCCATCTTTCCTTGGCTTTTTTTTTGCACATTAAAATGAATTTTTGCCTGGGGTGTCCAAACTTTTGATCCCCACTGTAGGTAACAAGTACATATACGCTGTGCGATTTGACCACGCGTTTGTGGGTGCGATATATAGCGCAACTTGATACCCTTTTTACGAGCTTTTGTGTAAAATCGCGGTATCATTAGCGCTGTATAGAGCATACGCAAGTGTGATTTGTGTACGAGTGCATTAAGGGAGTTTTCGCTGGCCTCTCTCAGGAAAATCTCCAACGACAGATATTTACTGGAAAGGGTAAGTTACTCCTAAAATTTTCCAGTAAATATAGGTCAATTAGGGGCCCTAAGTTGGGTACATCGCCTTCGCTATCGACAGTGTATGGTAGTACCGGCCAACGTGGGCGAGAGTGGGTGAAAGCGCTCGGAGAACTTTCACCGTCGGCTTATATTGAGTATTTTGGTGTTTGTGGGAAAAGGCCCACAATTATGGGAGCCAGTTGCTCAACTAAGGGACGTTTGGTAGCCAGGGTTCAGGTTGAAGAGCCGCGGCCCAAGGGGTCAGCGAGGTTTATTATGTGTGGAAAATATGGTCCACACGCTGAAGTTTATTGTGACGAATGGGCACGTATGACTGACAACGATAGGGTATCATTCCCTAGGGTGGGCAGCTTTGAACCAGAGGTACTGCAGAATGTAGGCAGTAAAATATGTCTGCTTAAATCCAGAAAACAAAGGATTAGACATAACGATTGTTTAAAACTGTGGCAACAAGAGGGGGAGATGCAAAGGGAACAAACTCGCAAAGCAGGTTCCAAACCTAGCAGGAATGAGGACACAAACACACCATTATCTACACAGGTCGAGAGGGAAGAGATGGCTACAGTCAATGGTATATCTATGAATGATAGTAGAATGCAAGAGAAATGTATTAACCCTAATTTTTGTAAGATGTGTCCTGTTTTGAAGTCTTTTCAAGGTTATAGGAAGATGAAGGACCCAGCCAAATCGCAGCTCTCATTCAGGCAGTTGCCTTGCAGGAAACTCAGGTGGGGCCTGTCCATCCAGTTAGAGCAGTAACAGTATTCCCCACTGAAAGAACTGGTGAGGTCACAGCTACTGGTAAGTGTGAGAAGGGTCATTGCACAGAGACAACAACACCTTACAGCAAACAGATTAGGAACGGAATGGTAGGATTACATCCAGTCTTGGAAATAGTAACTCCCAATGGGGGAACCGATAGAAATCCTCACCAGGAATAATGCAATGTATTGCCCGTGGTCCAGAGCTGAGCTGCGGTCAATCATTTCAGAATTCCCTGATCCCTGGAAGCATTTAGCCAGATGTCAGAAGTTTATCAGAGATCTGGGTAATTCTCATGAACCAGCTAACAAAGATTGGCGGATATTTTTGAAAGCGAGCCTACCCCCTAATACTGACACCTAAAAATGTATCGCTGATTGTAGATTAGAGTCGGATAGTCATATGACTGATGAATACAGGAGAATGTGGAACGAATTAACATGCAACTAGAGTTGTATTTCCCCACTGTTAAGTGGAGAAGAATCTTCTCAGTAAAACAGAGAGAAAATGAAATAGCATCTGAATATTTCCATCGGGCCATGCAAATAATGGATAGATACGTTGGGATATCAGATACAGGGAACGATGCGAATTACAGGGAGGTGGCTGTCTCTGTGCTAATGGATGGACTCAATAAGACAGTAAGGGACAGGGTACATACATCTTTGCCTAATTGGAAAGGAGCCACAGTAACTTGTCTTAGAGAGTGCGCAATTGAATACCACAAGAATATTGCTAGACGCAGAAAACAACAGGAGGGGAAACTGATGACAATAAGTTTACAGGCTCTGACAGGAAAGCCCCATCAGACCAAACCCCAGACCCCTGCTGTTTGGAAAAGACCGAGAATATGTTACATTTGTAAAAAGGAATGGCATTTTGCTAGAGATTGTAGGAGTAGTAGGACACATAGTCAATATAGACCCCTAGACAGAGAAAACAAGCCACATTATTAAACACATAGACGGGATCAAGGGACATATAGTAAGGAATCATGAGACATATAGAAAACACAGATTCGGTTAATGGGAAGAACAGAATAAATGCAACTTTACCGTTTTGACAAAACTTGCTGGGGTAAAGATGAGGCCTGTAAACTTTTGCTTCTTTCTCTAGCAGAAATGGCCCCTGATTAACTTAACAGGAGTTTTGTTAGATATGGTATACATATAGCGTGCTCCCGCCCAGGAAGCACAAAGTATGTTGGATACCCACGAAGACTAATGTTGCATTTCACGGTTCTAGATGCATGTCCACCATAGGTAGAGGAAATTATCTCACAGATACCGGGTTCCCTATGAACTTAGGATGGACAGGACACTGGATTGATGGCTAGGATAGTCCCAGTAGAGATACGACACACACAAAACAATTTTTTTTCAAGGGGAGCAGGCCCAGTAGGAAAAAAAAAATCACTTCCCCATAGTGCCCAATCCAGTTGTCAAAATTTTATAAAATCCTCTTTGCCTCTACAAACTTATCTGTTACTACCCTCTATGTGATTTTTCTTCAAAGTTTCCTCCTCATCTCTTACGTTCACCGACAGGAGGGTACAATACATGGACCCAGTTACAGTTCAAACGTCACATGCCTACTCGGTCCTTCAGAGTTCAGCCCAAATCCAGTATATCTCAGCAGCACAAGGACACCAGTATTTATGCAGTGTGCCTGGTCATGCACAAAGGGTGGAGAATGAGAATACTGGTGAAGGGAGACTGTGTACAGACACCGATAGGCATGATGGTGTGACAGCCTGTTGGTGAATGCCAAACCTGACATTTCCAAACCTGACATTTTCCTTTTGCATTTACTATTTTCCCCCTCTCTCCTCTCATCCAGAGACAGTTTACTTCACACAACTGATAACACACAACAGTTAAACACATTCAAAATTTGTGTTCACTACAGGAAAAGGCAGTCTGGAGGGCAAAGGGGTATGGCCAGGAGTCCTCAGGACTTTGGACAGGTGGACACGGTAAGCCAGTAGCCCCCAGAGCATATCTTCCAAGTCTAGCTGAGGTGGCACACGGTCTGACTCATCTAGGCAAAGAGGGTATGTGCAAGTTGGTAAGAGCCTACTGGTGTGCGCCAGGATTCTCTTCTCATGCAGGTAAGAGAGCAATGACATGTTTTACTTGCTTGAGGAAGAATATTGGTAAGACAATACCAACAGAGCCATCCCATATCCCTCCGACAGACGGACCTTTTCAGGTAATACAAATCGACTTCATACAGTTACCACCCTGTAGGAATTTGAAATATGTGTTAGTATGTATTGATGTATTTTCCAACTGGGTAGAAGCGTTCCCTGCTGCCACAAATACTGCTACGTTCACTGCAAAGAAAATTGTGCAGGAATTTGTGTGTAGATATGGTATCCCTAGAGTGATTGAAAGTGACAGGGGTACCCATTTTACAGGTGAAGTCTTTCAGGTCATGTGCAAACTGATGGGAATTAATAGCAAGCTGCATACTCCGTACCGGCCACATTCGAGTGCAAAGGTAGAGAGAGTGAACAGCACTATTAAGAACAAGCTGAGCAAATTAATGGCTGAAACTGGATTGTTGTGGCCAGAAGCTTTGCCACTAGTGTTGTACAGCATCAGAACCACTCCCAGGTCTCCACTTAACTTATCACCCTTTGAAATCCTTTTTGGTCGACAACCTCATGTAATGATAGACCCCCAGGATGATTTGAAATGTAATAATGAAGTGACTGTGAAATATTTGGTTTGGATGAGCCAGCAGCTGAGAAATCAACAAAGAAATCTAAAGCTGGTGATTCCTGACCTACCGAACAGTAATTGTCATGACATTGAGCCTGGGGATTATGTGATGATTCGAAATCTCTTACGCTCAGGTTGCCTCATAGACAAGTGGGTAGGACCATATCAAGTCTTGTTAACTAGCACGACAGCACTAAAGGTTGCTGAAAGAGAGACTTAGGTCCACTCGTCCCACTGCAAGAAGGTCGCTGACGCGGAGAGAACTCGTGACAAAGTAGTTTGGTAACTGTGTGTTCAAAGAGCAAGGCAAAGAGACACTAGAGTGTTTGTTCCGGGAAAGTTGAGAGGCAGCACTGTTGAAAGGCATCTGAGCACGGAGAGCAACAAGATCTAGGACGGATGTCGCACCATTTTATTTTTTCACCTCCCCCTGCATTTTCCTTTCTTTTCTCCTTCTTATTTTCCTTCTTTCCCCTAACGAAATGGATCTATCACAAGAGACTGCGTTTCAGGTTCTTCTAGTAATTCTGTTTTTGATCAGGACAATTTGCTTTGGTGAGGATCCCAGAGAGGTCGAGCATGGATCTGGAATGGGTTCTTTTGGCGAGTACGAATTTGTAGGATCTCAGGAGCAGAACATCACTCGAGTAAAGGCTGGTATCAGTAAGCGCTCTGGTAGTCATGGAGCTCGGAGGCACTGTGAAGGGTTATTGTCTGATGAATATTGTATTGGTAGGAATTGTGAGAATATAGTCGAGGATGGGTGATTTCAGAGATGTCAGTCCAACATTAATATCGACACGGACCGCCATCCGTTGAGTGATTACCACTCACTAGTGGGTAAGGTCATAAACCAGACAGAATGCTGGGTGTGCTCCCAAGTACCTCAAGGTCAGAGTAAGCCAAAATTAGTACCATACCCTTTAGCAATAGATGAGGTACTCGAATTACGGGATGGGAGACCGGTGGACAAGAAATTCAATATCTCTAGGCCCCCTAGTTTGAAGCTCCACCAATATCATGTAGACAGGTCCTTATTGTGTTTTAATATTTCCAATTACCGAAAACCAGGAAATTGGGAAGTGACGTGGATAACCAGACAATGACCTTTTCACGCAGAGCTGATAGGATACCCATAGACTCTGAACTTGTACGCCAAATAGCCAACAGTGGGAGGTATTTTCGGTATAGGTATACCCGTGGAAGCAAGACCATGTGGGTTGGAAAAGTATTGCCAGGGTATTGTGCCCATATCATCCAGCCCGATACTTGTACTGAGCAGATGGGAGAACTATGGATTGGTTTCTTTACTTGGAAAGTTTGCAATATGGTGATGTTACATTTTGTCCCCTATGTTCTCCCAGATGATGCCTATTTCATATGTGGGAGGAAAGCGTACAAGTGGCTGGCCCCGAGCTCAGAGGGATTGTGTTATATTGGGAGAGTACTACCAGAGGTCATGACCATAACCCATGATAAAATTAAAGACGTTCACCGCAGTGCTCAGGCTCCTTATACTCATACTCACTATGAACACATCAAAAGAGACACCTCATAGATAGGGCAGAGCACGCAGCCTCTGATTTGATCCACGAATCCACCGGGATTCAGTTCCTTTTCGCATTAGACATCACTCGTACTGCCAGAGGAACAATAAATTATAGGTATATCCATGTGCTAGCGAACTTGATAGATATAGACACTGAGATGTATGATGACACCTTCAGGTATACGAGAATGGAGTTACAAGCCTACAAGAAGGAACTGATCCAGCACAGGATGGTCCTTAATTACGTCACAGCCGTGACAGGTGGGTACTGTGTTACTCTGGCAACTCAATATGGTGTGAAGTGCTGTACGTATATTACAAACAGCACTGACGACCCCACGGAGATCATCGATCAGAAGATGGACGAGATCTTGCAGTTGAAGTGGGAGTTCAGGAGGAAGCACAACCTTACCTTAGCGACTGTGGGTAATGAACTGATCGGCTGGGTCTCATGGTTGAACCCACGCAAATGGTTCTCAGGGTTAGGAGAGTGGGCTCAAAATGTCATTATAAGTGTGGGGAAGTTTCTCCTTTGTATCCTGGGAGTCATCATAATTATTGGTTTGATATTTAGGTGTGTTCAAATTCTAACGCGGCGCAAGTACGGCACAAATTTGATGAGTTTAAGGGTGCGAGGGCGCTGTTACAGCAGCAGATTTAATTTATGATCCATCCATAGAGACAGCGTTATGATAAGGATTGCAAATGAATTTCATGGCCTGTTTCGTTCACCCGTTTTTCTTTGGCTCCCCCCTGCCCAGATACATCCAACTGGAAAAGACGTCAGCCCTACCCAAAATGTTTATGTGAATGTATTTTTATATATGTGTCTTATCTTCATCTCTACAACCTCCAGTTAATGGCACACATAGTCGACAGGTGATATCCACATATACTAGCACTCACATATATTCCCCCTCCATGTATCATCAACTAAATGTGCACCCCATTTGTTGGAACAAGAAGCCGAAAAGAGCTCGGTAGTGTTTGTTGGCCCATTTACAGACCCTTATTACTGGATGAGAAGGATTTAATGTATACTTCGCAATACTTCGAAGCTTATTTAGAACATATACGGCACAATGATACATGCCCCTCAGAGATGGATTCATACATACATGCTTTTTACTATCCCACTAGGTCATACATTTCCCACCTACAACTCTCCCCTGATCATCCAAGCTTCTGTATATATTGTATAGATATTTTTCTGTTTATTGATTAGGTAGTGGCAGTTATTTGATGACTGCCAAAGGGTGGACTGTCAAAGTCGAAAAATATTGCAGTACACACATCACGTACAAACTACACACAGATGGCCTCCGTGCGTGTACTTATTCTGCCGTGTGTGCACATATTCTCAATTTGTCCTGCGTATTAGCGCGTGGTATGTGTATTTACGGTAGTGTTTGTAGTCGCATGGAAAAGCCATAAAAACACATTACATATTTAATCCAAATAGTGCACAATGTACACATAGTCTCCCTGCATCACACCAGCAAGTTACAACAGTTTCAATGGTATCAGAACAAAGGGATTCACCTTTACAGGACAGGAGGGGACAGAACAAGGTTATAAGGTGGTGTTTGGTATCCAGCTGTAGGGTATATTAAGGGAAATATTCCGGTGTTGGTTTGCAGAAGATCGCATGCTCCTGCGAATAGTTATGCGCAGGAGCAGAATATAAATATTGACTGTGTTTACCGTACATTTGGTATGCGGCGGGAACCCAGAGGAGACCACCTGCAAGTGAACCTGGAACAGACATCGCCCACCTATTCAAACCAACCTATGACCTCTCCTGTACTGTAAATGACCATCCCTGTGTCCAATGGACAAAGAGATTACAGTATCCATTGTGTTAGGTTTTGGAATATTGTATAAAAGAGCCAGCTGCATGCCCGGCCACTCACAGACTCTGAAGGTCATCTACCTTGATGACTGAGGACCAGACTGGGAAGCGCAGGCAAAACCAAACACGTATGTACCATTGACTGTAGCCATTATTCTATTGTATTGTATTGTATTGAATTGTATTGTTATTGTAACCCCCTTTCAGTAATTATATGTTGGTGTGTCGGAACCCAGCATTTTAAATACAATCTGGTGTCATGTTTCCTTTCCTTGCTAAGGTTTAAAGTGTATTTTCAGCCACTCGGGCTGCTGCATTGTGCTAACAGCGTATAGGCCTGTGTACGCAAACTGTGTAGTCACTACGCCCTTTCGGCGTACATACGCAGAGTGCGGACACTGTACGATCTTGTGTACGTAAGGTTTGTGAACCAAATAAGGGTGAAAGGTTAATTACAGCGGCCGCAGCGGCTCAATATTAAAGTGTATTAAGTGTGTTTAAAGTATAGCTTTTAGTCCTGTAAGTAAACCGACGTTTACGATAGATAGACAGACAGACAGACAGACAGACAGACAGACAGATAGATAGATAGATAGATAGATAGATAGATAGACATACACATAGAGAGGACAGACAGACTGACAGACAGATAGATAGATAGATAGATAGATAGATAGATAGATAGATAGATAGATACATACATACATACATACATACATACATAGACAGAGACATAGACAGACAGACAGACAGACAGACAGACAGATAGACAGATAGACAGATAGACAGATAGATAGATAGATAGATAGATAGATAGATAGATAGATAGATAGACAGACAGACAGATAGATGGCAGATAAACACATAGATATATAGATAGATAGAAGAACATGTGGTGGCACTCAGAAATAACGACAACACAGACAACGCTGGTGCAGTCACTGCACCAGCGTTGTCTGTGTTGTCGTTATTTCTGAGTGCCACCACATGTTCTTCTATATGCTCATCCAGAGAGGTTAGGCACCAGGACTCGTTGATTCTTCTGAAAGCGTGAGTGCCGGACATCTGTCCATATCTAGATAGATAGATAGATAGATAGATAGATAGATAGATAGATAGATGCAATAGATAGACAATCACACATAAAAGGAAAACTTAGTTCCTCTGTACTGGTCCCGGCAGTCTCTCTGTGGGTGGTATTCATGTGACCGCCGGTCAGCTGACCGACAGTCACATGACCTCCTCCACCAGCCCGACGGGTCACTGTCCCGATGGTCGGCATGCCGACCAACAGGGACTATTTCCACTCGTGGGTGTCCACGACACCCATAGAGTGGGAATAGAACCCGTGGCGACCGCAGGTCGCCACCGAGCCCGCAGCGTGGCGAGCACAGTGAGCCCGCAAGGGGCTTGCTGCACTCGCCCCTCCCCGCCGGGATCCCGGCGTCGGTAAGCTGCCGGGATCCCAGCGTCGGTAAGCTGACCGTCAGTCAGGAGACCGCCGGTCAGCCGTACTACACCCACCTCTGTTGAGTCCTGGCAGGTGATGAGATGGCTCCGTCCATGGAGATGGGGGCATCTAGTGGCTCCTGGCAGTACTGCAGTCAGCTGTATCTGCAGCTCTCTGCCCCCGGAGTGAGTCTCGCCCCCACACCTCCCCCTGCGAGCATCACTGCGCTGCCACAGGAGGGAGGAGATGACATCAGCGGTGGGGCTTGAGTGGGGAGTAGAAGAGACGGTATCCAGGCTGTCGGCTGCTGCTGCTTGTACAGTGATAGACGCAGCGGCAGCCAGCGGCGCACAGCACAGGGAAGCAGAGCAGACACCTCTCCTGCCTGGTGCCTACCTGCTTTGCATCCCTTTGCTGAGCGGGTTCCACTGGCTCTGCTTACATCAGACGTTTAATGTAACATCTTCCGCCTGCTACACAAAAGCTCACAAACTTCCTATTTTACTGTTGCCATAGCCTATGGGGAATTAGCTTATAGATGGGAAGAAATGGGTCATGCTGGAAGGTTTGCTGCATTGGGGACACGTGATATAAAATAGGATTTTAATTACCTACCGGTAAAACCTTTTCTCGTAGTCCGTAGAGGATGCTGGGGTCCATTTAGTACCATGGGGTATAGACGGGTCCACTAGGAGCCATGGGCACTTTAAGAATTTGACAGTGTGGGCTGGCTCCTCCTTCTATGCCCCTCCTACCAGACTCAGTCTAGGAAGCGATGCCCAAGGAGACGGACATACTTTGAGAGAAGGATAGACAAGGACAGTGGTGAGATTCCGAACCAGCACACATAAGAGGAAAGCCAAGCTAACCAAAGTTGAAACAGGAACAGCAATGGCTGAACCAAAATGACTTAACCAAGTAACAATGCAGGAAGAACGAAGCACTGGGCGGGCGCCCAGTATCCTCTACGAACTACGAGAAAAGGATTTACCGGTAAGTAATTAAAATCCTATTTTCTCTTCCGTCCTAGAGGATACTGGGGTCCATTTAGTATCATGGGGATGTACCAAAGCTCCCAAACCGGGTGGGAGAGTGCTGAGGTTCCTGCAGAACTGATTGATCAAACTGAAGGTCCTCTGAGGCCAAAGTATCAAACTTGTAGAACTTAGCAAACGTGTTTGAACCTGACCAAGTAGCTGCTCAGCAGAGCTGTAAAGCCGAGACACCCCGGGCAGCCACCCAGGAAGAACCCACCGACCTAGTAGAGTGGGCCTGTACAGATTTTGGACATGGCAAACTTGCCATGGAATAAGCATGCTGGATAGTAAGTCTGATCCAGCATACAATTATCTGCTTTGAAGCAGGACACTCAATCTTATTGGGATCATAAAGAACAAACAGCGACGAGTCCATTTTTCTGTAACAAGCTGTTCTTTTCACATGCAACCTTCAAAGACCTCACAACATCCAAAGACTTTGAAGTAGCAGAGGTGTCGGTGACAACCGGAACCACAATAGATTGGTTGATATGAAAAGCGGACACCACTTTAGGAAGAAATTGCTGACGAGTTCTGAGTTCAGCTCTGTCCTCATGGGAAAAAAAATAGGGACTTTTATGAGACAAAGCCCCCAACTCCGACACACGTCTTGCTGAAGCCAAGGCCAACAGTGTGACGGTCTTCCACATAAGATACTTTACGTCCACCTCCTGTAACGGTTCAAACCAGTACGATTGGAGGAACTGCAGCACCACGTTGAGATCCCAAGGTGCCGTGGGAGGCACAACGGGAGGTTGGATGTGCAGAACACCTTTCCAAAATGTCTGGACCTCAGGGAGAGAAGCCAATTGTTTCTGAAAGAAAATGGACAAGGCCGAAAAAAAACTTTTAAGGAGCCCAGACGCAGGCCCCCATCCACACCTGCCTGCAGAAAAAGCAGGAAACTTCCCAGATGAAATTCCACCACAGAATAATTTCTGCTATCACACCAAGAGACGTATTTCTTCCAAATACGATGGTAATGCTTAGACGTTACCCCTTTCCTGGCTTAGATCATAGTCGGGATAACCTTGTTAGGGATCCCTCTCCTGGCTAGAATCAACCATTCAACTTCCATGCCGTCAAACGTAGTCACAGTAAGTCCTGATAGATGAACGGGTGCTGTTGTAGAAGATCCTCGCGAAGAGGTAGAGGCCACGGATCTTCGAGGAGCATCTCCAAAAGGTCCGCATACCAGGCCCTTCTTGGCCAGTCTGGAGCAATGAGAATTGCTTGAACCTTTTCCCTTTTTATTCTCTTTAGAATTCTTGGGCTCAGAGGAAGTGGAGGAAACACGTACCCCACCTGATAGACCCATGGAGTCGTCAGGGCATCTACCGCCACCGCCTGTCTCTCGACTTGGAACAATACCGCTTGAGCTTCTTGTTGAGCCGAGAGGCCATCATGTCGATCTGTGGGTATCCCCATCGACTTGTCAAGCACCTGAACACTTCCGGATGATGGCCCCACTCCCCCGGGTGCAGGTTGTGTCTGCTGAGGAAGTCTGCTTCCCAGTTGTCTACTCCCAGAATGAAGACCGCTGACAATGTCACAGCATTTCTTTCTGCCCAGAGGAGAATTCTTGACACCTCTGACATCACTACTCTGCTCTTCGTTCTGCCCTGTCGGTTTATGTACGTCACTGCCGTCACATTGTCCGACTGGACCTGAATGGCCCGATCTTGAAGATGTGAGGCCAGCAGAAGGGCATTGTATATGGCCCTTAGTTCCAGAATGTTGATTGGAAGGATGACTTCCTGACTTGACCATCTTCCTTGAAACTGCACCCCCTGAGTGACTGCTCCCCAACCTCTGAGGCTTGCGTCTGTGGTTAACAGAATCCAATTCTGAATCCCGAACTTACGACCTTCGACGAGGTGAGAAGTCTGTAGCCACCACAGAAGGGAGATCCTGGCTTTTGGCGACAGATGGATCCTCTGGTGCATGTGAAGATGCGATCCGGACCATTTGTCCAACAGATCGAGCTAGAAGGGTCTTGCTTGAAACCTTCCATATTGAAGAGCCTCGTAAGAGGCCACCATTTTCCCCAGAAGGTGTATGCACAGATGCACCGACACCCGAGTTGGCTTCAGGATGTCCCGAACCATCAACCGGGTCACCAATGCTTTTTCCAACGGAAGGAACACTTTTTGCGACTCCGTGTCCAGTATCATTCCTAGGAATGGGAGCCTCCTTGTTGGCTCTAGGATAGATTTCAGAAGGTTCAGAATACACCCATAATCCTGGAGGAGTTTGGTTGAGAGGCCAATGCTGTCTAGCAACCTTTCCCTGCACAGTGCTTTTATCAGGAGATCATCCAGGTACAGAATTATGTTCACTCCCTGTTTGCGGAGTAGAAACATCATCTCTGCCATCACCTTGGTGAACACCCTCGGTGCCGTGGAGACACCAAAGGGCAGGGTCTGGAACTGGTAGTGACAGTCCTGCAGTGCAAACCATAGATAAGCCTGATTAGGCGGCCAGAACGGAATGTGAAGGTACGCATTCTTGATATCGAGAGACACTAGGAATTCTCCCTCCTCCAGACCTGAGATTACCGCTCTCAGAGACTCCATCTTGAATTTGAACACTCGTAAGTAGTCTTACCGAACTGTCTGGTTTCGGTAGTACGAACAAGTTGGAGTAGTACCCCTTGTTGAGCAGATGAGGTGGAACTGGAACAATGACCTGAGTCTGTACCAGTTTTTGGATGGCATGCTGTAAAGTTATACTTGCCTCTTGTGAAACTGGCAGGCCTGATTTGAAGAATCTGTGAGGTGGGAGCTTTTGGAACTCCAGTCTGTAGCCCTGGGAAATAAGATCTATGACCGAGTGATCCTGGCACGAACTTGACCAGATCTGACTGAAGAATTATAGTCGGGCTCCCACCTGACAGCCTTCCAGGCATTGCGGTCCATTGTCATGCTGAAGTCTTTGAGGAAGCAGTGCATGAGCTCTGTTCCTGAGCACCTGCACTTGCTGGCTTGCGTGGTTTACATCTTGCGCCGCTGGAGGACGTAGAAGCACCTCTGGCGTTGCCCTTGAACTTGGCCGTCCGAAAAGACTGTAACTTAGAAGCTGAATAAGTCTTCTTGGTTGGGGGTGCTGCAGAAGGAAGATACGTAGATTTACCCGCAGTAGCTGTGGAGATCCATTTGTCAAGCTCATCTCCAAACAAGGCCTCTCCTGTGAATGGTAGGCCTTTCATGCCTTTCCTGGAGTCCGCGTCAGCAGTCCACTGGCGCAGCCACAAGCCCCTGCATGCCGACACTGCCACAGCGGTGGTGCGTGCGTTAAGCAAGCCTATCTCTTTTATGGCTTCCACCATAAAGTTTGCAGTGTCCTGCATATGCTGCAGGAGTAAAACATCCCCCCTAGACAAGGAATCTAACCCCTCAATTAGGTTACCTGACCATTTAGCAATGGATTTTGTGATCCACGCACATGCAATAGTGGGTCTTTGGGCCACCCCAGCAGCTGTGTACAATGATTTGAGTGTAGTCTCAATTTTACGATCTGCCATGTCTTTTAGGGAGGCTGCACCAGGAACAGGCAATACAGTTTTCGTGACAGCCTAGAGACTGGATTTTCCCATTTTTTCCTATCGGTGGATTTTCCCATTTTTTCCTATCCTCCAGAGGAAAGGGAAAAGATGATAGCAAGCTTTTAGGGATTTGACATTTCTTATCAGGATTAACCCATGGTTCTTCAAACAGGGTATTCAATTCCTTTGACACAGGAAAAGTGACTGAGGACTTCTTTTTTACATTAAAATAAGATTCCTCACACTCCCCTGACACCTTATCAGGAATATGCAGAACATCTCTGATAGCTTCTATAAGAGCCTGTATTCCCTGTGACAGAGCAGCTTCCCCCCTCCAAGTCTACCTCACCCTCCTCCAAGTCTGACCCTTCAGCGTCAGAGTCAGACTGCAGGATATGGGCCAGAGATCGCTTTTGCGGACAAATGAGAGGGGATTGAGACGCTGTTTTGGGGACTGAGTCTCTGCTCATAAACTCATCCACAGTTTTTTTTAAGTATTGCGTCTCTTTCTCATTGCGGGACAATTTTGTAGAAAGAGTGGAGATCATTGCTTTCAGAGAATTAACCCACTCTGGTTCAGTCCCGCTATTCTGTGTACCCAGTAGTGAGCCCCTTGTTGAAGAGGAACACTCCGCTGTACAAGAAACACACTCTTTGCCTGACATAATGTAAATGTGATAGTACACACACAGGAAATGGTTAAGCACAATTAACCCACAGAGCCCTTTAGGGAGACACAGAGTTGTTTGGAGCCAGCCCCCACCACACCCTTACCGCTAATGCCAAGCTTAGCCGGGTCGCAGACTAAGTACCCTAGTAATCGTGCCCCCCTGCTATGACCCCTTGGTTCCGCTGAGGTAATTTGGAGTCACACTGGAGGAGCTGCGGTCCCTGTCAGTCAGCGTCTGTGTCCACTGCAGAGGGAAAATGGCGCTGGTGAGCTGCTGGATCATCTCATAGTGAAGCCCCGCCCATTTAATGGCGCACGGTCTTCCTGCTTTTTTTTATACTGGCTGAGGAATTTGGTGCTTAAAATGGACAGAAACCGTTTTACGGCTGTGTTGCCAGTATGGGTACCGTGTACATTGCACTGAGACGCAGTTGTGTACTGTGTCTAGAGACGCATTCCACCCCATTTAGAAGCCGTGCATCTCCGCACCCTCGTGCCGCCATAATGGCCGGCGCCCCGCTAACCGGGACGCCGGCCCAGTACTCACCACTCTTCATTCTTCTGGCTCTGTTAGGGGTGGCGGCGTGCTGCGGGGATGTACGCCCACCGTGGTGGGGCTTGCGAATAGTTCCCTCAGGAGCTCAGTGTCCTGTCAACAGGGAATGGGACCATTAACCCTTCAAGAGGTTGCCCCTCCCCCAAATCCCACGAAGCAGGCAGACTGGTGCCACCCAGCCCTGCCTGAAAATAACAAAAATAAACATAAAACATAAATGCAGAAAACTCTTCAGGAGCTTCCTTCAGCGTGACCGGCTCCTCCAGGCACATATTCTAAACTGAGTCTGGTAGGAGGGGCATAGATGGAGGAGCCAGCCCACGCTATCAAATTCTTAAAGTGCCCATGGCTCCTAGTGGACCCATCTATACCCCGTGGTACTAAATGGACCCCAGTATCCTCTAGGACGTAAGAGAAAACAAAGTCCTTAGTTCTTTTGGCTTAAATTAGACATTGCAGCATTTCCAACACATAAAAATCATCTTCCTATACCAGCTTCACAGATGGACAGACAGATAGGCTTATCAACACAACCGTACATCCTCAGCTGAGAGTGCTGTAGTCAGATGGTCCGTACAGGGTTCAGAAGACTGACATACTCTGGACATACTGGCCAGACTATGCACTTAGATGCCCAACTGCCCACACCCAGGGTCATAATACTCAATGGATAGGCCCCATAGTAAAACCTGGTGGCAAAGCAGAGCTGGGGCTCCATAGCAGATACACCAACATCAGCTGGATCCCTACACCAAATACACTTCATATAGGTGAGTGTGACAACTCTGTCATAGGATGACATCACAACTGATGGAATCACCAGTAGTACTGCAATGGGCGACATCACTGAATAAATCAGAACCAGTGATATGATGACCTTAAAATATATTAAATTAGTGGTTGATATTACTGATGACATCAGGACTGACTTCATAGTGGGAGACAAAATGGGCAACATTCTGAGTGAATGTTGCCAAACATTAAAATAGTTGACATGACTATTGCCACCATCAGTGACCTCACAATACATGAGATCATTTTGGGTAATGTCACTTAAGAGATCAGCTTTTCTTATCACCCAGGACCCATAGAGATAAAACAGCGCAGTTGGCGTAGAGGGAGGCATACATATTGCTCCCTCCCTCTCCTCCTTATCCTTTACTAGGATTCGTTGTAGGACCATATGGAATGAGCGCTGGTATTATCACTATGTTAATTGAATGTTCTTAATATATAAGTGAAAAACGTACCATCTGTTAGAAATAATAAAAAGATATAAATCACAGACTGTACAGAAATGTGACAAGTGTTAATAGCTCCAAGTCTGAAATAACATTGGAACTGGCAGTAGATAATTTGGCTTATTATTGTTATGTATGTTTCTTAAAGACGCATACACAGACGTGATAACTTACAACAGTATACCCATATCTGTTATAGGACTGTTTTGTTTTCTGATTGGTTGAAAGTTAAAAATAAGCTCTCACCTCTTTGGATATGACATATAATGGAAACTGTACTCTACTTGTGTTGTTTTAAATGATGATACTCCACCTGTTATTAGTCAAAATCATCTAACAAAAATATAAAATTGATCATACATGTCAACAGTCAGTAACCAAAACAGGGTAGAGGAACCAGCAGGAAGGACTAAAGCGTCAAATAAGCGTATAACCCAATCTCAAGGTAACACAGCACAATGAATAAGACATAACATCGATTCGTCAATTCAAAAGGTGACATTGCAGAACATGACAATGTAAAGTGAATAACAACTGTGATAAGGAAGTTGTGTAGTGGAAGCACACTTCGACTCTGGACTTATCCACCACGGCTGGACTTCTCCACTACGGCTTTATTTCAATGGGATGACCGCAGACCAACAACCATTACACAGTAAAATGTTCATGGCCCTGTCACTATCTAACAGAGATCTACTCCCTATGCATGGGTCAGCTTTCCCGGCGTCAGTCATAATCATAAATACCCCCAGACAACCTTTTTATACCTTAGACTCCTCCTCCACTTCCCAGACTGACACTCCAACCTTGGGGGTCATTTCGAGTTGGTCACTCAGTAATTTTTTTTGCATCGCAGCGATTTTCCGCTTAGTGCGCATGCGCAATGTTCGCACTGCGACTGCGCCAAGTAAATTTGCTATACAGTTAGGTATTTTACTCACGGCTTTTTCTTCGTTCAGGCGATCGGAGTGTGATTGACAGGAAGTGGGTGTTTCTGGGCGGAAACAGGCCGTTTTATGGGCGTGTGGGAAAAAACGCTACCGTTTCTGGGAAAAACGCGGGAGTGGCTGGAGAAACGGAGGAGTGTCTGGGCGAACGCTGGGTGTGTTTATGACGTCAAACCAGGAACGACAAGCACTGAACTGATCGCAGATGCCGAGTAAGGTTGAAGTTACTCAGAAACTGCTAAGAGGTGTGTAATCGCAATTTTGAGAATCTTTCGTTCGCAAGTTTACTATGCTAAGATTCACTCCCAGTAGGCGGCGGCTTAGCGTGTGTAAAGCTGCTAAAAGCAGCTTGCGAGCGAACAACTCGGAATGACCCCCCTTGCCTTTAAAAGGAAGCTCCTCACAGCAGCTCTGGTTGATTAATCAGATGCTTTCAGCTGCCCCAGGCTGGAGAGAAGAACTGCACTGAAATGTAATCAAGCAGGTAAGACACACATTTCCTATCATCCAAATCATCCAAATGTATGGTTTTCCTGGGCTTAACAGATAAACACCACTGATTCCTTTGTAGCACACTGCTCCTATTGCCACAACAGGGCTGAAACTAGGATTTCTGTCACACGGGGCAAGGCTGTAATGTGGAGCCCCCGGCAGCAGAGTACAACACATTTTAAAAAGCACTAGTATGTCAGTGTTTATTTAGAGACTGCAGAAACGACAAGTAAAGGAAGAAAAACAAAGAAAGAAATTAAAATAAGGAAAGTAAAAATTAAAATGTAAAAACTAAAAGAATAAAAAATACAGAATAAATAAAAAAAAGTTAAAAACACAAAGCAAAAAAATACTAAAAACAATCAGAATGAACCAGCAATATACAGTATACCTATGATAACACTGAATATAATGTTTATAGATCTTTTGAGTGACAGGGTGCCTGCATAAGCTGTGCAGGATATTGAATTTAGACTCATCCTATTCTCTCCCTAGTAATCACAGGCTTTTTCCTGGGCCGAGGCTGTCTGCAGCCTTGTGCACTGCAATGGCTTCGGTGATGATAAGAGTGTCCCCAGCAGTCCTTGGCAGCTGCCACTCCACTCCCTGCTCCACCTCACACCCTGAACATGGAGCTCCAGCAGTGGCCAACTTTGGAAGGGCGCAATGCCTCATGGGATTTGACATTTATATTTTACTGCTCAGAGTCTGAGTAGGAAAAGATTATTCTCCCTCCGGCATGCCAGCGGTCGGGATCCCGGCGCCGGTATGCTGGTGGCCGGCGGCATACTGACGACCACCCATCCATGAGTCCTGAAGGGTAGAACCATCTCCCGCCCTCCAATGTGTCGCCTGTAAAAAGGTGACATTGAATGCTTTTTCTTAAGGTGCATTGCAACTTTTTTATTCTTTACAGCAGTGTTGAGTCCACCTACATTCCAGGAAACCAGTTTAGGGAATCTTGGGGATTAATAGCCGTGGATGGACCTAATGGCATAGCTAAGCAACCCTACCCACCCCAACCATGGGGGAAATAAAAATCAATAATAATAACAACATCTACAAGGTCCCTCATGACCCAGCAAACTGGAGGTAGTCCTGTCAAAAGGAATCAACAGATTCCCCATCCCCCCTTGCCATACACATGATGACCAACAAGAAGCTTAGAATGTTTGACAATAGTAATGCATTAATAAAAAACAAAGAAAACAAAAACACCAAAAAAAACACCAAATTTTTTTTTATTTTTTTTAAATTCTTTATTTTCAAAGAAAGGTGTTTGTATACAACAGGTTTCAATAATCAAACTACAAAAATAGTAAAATGCAAACAAAAACACAAGTTTTAATATGATAAAAATTTAATACAGTGTAATACAATGAACAATGTAGTAACCCAGGTGTAGACCTAAGGGAGTAAACCAATCAAAATAATGTGCCTGAGCTCAAGTACATACGTAGTAGCAGCCAAGGACAGTACCAGTAGGCCAGCAAAGAATCAAAACACAGCATCCAGGTAGACGAGTCAAGAGGGAGGATGTGTGTCAGTAGTAGGTGACTATCAGGGGAAGTGGGGCGAAAATAGTTTGCCAACTCTACCAGGTCATCAGAAAACAGAGACCGACCGGGTTATAGCAATGCATATCAAGTGTTATGTTCAACCAAGTGTTTGCAAACTTTAGAGAATTCTTTCTGTTTTTGTTGGACCAGCACAAAACAGTTCTAGAAAATCAGAATTCTATTTCCATCTATGGATAAGGTTTCAAATTTCCTATAGGCTATTATGATAGTCTCCTTGATCCTGTAATCCAAACACAGCTTTCTTTTATCCAAACTGCTGTTTGAAATCTCAATAAAGTTGTATAAAGTTGGAGAAGTAAAAATAAGGATGAAAATTTCACGATGATCAAAGATCTATAAGTGTTTATAAAAGATTTTAGGAGAGGAGAAAATCCAAAAAGTTACGAACAACTTAAAGTGAAACTTTGTGTCAAAACTTTGTTCCAGTAGTTTTCAGATTTGATTTATTTCTTTTTTTTATTTTTTATTTTTGCCGGCATTATTTATGGTGTTAAAATCAGATTTCTAATTAATATTAATGCACTTTTGGTCTTTCTATTATCGCAACAAACTTGCACCACTTTGTAACAAATCACATCTCTGTGAATAGCTCCGGAGAAAAGTAATCTATATTAATAAAGTAGAAATGCAGCAAGCTTGGCACTGCAATCCCACCCTGAAGCCCAAACTATAAAAGATACAGGAAACTGTTCAAACCATATAAGATTACTTGACAAAGAGCACCATGTCACGGTCTGGCAGATGGGGTTCCGGGAGTCCCGCTACTTACCCGTCCGGACGCTTTGGCACGGTCCCTCTGGAGGGGGGGGGGGGGGCAGGCTGCTGGTGGTGGTCACAGCTTGCAGGCAGGTCTGGGTGGCCAGGGGGCAGAGGCAGCAGCGAGTGTGTGTGCAGAGTTGCAGCATGGGCACCGCCATCTTGGAAGGGTCAGCTGACCAAATACACCCAGTGTCCAGCAAGGCTAGCAAAGCCAATGAGAAACAACCTGCAGGTATAAATCTGAGGCTTCTGGGTAAGAGATCGCCAGTGCAACATCTCTCCCACAGCCTTGTGTGTGCTAGTTAATCTGCACTCCACAGCAGTGCTATTGTAGCATCCAGTTCCTGGAATTCTTTCTATTTCTGAAATTCCTGGTCACCTCAACTCTTGCTGATCCTCACGATACCCTACGCTTTCAGTGAACCTCAGTTTGTCCTAGCCTCCAGTCGACCTACCTCCAGGGTACTGTGAGGCGTTCGCTTTCGGGCAATCGGGTTCTGCCGAACCATCTGCTTCCATAGTCTTTCAAGCCACAGCACCAGCAGTACCTTCATAGGAGACCTATGAAAAAGACCTTAATTCAGCCTGCCCGGCTAATCTCGTTGAAGGTTGCCGACACGGAGCCGCAAGTCCGGATTCCCAAAACCCAAAACCCATGTACTCTGACAGTTGGCACTGGCCCTATGGATCCGGAGTGTGTGCATGGTTCTGATACGGACCTTCTGCAGGGCATTGCTTTTTGTCTAGGGAGCCTCGAAGTGTCGCAGCGTCAGCTGGCTCAATTTATTCAAGGAATATCTTCTCGTCAAGATTCCATGCAGGTCGACATCGCTAATATTGCCGCCGGCCGGCGATCGGAGACTCAACAGGCGCCGCCTGTCCCAGTGCTTATGGTAGCCTCTCCTTCATCCTTGCGTCTACCGATGCCCACCAAGTTCGACGGGCACACGAAGATGTGCCGTGGGTTCTTGAACAAGTGCGAGATTCCTTTCTCCTTACAGCCTTTCAACTTCCCATCACAGAAAGCTAAAGTAGCATATATCATTTCTCTCCTGGCTGGTCCAGCTCTAGATTGGGTGTCATCCTTGTGGGAAAGAGCCAATTCTCTACTCAATAATTACTCAGAGTTTCTTGTTTCCTTTCGGAAGATTTTCAACGAGCCCGGAAGGACCACGTTGGCTTCAAACGAGATTATGTGCCTCCGGCAAGGGAACCAGGTGGTTGGTCAATACGCAGTACAATTCCAGACTTATGCCTCCGAGCTTCGGTGGAATGAGGAGGTGTTAATAGCTGCCTTCTGGAGTGGACTGTCCGAAAAGATCAAGGCTGAATTGGCTACTCGAGATCTGCCACCCAAGCTGGACGATCTGATTTCCCTGTGTGCCAAGGTGGATCTGCGTTTTCGAGAGCGACAAATGGAAAGGAATCGTGGGGAGCGTCCGAGATTCTGTCCTCCACCACCTTCATCCTTGAATTCTCCAGCTGAAGTGACTCAAAATGAGCCTATGCAAATCAATAGGGCTCGCCTCACTCCAGAGGAACGCCAGAGGAGATGCAGGGAGAACTTGTGCCTGTACTGTGGGGCTCCGGGACATTTGGTAGCTTCCTGCACCCAGCGTCTGGGAAACTAATCCTCCTAACCAGCAGTGGAGACACTAGGTTAGGAGTGTTGAATTCATCTCCATCTCACTCTGAACCAGTTCTAGAGGTTACCTTGAGGTTACCACGGGGTTCTAAAGATTTTTTTCTCTCTCCTAGATTCAGGAGCCGCTGAGAACTTTATCACGGCAGATGTGGTGCAACAATTACAGATTCCTACAGTTGAGCTTTCCCGTCCGATTACTCTCTCTGCTGTGGATAGCAGTCGAATCCCCAGTGGAGTTGTTACCCAACAGACCATCCCCCTTCAGTTATGTACCGGAGCACTCCATAAGGAGTCACTTAAGTTCTTAGTTATTCCAAGGGCCACGCATAAAATTGTTTTGGGGCTTCCTTGGCTCCAGAAGCACAAGCCATGAATCGATTGGGGAAATATGCAAATCTTAGCTTGGTCTTAGTTTTGTATCCTGTCCTGTCTTTCCTGTGTTAAACCCTTAAATAAAAGTCAACTGGAAAATCTCCTGCAAGCAAGCAGCTGAGGTCCTACCACCCCACAGACCCTGGGATTGTCCTATTGATCTAATACCAGGGAAACGTCCTCCAAGGGGGCAGATATATCCTCTCTCAGCACCTGAAACGGAGTCCATGCCGGAATACATCAAGGAGAATTTAGCCGGGGGTTTCATTCGGCCCTCCACATCCCCGGCAGGTGCAGCGTTCTTCTTCGTTCAGTAAAAGGATGGAGGCCCTCGCCGCTGCATCGACTACCAGGGCCTGAATGAGATAACGATCAAAAACCGTTATCGCTGCCCCTGATCTCGGAGTTATTCGATCAGGTTAAGGGAGCTTCAGTCTTCACCAAATTAGACCTCAGTGGAGATTATATACTGATCCGGATTAGAGCGGGTGACGAATGGAAAATGGCGTTCAACACTCAAGATGGGCACTTCAAGTATCTTGTCATGCCCTTCGGGCTTAGTAATGCGCCAGCCGTTTTTCAAAACTTTGTAAACAAAATTTTCAGAGATTTACTTTATAAATCAGTCATAGTCTACTTAGACGACATTTTGATTTTCTCAGCCAATTTGAAGGACCGCCGTTTACAAGTTCAAGAGGTGCTGCGGAGGCTTCGACAACATCACTTATACTGCAAGTTGGAAAAATGCGTTTTCGAACAACCATCTATGCCTTTCCTGGGATACATAATTTCTGGCTCAGACTTAGAGGTGGATCCAGCCAAGGTACAAACGGTCTTAAGGCAACCTGATATCAGCAAAGCTTTTGTGTTAGAAGTTGATGCTTCTACCAACGCTGTGGGAGCAGTCCTCTCCCAACGCTCGGAGGTTAACAAGCTCCATCCATACGGGTTCTTTTCCAATAAATTTCTTCTGGCGGAAAAGAAACTATATGATTGGAGAGCAAGAGCATCTAGCCGTCAAATTATCCTTAGAGGAGTGGCAATATCTGTTGGAGGAGGCCAAGTTCCCTATCTCTATTTTCACTGATCACAAGAACCTGATTTTCCGCAAGAATGCTCGCTTAGCCTGGTGGGCCTTGTTCTTCTCGAGATTCAACTTCGTTTTAACCTTCCGACCTGGGTCCCAAAACCAAAAAGCTGATGCCCTCTCACGTTCCTACTCTTCAGATGATTCTAAGGACTCTCTTCCTCTTCAGCCGGTTCTCGAGACTCGGAATTTCGCTTCAACAAAGATTCATCCTCCAGTGGGAAAAGTCTTCGTTCCTCTTCCTCTTCCAAAGAAATTACTATCCTGGGCTCATACCTCATGGTTTTCTGGTCATGCCGGAGTACACAAGACGACCGAATTTGCCCAACGCTCATACTGGTGGCCTTCATTGAAGTCGTATGTCTCCACTTTCATAGTTTCCTGTACCAAATATGCACAGCATAAAACCCTTCGTCAACGGCCTGCCTCAGAGTTGACTCCTCTAACTATACCAAAGTTGCCTTGGACACATCTCTCCATGGACTTCATCACGGAGTTACCTTATAAAGGATTCACTACCATTTGGGTGATCATTGATCGCTTTTCTAAGATGGCTCATTTTGTGCCCATCAAGGGTCTTCTCACTGCATCCGAATTAGCACAGCTCTTTGTCTCAGAGGTCTTCAAATTCCATGGTCTTGCAACTGAAATCGTCTCAGATTGAGGCATCCAGTTCGTGGCTAGATTTTGGAGGGTTTTCTATGTAGCCTTAATGGATTCAATTAAAGTTTTCAAAAGCATACCATCCTCAAACTAATGGAAGCACGGAGAGAGTAATTCAAGACTTGGAGACCTTCCTCAGAGTCCACGTCTCCTCCTCTCAAGATGACTGGTTTGAACAACTACCATGGGCGGAGTTTGATCACAACAAGTACTACCACTCTTCCACAGGTCATACTCCCTTCTTCATTGTATACGGCTTACATCCTCGGGTTCCTCAGTTTTTGGATCTACCCACTCTAGATCTTCCTGCAGTTCAATATTCACTCAAGAGACTTTCTAGAATCTGGAAGACAGTTCACCAGAATCTTCGAAAAGGCTTCTGCTCATTTTTTGGGCGGATAAAGAGAAGAATGGTACCTAAATTAGTAGTTGGGGATTGGGTCTGGCTCTCAACTCGCAACTTGAGATTACAAGTCCCATCTATGAAATTCGCTCCTCGCTACATTGGGCTCTTCCCTGTGGAACAAGTGATCAATCCCATAATTTACAGGCTTAAGTTACCTCCATCTGAAAGTTTTCCCAACCTTCCATGTCTCGCTCTTGAAGCCATTAGTATTAAACAAGTTTTGTAAAGTCCTTCCTCGCTCCACAAAGGTTGTCACGAATTGTGGAGTTGAATTTGAGATCAAAAGAATCCTTGATTCCCCGGGTAAGACATGGGCGTCTACAATATCTTCTAGATTGGAAGGGTTATGGTCCTATAGAACGTTCCTGGGAGGATTCTTCAGATGTTCATGCTCCCACCTTGCTCCGCAAATTTCATGAAGAAAATCCCAATACATCTGGTGGCTGTCCAGTGGCCATCCCTAAAGGGGGGTGTAATGTCATGGTCCGGCGGAACGGGTTCCCGGAGTCCTGGTACTTGCCCGTCCGGACGCTTTGGCACGGTCCCTCCAGAAAGGGTGCAGGCTGCTGGTGGTGGTCACAACTTGCAGGCAGGTCTGGGAGGCCCGGGGGCAGAGGCAGCAGCGAGTGTGTGTGTGCAGCTTTCAGCTGCAGAGTTGCAGCATGGGCACCACCATCTTGGAAGGGTCAGCTGACCAAATTCACCCAGTGACCAGCAAGGCTACCAAAGCCAACGAGAAACAACCTGCAGGTATAAATCTGAGGCTTCCTGGGTAAGAGATCGCCAGTGCAACGTCTCTCACACAGCCTTGTGTGTGCTAGTTAATCTGTGCTCCACAGCAGTGCTATTGTAGCATCTAGTTCCTGGAATTCTTTCTATTTCTGAAATTCCTGGTCACCTCAACTCTTGCTGATCCTCCCGATACCCTACGCTTTCAGTGAACCTCAGTTTGTCCTAGCCTCCAGTTGACCTACCTCTTTCAAGCCATAGCACCAGCAGTACCTTCATAGGAGACCTATGAAAAATACCTCAATTCAGCCTGCCCGGCTAATCCTGTCGAAGGTTGCAGACACCGAGCCTCAAGCCGCAAGTCCGAATTCCAAAAACCCAAGTACTCTGACACACCACAGTCAGCTAATGACAGAAGAGGATGAAGCTGACCACTTCTCATGTACATCTAAACAAGAACAGCAGCTCCCCAACGTATCAGATTTTCTGTGCAGTTACTGTAAGGCTGGTAATGCATTGCAATATAGTTGTTTGCTATTACAGTCTTTTACAAAAGGGGCCAAAATGGGTCCAGTGTATGTGTGGTCACCAGTGGAATGGATAGAGCGGAATACATTTGTCCAATGTCATTCTGTAATACTGTTCAGGTATCAGGATTGGCAAGCTGCAATTTACATGTGTCCATCACATTGCCTTCCATCACAGAATCACAGTTGACTGATTCATGTAACTTGTTGCTCTTCAATATCTGAATCTGGACCAAGTGATTGCCTCTGTCACTCATTAAAGTAGTAAATAGGGTACGTTATTTATACGTAATTTAAATGACAGCTATCTTCTTCAAGGTCATTGATTTTTGTATCATATCTGTAATCAATTCAGTAATATAATTACAGTAAATTACACATTTGTGACAATTAACTAATGTGTCCCAGGCGTGCCGCCTTGTTAGTTTGTAGCCAAGGCTGGTTACATGTGCGCTTAATATGCTGTGGTAATCAGCACTTGCTATTAGTATTATAAGGACTTTTTTTCTACCATGTTACATGACATGGAATTTGTTAGAACTCATTACCAGTTCCCAAACTTTTTTTTGAATCACAGCGCCCTAGAGTATTAGCATTTTTTTCCACGGTACCCCTAGGCCAAATGGTTTTTATTGAAAAACTCAACTAAATTAAATAAATTGTACTCACCTGACAGGGTTGTGTTCCTCTGGCCACCAATTTTGACTAGCAGCCACCAGCACTACTTTTGCCTATCACATTGACCAAAAATAATTGTATTTGGTACTGGACCACCAACCCGTGGCACCCCTGCAAGTACCCTGCAGTGGGGGTGTGGATTATTAGATTTAGACTAAAAAGGTCTCCAGTCAATAGGTCTACCACTAATGGTAGACATGCATTAGGTCGACAGGGTGAAAAGGTTGACATAAAATAGGTAGACAGTAGAAAATGTTGATAGCGTCAAAAGGTCCTGAGGGTCAAAAGGACGACATGAAAGTGGTCAACACAAAAAAGGTAGACAAAATATATATTTTTTTTTTGGGGGGGGGGGTGTTTTGTCACTTTACTGCTCACCATGCTTCGGGCAAGGTGCCTCGCTGTACTATTGCTGCGCTTGGCACAGGTTACTATTCCCAATCGTAGTCCACGTGGATGGAAAAGTATGAAAAACTTTAAAAAAATAAAATAAAATGTAAAAAAACTTGTGTCGACCATTGTCATGTATCCCTTTTGATCCTGTTTACCTTTTGAACTGTCTTCCTTTTATATGTCGACCTTTTGACCTAATGCATCTCTTCCATTAGTGGTCAACCTATTGACCACTAATGTAGATCTATAGACCGATACCCCCTGCAGTACCCCAGCATGCCACGGCACCCAGTTCGGGAACTAATTCATTAGGCTAACATCCTTGTTTCCAACATCTGTTAGGGTCTCCTGCCCTGTGCTGCCACGTCGTCATGGCAACCGGGAGACAAGTGCTAGCGGAGTAACCTGAGCGCAGCTGATACTCCGGTTCGGGTCTTTTGCTGTGCAGTGGTTACAGGCATGGGATCCGGTGCTGGTTTTTGTGCTCACAGTCTGTGAGGTCTGAGGGGGGCGTGGACAGCACCTGCTTTATAAGGCCTCTTCTCAGGTTAAGCAGATGCTGCTGAATCTTTGTTGGTTAGTCAGTTCCTGAAAGTTAGCCAGTACTGTGTAGCTTTGTATTTTGTTGTTGCTTACTGCAAATAGGCCTGGGCATTTGGTACTACACTCTGCCAATCCAGACCTAGCAGTAAGACTGGAGTCAGTCGTTTAGCCTGCTGAGGTTCTTTTGCTATTCTGTGAACCCAGCAGGTTTGTGGCTGTACTTTCAGACCTGCCTGCATAATCCTCTCTCACTGTGCAGGGCGTCCATGTGTCAGTTTAGTGGCAGTAAGCTGAACCTGGGCCCTGCAAGTGAGAATTAGGATTGTGGAGACTCTCCTTGTGTCTATTATTCCATCTCTGACCAAGGAGTTTACTGCCACACCCGTTGGTAACCATTTAGGGTTTTGCTGTTGCCCTTAGCAACAGCATTTCGGGTTCTCTACGTATTAAAACACAACATCTTGCTTTTTCCATCTGAGCATTTCTAATACTAGGGAGACACCCAGTTTCTTAGCCTCTGGGCTTCTCTGTTCACTCTGTGTTGGTTTTGTTACCCTATCACCTTCTGTGTACGTTATGTCATATTTCCCAGTCTGTCTGTGAGTTCATTTGTTTTGCATCCCTCTCTGTTCAGACACCAGTACATTCCTGCAGGCACTGGTGTGTATAACAGTTCAAACACCAGTACATTCCTGCAGGCACTGGTGTGCATAACATATTCAGCAGCCAAATACTCCTGTTGAAATTTTGTGGGAATATGGAGCATACCCCTCAAAATACGTTGCAACAGGTGGTCGATCAGGTGCAGGTCCTGACTCGTCAATTTAATGATTTGTCCATTAAAATGCGCACCTCCCAGGCCGCTGGCGGAGCTCCCGCAGCAGCAGCACCTTCAGGGGTTAAGGAGCCGAAAGTAAATCTTCCGGATCGTTTTTCTGGAGATCGCTCGCAGTTCTTTTGTTTCAAGGAGAGCTGCAAGTTATATTTCCAGCTTAGGCCTCAGTCTTCTGGGTCAGAGATTCAGCGGGTGGGCATAGTGATTTCCTTGCTACAAGGAGACCCACAGGTCTGGGCATATGGGTTGCAGCCTGACTGTCCGTCGCTTAAAAGTGTTGATGCTTTTTTTACGGCACTGGGCATGTTGCATGATGACCCTGACAAGACGGCCTCAGCCGAGGCTCAGATTTCGATCCTTAAGCAAGGGCGAAGGCCAGTTGAGGTTTACTGTACGGAGTTTCGGAGGTTGGCCCATGATACCCAGTGGAATGACCCAGCCCTGAGACACCAGTACCGAAGAGGTCTTTCTAACCAGATAAAAGACCAACTGGTACAATATCCCTTGCCTGATAGCTTGGATCAGCTCATGCAGTTATCCATCCGGGTGGATAGACGGCTGAGAGAGCGTAGGCTTGAAAGGGAGACCGAGGTTTCCTTCTTTCCCAAGGGAACCTCAGACTCTGAGGAATTTTCCGAGGAGCCTATGCAGATTGGGGCTACCCGCCTCTCCTCGCGTGAGAAGACGCGGAGGAGACAGCAGGGGTTGTGTTTGTACTGTGGGAATAAGGGTCATGTGGTAGTATCATGCCCAGAAAAGCCGGAAAACTTCAGGGCCTGAGGGTGATGGGAAATATCCTGTCAGGCCAGAAGTCAGAATTTCCCAAGAAGACTTTTATCATTCCGGTGACCTTGAAGATCCTCGGTCAAACTGTCAAGACTGAGGCCTTTGTGGACAGTGGGGCCGACGGGGTTTTTATGGACCGCCAATTCGCCCTGAAACACTCTGTTTCCTTAGTACCCTTGGCGTCGGAAATTGAGATTTGTGGGTTAAACGGGGAACCATTATCCCAGGGTAAAATTACCTCTTGCACTAGCCAGATTTCTTTGTTCATTGGAGCCACACACTCTGAAAAAATTGTCCTTTTATGTGACTGTCTGTACTTTTGCCCCATTGGTGTTGGGGTTACCCTGGTTAAGGGCCCACAATCCTCAATTTGACTGGGTCTCTGGGGAGATTCTTAGTTGGGGTACTGATTGTTTCAGGAGTTGCTTGAGCCTTCCAGTCAGGCTCTCGCAGCTAAGTTTGCCAGGATTGCCAGGGTGTTATGCAGATTTTGCGGACGTGTTCTCCAAAAAAGTTGCAGAGGTACTACCTCCCCATCGCCCCTATGACTGTGCCATTGATTTGTTGCCGAATGCTAAGCTTCCCAAGAGCAGGTTGTACTCCCTGTCACGTCCTGAGACTCAGGCTATGGCAGAGTACATTCAGGAGAACTTGGCTAAAGGATTTATCAGACCTTCACAGTCTCCAGTTGGGTCGGGGTTCTTCTTCGTGGGTAAAAAGGACGGTTCATTGCGACCCTGCATCGACTTCAGGGAATTGAACCGTATCACGATTAAAAACTCATACCCACTGCCTCTCATTTCGGTCTTGTTTGACCAGCTTCGTACTGCCACCATTTTTTCTAAGATTGACCTACGCGGTGCGTACAATCTAATCCGAATAAGAGAGGGGGATGAATGGAAGACTGCCTTTAATACCCACTCAGGGCATTATGAATATTTGGTGATGCCTTTTGGGCTCTGTAATGCCCCGGCAGTCTTCCAGGATTTCATGAACGATGTGCTCAGGGAATATTTGGATAGATTCTTAGTTGTATACTTAGATGACATCCTAATCTTCTCCCATTCCCTGGAGGAACATCGGAAGCATGTACGCTTAGTCCTCCAGAAACTCAGAGACCACCGGCTTGGGGCGAAGCTGGAGAAGTGCGAATTTGAAGTTCAGCAAATCGCATTTCTAGGATATATTATCTCCCCAGAAGGTTTCCAAATGGAGGGTTCCAAGGTACAGGCAGTCCTGGATTGGGTGCAGCCCACTAGTTTGAAGGCGCTTCAGCGTTTCCTGGGCTTTGCAAATTTTTATAGACGATTTATCGCTGGATTTTCGTCTATAGTGGCGCCCTTGGTGGCACTCACTAAGAAAGGGGCGGATGTTGCTCACTGGTCTCGTGAGGCCAAAGCGGCTTTTGCCCGTCTCAAAAGGGCATTTGTCTCGGCCAAGGTGCTGCGACACCCAGATCCAGAGCGTCCTTTTGTAGTGGAGGTGGATGCCTCTGAGATGGGTATTGGGGCAGTGCTCTCTCAGATGGGAGTGTCTGATAATCGCCTTCATCCCTGTGCTTACTTTTCCCGTAAATTTTCGCCTGCCGAGATGAATTATGACGTGGGTAACCGGGAATTGTTGGCTATTAAGGATGCACTCGAGGAGTGGAGACACTGGCTTGAGGGGGCTAAGTTTGTGGTCTCAATTCTCACCGACCATAAGAATTTGGCATATTTAGAGTCAGCGAAGCGTCTCAATGCCAGGCAGGCACGATGGGCTTTGTTTTTTGCTCGCTTTAATTTTTTGATAACATATCGCCCTGGGTCAAAAAACATCAAGGCTGATGCGCTCTCGCGGAGTTTTGCTCCAATCCAGGAGACCACCGAGGAGCCGTTGCCCATTGTGTCCCCATCATGTATTAAAGTGGGCATTACCCAGGACCTCTTGTCATTAGTCCTTAGAGCACAGGAGCAGGCTCCTCCAGACCTTCCGGTAGGTCTTTTGTTTGTGCCTCCTAGGTTAAGACAGCGAGTGTTCCTGGAATTCCATGCCAAGAAGTCGGCAGGTCACCCGGGTATTGCCAGAACTCGGGAGTTGCTATCTAGGGCGGTGTGGTGGCCCTCGGTGGCTAAGGATGTGGATCAGTGGGTTCGGGCATGTGACATCTGTGCCCCGAAATAAGACTCCTAGAGGGGTTCCTGTTGGCCCATTACATCCACTCTCTATTCCATCTAAGCCATGGACCCACATTTCAATGGATTTTGTTGTGGACTTGCCCAAATCCTCTGGGATGACAGCCATCTGGGTTGTCGTTGACAGGTTTTCGAAGATGGCGCACTTCGTTCCACTGGTTGGGCTGCCATCGGCCAGACGCCTGTCTGAATTATTTATGCTGCATGTTGTGCGCCTCCACGGGTTGCCACTTGATGTGGTCTCCGACCGCGGATCCCAGTTTGTGGCCAAATTCTGGAGGGCATTTTGTTCCGATCTCCAGATTTCTGTCAGCTTGTCGTCAGGCTACCATCCGCAGTCTAATGGGCAGACTGAAAGGGTGAACCAGACCTTGGAGCAGTTCCTCAGGTGTTATGTCTCCAAGTGTCAGACTGACTGGGTTGCTCATCTGTCAATGGCGGAGTTTGCCTATAACAACGCGGCTCACTCTGCTACAGGGATCTCTCCCTTCCTTTGTGTGTATGGGCATCATCCTAAGGCCAATTCTTTTGACCCCCTGGACTCCACGCCTGGTGGTTCCTCTGTCGTTTCGGTCCTTAGAGGTATTTGGAGGAAAGTGAAGAAAGCCCTTGTGTCTGTGTCATTAGTGACCAAAAGGGTTTTTGATAAGCGGAAAAGACCCTGCAGCTTCAAATTAGGAGACTTCGTCTGGTTGTCTACCAAGAATTTGAAGTTGAAACAGCCATCTCATAAGTTAGGCCCCCGGTTCATCGGCCCTTATAAGATCACCAGGGTTATCAATCCGGTGGCATTTCAGTTAGATCTGCCCCGTTCTTTGGGTATCAATAAAACATTTCATTGTTCCCTTTTAAAACGGGCGATTAGTAATCCTTCTTCCAGAGGAAGACCTTCCCCTCTTCTGATACGTGGCCAGAGGGAGTTTGTTGTTGAAAGGATTCTTGACTCCAAGATGGTTCGGGGTCGGCTGTCATTTTTGGTGCACTGGAAGGGGTATGGCCCGGAGGAGCGGTCGTGGGTGCGCAGTTGTGATCTTCATGCCCCCAGACTGATACGCTCTTTCTTCTCGCAGTTCCCCGATAAACCCGGTGGTAGGGGTTCTTTGACCCCTCGTCAGAGGGGGGGTACTGTTAGGGTCTCCTGCCCTGTGCTGCCACGTCGTCATGGCAACCGGGAGACAAGTGCTAGCGGAGTAACCTGAGCGCAGCTGATACTCCGGTTCGGGTCTTTTGCTGTGCAGTGGTTACAGGCATGGGATCCGGTGCTGGTTTTTGTGCTCACAGTCTGTGAGGTCTGAGGGGGGCGTGGACAGCACCTGCTTTATAAGGCCTCCTCTCAGGTTAAGCAGATGCTGCTGAATCTTTGTTGGTTAGTCAGTTCCTGAAAGTTAGCCAGTACTGTGTAGCTTTGTATTTTGTTGTTGCTTACTGCAAATAGGCCTGGGCATTTGGTACTACACTCTGCCAATCCAGACCTAGCAGTAAGACTGGAGTCAGTCGTTTAGCCTGCTGAGGTTCTTTTGCTATTCTGTGAACCCAGCAGGTTTGTGGCTGTACTTTCAGACCTGCCTGCATAATCCTCTCTCACTGTGCAGGGCGTCCATGTGTCAGTTTAGTGGCAGTAAGCTGAACCTGGGCCCTGCAAGTGAGAATTAGGATTGTGGAGACTCTCCTTGTGTCTATTATTCCATCTCTGACCAAGGAGTTTACTGCCACACCCGTTGGTAACCCTTTAGGGTTTTGCTGTTGCCCTTAGCAACAGCATTTCGGGTTCTCTACGTATTAAAACACAACATCTTGCTTTTTCCATCTGAGCATTTCTAATACTAGGGAGACACCCAGTTTCTTAGCCTCTGGGCTTCTCTGTTCACTCTGTGTTGGTTTTGTTACCCTATCACCTTCTGTGTACGTTATGTCATATTTCCCAGTCTGTCTGTGAGTTCATTTGTTTTGCATCCCTCTCTGTTCAGACACCAGTACATTCCTGCAGGCACTGGTGTGTATAACAGTTCAAACACCAGTACATTCCTGCAGGCACTGGTGTGCATAACATATTCAGCAGCCAAATACTCCTGTTGAAATTTTGTGGGAATATGGAGCATACCCCTCAAAATACGTTGCAACAGGTGGTCGATCAGGTGCAGGTCCTGACTCGTCAATTTAATGATTTGTCCATTAAAATGCACACCTCCCAGGCCGCTGGCGGAGCTCCCGCAGCAGCAGCACCTTCAGGGGTTAAGGAGCCGAAAGTAAATCTTCCGGATCGTTTTTCTGGAGATCGCTCGCAGTTCTTTTGTTTCAAGGAGAGCTGCAAGTTATATTTCCAGCTTAGGCCTCAGTCTTCTGGGTCAGAGATTCAGCGGGTGGGCATAGTGATTTCCTTGCTACAAGGAGACCCACAGGTCTGGGCATATGGGTTGCAGCCTGACTGTCCGTCGCTTAAAAGTGTTGATGCTTTTTTTACGGCACTGGGCATGTTGTATGATGACCCTGACAAGACGGCCTCAGCCGAGGCTCAGATTTCGATCCTTAAGCAAGGGCGAAGGCCAGTTGAGGTTTACTGTACGGAGTTTCGGAGGTTGGCCCATGATACCCAGTGGAATGACCCAGCCCTGAGACACCAGTACCGAAGAGGTCTTTCTAACCAGATAAAAGACCAACTGGTACAATATCCCTTGCCTGATAGCTTGGATCAGCTCATGCAGTTATCCATCCGGGTGGATAGACGGCTGAGAGAGCGTAGGCTTGAAAGGGAGACCGAGGTTTCCTTCTTTCCCAAGGGAACCTCAGACTCTGAGGAATTTTCCGAGGAGCCTATGCAGATTGGGGCTACCCGCCTCTCCTCGCGTGAGAAGACGCGGAGGAGACAGCAGGGGTTGTGTTTGTACTGTGGGAATAAGGGTCATGTGGTAGTATCATGCCCAGAAAAGCCGGAAAACTTCAGGGCCTGAGGGTGATGGGAAATATCCTGTCAGGCCAGAAGTCAGAATTTCCCAAGAAGACTTTTATCATTCCGGTGACCTTGAAGATCCTCGGTCAAACTGTCAAGACTGAGGCCTTTGTGGACAGTGGGGCCGACGGGGTTTTTATGGACCGCCAATTCGCCCTGAAACACTCTGTTTCCTTAGTACCCTTGGCGTCGGAAATTGAGATTTGTGGGTTAAACGGGGAACCATTATCCCAGGGTAAAATTACCTCTTGCACTAGCCAGATTTCTTTGTTCATTGGAGCCACACACTCTGAAAAATTGTCCTTTTATGTGACTGTCTGTACTTTTGCCCCATTGGTGTTGGGGTTACCCTGGTTAAGGGCCCACAATCCTCAATTTGACTGGGTCTCTGGGGAGATTCTTAGTTGGGGTACTGATTGTTTCAGGAGTTGCTTGAGCCTTCCAGTCAGGCTCTCGCAGCTAAGTTTGCCAGGATTGCCAGGGTGTTATGCAGATTTTGCGGACGTGTTCTCCAAAAAAGTTGCAGAGGTACTACCTCCCCATCGCCCCTATGACTGTGCCATTGATTTGTTGCCGAATGCTAAGCTTCCCAAGAGCAGGTTGTACTCCCTGTCACGTCCTGAGACTCAGGCTATGGCAGAGTACATTCAGGAGAACTTGGCTAAAGGATTTATCAGACCTTCACAGTCTCCAGTTGGGTCGGGGTTCTTCTTCGTGGGTAAAAAGGACGGTTCATTGCAACCCTGCATCGACTTCAGGGAATTGAACCGTATCACGATTAAAAACTCATACCCACTGCCTCTCATTTCGGTCTTGTTTGACCAGCTTCGTACTGCCACCATTTTTTCTAAGATTGACCTACGCGGTGCGTACAATCTAATCCGAATAAGAGAGGGGGATGAATGGAAGACTGCCTTTAATACCCACTCAGGGCATTATGAATATTTGGTGATGCCTTTTGGGCTCTGTAATGCCCCGGCAGTCTTCCAGGATTTCATGAACGATGTGCTCAGGGAATATTTGGATAGATTCTTAGTTGTATACTTAGATGACATCCTAATCTTCTCCCATTCCCTGGAGGAACATCGGAAGCATGTACGCTTAGTCCTCCAGAAACTCAGAGACCACCGGCTTGGGGCGAAGCTGGAGAAGTGCGAATTTGAAGTTCAGCAAATCGCATTTCTAGGATATATTATCTCCCCAGAAGGTTTCCAAATGGAGGGTTCCAAGGTACAGGCAGTCCTGGATTGGGTGCAGCCCACTAGTTTGAAGGCGCTTCAGCGTTTCCTGGGCTTTGCAAATTTTTATAGACGATTTATCGCTGGATTTTCGTCTATAGTGGCGCCCTTGGTGGCACTCACTAAGAAAGGGGCGGATGTTGCTCACTGGTCTCGTGAGGCCAAAGCGGCTTTTGCCCGTCTCAAAAGGGCATTTGTCTCGGCCAAGGTGCTGCGACACCCAGATCCAGAGCGTCCTTTTGTAGTGGAGGTGGATGCCTCTGAGATGGGTATTGGGGCAGTGCTCTCTCAGATGGGAGTGTCTGATAATCGCCTTCATCCCTGTGCTTACTTTTCCCGTAAATTTTCGCCTGCCGAGATGAATTATGACGTGGGTAACCGGGAATTGTTGGCTATTAAGGATGCACTCGAGGAGTGGAGACACTGGCTTGAGGGGGCTAAGTTTGTGGTCTCAATTCTCACCGACCATAAGAATTTGGCATATTTAGAGTCAGTGAAGCGTCTCAATGCCAGGCAGGCACGATGGGCTTTGTTTTTTGCTCGCTTTAATTTTTTGATAACATATCGCCCTGGTTCAAAAAACATCAAGGCTGATGCGCTCTCGCGGAGTTTTGCTCCAATCCAGGAGACCACCGAGGAGCCGTTGCCCATTGTGTCCCCATCATGTATTAAAGTGGGCATTACCCAGTACCTCTTGTCATTAGTCCTTAGAGCACAGGAGCAGGCTCCTCCAGACCTTCCGGTAGGTCTTTTGTTTGTGCCTCCTAGGTTAAGACAGCGAGTGTTCCTGGAATTCCATGCCAAGAAGTCGGCAGGTCACCCGGGTATTGCCAGAACTCGGGAGTTGCTATCTAGGGCGGTGTGGTGGCCCTCGGTGGCTAAGGATGTGGATCAGTGGGTTCGGGCATGTGACATCTGTGCCCCGAAATAAGACTCCTAGAGGGGTTCCTGTTGGCCCATTACATCCACTCTCTATTCCATCTAAGCCATGGACCCACATTTCAATGGATTTTGTTGTGGACTTGCCCAAATCCTCTGGGATGACAGCCATCTGGGTTGTCGTTGACAGGTTTTCGAAGATGGCGCACTTCGTTCCACTGGTTGGGCTGCCATCGGCCAGACGCCTGTCTGAATTATTTATGCTGCATGTTGTGCGCCTCCACGGGTTGCCACTTGATGTGGTCTCCGACCGCGGATCCCAGTTTGTGGCCAAATTCTGGAGGGCATTTTGTTCCGATCTCCAGATTTCTGTCAGCTTGTCGTCAGGCTACCATCCGCAGTCTAATGGGCAGACTGAAAGGGTGAACCAGACCTTGGAGCAGTTCCTCAGGTGTTATGTCTCCAAGTGTCAGACTGACTGGGTTGCTCATCTGTCAATGGCGGAGTTTGCCTATAACAACGCGGCTCACTCTGCTACAGGGATCTCTCCCTTCCTTTGTGTGTATGGGCATCATCCTAAGGCCAATTCTTTTGACCCCCTGGACTCCACGCCTGGTGGTTCCTCTGTCGTTTCGGTCCTTAGAGGTATTTGGAGGAAAGTGAAGAAAGTCCTTGTGTCTGTGTCATTAGTGACCAAAAGGGTTTTTGATAAGCGGAAAAGACCCTGCAGCTTCAAATTAGGAGACTTCGTCTGGTTGTCTACCAAGAATTTGAAGTTGAAACAGCCATCTCATAAGTTAGGCCCCCGGTTCATCGGCCCTTATAAGATCACCAGGGTTATCAATCCGGTGGCATTTCAGTTAGATCTGCCCCGTTCTTTGGGTATCAATAAAACATTTCATTGTTCCCTTTTAAAACGGGCGATTAGTAATCCTTCTTCCAGAGGAAGACCTTCCCCTCTTCTGATACGTGGCCAGAGGGAGTTTGTTGTTGAAAGGATTCTTGACTCCAAGATGGTTCGGGGTCGGCTGTCATTTTTGGTGCACTGGAAGGGGTATGGCCCGGAGGAGCGGTCGTGGGTGCGCAGTTGTGATCTTCATGCCCCCAGACTGATACGCTCTTTCTTCTCGCAGTTCCCCGATAAACCCGGTGGTAGGGGTTCTTTGACCCCTCGTCAGAGGGGGGGTACTGTTAGGGTCTCCTGCCCTGTGCTGCCACGTCGTCATGGCAACCGGGAGACAAGTGCTAGCGGAGTAACCTGAGCGCAGCTGATACTCCGGTTCGGGTCTTTTGCTGTGCAGTGGTTACAGGCATGGGATCCGGTGCTGGTTTTTGTGCTCACAGTCTGTGAGGTCTGAGGGGGGCGTGGACAGCACCTGCTTTATAAGGCCTCTTCTCAGGTTAAGCAGATGCTGCTGAATCTTTGTTGGTTAGTCAGTTCCTGAAAGTTAGCCAGTACTGTGTAGCTTTGTATTTTGTTGTTGCTTACTGCAAATAGGCCTGGGCATTTGGTACTACACTCTGCCAATCCAGACCTAGCAGTAAGACTGGAGTCAGTCGTTTAGCCTGCTGAGGTTCTTTTGCTATTCTGTGAACCCAGCAGGTTTGTGGCTGTACTTTCAGACCTGCCTGCATAATCCTCTCTCACTGTGCAGGGCGTCCATGTGTCAGTTTAGTGGCAGTAAGCTGAACCTGGGCCCTGCAAGTGAGAATTAGGATTGTGGAGACTCTCCTTGTGTCTATTATTCCATCTCTGACCAAGGAGTTTACTGCCACACCCGTTGGTAACCCTTTAGGGTTTTGCTGTTGCCCTTAGCAACAGCATTTCGGGTTCTCTACGTATTAAAACACAACATCTTGCTTTTTCCATCTGAGCATTTCTAATACTAGGGAGACACCCAGTTTCTTAGCCTCTGGGCTTCTCTGTTCACTCTGTGTTGGTTTTGTTACCCTATCACCTTCTGTGTACGTTATGTCATATTTCCCAGTCTGTCTGTGAGTTCATTTGTTTTGCATCCCTCTCTGTTCAGACACCAGTACATTCCTGCAGGCACTGGTGTGTATAACAGTTCAAACACCAGTACATTCCTGCAGGCACTGGTGTGCATAACAACATCAAAGAACATTTTATTCTTTTTTTTTTTAATAATGTTTTTATTTGGGTTTTAAACATATTAATTCACAATAACAACATTGCAATTGCAATATTAAGTAGATGCAAGACAATACAAATCAAAAACCCTAAAGCTTTTGTTACATAATGTAAAAGTTACAGAAATATGAAGTATTTGCATAGTACAGTTACATATATATGCAAGTTTCTTTCTTTGTTAATTATTTGTAGCAGTTTCCCAAAAAGTTTATGTTTAAGAAAAGAGAAGAAAAGAAAAGGGGGGTGATAATGTCTATATTATCTTAAACCATAAAGCTATACCTCTAGATACACTTTTACCGTGGAGCCGCTATGGCCGCTAGACTGAATACACGCGCTACGCACTTTGTACGCTATTTGCGTACAGAGTCCCGAACGTGGTACGTACTTGGCGTACACACGCCGCGCTGAGTGTACAGAGTACGCACAGCGCGCACACACACAATTGATAACCTTTAAACCTTATTAGTAATACAATGTAATAATATGGTTACACTTTAAACCTTTATGCAGCAAAGCACTGCAATGATGTTATACCTTAAACCTTAAGTAGCGCTGACGGTATAAAGTACCCGCAATGCGTACACCTTATCAATACTTATAAACCTTATACAGTTAAATACGCTTTAAACCCTAGCAGGGAAATGAGGACACAACACCGATATGTAGTTGAACCACAGGGTTCTAAGGCCACAGTGGATTATTTCAATAGGTAAAACAGTACAAATTATACACTACAGGCTAACAAGATAAATCTACAACAGAATAATGGCCACAGTCAATGTACATACGTGAGAATGTTCACAAGCGCAAGCCGGCCGGTCCTCCGCTTGTCAGGTAGAAAGCGTTCAGAGTCTTCTGACCAGCCAGGCAGCAACAGGCTTTTTTTATACACTACTTCCATATACAATACAATGGTCACTGTAATCCCTTTGTCTATTGGACACAGAGATGTATCTTTACATTACAGGAGAGGTCATAGGTTGATTTGAAAAGGTGGGCGATGTCTTTCTCAACTGCTCTTGTGGGTGGTCTCCTCTGGATTCCCCCCCGCATACATAATATACAGTAAATACAGTTTAAACCTATATTCTGCTTCTGCATCTAACTATCCTCAGGAACATGCGATCTTCCTCAAACCAACACCAGAATGTTTCCCTTAAAATACCCTACAGCTGGATACCAAACACCACCTTGTAACCTTGTTCTGTCCCCTCCTATCCTGTAAAGGTGAATCCCTTTGTTCTGTTACCATTTTAAACAGCTATTTCTTTCTGATGTGGTGCAGGGGGCTATGTGTACAATGTGCACTATTTGGGTTAAATATGTAATGTTCTGATAACCCTCTATGCGCTCACAAACTCCGCCGTATATACCCATACCACGCGCATGATCGCAGGAGCGATCCTACACAAATTGCGGATATGTGCACGCACGGCGGAATAAGTGCACGCGCAGCGGGCATGTGTATGGGGTTAGTACATGGTGTATGCATTCACAATATTTTTCGACTTTGACAGTCCACCCTTTGGCAGTCAACACTAACTGCCACAATCTAAACATTAAACAGAAAAATATACAATACAATATCTACAGATGATTGGATAAAAATATACAATGCATTATCCACAGATGATTGGATGGTAGGAGGAGAGGTGTAGGCGGGAAATGTATGACCTAGTGGGATAGTAAAAGCATGTATGTATGAAATCCATGTCTGAGGGGCATGTATCATTGTGCCGTATATGTTCTAGGTAAGCTTCGAGGTATTGCGAAGTATACATTAAATCCTTCTCATCCCATATTAAGGGTCTGTAAGTGGGCCAACAAACACTACCGAGCTCTTTTCGGCTTCTTGTTCCAACAAATGGGGTGCACATTTAGATGATGATACATGGAGGGGGAACATATGTGAGTGCTAATATATGTGGATATCACCTGTCGACTATGTGTGTCACTAACTGAAGGTTGTATTGATGAAGATAAGACACATATGTACAATACATTCACATAACATTTGTGTAATCATTCTTGGGTGTTGATCAAAGTCTCTTCCGGATGGGTGTATTTTTTGCTGAAACACAGGAAAAACGGGTGAAAGAAACGGGCCGTGGAATTCATTTTCAATCCTTATCACAACATCGTTTCTATAGATGGATCATAAATTAAATCTGCTGCTGTAGCAATGCCCCCACTCCTTAAACTCATCACTTTTGTACTGCGCTTGCGCCGCGTTAAAATTCGAACACATCTAAATATCAAGCCAATAATTATGACGACTCCCAGGATACAAAGGAAAAACTTTCCTACACTCATTATAACATTTTGAGCCCATTCTCCTAAACCTGAGAACCAATTGCGTGGGTTCAACCATGAGACCCAGCCGGTCAGTTCATTACTCACAGCAGTCAGGGTAAGGTTGTGTCTCCTTCGGAACTCCCACTTCAACTGCAAGATATCGTCCATCTTTTGATCAATGATCTCAGTTGGGTCGTCAGTGCTGTTTGTAATATACGTGCAGCACTTCACACCATATTGAGTTGCCAATGTGACACAGTACCCGCCTGTCACCGCTGAGATATAATTGAGGACCATCCTGTGCTGGATCAGTTCCATTTTGTAAGCTTGCAACTCCTTTCCCGTATACCTGAAGGTGTTGTCATACATCTCACTGATATTATCTATCAGGTTAGCTAGCGCATGGATGTACCTATAATATATAATTCCTCTGGCAGTACGGGTGATATCTAATGCGAGAAGGAATTGAATCCCGGTGGATTCGTGGATCAAATCAGAGGCTACGTGCTCTGTCCTATCTATGAGGTGTCTCTTAACGATGTGTTCATAATGAGTATGAGTATAAGGAGCTTGAGCACTGCGGTGGACGTCTTTCATCTTTTCATGGGTTATGGTCATAACCTCTGGCAACACTCTTCCAATGTAACACAATCCCTCTGAGTTTGGGGCAAGCCACTTATACGCCTTCCTCCCACATATGAAATAAGCATCATCGGGGAGAACATATGGGACAGAATATGACATTACCATATTGCAAACCTTCCAAGTGAAAAATCCTATCCCTAACTCTCTCATCTGTTCAGTACACGTATCAGGCTGTATGATATGCGCACAGTACCCTGGTGATACTTCTCCAACCCGCATGGTCTTACTTCCTTGAGTATACCTGTACCGAAAATACCTTCCACTGTTGGCTATTTGGCATATAAGTTCAGAATCTACAGGTATCCTATCAGCTCTGTGTGAAAATGCCATGGTTTGGTTATTCCATGTCACCTCCCAATTTCCCGGCTTTCGGGAATTGGAAATGTTGAAACATACTAAGGATCTATCTACATGGTACTGGTGGAGCTTCAAACTAGGTGGCCTAGAAATATTAAATTTCTTGTCCACCGGTCTCCCACCCCGTAATTCGAGTACCTCATCTATTGCTAAAGGGTACGGTACTAATCCTGACTTGCTCTGACCTTGAGGTACTTGTGAGCACACCCAGCATTCTGTCTGGTTTAAGACCTTACCCACTAGTGAGTAGTAATCACTCAATGGATGACGGTCCATGTAGATATTAAGGCTGGACTGACATCTCTGGATGCACCCATCCTCAACTATGTTTTCACAATTCCTACAGATGCAATCTTCCTCAGCCAATAACCCTTCACAGTGCCTCCTAGTTTCCTGACTACCAGATCGTTTTCTGATACTCGCCTTTGCTCGATGGCTGTGTTGCTCTTGGAATTCTACAAATCCGTCCTTGCCATCAGAACCCATTCCAGATCCTTTCTCTACCTCTCTGGTACTCTCACCGAAACAGACTGCTCTGGTCAACAACAGGGTCAACAGGAAAACCCGGAACGCAGTCTCTTGGGGTAAGTCCATCTTGTTAGGGGGAGAGAAAAGGGAACAAGAAGGGGGAGGAAAGGAGGGTAATGGGAGATGGAGAAAATAATAAAAAGGAAAAAGAAAACTGGTGCAACAACCGCCTCTGGTCTTGTTGTTCTCCGCGCTCAGGTGCCGTCTCAACAGTACTGCCTCTCAACCTTCCCAGAACAGACACTCCAGCGATATGATGTTCTCTCCGAGTCAGCAACCTTTCTGTAGGGAACATAAATCTTGCATTACAATGTGTTTAACTGTTGTGTGAAGTAAACCATCCGTGGAAAATGAAAAAGAGAGAGAGAGTAATAAAAAGAAAATTTGTCAGATTTGCGTTCACCATCAGGCTGTCACACCATCATGTCTATCGGTATCTATGCACAGTCTCCCTTCACCAGTATTTCCACTCTCCACCCTTTGTGCATGGCCAGGCACAGTGATGCTGGTGAGATATACTGGTTTTGGGCAGACCTCTGAAAAGACCGAGTAGACATGTGACGTTTGAGCTGTAATTCTGTCGGTGAACGTCAGAGATGAAGAGGAAACTTTGAAGACAAATCACAGAGTTTAGTAACAAAGAAGATTTTACAAGGTTTGACATCTGGATTGGGCACTACGGGGAATGATTCCCTAATCAGGCTGTTCCCTTAAAAAAAAATTCTATGTGTGTTATACTGTATCTCTACTGGGACTATCCCAGCCATCAATCCAGTGTCTTGTCCATTCTAAGTTCATAGGGAACCCGGTATCTTTGAGATAATTTCCTCTACCTGTGATGGACATGCTTCTAAAACAGTGAAATGCAATATTAGTCTTCGTGGGTATTTTAACATATTTTGTGCTTCCTGGGTGGGAGCACTCTATATGTATACCATCTCTAACAAAACTCCTGTTAAATTACTTAGAGGTCACTTCTGCTAGAGGGAGAGAAGCAGAAGTTTAGAAGCCTCCTCCTAATCTCCGTAAATTCTGTCAAAAGGGTAAAGTTGCATTTATTCTGTTCTTCCCATTAACCGAATCTGTGTTTTTCTATACTGCTCGTGATTCCTTACTATATGTCCCTTGATCCCATCTATGTGTTTAATAACGTGGCTTATTTATTCTGTCTAGGGGTCTATATTGGCTATGTGCTCTACTACTCCTACAATTTCTAGCAAAATGTCCTTCATTTTTACAAATGTAACATATTATCGGTCTTTTGTTACTACTAGGGTTTTGGGGTTTGGGCTGATGAGACTTTGGTGTAAGAGCCTGCATACTTTCAATCCTCAGCCTCTCCTCTTGCAGTTTTCTACGCCTAGCAATATTCCTATGGTGTTCAATTGCACACTCTCTAAGGCAAGCTACTGTGACCCCTCTCCAATTAGGCAAAGATGTTTGTACTTTGTCCCTCACTGTCTGATTGAGTCCGTCCATCAGCACAGACACAGCTATCTTTCTATAATTTTCATCGTTCTCTGTATCTAATACCCCCATGTATCTGTCCATTTCCACCAGTGCTCGGTGGAAATAGTCAGATGCCATTTCATTTTCCCTCTGTTTTATGGAGAAAATTCTTCTCCACTCAGTGGGGAAACTAAACTCTAGTTGCCTATTAATTTGTTCTATATTTTCCTGATTGTTTCTGTCAGTCATAGGACTATCCGACTCTAATCTACAATCAGTGATGAATTTTTGGGTGTTAATATTAGGGGGTAGGCATGCTTTCAAAAATGTCCGCCAATGTTGGTTTGTCGGTTCATAAACATTACCCAGATCTCTGATAAATTTCTGACATCTGGCTAAATGCTTCCGAGGGTCGGGGAATCCTGAAATGATTGATAGCAGCTCATCTCTGGGCCACGGGCAATACCTTGCATTATTCCTGGTGAGGACTACTTCCTGTCTATCGGTTCCCCCATTGGGAGTTACTATTCCCAAGACAGGGTGTAATCCTACCATTCCGTTCCTAATCTGTTTACTGTGTGGTGTTGTTGTTTCTGTTCAATGAACTGTCTCATACTTACCGGTAGCTGTGACCTCACCCGTTCTTTCATTGGGGAATATTGTTACTGCACTACCTGGTTGGACAGGTCCCACCTGAGTTTCCTGCAACATGACTGCTTGGAGGAGAGCTGCGATTTGGCTGACTCCTACATCTTCCTGTGACCTAAAACCTTGGAGAGACTTCAAAACAGGATACATTTTGCAAAAGTTAGGGTTAATACATTGCTCTTTCATATTACTATCATTTACGGATGTATCATTGACTGTAGCCTTCTGTTCCCCTTCGACCTGTGTTGACAATGGTGTGTTTGTGTTCTCATTCCCGCTAGGTTTGGAACCGGTTGCATATGTTAATTTCTCTTGCATATCGCCCTCTTGCTGCCATAAATTTAAACAGTTTGTGTGTCTGACCCTTTTCTTTTGGGACCTTATCAGACATATCCTAACCCTTAAATTCTGTAACACCTCTGGTTCAAAACTACCTATCCCAGGAAATTATGCTTTATCCCCCACAGTCATTCGTGTCCATTCATCACAAAAGGTCTCAGTGTGGGGACCATACTTCCCCCACTTTACTAACCGAGCTGACCCCCTGGGTCTCTTCTCTGCTGTCTGAACCCTGACTGAGGAACGTCCCTGTGTTGTGCACTTGGCTCCCATTGTGGACCCTTTTAACACGGGAAAACTTACTAAAATGCACCAAACACAGTAGTCTACCGGTGGAAGTCCTCAAAGTTCTTCCACTAACTTCTGCTCCGAGTATCACGGATCCGCCTTTTTTTTAGCAGACACGTGTAGCCGTTGCAGGCCCTACTTCGGCCTATATCCCCTGGGCCTTTTACCCAGTGAATATCTGCCTCTGGAGGGACCAGCGAAAAACTCCCTAAGCCTTTATTTTACACAAATCACACTTGCATGTGCTTCACACAACGCGTATGATGACGAGATTTACACACAAATATGCAAAACTTCGTATCACGTTGCGCCACGTATTGCCCACACAACCGTGCGGTCCAATCGTACCGCTCATAGACACTTGCTATCTATAAGTGGTAGGATCACTGGAGTCTTCACACTGTGCTCCAAAACAGCCGGAGTGTAATACCACGAAAACTTTATCACACTCCGTTGCACGTATTCACCTAGACCGTGCTCACCACGTTTTCACCTAGACCGTGCTTCACCAAGTTTCACCAAGATCACCAAGTTCACCAAGCGGGGTTCAATACATTCACACCTTTTTCAGCCCACACTAACATTCTATAGTTTTCTGATCAGAAAAATATCTTTTCCTGTTAACTGATAGCTTCCCCCAGAGGTAATACAGTAAAAAGGTTTTATTTAAACTAAATCTTGGACACTGATCAATTTGTGCTATTACCGCGTGGCTACCGTTTCGCACCTAAACTAAACAATGCTATTGTGTAATTTGGACTTTGCGGTCGTATCTTTACGCACGTTGCGTAAACACGCGATCGTGCGTACGTCTTTACATTGCGTACGCAGTCCCGTACTTTGTCCGAGACACGTGTACGAAGACCGTACGTCCGCAATAGTACAAATCCCACAAATCTATAAATGTAAGCGATATTAACTATAATCGCTCACTTAACACATCACACAGTTTCTTCTGTATAAACCTTTACAACTAGGCCAGGCTGCGTGTGCGTCTTACACTTATTTCTTAAATATTTACTCTATATTTTAACTAAATAGCAACAACTTTCTCAGCACAGGTCAAAATGAATCTAATAATCATCAATAATTCAAATGGTATGATTCAGATTGGATAGCTATCTTGCAGAACATACACTGATATAAATATACACATAATTATAATATTATATATATGTACCATTCACTGGTCTCCTGAGACTCATTTACCCATTAAGTGCTTCTAATTTGCATATGAATGCTATGTGCTATTGGCTGCCTGTAAAGGTGGTTTTTTTTCACTTCTAGGAAAAAGCAGTTACACAGGTTAATTTGCATTTCAATGGCTATCTTATAGCAAGCAGAGTTAACTGAATCTTAGAGAAAAAAAACTTCTTTTTTTTTAATATCTGTGTGTACTTCTTACATAAAATATTCATCTTACTATTAACTTTTCACTAGGCCCAGCTGAAACTATTTGTAATTGACTATGGCATGGGTTAAATAAATGCATTGGTAACTCATAAATGGTGATTTCTTTTTGACCAAGGAGGGCTGATTATTCCGGGCAGTGAAAATCAGCCATTTAGAAAAAAATGACCTTCCCAACATGGCCGCTGCTCCTCCCCCTTCCACATCCATGAGGGTTACACAATATGGTGGACAAGCCATGTGGTTAGTCCAAAATGGAGGACAGACCATGCGGCTTCCTTTGTCACAAAGAAATCACACACCATGCAAGCCCCTGAAGTTATTTTAGGCCTGAGTTAAAAAAAAACACTATATCAAGGCTTTTGCAGCAACTTTTAAATGTACTTTTACCCTACTTAACAGATAAGCAATCCAATCTGAATCAAACACAATACGACTCATTTGAACCTTGTTTTGCAACAATATGATCAGATATGCAGAGTACAGGTGTATGCTTGTATTGTGTGCGCATTTGGCGCCAAACAGAAATTCACAGACTTTTTAAAATAGCTTTGTATATTTACCTTACGGATCCCATTAGCATCCCTACAAACCATGCAGAGCAGACGCTTATCTTATCAGCACTTGAGAAAGAGTTTACCAGAGTATCCACCATCCAGGAGAAGGCTTACGTGGATACCTGTCCGCCCTTTGCTGATAGATAAAGTCTGCTGTACCCTGCTAGGCTGTGGGTATGAGGAAAAACAGGACGATGCCCCCCAATTGATAATGTCTATATTATCTTAAACCATAACGCTATACCTCTAGATACACTTTTACCGTGGAGCCGCTATGGCCGCTAGACTGAATACACGCGCTACGCACTTTGTACGCTATTTGCGTACAGAGTCCCGTACGTGGTACGTACTTGGCATACACATGCCGCGCTGAGTGTACAGAGTACGCACAGCGCGCGCACACACAATTGATAACCTTTAAACCTTATTAGTAATACAATGTAATAATATGGTTACACTTTAAACCTTTATGCAGCAAAGCACTGCAATGATGTTATACCTTAAACCTTAAGTGGCGCTGACGGTATAAAGTACCCGCAATGCGTACACCTTATCAATACTTATAAACCTTATACAGTTAAATACGCTTTAAACCCTAGCAGGGAAATGAGGACACAACACCGATATGTAGTTGAACCACAGGGTTCTAAGGCCACAGTGGATTATTTCAAAAGGTAAAACAGTGCAAATTATACACTACAGGCTAACAAGATAAATCTACAACAGAATAATGGCTACAGTCAATGTACATACGTGAGAATGTTCGCAAGCGCAAGCCGGCCGGTCCTCCGCTTGTCAGGTAGAAAGCGTTCAGAGTCTTCTGACCAGCCAGGCAGCAACAGGCTTTTTTTATACACTACTTCCATATACAATACAATGGTCACTGTAATCCCTTTGTCTATTGGACACAGAGATGTATCTTTACATTACAGGAGAGGTCATAGGTTGATTTGAAAAGGTGGGCGATGTCTTTCTCAACTGCTCTTGTGGGTGGTCTCCTCTGGATTCCCCCCCGCATACATAATATACAGTAAATACAGTTTAAACCTATATTCTGCTTCTGCATCTAACTATCCTCAGGAACATGCGATCTTCCTCAAACCAACACCAGAATGTTTCCCTTAAAATACCCTACAGCTGGATACCAAACACCACCTTGTAACCTTGTTCTGTCCCCTCCTATCCTGTAAAGGTGAATCCCTTTGTTCTGTTACCATTTTAAACAGCTATTTCTTTCTGATGTGGTGCAGGGGGCTATGTGTACAATGTGCACTATTTGGGTTAAATATGTAATGTTCTGATAACCCTCTATGCGCTCACAAACTCCGCCGTATATACCCATACCACGCGCATGATCGCAGGAGCGATCCTACGCAAATTGCGGATATGTGCACGCACGGCGGAATAAGTGCATGTGCAGCGGGCATGTGTATGGGGTTAGTACATGGTGTATGCATTTACAATATTTTTCGACTTTGACAGGGGGGAAAAGGGGATAGCGAAAGAAATAGAACAGAAGAGAAAAAAAAGAATAGAAGAAAAAGAAAGAAAAGAGGAGAAGAAGGATCGCCTGTAGCCCCATGACCCCCCACACATTCACACACAACATCAGATATCAGATATCAATGAAACTGTATGGGAGGGTCGGATAGAAATATTTTCGTCTCATACCACAAGGTCATTTTAAAACAATTGTGGATTTGTTTTTTTAAAGAAATATCTAATGTGTCAATAAAAGATTCCCAAATCTCAAAGAATTGTTCAATTCGTTGTTCTTTATGTAATGAAGTCTCCATCCAATCCATTTTAAATACATATAGAAGTTTTTCTCTGAACATTTGTAATGAAGGAGGGGAAGAATTTATCCATTGCTGAAGGATACATTTTTTTGCCACTGCAGAAATAATCAGAAGTAATTTACGACAGCCCGGAGATATTCTAGAGGTTGTTATTAATATGCCAAAAATGGCCCATTCTGGGGACAGTGGTAAAAAAATTAACTAATTCTGAGAGTGCAAATTGTTTAATCTGAATCCAGAATTTTTTAATGTAAATGCAATCCCATAAACAGTGGTACAAAGTAGCATCGGGCCGAGCACATTTTAAACAAGTGGAAGTAGGCGATATTCCTATAAACCAGCATTGAGTAGGTGACAAATAGCCCCTATAAAAAATTTTGAAAAACATTTCTTGGTACATAATGGATGGTAAAACACGATTAGAATATAAAAGCGCTTTTAGGATGGTTGATTCATTAAGATTGGGGAAGTGTTTCTGCCATCGAGTTATGCCAGTTTCATAATGTCCCTCGTAATATGGTATACGCAATATTTTGTAAAATATAGAGATGGCTTTCCTAGTGATATTCGAGGATTGGAAAGCCAAGTCCAATTGGTTCACCCAGTCCATAGGAGAAAGGTAAGATATCACCTTAGAGACATAATGTTGTGCCTGAAGAAAGGCTAGATTATGAATTTGTAGAAAGGAGAAGTGGGATTGTGCCTGAGAAAAAGTAAGAGTACGATGTTCCTTTTGGTTTGTGAGATGTCGAAGCGTTGTAAGACCGTTTGCTGCCCACATATTAAAAGGAGTAGAGGCTAGCCCATGTTGGAAATTTATATTATCCAATAGAGGAAGAAATAAAGAATAAGAGGCATTAATATTTCAATTGTTGCGGACCGTATGCAACACTGACCATGCAGACATTAGCAAAGGATTATCCAGTATTTCGGATTGGGATTTCAAATTTATGGAGATGCAAAAAACAAACTAAATCTGTATTAGTAAGAAAGGATTTTTCAACCACATAATTAAAATATAATTTAGAATGTGAAATCCAATCTTTGATATGTCTGCAGACAGTTGCATAATTATAAATTTCCATGTTGGGAAAATTAATACCACCCTCAGATCTATTTCGTTGCAGCAATCGGAGGCTTAAACGAGGCTTCTGTTTTCTCCAAATAAATTGCCTAAAGGCTGCATCCAGTCGTTTAATATCTGTCTTGGTGAATACTACAGGTAAGACCTGAATTGGGTACAACTATTTTGGAAAGGTGATCATTTTTATAAGGTTTGCTCTCCCCAAATAGGATAGCTACAAGTATTGCCAAGCATCTAATTCCTTGAGAGCGGCATCAATTGTTTGTTTAATATTTATATTATATAAATCATGGATGTTTTTAGGTAGACGTATTCCCAAATATGAAATATAAGTGTTCGCCCATTTTAAATTGCCCACATCTAATATTGATCTATTAAGGGAGGGACTTAAGGCCATTATTGTTGATTTAGAATGGTTTATAGAGAATCCAGAAACGTTTCCAAAATCTTCTATTCTGGAAAGAAGAGGTGATAAACAAGTATATGGATTAGAAATAAATAAAAGAAGGTCGTCAGCAAAGGCTGCTATCTTGATTTCTATGTTACCGTAAGATATGCCTTGAAAAAGGGACCAAGATTGTAAAACTCTCAATAAGGGGTCCAAAGCAAGATTAAAAAGTAAAGGGGATAATGGGCATCCCTGTCGGGTCCTTTGGGACATTTGAATAGAATCACTCAGGAGCCCATTGATTAATAATTTTGTACGAGGGGAATTGTAAAAATATTTGATCATATTAATGAAAAAAAGAACCAAACCCCCTCCTATGCAAGACAGCATATAAATGGGCCCATAGAATTTTATCAAATGCCTTCTCGGCGTCCAAATTTAACAGTATATTAGAAGAATGTCTTTGAGTTGTTGAGGAGTATAGAGATGCTACCGCTAAACGAACATTACGGACGATATGTCTTCCATGGGTAAACCCTGATTGATGTGGTGTTAAAAGAGAAGGGAGAATTAGTTGCAGGCGAGTGGCTAAAATTTTTGACAAGATTTTATAATCCTGATTTAGAAGTGTAATAGGTCTGTAGGAGGATACCAGATCTGGGTTTTTCTCAGGCTTTAATAGTAGGATAGTATATACATCATTGAATGTAGGGTAGTAAAGGGCACCCTCTTGAATATTCCTAAAAATGTGAGTAAGAGAAGGTACAATATCATTCTTCAATGTCTTCTAATAATTCCCATTGAATCCATCAGGACCCGGCGCTTTATTAAGACGCAAAGTCTCAATGGCAAATTTTACATCTTCTTCTGTTATATCACTGGAGAGAAATTCCCTCTGCTGAGACGATAAAGGTGGTAAATTGGCCTCATTAAGAAATGAATCTGACAAATTTGGATCTATAGGAGAGTGCATATAGAGCGAGGTGAAATATGAATAAAATACATGGCCAATGTCATCTGATTTGGTAATCATGGTATTAGAGTTAGGATCCAACAATTTCGTAATAAATAGTTTTTTCTGTTGCCTGCTTGCCATATACGCCAGAACTTTGCCCGATTTACCACCCCATCGGAAGTATTTATTTTTAGTGTAATCTAATTTAATCTGAGCTTCCTTTAAAAGAAAAGTTTCCAAAACTTGTTTGTGAGAAAGGTAAATATTTTAATTAGTAGCAGTGGAAAATCGTAGATAGTGACGGTAAGCTTCTTTCAATCTATTTTTTAGGGAGTGTAAAGTATTTCTGTGAGTGCGATTACGTTTTGCTACATAAGAGATCACGTGCCCCCTCATCACCGCCTTTGAGGCCTCCCAAAACAGGACTGGATCATCCCAGTGTTCCAAGTTATCATCCACATATTCTCTCCACCTATCTTTCAAGTATGTTTGAAAATCATCATTCTGAGATAAATATGATGGGAAGCACCAAAGGCGAGACGAGCACCAAGGCTCGGTTCGGGACAAGTCAAAGAGTATGGGGGCGTGATCCGAAATAACAATGGATTCTATTATTGTGTTATGGACCCGTGAAAATAAAGTATCAGTTACTAAAGCATAATCTATTCTGGTAAATACATCGTGAACCCGGGAGTGGAATGTAAAATCCCTACAGGAAGGATTAAGCATCCTCCATTGATCAACCACATCATGATTAGAGCATAAAAATTCTATTCCATTTGCACTATTTGAAGAAGATAGTGAAAGAGAAGAAGAATGGTCTAGAGTAGGATTATGTAAACAATTAAAGTCGCCTCCAATTATTAAATTAGGATTATCATATTTCATAAGAAGATTGGAAATCTTTTTATAAAAAGCCAGATTAGGCGCGTTGGGGGCATAGATGTTTAAAATAGTAAATTTTTCACCATGTACTGAAAGATGAACCAGCAAGAACCGACCTTCTTTATCCGCTACCACATTATCAATAGTATATTGTAAATGTTTATTGAATAAAATTGCCACTCCACGTTTTTTTTTCTCAAAAGTGGCAGAAACACACTCCCCAATCCATGTCGCTTTAAGAGTGGCATGTGGGCCACGTAACCAATGCGTCTCCTGCAATAAAACAATGTCGGGAGCCAATCCCTTAATGTGAGACAAAACCCGTCGTCGCTTAATTGCTGTATTTAGCCCGGCCACATTCCACGATAAAAAACGTATAGAATTTGATGTCAATTGGGGTGTTAAACCATTAGATATATTATGAGAGGTCATGTGATGTGATGTGTAGGGGGTTGCGAAATAGGCAACATAACTTTTACAATGCCCATCACATCACAGCGAGTGAAACAGGTATTTTCCATATCAAAAATGAAAGAGTGTGTTGTTCCATATTGAGGAAGACCAAAGGGCCATAGGCGATCCGGAAAAAAGAGAAGAGAGAGAAGAAAAAATAGAGAGAGAAGAGAGTAAAAACAAATAAAATACCATTCAAAAAAAAAAAGGAAACAAAATATTTTCATCACATTGAGAGTGAAATTGACATATTTTGTGTCACAATTCTGAAACATTTGAACAAATCCGAATAACAAACAATTTGTCAATGAGATTTCAACTCCCCGTTATTTACAAGATGAACAGGGGTTAGGAAACCTCAAAACACAATAAATTCACACAGGCAGAAACAAAAAAGAAATAATACATTAACTCATCCATTTGGGGGTGGATTTGTAGAAGAACCTTGTTCTGAGATATTTAATTGAGCTCTAGCTTGATCAGGACTGTCAAACATCAGAGATTTTCCATCAAGAAAAACCCGTAGTTTAGCTGGGTATAAGAGGGCGAATTTGATATTATTGGTAAAAAGATATTTGCATATTGGAGTAAATTCTCTCCTTCTTTGAGCTACTGAGGCTGAAAAGTCCTGAAATATTAAAACTTTGAAATTGTGCACCTCAAGAGTGCGTTTTTTCCTATATGCTATTAATATATTTTCCTTGTCATGAAAGTTGAGGAACTTAGCAATGACCGGACGTGGGCGTGTTTGGGAGGATGGAGATCCTCGGTCAGGACCTATACGATGTGCTCTCTCAATTATGACACTACCTGAGCCAGTAGGTACATTGAGCACTTGAATGATATCTACACTTAGCAGATCATAAAGATCAGACCCCGCTATTGATTCAGGGATACCAGGGATACCTATGAATCTAAGATTACTCCGGATATCCCAGTTCTCAAGATCATCAATCTTTAAAGTAAGAGCTGCTATCTGTTGGTAATGGGAATCATCAGAATTTTGTAGGGACACAATAGAATCTTCCGCTGTACTAACACGTTGTTCCACCTCCACTAACTGTTTAGTATGGGATTCTAAGTGAGATAAGACTGTGTTCAAAGTCGATTGGATTGCATCTAGTTTTTTCTCAAGATTTGGGTTCAAAGGTGATGCCACCTCTGCCGAAGGGGAAGGTATAATGGGTGAAGAAGAAAGACCCTGAGATACTAGGGGAGGGGAGCAACTAAGCTGAGAAGTATCTTTTGCCGCCTTTGGTAAGGGGGTCTTGGACTGAGAGTTCTTGTTCCTGGGCATTGTGTCTGTTAGATATTTGTCCACAAACCTATCCATATTATGGGACAAGGAAATAAAGCTAGAGACTCTGCACCACCTAAGGATGAAATTTTAGAAAACAGTCACATGACTATAACATGTTAAAACATATAAGAAGCGTTGTAGTAAATATCAAAACAAGTCAATCGAAATAATGCAATATATAGACACTGCAAGATCTAAACTTAGATTAAAATATGAGACTAGATATGTCAGAAATATTACCAAAAAGGATACTCCAATAGCAGACTAAGTCTAAATACAGACGTGGTACAGAATTCAAGTGAAAATACTATAGACACCAGATAACTGTAACTGACAATAACCAAGTGGTTTCGAGAGGTCTTAGTGGCAATAACTAAGTTATAATAAAGTGTGGTGCTAAACCCCTAACACTGAGGTTGAGCTTTTATGAAGATGTACAAATCAAACAAAAAAATTAATAAATAAAAAAATAAAAAAATAAGGGGGGGGTGGGGGGGGGGGGGGACTAAGTATAATTAAATGAAGGTGTTGAGTCCTACACAGTCAAAGGTTGTCAGGCACATTGAGAAGGCAATAGTATACAATTACATAGTACAAACTTGACAAATAAAAATGCCTAAGTTAATTGTAACATAGCAAATATGTATGTATGGAGTTCTAAACAGGTCTTGTCTAGAATAAAACACTAGATGGCACTGTAGTATAAGAAACCGTAGTGGAGCACAAAAACTTGTCTAGATGTAAGGCTGTGTGATAGTGGATATAGCGTCCTGTAGAAATATTAGGACTGCAACAACCCACCAAGTGAGTGTGAACCAGCGATATAAAGCAATATGTGATACCAAGCTAATAAGAGCCAAACGTCCAGGTATCCACGCTCACTTCATCCCAATGTAAAGAGTATAGACACTGCTTTACTAGGAGCAATTATATCAGAAGTCTCTAGTAATGAACCTGTGGATAACTGTTGACCACTGACAGACACCAAAGAGTTTCCTCACTCTGATTTAAGCAACCCAGCAAGCTTCAGCGATGTCACTAAATAGAGACAGGGCCCTTGTTTAACCCTTAGTGTAGGGAGGCATGCACAGCGCCAGTTCCTCATGGGCATTAACAATCACGGGCAGCCAGACCCGATCCCCGCTATTTCCCACTCACCGCCGGGCCGCCAAGTTGGGTGCGGGCAGGACGTGTAGGCAGGAGAGCAGGCACAGCTCCAGTTTGTCAAGAGACGCAGCAGAGAGCCCACATTAGCAGTCCAGTCACCCCCGCAGCAGCAGGTATGGCATGAAGTCCTCAGCGAGCCGAGCGGTAATAAGCAGTCACTAAGCAGGGCAGCAAAGGTTCCCAGCACGCAGGGCGGTAGGGGTATGCGCCTCGGCGCCGATCTCTCCCCCCCGCGATCCGGTCCCCCAGTGATTCCTCTCCAATACCCCTACCTCCAGTAACGGCTCTCCGGGACGTCCACAGTTATGACCGCCGGGGGGGGGGGATAGCAGCAGCGCGGCCGTCTCCAGCACGCAGTACCACGCGGGAAATGCCGTCAGGACTGTCCTCCGCTCCCGGCTCCGTTGTTCTCCCGGACCAATTCTAATCTCGCCTCCACGGGGTCAGTCGAAAGTGGCCACCGCTTCCCCAGACAAGCGCTGTGTCCAGCTCTGACACAGGAAGAGGGCTCCGCTATGCAGCAGGAATGGCGTCCCGCATCGTGTGCGTGCGAGGGGGTCTCGATTTTCTCAAGCCAGATTCCGGTGGAGGTGTGAGGCCGATCTCCCAGATAATTAGCCCTGGCGATAGTGCCAGAGTTCCCCCAATAGAATTGATAAATGTATTCCCTGTTAGAGAGGGTTCGACTGGGGATGGAGCAGGATCTTTCTAGGGAGAAACGGAGCCCAGGTAAAAAGCGGCCATCGCGATGCTCCGCCCACCGGAAGTCCCAACATTTATTCTTTACGTATGTAGGGGGTCATTCCACCCGATCGCTCGCTGCAGTTTGTCGCAGTGCAGCAATCGGGTCGGAACTGTGCACCCAGCGACAGAGGTGGACTAGCCCTAGCATGTCAGGGAAGTTGATCGTAGCTGTGCTAAATATAGCACAGCTACGATCAACTCGGAATGACCCCCATAGTGCTTTGTAATGGCATCACCACCCAGTGATGTGACTTACTTACACTAAATGAATACATAACACTTAGAATTCCAATTACTAAGACCCTTTCATTCAATATTGTAAAGCAATGTTATTACTTGAATTACGCTCTTATTAAAAACAACTGAATTGCAACGTGTGTGCAACATTACAATGAGATTCAATAACATTAGTGCCATAATAAAGCAATACATGTGTTGAATGGTTGATTGCTCAATCACCTATACATCTCTATTAAACCACTGTGGAAAATGGATGTCTCTATTTTAATGTAAAATCAAAGTACTGTAGATTGATGCCAATCATATGACATAGTCTAGAACATAGAGAGTCACATGACTGGCTCTGCTGCTGCTGTGACACAAATCAATTCTCAGATTGCCAATAACATTTCCGCTTGTGCTGCCAAGACAACCCACTCTAAATCTGGAGTCAACATTTCTGTACATCCGCTATGGTAATATGATCAGTGTCTGACATATATCTCCTATGTGTCTGCTGGCTGGGTGCCACGTTCCCAATCGTTATACTGTAACTGGTGCCAACATATGTCACAATGGTTTGTCTTTTAGTGATCACATTTCATTGATGTATCTCCACTATAAAAATGTTTATGTAAAGCTAATGGTAAGAAGCTTTTTGGCTCTGTATACTGTAGCGCCACCTGTAGGGCAATAGTAATAATGGAAGTGCGGGGGCCATGTTTAAAATTACATTAATGCCTCTGTCCAGTGTGGGCATTCACCTATCAGGGATTCCCCAACCAGATGTGAAGCTCTCTGTAGCATTTGATTCCGTGGACCATGAGGTTGTTATTGAGCGCCTGAATATTTTCTGTGGACTGGACAACACGGTTCTTCTGGTTTATACCGTTGCTTACTGGCAGGTCATCTGGTTTGTAAGTAGCTTAATTTTATTAAATAATATTTTTTATATGAAATATATTTTTATTAATTGAATATTTTTATTTTATTTTAAATAACCATAACTTTTTTCAAAGTGAAGAAAATATGTGAATATTAACTTGAATTGAGTGGCAAGATTCAAACTCTTTCTGTACAGAGTTATACTCTAGAGATGAGCGGGTTCGGTTCCTCGGAATCCGAACCCGCCCGAACTTCAGGTTCTTTTACACGGGTCCGAGCGACTCGGATCTTCCCGCCTTGCTCGGTTAACCCGAGCGCGCCCGAACGTCATCATCCCGCTGTCGGATTCTCGCGAGGCTCGGATTCTATCGCGAGACTCGGATTCTATATAAGGAGCCGCGCGTCGCCGCCATTTTCACACGTGCATTGAGATTGATAGGGAGAGGACGTGGCTGGCGTCCTCTCCGTTTAGAGTGACTAGAGTACTAGAGAGAGACACAAATTTTGGGGAGCATATAGGAGGAGTACTACTTGCTGCTGATAGTGTGACCAGTGACCAGTGCCACCAGTTTAATTAATCCGTTCTCTGCCTGAAAAAAAACGATACACAGTGTGACACAGTCACACATACCATATCTGTGCTCAGCCCAGTGTGCTGCATCATATACTGTATATCATTATCTGACTGCTGAGTGCTCAGTGCTCACTGCTCACACAGCTTAATTGTGGGGGAGACTGGGGAGCAGTTATAGCAGGAGTACATTTAAGTACAGTGCACACTTTTGCTGCCAGAGTGCCACTGCCAGTGTGACTGACCAGTGACCACTGACCACCAGTATTGTGATTGTCTGCTGACCACCAGTATATTGTGATTGTCTGCCTGAAAAAGTTAAACACTCGTCGTGTGGTGTTTTTATAAACGCATTCTTCAGACAGTGTCCAGCAGGTCCGTCATTACATAATATATACCTGTCCGGCTGCAGTACTAGTGTGATATATATATATATTTTAATTTTATCTCATTATCATCCAGTCTATATTAGCAGCAGACACAGTACGGTAGTCCACGGCTGTAGCTACCTCTGTGTCGGCAGTCGCTGGTCCATCCATAATTGTATACCACCTACCCGTGGTTTTTTTTCTATCTTCTTGATACTAGTAGCTTACTTTAGGAGTCTGCAGTGCTGACAGACAGTGTCCAGCAGGTCCGTCATTACATAATATATACCTGTCCGGCTGCAGTACTAGTGTGATATATATATATTTTTTAATTTTATCTCATTATCATCCAGTCTATATTAGCAGCAGACACAGTACGGTAGTCCACGGCTGTAGCTACCTCTGTGTCGGCAGTCGCTGATCCATCCATAATTGTATACCACCTACCCGTGTTTTTTTTTTCTATCTTCTTGATACTAGTAGCTTACTTTAGGAGTCTGCAGTGCTGACAGACAGTGTCCAGCAGGTCCATCATTACATAATATATACCTGTCCGGCTGCAGTACTAGTGTGATATATATATATATTTTAATTTTATCTCATTATCATCCAGTCTATATTAGCAGCAGACACAGTACGGTAGTCCACGGCTGTAGCTACCTCTGTGTCGGCAGTCGCTGGTCCATCCATAATTGTATACCACCTACCCGTGGTTTTTTTTTCTATCTTCTTGATACTAGTAGCTTACTTTAGGAGTCTGCAGTGCTGACAGACAGTGTCCAGCAGGTCCGTCATTACATAATATATACCTGTCCGGCTGCAGTACTAGTGTGATATATATATATATTTTAATTTTATCTCATTATCATCCAGTCTATATTAGCAGCAGACACAGTACGGTAGTCCACGGCTGTAGCTACCTCTGTGTCGGCAGTCGCTGGTCCATCCATAATTGTATACCACCTACCCGTGGTTTTTTTTTCTATCTTCTTGATACTAGTAGCTTACTTTAGGAGTCTGCAGTGCTGACAGACAGTGTCCAGCAGGTCCGTCATTACATAATATATACCTGTCCGGCTGCAGTACTAGTGTGATATATATATATATTTTAATTTTATCTCATTATCATCCAGTCTATATTAGCAGCAGACACAGTACGGTAGTCCACGGCTGTAGCTACCGCTGTGTCGGCAGTCGCTCGTCATCCATAAGTATACTAGTATCCATCCATCTCCATTGTTTACCTGAGGTGCCTTTTAGTTGTGCCTATTAAAATATGGAGAACAAAAATGTTGAGGTTCCAAAAATAGGGAAAGATCAAGATCCACTTCCACCTCGTGCTGAAGCTGCTGCCACTAGTCATGGCCGAGACGATGAAATGCCAGCAACGTCGTCTGCCAAGGCCGATGCCCAATGTCATAGTACAGAGCATGTAAAATCCAAAACACCAAATATCAGTAAAAAAAGGACTCAAAAATCTAAAATAAAATCGTCGGAGGAGAAGCGTAAACTTGCCAATATGCCATTTACCACACGGAGTGGCAAGGAACGGCTGAGGCCCTGGCCTATGTTCATGGCTAGTGGTTCAGCTTCACATGAGGATGGAAGCACTCAGCCTCTCGCTAGAAAAATGAAAAGACTCAAGCTGGCAAAAGCACAGCAAAGAACTGTGCGTTCTTCGAAATCCCAAATCCACAAGGAGAGTCCAATTGTGTCGTTTGCGATGCCTGACCTTCCCAACACTGGACGTGAAGAGCATGCGCCTTCCACCATTTGCACGCCCGCTGCAAGTGCTGGAAGGAGCACCCGCAGTCCAGTTCCTGATAGTCAGATTGAAGATGTCAGTGTTGAAGTACACCAGGACGAGGAGGATATGGGTGTTGCTGGCGCTGGGGAGGAAATTGACAAGGAGGATTCTGATGGTGAGGTGGTTTGTTTAAGTCAGGCACCCGGGGAGACACCTGTTGTCCGTGGGAGGAATATGGCCATTGACATGCCTGGTCAAAATACCAAAAAAATCAGCTCTTCGGTGTGGAAGTATTTCAACAGAAATGCGGACAACATTTGTCAAGCCGTGTGTTGCCTTTGTCAAGCTGTAATAAGTAGGGGTAAGGACGTTAACCACCTCGGAACATCCTCCCTTATACGTCACCTGCAGCGCATTCATAATAAGTCAGTGACAAGTTCAAAAACTTTGGGCGACAGCGGAAGCAGTCCACTGACCAGTAAATCCCTTCCTCTTGTAACCAAGCTCACGCAAACCACCCCACCAACTCCCTCAGTGTCAATTTCCTCCTTTCCCAGGAATGCCAATAGTCCTGCAGGCCATGTCACTGGCAATTCTGACGAGTCCTCTCCTGCCTGGGATTCCTCCGATGCATCCTTGCGTGTAACGCCTACTGCTGCTGGCGCTGCTGTTGTTGCTGCTGGGAGTCGATGGTCATCCCAGAGGGGAAGTCGGAAGACCACTTGTACTACTTCCAGTAAGCAATTGACTGTCCAACAGTCCTTTGCGAGGAAGATGAAATATCACAGCAGTCATCCTGTTGCAAAGCGGATAACTGAGGCCTTGACAACTATGTTGGTGTTAGACGTGCGTCCGGTATCCGCCGTTAGTTCACAGGGAACTAGACAATTTCTTGAGGTAGTGTGCCCCCGTTACCAAATACCATCTAGGTTCCACTTCTCTAGGCAGGCGATACCGAGAATGTACACGGACGTCAGAAAAAGACTCACCAGTGTCCTAAAAAATGCAGTTGTACCCAATGTCCACTTAACCACGGACATGTGGACAAGTGGAGCAGGGCAGGGTCAGGACTATATGACTGTGACAGCCCACTGGGTAGATGTATGGACTCCCGCCGCAAGAACAGCAGCGGCGGCACCAGTAGCAGCATCTCGCAAACTCCAACTCTTTCCTAGGCAGGCTACGCTTTGTATCACCGGTTTCCAGAATACGCACACAGCTGAAAACCTCTTACGGCAACTGAGGAAGATCATTGCGGAATGGCTTACCCCAATTGGACTCTCCTGTGGATTTGTGGCATCGGACAACGCCAGCAATATTGTGTGTGCATTAAATATGGGCAAATTCCAGCACGTCCCATGTTTTGCACATACCTTGAATTTGGTGGTGCAGAATTTTTTAAAAAACGAGAGGGGCGTGCAAGAGATGCTGTCGGTGGCCAGAAGAATTGCGGGACACTTTCGGCGTACAGGCACCACGTACAGAAGACTGGAGCACCACCAAAAACGCCTGAACCTGCCCTGCCATCATCTGAAGCAAGAAGTGGTAACGAGGTGGAATTCAACCCTATATATGCTTCAGAGGTTGGAGGAGCAGCAAAAGGCCATTCAAGCCTATACAATTGAGCACGATATAGGAGGTGGAATGCACCTGTCTCAAGTGCAGTGGAGAATGATTTCAACGTTGTGCAAGGTTCTGCAACCTTTTGAACTTGCCACACGTGAAGTCAGTTCTGCCAGCCTGAGTCAGGTCATTCCCCTCATCAGGCTTTTGCAGAAGAAGCTGGAGACATTGAAGGAGGAGCTAACACGGAGCGATTCCGCTAGGCATGTGGGACTTGTGGATGGAGCCCTTAATTCGCTTAACAAGGATTCACGGGTGGTCAATCTGTTGAAATCAGATCACTACATTTTGGCCACCGTGCTCGATCCTAGATTTAAAACCTACCTTGGATCTCTCTTTCCGGCAGACACAAGTCTGCTGGGGTTCAAAGACCTGCTGGTGACAAAATTGTCAAGTCAAGCGGAACGCGACCTGTCAACATCTCCTCCTTCACATTCTCCCGCAACTGGGGGTGCGAGGAAAAGGCTCAGAATTCCGAGCCCACCCGCTGGCGGTGATGCAGGGCAGTCTGGAGCGACTGCTGATGCTGACATCTGGTCCGGACTGAAGGACCTGCCAACGATTACGGACATGTCGTCTATTGTCACTGCATATGATTCTCTCCCCATTGAAAGAATGGTGGAGGATTATATGAGTGACCGCATCCAAGTAGGCACGTCAGACAGTCCGTACTTATACTGGCAGGAAAAAGAGGCAATTTGGAGGCCCTTGCACAAACTGGCTTTATTCTACCTAAGTCGCCCTCCCACAAGTGTGTACTCCGAAAGAGTGTTTAGTGCCGCCGCTCACCTTGTCAGCAATTGGCGTACGAGGTTACTTCCAGAAAATGTGGAGAAGATGATGTTCATTAAAATGAATTATAATCAATTCCTCCGTGGAGACATTGATCAGCAGCAATTGCCTCCACAAAGTACACAGGGAGCTGAGATGGTGGATTCCAGTGGGGACGAATTGATAATCTGTGAGGAGGGGGATGTACACGGTGATATATCGGAGGATGATGATGAGGTGGACATCTTGCCTCTGTAGAGCCAGTTTGTGCAAGGAGAGATTAATTGCTTCTATTTTGGTGGGGGTCCAAACCAACCCGTCATTTCAGTCACAGTCGTGTGGCAGACCCTGTCACTGAAATGATGGGTTGGTTAAAGTGTGCATGTCCTGTTTATATAACATAAGGGTGGGTGGGAGGGCCCAAGGACAATTCCATCTTGCACCTCTTTTTTCTTTCATTTTTCTTTGCGTCATGTGCTGTTTGGGGAGTGTTTTTTGGAAGGGCCATCCTGCGTGACACTGCAGTGCCACTCCTAGATGGGCCAGGTGTTTGTGTCGGCCACTAGGGTCACTTAGCTTACTCACACAGCTACCTCATTGCGCCTCTTTTTTTCTTTGCGTCATGTGCTGTTTGGGGAGTTTTTTTTGGAAGGGCTATCCTGCGTGACACTGCAGTGCCACTCCTAGATGGGCCAGGTGTTTGTGTCGGCCACTAGGGTCGCTTAGCTTACTCACACAGCTACCTCATTGCGCCTCTTTTTTTCTTTGCGTCATGTGCTGTTTGGGGAGTGTTTTTTTTGGAAGGGCCATCCTGCGTGACACTGCAGTGCCACTCCTAGATGGGCCAGGTGTTTGTGTCGGCCACTAGGGTCGCTTAGCTTACTCACACAGCTACCTCATTGCGCCTCTTTTTTTCTTTGCGTCGTGTGCTGTTTGGGGAGTGTTTTTTTTGGAAGGGCCATCCTGCGTGACACTGCAGTGCCACTCCTAGATGGGCCAGGTGTTTGTGTCGGCCACTAGGGTCGCTTAGCTTACTCACACAGCTACCTCATTGCGCCTCTTTTTTTCTTTGCGTCATGTGCTGTTTGGGGAGTGTTTTTTGGAAGGGCCATCCTGCGTGACACTGCAGTGCCACTCCTAGATGGGCCAGGTGTTTGTGTCGGCCACTAGGGTCGCTTAGCTTACTCACACAGCTACCTCATTGCGCCTCTTTTTTTCTTTGCGTCATGTGCTGTTTGGGGAGTGTTTTTTGGAAGGGCCATCCTGCGTGACACTGCAGTGCCACTCCTAGATGGGCCAGGTGTTTGTGTCGGCCACTAGGGTTGCTTAGCTTACTCACACAGCTACCTCATTGCGCCTCTTTTTTTCTTTGCGTCATGTGCTGTTTGGGGAGTGTTTTTTTTGGAAGGGCCATCCTGCGTGACACTGCAGTGCCACTCCTAGATGGGCCAGGTGTTTGTGTCGGCCACTAGGGTCGCTTAGCTTAGTCATCCAGCGACCTCGGTGCAAATTTTAGGACTAAAAATAATATTGTGAGGTGTGAGGTGTTCAGAATAGACTGAAAATTAGTGGAAATTATGGTTTTTGAGGTTAATAATACTTTGGGATCAAAATGACCCCCAAATTCTATGATTTAAGCTGTTTTTTAGTGTTTTTTGAAAAAAACACCCGAATCCAAAACACACCCGAATCCGACAAAAAAAATTCGGTGAGGTTTTTGCCAAAACGCAGTCGAGCCCAAAACACGGCCGCGGAACCGAACTCAAAACCAAAACACAAAACCCGAAAAATTTCAAGTGCACATCTCTATTATACTCAGCGACAAATTGATTAAAAATGTAAAAAAAATGTCACTGTCTAGTGTTATGTATATACTAGCTCGATACAAAGAAACAGGTACAAACGTGACTAAAAAACTTTCTGGATGACCCAAGTTTACATCAAAAAGGGAAGCTAAATACATTATCTTAATGAGTAAGCGAAATCAATGACTCCCAGCAACTGCAATCAAAGAAGAACTGCATATGACGAGGTAACTCAGGGGGTGGTCTTCAGTATGCCGAATGTCGGGATCCCGGCGCACAGTATACCGACAGCTATTCTCCCTCGTGGGGGTCCACAACTCCCCTGGAGGGAGAATAAATAGCGTGGCGTGCGTAGCGCGCCACCGTGCCCCCAGCGTGGCGAGCGCAGCGAGCCCGCAAGGGGCTCCTTTGCGCTCGCCACACTGTCGGTATGCCGGCGGTTGGCCTCCCGGCGCCGGTATGCTGGTCGCCGGGAGCCCGGTCGCCGGCATACCGTACTACACTTAACTCAGGCGTTATGCTGGAGCCTACTGCACAGGTCACTGGAAAAATAACTGTTGCACCATTTTGTTTAGCACTGACAACGTGGGATTATGGAAAGGTTAGTATTACAGAACGTGGGTGCAGGTTGTGCAATGTGGACCCAGGACCCATGTGACCCACACACCCTACACCCATTATAGACACACCACTGCTTCGGTGGCTTGTCACCTTTATAGCCACTTTGCTTCCAACTCAGAATCAGGTCCATAGTATCACCATGATATCAGTCGCTAGTTCTCCCCTCCCCTATCCTAACTCTCCCCTGGCCCTAACCCCGATACTCACCCAGCGCCGGTCTCCTGAGGGGTGTCGGGATTCCGGCCTCGGTCACATAACCACCGGCATCCCGGCCGCTGGGATGACAAACACATCCCGTTCCAAACATTTTGGAGAACTAACCACTTATCCTCTGTGAATGTAGGCTTGCTCAAATCTTTGTCTCTTCATGTCATCCCAGACAGACTCGATGATGTTGAGATCAGGACTCTGTGGGGGCCATATCATCACTTCCAGGACTCCTTATTTTTCTTTACACTGAAGATAGTTCTTAATGATGTTGGCTGTATGTTTGGGGTCGTTGTCCTGCGACAAAATAAATTTGGATGCCTCCCTGATGGTATTGCATGTTGGCTAAGTACCTGCCTGTTTTTCTCAGCATGGAAGCACAAAGAAATTAGCAATTTTGAAGATCGTAGACAAAGTGGTCAACCAAGGAAACTTACGCTGAACTATCTTCAGCATAAATAAAAACAAGGAGCTCCCACAGAGACCTGATCTCAACATCACAGAGTCTGTCTGTGATGACATGAAGAGACAGAAGCCTACATCCACAGAAAATCTGTGGTTAGTTCTCCAAGATGTTTGGAACAACCTTCCTGCCAAGGGTGGTTATCCCTAACAGAGGAAGGGATGCTGGTAAATTCATTAATAAAATGTAGGAAAGAAAGGTAATTAGTCTTATTGCTTGTGGGATCAGGACCAGAGCCGTATTAAGGGGTATATTCAATTAGCGTTGGATCCATTCCGACATGTATTTGTCGGAATGGATCCGACAACCCCTATTCAATCTCATCTCAATTCCACTTTTTCAAGTCGAATTGAGATGAGGGACCCATAGGTGGAGAGGGGGGGGCGCGGGGAGACCAGCGGGGACAGCCGCCGGCAGACGGAGGAGATCAGCGCTACAGTAGCGTTGCTGGAGGATGTCACACAGCCGCCCGACCTCACGGCAGTGTCCACCCGGCTCCAGCAAACGTGACCTCACTTGCTGGAGCCGGGTGGAAGCTGCCGTGAACAGCAAGGCTGTGTGACATCCTGCTGCAGCGCTACTGTAGCGCTGATCTCCTCTATATGCCCGCGGCTGTCACCCCCCCCCCCCCCCTCCTGCGGCTCCTCCCTGCTGGTATAAATGTACACTGTAGGCTCTGGGTCACACACACACACATATATATATGTGTAGGCAGTCAGCGACACTCCTCAGTAAGGTCAGTTAAGTAACAAATAATGGGCGGTGAACAAATCCCCAAATGTACATACAATGGTGGTTGGCTGCACTCACGGCTCCATAGAAGAAATACCAAGACTCGGTCTGAATATACATTCAGACCGAGTCTTGGGATTTCTTCTATGGTGCTGTGAGTGCCGCCAACCACCATTGTATATATATATATATATATATATATATATATACAATACATAGTGTCTGAATTAATTATAGAAAGAACTCGCAGTATACTGTTGAGGCCAGATCATCTTGGTTTGAGATACAGGGTCATGCTTGCGGCTAAGGGCCTGGTCTCTAGGTACAGAAAGGACTTTATCTCTAGCATCTCTAAGTCTTTTGGGGGAATAACCTCTCACAAGAAATGTATTTAATATAAGGTTCATCTGCTGTACTGCATCCTGATGGATAGAACAGATGCGAACAATGCGCAAGAATTGAGAATATGGTAAGCCTCGTTTTAGGGGCAGTGGATGATGACTGTTCACATGTAAGTAAGTGTTCCTATCCACAGATTTATGGTACACGCTGGTGACTATTTACTGATCAATGATGGAGACCGAAACATCCAAAAAATGAATGTTGGACTTACTGGGGGGATTCAAATGTTTGAAAAGTCATTTGGGAGTCTGGTTTTTCCTATCTAATAGACAGGAATAAACTGACACCCAACCGACTTTTCAAACATTTGAATCTCTCCCACTGAATTCGTAGGTGAACTTGATATTGTCATCCTGTGTGTTCAACTAGAGAGGTGGTAATAGGGATAATATCCTCTTACAACATGAGACCAAGTGGATTTATACGCAGAGCCGGCCATAGGCATAGGCAAACTAGGCAATTGCCTAAGGCATTTGATATGCCTAGGGGCATCAGCAGCTTCTGATGATTTAAAATGATATGCGGCATGCCTATGGGCCCTCATTCCGAGTTGTTCGCTCGCTAGCTGCTTTTAGCAGCATTGCAAACGCTAGGCCGCCGCCCTCTGGGAGTGTATCTTAGCTTAGCAGAATTGCGAACGAAAGATTAGCAGAACTGCTACTAAATAATTCTTTGTAGTTTCTGAGTAGCTCCAGACCTACTCACAGATTGCGATCAGCTCAGTCCGTTTAGTTTCTGGTTTGACGTCACAAACACGCCCTGCGTTCTGCCAGCCATTCCCCCGTTTCTCCAGACACTCCCGCGTTTTTCCCTGACACGTCTGCGTTTTTTAGCACACTCCCGGAAAACGCTCAGTTACCACCCAGAAATGCCCCTTTCCTGTCAATCATTCACCGATCAGCAGAGCGACTGAAAAGCGCCGCAGGATCCACAGCAAATCTGCTAAGTTTTTAGTTAAATAACTAAGCGCATGCGCCCTGCGTGCCTTGCGCATGCAAAATTAGTAACCAATTGCAGCATAGTGAAAATCGGCAACAAGCGAACAACTCGGAATGACCCCCTATATTCTGTATGTAGCATTTCATATGCAGATACAGCCACAGTCTCACACAGTATATAGGCCTGCTGCATATCAGTTTAATCAGCAGAAGCTGCTTGTGCATCCTAGCCACATAGCAATGCAAATAAGATGCATTTTCATTAAAAAAAAAAGGTGCCCGACGTTAGCATTGATGCAAGATTTGTGAGGACACATCTGTATCCAAGCAGAGGCAGAGGTCACAGTGTTAGTGGAAGTGTGAGTGCTGTGTGCACGTGAGTGGGTTGGTTGTGCAGTAGTGTTCGGAATATGTGAAAGGAGCATTATGTGTGTCATGTAAAAATGCATTAATAATGTGCAACGTATGTGTAAGGGGCCACTATGTGTGTCTTTATATGTATAAGGGCATTAATAATGTGCGGCATATGTGTAACAGGGTACTACTGTATGTGTGTCATTATGTGTAAAAGGGCATTAATAAAGGTTGTCATAATGTGTAAGGCACATTATGTTTATAAGGACATTAATGTGTCTCATATGTGTAAGGGGCATTACTGTGTGGAATTGTGTATAAATGCATTACTAATATGTGGCATTATGTGTATAAGGTGCTCTACTATGTGGCGTTGCATATAGAAAGGGCACTACTGTGTCGTCTATTGTGAATAAAGAGCAATAAGGTGTGGTGTAATGTGAATAAGGAGCAATTCAGTGTGATGTAATGTGAATAAGGGGCTCTACTGTGAGGAGTAACTTTTATAAGGTAAAGTGATACTACTGTGGGATGTAATATGAATTATGGACACTATCGCAGGATAAAATGTGAATAAAGTTGCAGTACTGTGTGGCGTAATTGGAATTGGGGTTACTATTGTGTGGCCATGCCACTTCCCAGCAAGAAGATGCCCCTTTTTGGGCTGTGCGTCAAATGTGCGAACTGTTCCTATTTAAAATATAGGGGGTACAAGGACTGCTATGGGTGAGGGGTGATGGTGCTGGAAAAGAGGTGCAAGGTCAGAGGCAGAACCAGCGGTGGTGCTAGGGGGCACCATCCAAAATCTTGCCTAGGGCATCATATTGGTTAGGGCCGGCTCTGTTTATACGTTACAAGCCTTATAACCATTTGGACTCAATGAACAACTTTCCCATAGTAGTTTTCTTGCGACCTAATAGCTCAGTATGCCTTTATTTGGATAGTCAAATATTGCTCTTGCAGTTTAGGTTATATAGCAATGTGTGGCCAGATCAGACTGTGCTGATTATTTAATTGATTTGATTATTTAATTATCTGCTATTTATTAGTGCAGTAATGTGTATATACACATGCTGGAGGTGATGTGCTAAAATCGTCATCTTAGTAAATATTTAAAACTTGCATTATCTGTTTTACTATACAGTGTATTGTCATGGGGATGGGATGCACTTATGGGATACGCCCCCTTCTCCGGCAGGCTGACTGATGACGCCGATGTGAGATCACTTCCGGTGACGTCAGCGGGACCACGCCGGGAAGCGGGAGCGGACTCCGTTTGAGCATCTGGGTGTTACTATTTAAGGTATGTAATGTACAGTGTTTGTTTTGTATGTCCTGACGACGGGGATTAAAGGTCTCCGAAACGTTGACTGTATTTGCATCTAAACAAGTTGTTTCCCAGAGTGCCGTTTGTTACTACTGTGCTATATATGTGTGTGTAGATATATATACAGCAGCACTCGCATGTTACGTTCCTGATGCTCAGAACTAGAGAGATGTTGTGTAGAGAGTCCAGAGCACCAGGACGTGACGCTGAAATAAGGGATGGTACGGGAATAGCCCCTAGCACCCTACCTCCGTTGTTTTACCCGTGTGGTCAGTTCACGCCTGAGTGACTATGGTTTCTTGGGCCCACGGCAGCCGCGTTTGAAGGGCGGATTAGATCTGCCCAACTCCGATGCCCCCAGGTCTTAGAGTGAGACAAGGCGTGAACCGAGACAGGATAATAACAAGGGGACCTCTAACTAAAGCAACAGAAGCTAGGGGCTACTAACTACCCTAAAACTAAATATATGTGCGGCACGCCGCCAAAGGAAAAGAACAACAAAAGATACCACTGTCCACTCCCCCACACGGCACCGGCGAGTTCCGGGGAGGACAGTGAAAAGCGGAAACCTCCGCAAAAACCACAAATACAAAAGTAAAACAAGGACTAAGCGGCCTAGGCCGCAACACGCGGCAGAAGCCGCTACTCACGAAACCGGGAGAGAACTCCAACAAGCGAGAACCCCCAGATGACCGCAACAGGTTCACTTGGACAGGAAGGATTCCCAGGACCGGCTTCAGAACTCCAGAACTCAGGAGCACAGGGAGCAGGATCGACCAGATACAGCTGACCAGGAACAGACGTTGCACGGCAGGAACAGCATACAGGAAGCTATCACCGGCGAGGCTGCAGTGTGCTGGCTCCCATAAAAAGACCCTGCTGGCCAATGACAGGAGGGCCAGCAAGACCAGCCCCCAGACCCTAATTACTAGTTGCCGTGCAACTGCCCTGCTGCACGAGCAACTAATCAATCCTATCTGGCAACAGGGAACGCGGTCCGTCAATGGCGTCCCCGTTGCTATGGACCCAGCGGCTGAGGACGCCCGGCGTCCTAGCATTGCCAGGTACCCGGCGGCTACAGTACGCACGGCGTCCTGGCATTGCTAGGCGCCGGGCGGGCAGGGAAGGAGGTGCGGCGGCCGTGAGCGTCGCTCAAAAGCAGACCGAGCGGCGCTGCGGACCGCGGCACCTAACAGTACCCCCCCTTTAGGAGGGGTTAAAGAACCCCTAAAGCCGGGTTTCTGAGGAAATTCCTGAAAGAATAATCTCTTAAATTTAGGGGCATGTAAATCGTTATCCAGGACCCAAGACCTTTCTTACGGGCCATAGCCTTTCCAGTGAACCAAAAAATAAAGCCGGCCCCGAGAAACTTTGGAATCTAAAACCTTCTCCACCAAGAACTCTTGTTGTCCCTGAACATCCACCGGAGGTCTACCCTGGGAAGTCTTCCGAGGGAATCTCCTGGAAGAAAAATACTGCTTCAGAAGGGAACAGTGAAAAGTATTGCCAATTTTGAGTGATTTAGGCAAGCGTAGCCGAAAAGCAACTGGGTTGACCTTCTTAACGATAAGGAACGGTCCCATAAATTTGGGTACCAATCTAGCCGAGGGTTGTCGGAGCTTGATGTTGCGGGTTGACAACCACACCTTATCTCCCACCTTAAAAGTGCATGGGCGTCGGAACCTATCAGAATTTTTTTTTTCTCGGAAGGCAGCCTTCTTAAGGGCAAGGTGCACCTTTTTCCAAATCATTCTGAGACGGGAAGTTAAGGTCAACGAGGAGACTGGAAAATGAGGGTAAAAAGAATTGGCTCTAGGATGAAAGTCCAAGACCGAAAAGTATGGGGACTCCTTGGTGGAAGAATGACAAGAGTTATTATAGGCAAACTCGGCTAAAGGAAGAAATTCAGACCAATCATTCTGAAGTTTGGCCGAATATAGCCGTAAATACTGTATAAACGACTGATTAACACATTCAGTTTGTCCGTTAGACTGTGGATGGTACCCAGATGTTAAAGAGAGTTTCATATTTAATGAGGCACAAAAACGTTTCCAGAAACGGGCGATGAATTGCGGTCCCCGATCAGAGACAATATCCCTGGGTAAACCATGAAGCCTGAACACATGGCGGAGAAATAAAACTGCCAACCCTTGAGCAGAGGGTAATCGGGGGAGAGCAATGAAGTGGGCCATCTTACTAAAATGGTCTACTACCACCCAAATGACTCGAAATCCAGCTGAAAGAGGAAGGTCCACCACGAAATCCATGGATATATGTGACCATGGCCTGAGAGGAACGGCTAAAGGCATGAGTTGCCCAACCGGCAACGATCGAGATACCTTGTACTGAGCACAAACCTGACAGGAATGGACAAATTCCCTTACATCTTTAGAAAGATTAGGCCACCACACTGAGCGAGAGATTAACTCCAAGGTCTTAGTGATACCCGGATGACCAGAAACCTTATTATCATGAAACTCAGCTAGAACAGTGCCTCTCAGAAATTCAGGGGCGAAGAGACGATCTGCAGGAGTGACTTTGGGAGCCTGCTGCTGAAGCTGGACTAGCTGTGTAAATAAATCCTGTGTGAGGCCTGCCCGGATGACAGACGATGGGACTATGGGGGTAGTAGCCGGGTGGTTATTGTGAACCGGAAGAAAACAACGTGACAGGGCATCGGCTTTTGTATTCTTGGAACCGGGCCTGAAGGTGATAATAAACCTGAAACGAGTAAAAAAACAGCGCCCAACGTGCCTGTCGAGCATTAAGCCGTTTAGCTGACTCAATATACTGCAGGTTCTTGTGGTCAGTAAACACCGTAATGGTATGCCTTGCTCCTTCCAGCCAGTGCCTCCACTCCTCGAAAGCCCATTTAACTGCCAACAATTCTCGATTACCAACATCATATTTGGATTCTGCGGAGGAGAATTTTCTGGACATGAAGGCACATGGGTGTAATTCCTGAGACTCCGGGTCTTCCTGAGAAAGAATAGCCCCCACTCCAACCTCTGAGGCATCTACCTCGACAATAAAGGGGAGATCCGGGTTAGGGTGTCTGAAAACTGGAGCTGAGACAAAGGCCTGCTTTAAGGCCAGAAAGGCAGACTTGGCTTCAGGCGACCAATTGGAAGGGTCCGCTCCTTTTTTAGTCAATGCCACAATAGGAGCAACCAAATCTGAGAAGGTATGAATAAAACGCCTATAGTAATTTGCAAACCCTAAAAAGCGCTGAATTGCTTTTAAGTTCGTGGGTTGTGCCCAATTTAGGATGGCCTGGAGTTTTTTTGGTTCCATGAAAAACCCCTTAGGAGAAATAATATACCCCAGGAAGGACACCTCTGTGATGTGGAAATCACATTTCTCCAGTTTGGCGTATAAATGATTTTCCCGTAACTTCTGAAGGACCAGTCGCACATGGGTAATATGTTGTTCAAAAGACTCAGAGTAAATTAAAATGTCGTCTAAATAAACGACTACGAACTTTCCTAGAAAGTCGCGAAGGACGTCGTTAATGAGATCTTGAAATACAGCAGGAGCATTAGACAGCCCAAACGGCATCACCAGGTATTCATAATGTCCCGACTGTGTGCTGAAAGCCGTCTTCCACTCATCCCAAGATTTTATTCGGATGAGATTGTAAGCCCCTCTAAGATCGATCTTGGAAAAGATAACGGCAGTCCGGAGCTGATCAAACAGTACTGAAATCAGTAGCAAGGGGTAGGTGTTTTTAACAGAAATTTTATTCAGAGCCCGATAATCAATATATGGTCTGAGCGACCCATCTTTTTTCTCAACAAAAAAGAACCCTGCACTCACTGGAGATTTCGAGGGCCTAATGAAGCCTTTTTTTAGGCTCTCCTGTACATAATCATTCATTGCCGTAGTTTCCGGCTCAGACAGGGCATATAGTCTCCCCTTAGGCAAAGAGGCACTGGGAACTAAGTCTATAGCGCAGTCATAGGACCGATGAGGAGGCAGAATACCTGCATTACCCTTGGAGAAAACGTCGGCAAAGTCCTGATATTCCAAAGGAATAAGTTCTGGGGTGACTGCCGCAACCCGGACTGGACGGGAAATACATTCCTTAACACAAAAGGGACCCCATCGGGAAATCTCCCCAGACCGCCAATCTATGGTGGGATTATGAAAGGCAAGCCAGGGGTGACCCAAAACTACGGAGACAGCCGGACAATGGGTAAGGTAAAATTCGATTTTCTCCGAATGTAGGGCCCCCACTGTCAGTTGTACTGGAGGTGTGCGGTGAGTGATTACCCCATTAGAAAGCGGACCACCATCCAAGCCGTGCATGGTGATACGTTTATCCAAAGGTATCTGTGGAACGCCCAAAGCCTGAGCCCAACCAAGATCCATGAAATTTCCTGCAGCTCCACTGTCGACGAAGGCCGACACCAACGAACTGAGGCTACCAAAGGAAATTTTTTACAGGAACTAATAAGGAATCATTAGAGGAGATCAACTGCAGACCCAAGTGAACCCCCTTACAATTCACTGGGTCAGAGCGTTTCCCTGCTTATTTGGGCAATTACGTGCGATATGTCCCTTGCCACCACAATACAAGCAAAGACCAGAATTTAGCCTTCTGGTTCTTTCCTCTGGGGACAGCCGGGAGAGACCCATTTGCATGGGCTCCTCTACGTCCTCAGGGAAAGTATACACACATGGACTAGGCCTGAAACTAGCTCCTCTTTCAGCCCTCCGCTCCCGGAGACGACGATCAATTTTAATAGCAAGCTCCATGAGTTTGTCTAAAGTCTCTGGAGCGGGGTACTGCAGGAGACTGTCTTTAATAACTTCAGACAAACCGAGGCGAAACTGACTGCGCAGGGCCGGGTCATTCCAGCCACAGTCGTTCGACCAACGGCGAAACTCGGTACAATACGCCTCTGCTGGCTTTTTCCCTTGCTTAAGTGCACGCAGGTGGCTCTCAGCCGACGCTTCTCTATCAGGGTCATCGTACAAAAGGCCTAGAGACTTAAAAAAGGCATCTACAGATAGCAAGGCAACATCATCGGCTTTTAGCCCAAAAGCCCAGGTTTGCGGATCGCCTTGTAGTAAAGACATCACAATCCCGACCCGTTGAGACTCAGTACCAGAGGATCGGGGCCTTAAACGAAAATAAAGCTTACAAGCTTCCTTGAAATTAAAAAAATCCTTTCGGTTACCTGAAAAACGGTCAGGAAGATGCATCTTTGGTTCTGGAATCATATTTGGGGAGGCTCGCAAAAGATCTTCCTGCGATCTCACCCGAAGAGTAAGATCCTGAACCATCTGAGTTAGTTCCTGAATCTGGTTGGCCAAAAGCTGGCTGGGATTCGGTCCTAATACTGCCGGATTCATGAGGCCGAATTTCAAGGCCCACCAAAAACAAATAACTCTTAATATTATTCTTTTTTTTTTTTGGGCCGGTGATAATGTTACGTTCCTGATGCTCAGAACTAGAGAGATATTGTGTAGAGAGTCCAGAGCACCAGGACGTGACGCTGAAATAAGGGATGGTACGGGAATAGCCCCTAGCACCCTACCTCCGTTGTTTTACCCATGTGGTCAGTTCACGCCTGAGTGACTATGGTTTCTTGGGCCCACGGCAGCCGCGTTTGAAGGGCGGATTAGGTCTGCCCAACTCCGATGCCCCCAGGTCTTAGAGTGAGACAAGGCGTGAACCGAGACAGGATAATAACAAGGGGACCTCTAACTAAAGCAACAGAAGCTAGGGGCTACTAACTACCCTAAAACTAAATATATGTGCGGCACGCCGCCAAAGGAAAAGAACAACAAAAGATACCACTGTCCACTCCCCCACACGGCATCGCCGAGTTCCGGGGAGGACAGTGAAAAGCGGAAACCTCCGCAAAAACCACAAATACAAAAGTAAAACAAGGACTAAGCGGCCTAGGCCGCAACACGCGGCAGAAGCCGCTACTCACGAAACCGGGAGAGAACCCCAACAAGCGAGAACCCCCAGATGACCGCAACAGGTTAACTTGGACAGGAAGGATTCCCGGGACCGGCTTCAGAACTCCAGAACTCAGGAGCACAGGGAGCAGGATCGACCAGATACAGCTGACCAGGAACAGACGTTGCACGGCAGGAACAGCATACAGGAAGCTATCACCGGCAAGGCTGCAGTGTGCTGGCTCCCATAAAAAGACCCTGCTGGCCAATGACAGGAGGGCCAGCAAGACCAGCCCCCAGACCCTAATTACTAGTTGCCGTGCAGCTGCCCTGCTGCACGAGCAACTAATCAATTCTATCTGACAACGGAGAACGCGGTCCGTCAATGGCGTCTCCGTTGCTATGGACCCAGCGGCTGAGGACGCCCGGCGTCCTAGCGTTGCCAGGGACCCGGCGGCTACAGTACGCACGGCGTCCTGGCGTTGCTAGGCGCCGGGCGGGCAGGGAAGGAGGTGCGGCGGCCGTGAGCGTCGCTCGGAAGCAGACTGAGCGGCGCCGCGGACCGCGGCACCTAACATCGCAGATCTCATTTCTGACAAAGGTTGTATAAACCGAAGCTTCTTGTGGTCTTTTTGATCCTTGTGAGGTCCAAGAGTGCCGCTGTTTGTTCTGTATATCTACCCTTGATTTGAATGGCACTTGACAGCACTCCACAGGATTTTAAATTAGTGTAAATCTGTACCCTAAAAGAAGACACACGTCAGTAACTATTAATACAGATTTACACTAATTTAAAAGTCTGCCGAGTGCTGCCTCTTCCTTTCTAGAGGATACCAAATTTAAAAAAAACTATCTATCTATCTATCTATCTATCTATCTATCTATCTATCTATCTATCTATCTAGTTAGTGCTTAAAGTGGTCCTAGAAAGGTGGTGGAACTCACCCCCCCCCCCCCCTCCCCACGGCGCCCATGTAATAAAGGTATTGTGCGCGCCACAAAAAGGGCGTGGTCTCAAAGAAAGGGGCGTGGTCACACAATAGTAATAATGTCCACAGTAGTAGCACCCCATAATACACATAATGCCCACAGTAGTAGTGCTCCTTATGCAATGTCCACTGTACTGGTAGTGCCCACAGTGGTAGTATCCCTTATATAGACCCCATAGTAGTGGTGCCCCTTATGCAATGCCCGCAATAGTAGTGCCTCTTTTGTCCCCAGGAGTGATGCCCCTTATGAAGTGCCCCCTTTACAATGCCCTCATTAGTGGGGCCCCCAGTAGTAATGCCCTTAATGGTAATGCCCCTGTGTAGTATTGCCCCCAGTAGTAATGTTGCTTGTAGTAATGCCCCCAGTCATTTAGGTCCCTGTAGTTTAGCCCTAGTAGTTATGCCCGCAGTGGTAATTCCCCTGCAGTTATTACCCCAATAGTTTACCCTCCCCCTTTAGTTTAGCTTCCTAGTGGTAATGCCCCCAGTAGTTTAGCCCTCATGTAGTTTGCCCCATGTTGTTTAGCCTCCCAGTGGTAATGCCCCCAGTAGTTTAGCCCTCATGTAGTTTGCCCCATGTTGTTTAGCCTCCCAGTGGTAGTGCCCCCAGTAGTTTAGCCCCAGTAGTTTGCCTGCTTGTAGTTTAGCCGCCAGTAGTAATGCCCCCCTGTAGTTTGCCCCCTTGTAGTTTAGCCCCTGTAGTTATGCCTCCAGTAGTTTATCCCCCTGTAGTTTTCCCCAAGTAGTAATGCCCCTGTAGTTACGCCCCCAGTAGTAATGCCCTCCTGTAGTTTGCCTACAGTAGTAATGCCCCTTTGTAGTTTGCCCCCAGAAGCTTGCCCCCTTGTAGTTTGCCCCAGTAGCTTGCCCCCGGTAGTTGGCCCCCAGTAATAATGCCCCCAGTAGTTTGCCCCCAGTAGATGCTCCTCAGTAGTAATGCCCCCAGTAGTTTGCCCCCAGTAGATGACCCCCAGTAGTTTGCCCCCTGTAGATGCTCCCCCCCAGTAGTTTGCCCCCAGTAGATGTGCCGTTACACTAAGAAGGAAAACAAAAATCACAATACTCACGAGCCCCGCTCCCGCTTCCAGACCGCTTCAGTCCTCTCTTAGCGCTCACTCCTCGGCACTATGGAAGAGACGTCATGACGTCTCTCCCATAGCGCACAGTGACAGCGCCGGAAGCCGAAGCTCAGTACTGAGCTTCTGCCTCCGGCTGCCGCTGTGGAGAGAGAGCCGGGCGCCTGCTGGTAACACAATCTCATCTCCCTGCGGCACCGGGGACACATCAGGTGAGGTGAGCCGGAGGAGGCGGAACTGCTTTTTGTCTCCAAGTGGAACTGACAGAACGCAGTTCCGCCCCGTTCCGGCTCACTTTAACCCCTCTATCTATCTATCTATCATCTATCTATCTATCTATCTATCTATCTATCTATCTATCTATCTATCTATCTATCTATCTAATTCATCTGCCTAACTCTTTATTAGGGGCCCCATTATCTGAAGTGCCCGGGCCCCCCCATAGCCTTAATCTGGCTCTGATCAGTACAGAATATTCATCCTATGTGATGCAAAACAGCAAGTCTTACACTGGGTTGTTGTTTTCCTTTGCTTTGGAGCAACACAAGTGGCATTTACGGAAGCGCTCTGCAGGAAGATAGCGCATGCAGAAAGCGTGCCTGTGAATCTAGCCGGTATCTGGACTCCAGGTCAACACCAATAAGGTCTATACCACAGGTTGACACCAATTGGCCGACACACCTTAGGTTGACACCTGTAATAGGTCAACATGGACAAAAGGTCAACATGAACAAGGTCAACATGCAAAAAAATCGACATGAGTTTTTAACTTTTTTTTCTTCATTTTTTTTACTTTTTCATACTTTACTATCCACGTGGACTACAATTGGGAACTGTAACCTGTGCTGAGCGCAGCTATGCACCTTGCCCGAAGTTCGCTCGCCATGCGAAGGGACACGGTGCACTAATTGGGGTTCCCGGTCACATTACAGAGAAAACAACACCAAAAAAAACATATAAAACTCATGTCTACTTTTTTCCATGTCGACCTTGTTCATGTCGACCTTTTGTCCATTGCGACCTATTTCAGGTGTCAACCTAAGGTGTGTCGACAAATTGGTGTCGACCTTGAGTCCCATACCCAATCTACCCACAAGGGTGGTCATTCCGAGTTGATCGCAGCAGCAATTTTGTTAGCAGTTGGGCAAAACAATGGCCCTCATTCCGAGTTGTTCGCTCGCTAGCTGCTTTTAGCAGCATTGCACACGCTAAGCCGCCGCCTACTGGGAGTGAATCTTAGCTTTGCAGAATTGCGAACGAAAGATTCGCATAATTGCAAATAGAAATTTCTTTGCAGTTTCTGAGTAGCTCGAGACTTACTCTGCCACTGCGATCAGTTCAGTCAGTTTCGTTCCTGGTTTGACGTCACAAACACACCCAGCGTTCGCCCAGACACTCCCCCGTTTCTCCAGCCATTCCCGCGTTTTTCCCAGAAACGGCAGCGTTTTTCCGCACACACCCATAAAACGGCCAGTTTCCGCCCAGAAACACCCACTTCCTGTCAACCACACTCCGATCACCAGAACGATGAAAAAACCTCGTTATGCAGTGAGTAAAATACCTAACTTTTGTGTAAAATAACTAAGCGCATGCGCTCTGCGAACCTTGCGCATGCGCAGTAAGCGACTAATCGCAATATAGCGAAACTCGGCAACGAGCGAACAACTCGGAATGAGGGCCCATGTGCAGTGCAGGTGGGGCAGATATAACATGTGCAGAGAGAGTTAGATTTGGGCGGGGTGTGTTCAAACTGGAATCTGGATTGCAGTGTAAAAATAAAGCAGCCAGTATTTACCCTGCACAGAAACAAAATAACCCACCCAAATCTAACTCTTTCTGCACATGTTACAACTGCCCCCCCTGCAGTGCACATGGTTTTGCCCAATTGCTAACAAACTTGCTGCTGCGATCAACTCAGAATTACCCCCAATGTCTATCATCGTACACACAAGGGCCCTCATTCCGAGTTGTTCGCTCGGTAAAAATCTTCGCATCGCAGCGATTTTCCGCTTAATGCGCATGCGCAATGTTCGCACTGCGACTGCGCCAAGTAAATTTGCTATGCACTTAGTAATTTTACTCACGGCTTTTTCATCGTTCTGGCGATCGTAATGTGATTGACAGGAAATGGGTGTTACTGGGCGGAAACAGGCCGTTTTATGGGCGTGTGGGAAAAAACGCAGGAGTGGCCGGAGAAACGGAGGAGTGTCTGGGCGAACGCTGGGTGTGTTTGTGACGTCAAACCAGGAACGACAAGCAGTGAAATGATCGCAGATGCCGAGTAAGTCTGGAGCTACTCAGAAACTGCTACGAGGTGTGTAATCGCAATATTGCGAATACATCGTTCGCAATTTTAAGATGCTAAGATTCACTCCCAGTAGGCGGCGGCTTAGCATGAGCAAATCTGCTAAAATCCGCTTGCGAGCGAACAACTCGGAATGACCTCCAAAAAACACAAGCCATGTGCAGTTCTTGCATGCAACCACTTGAGGGCAATCTTAGACCGAATGTACTGTAACTGAACTGTTCAAACAACCAATCATCCATCAGAGATATTTGGCATGAACAGAACAACTCTACAACTAATAATAATAATGTTGCTTAGTTATTTATTGCTGGTTTTCAAAACAACGCAACAGTGACTCTCCAACATCATTTATTTTTGTTGGGCTATTTTGCCTAAGATTTACAGTTATGAAAATAATTGAGGGGTTTTGAATGCTCTATTCAGCCACAGTGTTTATATGGACACAATATTTTTTATCTCTCAATTTCCCCGCTGTTCAGTAATAAACCTCTCGCTGCCCTTGTGAAGTTCCCGTATGCAGTCTTTACGGTTGTCCAAAAAAACTGCCTGTCTGCACATGCCCCACCCCCGCACAGCACATGCATATAGGGGGTTATTCAGAGATTGACGCAGATCTTTCTTCTGCAGCAAGATCTGCGTCCATCTACTCACATGCTGGTGTGTTGCTCCCACCCCGCGTTGCGTTTGCAATCTAATTGCGAACGCATTGATTTGAGGACGTCCCCTGACTGCGAAGCCTGGTGCGCTGGCAGGCGGTCCAGCGCCATTTTTTTCTCAGAGCGGCTGTGTGTGACATCACATAGATGCCCTGGAAAGGTCTGGACACGCCTATGTTGTCCAGACCATGACCACCAAACGACGCCTCAATGTCCCTCTTACAGCCGCAATCTCATGATGAAGGGTCACGCTCGCACACTATGGCCGGTGCGTGTGTGTAGACCCTATGGACGTGGCCAGTGCATGTGAACGCAGCGGCTGAATAGCCCCCATAGTGTATATATTTATATGTACACTATGGGGGTCATTCCGAGTTGTTCGCTTGCTAGCAGATTTTAGCAGCATTGCACACGCTAGGCCGCCGCCCTCTGGGAGTGTATCTTAGTTTAGCAGAATAGCGAATAGAAAATTCTTAGCAGTTTCTGAGTAGCTCCAGACTTACTCACAGATTGCGATCAGCTCAGGCCGTTTCGTTCCTGGTTTGACGTCACAAACACGCCCTGCGTTCAGCCAGCCACTCCCCCGTTTCTCCAGCCACTCCCGCGTAGTACTAGGACGGGAAACCTCCTGAGAATACCAGGTGCAGTGGGCCCCTGTACCCCCCAGGCCCCAAACCCACACCCAAACCCCCCCCCCCTCTCTTCCACTAAGGGAAGCCCCATTACACTCCTTGCTCCACCCTTTTCACATTCCTCTTGAGATCTACCTTGACCAAACTCAGATTGTTGCCTATATTGTCCTATCATTGATATCCTTAATTCAGGCAAGCACAGTGATCTTCTGGATACCCTGTATTCCAAGAGACCATTTGGTATCCCCAGAGCCGGCCATAGGCATAGGCAAACTAGGCAATTGCCTAGGGCATTTGATATGCCTAGGGGCATCAGCAGCTTCTGCTGATTAAAATGATATGCGGCATGCCTATATTCTGTGTGTAGCATTTCATATGCAGATACAGCCACAATCTCACACAGTATATAGGCATGCTGCATATCATTTTAATCAACAGAAGCTGCTTGTGCATCCTAGCCACATAGCAATGCAAATAAGATGCATTTTCATTAAAAAATTGTGCCCGACGTTAGCATTGAGGCAAGATTTGTGAGGCTTTTTGTGAGATTTGTGTATCCAAGCAGAGGCAGAGGTCACAGTGTTAGTGGCAGTGTGAGTGCTGTGCGCATGTGAGTGGGTTGGTTGTGCAGTAGTGTTCGGAATATGTGTAAGGAGCATTATGTGTGTCATGTAAAAATGCATTAATAATGTGCGGCATATGTGTAACGGCACTAATGTATGTGAGTAATTATGTGTATAGGGGCACTAATAATGTGCAGCAAATGTGTAGGGGGCACTATGTGTGTCATTATGTGTATAAGGGCATTAATAATGTGCGGCATATGTGTAACGGCACTACTGTATGTGAGTCATTATGTGTATAGGGGCACTAATAATGTGCAGCAAATGTGTAGGGGGCACTATGTGTGTCATTATGTGTATAAGGGCATTAATAATGTGTGGCATATATGTAAGGGACATTATGTGTAAAAGGGCATTAATAAAGGTTGTCATAATGTGTAAGGCGCATTTTGTTTATAAGGACATTAATAATGTGTAAGGGGCATTACTGTGTGGAATTATGTGTATAAATGCTTTACTAATGTGTGGCATTATGTGTATAAGGTGCTCTACTATGTGGTGTTGCATATAGAAAGGGCACTACTGTGTCGACTAATATGAATAAAGAGCAATAGGGTGTGGTGTAATGTGAATAAGGAGCAATTCAGTGTGATGTAATGTGAATAAGGGGCTCTACTGTGAGGAGTAATGTTTATAAGGTAAAGCAATACTACTGTGGGATGTAATATGAATTATGGACCCTATCGCATGATCAAATGTGAATAAAGTTGCAGTACTGTGTGGCGTAATTGGAATTGGGGTTACTATTTTGTGGCCATGCCCCTTGCCAGCAAAAAAACACCCCTTTTTGGGTTGTGTGCCAAATGTGCGAACTGTTTCTATTTAAAATATAGGGGGTACAAACACCAAAATAAGGACTGCTATGGGTGAGGGGTGATGGTGCAAGGTCAGAGGCGGAACCAGCGGTGGTGCTAGGGGGCACCAGCCAAAATCTTGCCTAGGGCATCATATTGGTTAGGGCCGGCTCTGGGTATCCCCCACCACCCCATTGATATTTTCACCATTTCAATTATCTTGTACCTCATTTGCTAAAAAGGTTAAACAAGATTTTTATAAACAGCTAATACCACACACGAGTCCCAATTTTCTGTCCAAAAGTTCTTTTATTTAAGGATTAAATAAAGGTTATGTCTTAATATTTTTCACTATACATACTATTCTTATCATTACAAATGAGTGCTCCCAAACAAGGATTTTTTGTCTTTTTCTCTTGCCTTTTCCAATTGTAGTATAACCTACAAAATTACTGGGAGCACCGCTAATCATTAGCAGTTTAAGATTTACTTGATAACTGCATGTATATTGGTAATTCATCATTTACAATCATTTTGTACTTTAGTAATATTGTTTAACTAGTGCGGTTCCACACCTAACACTTTTCTACATACTCCCGCGTTTTTCCCTGACACGTCTGCGTTTTTCCGCACACTCCCTGAAAACGGCCAGTTTCCGCCCAGAAACACCCACTTCCTGTCAATCACACTCCGATCACTTCAACGATAAAAAGTCTTCGTTCGGACGTGAGTAAATCTACTAAGTTTTGTGCTAAAATACTTAGCGCATGCACATTTTTGCCTTAATCGCTCCGTTGCGAAAATCGGCAACGAGCTAACAACTCGGAATGACCCCCAATATGTAAAGCCCTTCCCGGAGCTTCCCTGCCTGGAATACATACTTCTCCCTCTCCAGTATGCTCCTCCGTCCCCCAAGTGGAGTTTCTTGGTTGAGTGGCGGGGGAAGGGTTGGGAGGGGGGATGGCATTATGAATTCAAGGCAGAGAAGGACTAGGAAGGACTCTACAGTAGAGATGAGCGCCGGAAATTTTTCGGGTTTTGTGTTTTGGTTTTGGGTTCGGTTCCGCGGCCGTGTTTTGGGTTCGACCGCGTTTTGGCAAAACCTCACCGAATTTTTTTTGTCGGATTCGGGTGTGTTTTGGATTCGGGTGTTTTTTTAAAAAAACCCTAAAAAACAGCTTAAATCATAGAATTTGGGGGTAATTTTGATCCCAAAGTATTATTAACCTCAAAAAACATAATTTACACTCATTTTCAGCCTATTCTGAACACATCACACCTCACAATATTATTTTTAGTCCTAAAATTTGCACCGAGGTCGCTGTGTGAGTAAGATAAGCGACCCTAGTGGCCGACACAAACACCGGGCCCATCTAGGAGTGGCACTGCAGTGTCACGCAGGATGGCCCTTCCAAAAAACCCTCCCCAAACAGCACATGACGCAAAGAAAAAAAGAGGCGCAATGAGGTAGCTGACTGTGTGAGTAAGATTAGCGACCCTAGTGGCCGACACAAACACCGGGCACATCTAGGAGTGGCACTGCAGTGTCACGCAGGATGTCCCTTCCAAAAAACCCTCCCCAAACAGCACATGGCGCAAAGAAAAAAAGAGGCGCAATGAGGTAGCTGTGTGAGTAAGATTAGCGACCCTAGTGGCCGACACAAACACCGGGCCCATCTAGGAGTGGCACTGCAGTGTAAAAATTTCCGGCGCTCATCTCTACTATGACATTGGGCATCGGCCTTGGCAGACGACGTTGCTGGCATTTCATCGTCTCGGCCATGACTAGTGGCAGCAGCTTCAGCACGAGGTGGAAGTGGATCTTGATCTTTCCCTAATTTTGGAACCTCAACTTTTTTGTTCTCCATATTTTATAGGCAGAACTAAAAGGCACCTCAGGTAAACAATGGAGATGGATGGATTGGATACTAGTATACAATTATGGACGGACTGCCACGGTTAGGTGGTATAAAAAAACCACGGTTAGGTGGTATATATTATAATAATAATACAATTATGGATGGACGGACTGCCTGCCGAGTGCCGACACAGAGGTAGCCACAGCCGTGAACTACCGCACTGTACACTGGTTGATAAAGAGATAGTAGTATACTCGTAACAACTAGTATGACACTATGACGACGGTATAAAGAATGAAAAAAAAACCACGGTTAGGTGGTATATATTATAATAATAATAATACAATTATGGATGGACGGACTGCCTGCCGACTGCCGACACAGAGGTAGCCACAGCCGTGAACTACCGCACTGTACACTGGTTGATAAAGAGATAGTAGTATACTCGTAACAACTAGTATGACACTATGACGACGGTATAAAGAATGCAAAAAAAACCACAGTTAGGTGGTATATATTATAATAATAATACAATTATGGATGGACGGACTGCCTGCCGACTGCCGACACAGAGGTAGCCACAGCCGTGAACTACCGCACTGTACACTGGTTGATAAAGAGATAGTAGTATACTCGTAACAACTAGTATGACACTATGACGGTATAAAGAATGAAAAAAAAACCACGGTTAGGTGGTATATATTATAATAATAATACAATTATGGATGGACGGACTGCCTGCCGACTGCCGACACAGAGGTAGCCACAGCCGTGAACTACCGCACTGTACACTGGTTGATAAAGAGATAGTAGTATACTCGTAACAATTAGGATGACACTATGACGGTATAAAGAATGAAAAAAAAACCACGGTTAGGTGGTAGGTATATAATAATAAATAATACAATTCTGGTCGGACGGACTGCCTGCCGTGTGCCGACACAGAGGTAGCCACAGCCGTGAACTACCGCACTGTACACTGGTTGATAAAGAGATAGTAGTATACTCGTAACAATTAGGATGACACTATGACGGTATAAAGAATGAAAAAAAAACCACGGTTAGGTGGTAGGTATATAATAATAAATAATACAATTCTGGTCGGACGGACTGCCTGCCGTGTGCCGACACAGAGGTAGCCACAGCCGTGAACTACCGCACTGTACACTGGTTGATAAAGAGATAGTAGTATACTCGTAACAATTAGGATGACACTATGACGGTATAAAGAATGAAAAAAAAACCACGGTTAGGTGGTAGGTATATAATAATAAATAATACAATTCTGGTCGGACGGACTGCCTGCCGTGTGCCGACACAGAGGTAGCCACAGCCGTGAACTACCGCACTGTACACTGGTTGATAAAGAGATAGTAGTATACTCGTAACAATTAGGATGACACTATGACGGTATAAAGAATGAAAAAAAAACCACGGTTAGGTGGTAGGTATATAATAATAAATAATACAATTCTGGTCGGACGGACTGCCTGCCGTGTGCCGACACAGAGGTAGCCACAGCCGTGAACTACCGCACTGTACACTGGTTGATAAAGAGATAGTAGTATACTCGTAACAATTAGGATGACACTATGACGGTATAAAGAATGAAAAAAAAACCACGGTTAGGTGGTAGGTATATAATAATAAATAATACAATTCTGGTCGGACGGACTGCCTGCCGTGTGCCGACACAGAGGTAGCCACAGCCGTGAACTACCGCACTGTACTGTGTCTGCTGCTAATATAGACTGGTTGATATTTAAAGAGATATTAGTAGTATACAACAATACTATACTGGTGGTCAGGCACTGGTCACCACTCCTGCAGCAAAAGTGTGCACTGTTAATTAATATAATTGTACTCCTGGCTCCTGCTAACAACCTGCAGTGCTCCCCAGTCTCCCCCACAATTAATTATAAGCTTTTAATTTATACATTGATGACTGTGCAGCACACTGGGCTGAGCTGAGTGCACACAGACTGAGTCACACTGTGTGACTGACTGTGCTGTGTATCGTTTTTTTTTTCAGGCAGAGAACGGATATAGCAGAGAGAAGTGAACGGATATATTATATTAAATAAAAGTTAACTAGCAACTGCACTGGTCACTGACTGTGGTAAACTAACTCTGTCTGCGACTCTGCACAATCTCTCTCTATCTAATCTATCTATCTCTATTCTAATGGAGAGGACGCCAGACACGTCCTCTCCCTATCAATCTCAATGCACGAGTGAAAATGGCGGCGACGCGCGGCTCCTTATATAGAATCCGAGTCTCGCGATAGAATCCGAGCCTCGCGAGAATCCGACAGCGTCATGATGACGTTCGGGCGCGCTCGGGTTAACCGAGCAAGGCGGGAAGATCCGAGTCGCTCGGACCCGTGGAAAAAAAAGTGAAGTTCGTGCGGGTTCGGATTCAAAGAAACCGAACCCGCTCATCTCTACTCTACAGTGCAATATTGTAGGAGTGGGGTAAAAACAGAGGAGATAATTGCATTATCTACTCCCTTAACCCTTTTCTAAATAGCGGGGATATTTTAATTATGCGGAACGCTTGTTTTCGCATAACTGAAGTAGAAATTCACTTACTGAATAGAGCCCAAAGTGTGTGTGTGTATATATATATATATATATATATATATATATATATAATCGTCTAGCCCAGTGGTTCTCAAACTTTTTTAAATCACGGCGCCCTAGAACATCAGAATATTTTTCAACGGCGCCCCTAGGCCAAAGGTTTTTATTGGAGAAATTTAGAAAGAAATATGAATTAAATTCATTGGGTTTATTAGGTCAGTTATGTGATAAGGGACAAGATGTTATTCTGTTTGTCCACATATTTTATGATTGGCAGCCACCAGCACTGGTTTTGATATTACATCGACCAGAAATAATTTGAATTGGTCCTAGACCACCAACCCAGGGCACCCCAGGGTGCAACGGCACACAGTTTGAGAACCACTGGTCTAGACTCTTGTTGTGGTTCTGTGTGGTCCATTAGGCTTAAGAGGCAAATTACAAGATCTGTTCAATGTAGCCCTCCCTGTGTATATGACGCTGCCGCATTGTCTATAAGACCAGTTGTTTGCCTTCATCTCACCATGGGCCTAATTCAGACCTGATCGTAGCAGCAAATTTGTTCGCTAATGGGCAAAACCATGTGCACTGCAGGGGGACAGATACAACATGTGCAGAGAGAGTTAGATTTGGGTGGGTTATTTTGTTTCTGTGCAGGGTAAATACTTGCTGCTTTATTTTAACACTGCAATTTAGATTTCAGTTTGAACACACCCCATCCAAATCTAACTCTCTCTGCACATGTTATATCTGCCCCACCTGCAGTGCACATGGTTTTGCCCAACTGCTAACAAATTTGCTGCTATGATCAGGTCTGAATTAGGGGGGTCATTCCGACCCGTTCGCACGCAGCGGTTCTTCACTTCGCTGCGTTCCGGGGGGGTCTACTCACCGTTTTCCGGGTGTGGAGATCCGAACGCAGGCGTGTCCAGGTGTTTGGAGGGCGGATGTCTGACATCAATCCCGGGACCTTCATTGCTGGATCCGTCGCACAGGGTAAGTAGGTCTGACCCTGGTCTTGTTTTGCAGGAAACTTTTTCAGCATAGCTGGGCTGCACAAGCGATCGCATCCCTGCTATGCTAAAATACACTTCTCCATAGGCGGCGTCTAGTTGATCGCACGAGCAGCAAAAAGTTGCTACATGCGATCTACTCGGAATGACCACCTAGGCCCCATGCGTAGTCTAATAACAGGGGAGTGCGAACATCAAAACTTCATAGAGCAGAGGTTCTCAAACATGATCCTCAAGGCACCCCAAGGTTCCAGGTTTTAAGTATATCCATGGTTTAGCACAGATGGTTAAATTAAATTAACTGAGATACCAATTAAGTCACCCGTGGGCAAGCATGGGGCTTTAATTTCAATAGCGCAATATGAAGTGGGGCAGTGATACTGCAGCGGGTATGGGCCATTAGGTCGACAGTCATTAGGTCAACATGGTCACTAGGTCAACATGGTCATTAGGTCGACACAGGGCCGTTTCTTGGGGCAGGCGAGCAGTGCAACCGCACTGGGCGCCCGCCGCGGCACTAACTGTGGCTCCCTGCTTCCCCCTCCTATTTCTCCCCGAGGAACCCGCTCGGGGGGCGGAGTTTCACGGAATGACGCGGTTGCGTCGTTACGTCACGACGCAACCCCATCACTCCGCGAAACTCCCCCCCCCCCCCAAGCGGGGTACAGCGGGGGATCCAAGTTAGGAAGAGGGAAAGGCCGGCGCGAGGAGCGACTGGTGAGGCGGGCCGAAGAGCGGTAATCGCCTCTGTAAGTATTCTCTCCCTCAATGTGTAAAATGGGGACACATGCCGTAATGTGTGAAATGAGGATTCTTGCCTGCCGTAGTGTGGGGATTTAATGTATCAAGGGCATTGCGGTGTGTGGCATAATATGGTGCAGGGGGCATTACTGTGTGGGGCTTAATATAGTAGAATTTTTTTTTCCTGTGGTGGTCGTGACCTGTTGGAGCAGGGTCAAAAACTGGATTGTGAGGTAGTCTTTTCAGACGATGCCATGCCCATTTAAATGAGGCCACACCCATTTAGATGAGGCCACGCCCCCTTGCCGGGTGCGCGCGCGCAAGTTTTTTTTTTATCTAGGTGTGTGTGTGGGGTGGGGCACATTTTTTTATGTCATGGGGGGCGCATTTTTAAATCTCGCACTGGGAGCCAAATTGGCTAGTAACAGCCCTGGGTCGACATGGAAAAAGGTTGACATGATATTTTTTCCTTTTTTTGTGTCATTTTCTTCGTAAAGTGCCGGGGAACCCCAGTTGGTGCACCATGTCCCCTCACATGGCTCGCTTCACTCACCATGCTTCGGGCAAGGTTACTATTCCCAATCGTAGACCACGTGGATTGTGTGAAAAAGTTCAAAAGATGGGGAAAAAAAGTTTAAAAAAAAACACAAAAAAAAACGCATGTCGACCTTTTTCCATGTCGACCAATAGTGGTCGACCTAATGACTGTATCCCACTGCAGCTGGGAAGGCATTTGATATGCCGGCTGTCGGGATCCCGGCGCTCAGCATACCGGCACTGGAATCCCGACAGCCGGCACACCGACAACTATTTTCCCTCTTGGGGTGTCCATGACACCCCTGGAGGCAGAATAAATAGCGTCACCGTGCCCTCAGCGTGGCGAGCTCAGCCCACCCGCAAGGGGCTCTATTGTTCTCGCCCCACCGCCGGCGTGCCGACGGTCGGGATCCCTGCGCCGGTATGCTGCGCGCCGGAATCCCGAGCGTCGGCGCGCCGGAATCCCGAGCGTCGGCACACTGTAGTAGACCCCTGCAGCTGTAACCCACAGTTATTCATATTTCCTGTAACTTTGTCATGGAAGCAGACATGAGAGGACAAGTGCACAGACAGCTATGGAAGTTATTTAGGGAGGCAGGGGGGTTAACATTAGCCCCCCCCCACAGGGCTGGAAGATGCCATGCACAGATATGGGCAGCGGTAGCACCCAGAGAGCTTCCTCCTGTGCTCCCCGCAGCAATATGTGCACAGTATAAAGGAGACAGGCGGCAGAGAGGAGGTGAAGTGACTGCGCCAGATGGTGGCAGCGATGGCAGAAGCTCGGTACATTCTGCTGCAGATGATGAACAAGTTCGTACACACTCTTTTCTGACAGATGGCAGGGAGTCTGAGGAGGGTGGAGGGAGCTGGCTGGATGCTGGCCTTCCAGGCACAGCAGTGTCTGTGACAAAGGCAGGGATCAGTCACTGTCCCCCTCCAGCAAGGCTGATAACCCGCTCTCACTATAGAGGAATGAAGGAAATATGATTTTGCTGCACGAGGTTCTGTTGTGTTGTGGTTTAGTGCAGAAATCACAGAAACTTTAAAATGCCGTTTTTGTTCTATTTTCAATATATTTATTAATATCTACTGCATGCGTGATACTGAAGCCCCATACAGAATGTAAAACATCTCGCTCAGAAGGGCCAATCCGAGCAAGATCTTTTACAATCTCGTCCAGTGTGTACACTCAATGTCATCAACAATGCTCTCCCCAGCGCATCGTTAACGACTCTCTCTCTCGTCTGAACATATACATACCAGGGAGGTCCTCGTTAATGACACCCATGCTGCAGATGCAGCATGGGTGTCATTCCAGCAGCGAAGTTTGTCCGGCTTTTTGCCATCCGGGAGAAACCGGCGTGTGTGATACTGCCCCTAACACAACACTTTGCTAATGAACTTCCTAAAGAACAACCAATGATTCTTTGTCTGTAAACAAAAACATTACCAGTTATTCATAAAAGTTGCAGTTCATATCTCCGGATCCTGCGGGAATACGGATAGCTTGGCTGGATGCAGTTATCGTCCAACCAGATTGTCCGGCCATTGCTTCTGATTAGTATCAGAGCTCACCTTGGCCTCACATGAGCTGCGATTTCCTAATTACATTGAATTGATTGGTTACAGGTAGAGGAATGCAGGAAGGATTCTGCTGATTGTTGAGAACAGTTCTGATGCACCAGTGGCCAGTAAATAGCAAATGCTTAATTCTGAAGTCATCTGGGTGGATTAAAAACATTAACTACAAACATGCAAAATGCAAATGAAGGTTGGCCCAACGAGTTAATCCTTTCTGCACAGAAGGCAATCTAGGAACATGGGGAGGCCAGCATCAAGCACCCCAGCTGTTCCTGCACTACAGCTTCCCATCGTGCCTGGAACATTCTTCCATGATGTAATAAATTCTGATGAATAATATGGCCGTAAAACTAGACATGATTCATCTAAACTAGGTGTGATCCTAGAATGTGTATCTGTTGTCTTGCTCTTGGAGATGTTTTTCTTATTTAATCCCCTTTACAGTACAGCAGTGCGGCATGTGTGTCAGCGACTGAGCTGGAACAGTTCATGTTTAAATTAATTTGCGCTATACCCTGCTGTTTCCACGATGAGCCTGTAAACTGGGTCACGCCCGGAGGCACCAGTCGTCAGTAACTGATTTACTTGCTCACTTACCTCTTGCACAGCAGTGATTATAAACACGCGCTACTTACATGTACACAAGATGCCAAATTACATGGCAGGAGGTTTGTCAGAGACAGTGTTTGTGCTGCAGCTCTGGGTATAGGGTGAGCCCCAGCCAGCCATTCATACATACACAGTGTCGGACTGGGGCATGCAGGGCCCACCGGGGGAAAGTGTAACATCTAGGCCCCTTCATAAATATATACAGTAAACTCAGCTGCTGCATGCATGATAATGTACCAGATTAATAACAGATTAATAACAGCAATGCACTGTACAAAATACACCATAGTTCAGTATAAGGTAACATGTGTATACTGTATAATTCAAGTGCACAGTCTGGAACCTGATCCTTAGAGGAGGAGGGGCCCCCCGGTGGTTTCTCCTGTACCCCTGTGGGCCAGTCCAAGCCCCCCCCCCCCCTAAGCCTCTACAATCATATTAGGATGATCTATTTTAGTGAATAAGAACTATATGCACATTAATTTGTAGCCAAGCCATTAGACTGTAAATGATCTGATGTTTGCACTTCATGTCATGGACACAGGTGTGGGTTTGGTGCACTGCATGTGGTGGACGTGCTTGTCTGGCCAGATCGCTGCTCATCTTGAATGTCTGTCCTGCCGTTATCACAGACCAAACCCAAACTGGTTTCAGTTTGACAGTATCACCGTTCACCTCAATGTCATGACCCAATTTGCACTGATGGTACCGATGTATCAGCACTTGTTCGGATTTTGGTTACCTACCGGTAAATCCTTTTCTCGTAGTCCGTAGAGGATGATGGGGTCCACATTAGTACCATTGGGTATAGACAGGTCCACCAGGACCCATTGGCACTCTAAGAGTTTGAGAGTGTGGGCTGGCTCCTCCCTCTATCCCCCTCCTACCAGACTCAGTCTAGAAACTGTGCCCGAGGAGACGGACATCTTCAAGAGAAGGATTATACACAGATAGTGGCGAGATTCACACCAGCTCACACATACAAGGCACATCAAGCTAACTAGCTTGAAAACTCAGCAACCGCAGAAACATTACTTACCAAGTAACTATGCAGTACGTAACCAAAACAAAGTTGTACTGAACCAGATAACGATTGCAGGAAAACGAAGCGCTGGGTGGGCGTCCAGCATCCTCTACGGACTACGAGAAAAGGATTTACCAGTAGGTAACCAAAATCCTTATTTTCTCTTATGTCTTAGAGGATGCTGGGGTCCACATTAGTACCATGGGGATGTACCAAAGCTCCCAGAACGGGAGGGAGAGCGCGGAGGCTCCTGCAGAACTGATAGACCAAACTTCAGGTCCTCAGAGGCCAAAGTATCGAACTTGTAGAACTTTGCAAACGTGTTCGACCCAGACCAAGTTGCTGCTCGGCAAAGTTGTAACGCCGAGACACCCCGGGCAGCCGCCCAGGAAGACCCCACCTTACGAGTAGAGTGGGCCTTAACAGACGTAGGACACGGCAGTCCTGCCGTAGAATACACATGCTGGATAGTAAACCTGATCCAGTGAGAGATAGCCTGCTTAGAAGCAGGACACCCAATTTTCTTGGGATCATATAGGACAAACAGAGTTCGATTTTCTGTGACGAGCAGTCCTCTTCACATAGATTTTCAGAGCCCTTACAACATCCAAGGACTTTAATGAAATTGAGGAGTCAGTAGCCACTGGCACCACAATAGGTTTGTTGATATGAAATGCCGACACAACCTTCAGAAGAAACTGCTGACGTGTCCGGAGCTCAGCTCTATCTTCATGGAATAACAAGTATGGGCTTTTGCAGGACAAAGCCCCCAACTCCGACACACGTCTAGCAGAAGCTAAAGCCAACAAAGTGACAGCCTTCCACGTAAAAAATTCGACCTCAACCTCCTGTAGAGGCTCAAACCAGTCAGATTGGAGAAACTGCAACACCACGTTAAGATCCCATGGCGCCGTAGGCGGTACAAAGGGAGGTTGGATGTGCAGAACTCCCTTCAAAAAGGTCTGAACCTCAGGGAGGTCAGCCAAGAAAATGGATAAGGCCGAAATCTGGACCTTCACAGATCCCAACCTCAGGCCCACATCCACCCCAGCTTGCAGGAAGAGGAGAAACCGTCCCAGTTGAAACTCCAACGTAGGAAACTTCTTGGACTCACACCAAGACACATATTTTTTCCAAATACGATGGTAATGTTTAGACGTTACTCCTTTCCTAGACTGTATCAGGGTAGGAATAACTTTGTTCGGAATACCCTCCCGAGCTAGAATCAGGCGGTCAACCTCCATGCTGTCAAACGTAGCCATGGTAAGCCATGGTAAGTCTTGATAGGCAAACGGCCCCTGCTGCAGCAGATCCTCTCAAAGAGGAAGAGGCCTCGGCTCTTCTTGCAGTAGATCCAGAAGATCCGCGTACCAAGCCCTTCTTGGCCAGTCTGGAGCAATGAGGATCGCTTGAACCCTTGTTCTCCTTATGAGCTTTAGAACTCTTGGGATAAGTGGAAGAGGTGGAAACACGTACACCGATTGGAACACCCACAGAGACACTAGGGAATCCACTGCCACTGCTTGTGGGTCCCTCGACCTGGAACAATAACGCCAAAGCTTCTTGTTGAGACTAGAGGTCATCATGTCTATTTGGGGTATTCCCCAAAGGTCTGTTATTTCCTTAAACACCTCCGGAAGGAGGCCCCACTCCCCTGGATAGAGGTCGTGTCTGCTGAGGAAGTCTGCTTCCCAGTTGTCCACTCCTGGAATGAAGATTGCTGACAGCGCCAACGCGTGTTTTTCTGCCCAGAGGATGATTCTTGTCACCTCTAGCATTGCAGCTCTGCTCTTCGTTCCGCCCTGTCGGTTTATGTAAGCCACTGTCGTTACATTGTCTGACTGCACATGAATGGCCCAATTTCTTAGAAGATGGGCCGCCTAAAGAAGACTGTTGTATACTCAGTTTCAGAATGTTGATCGGTAAGCTTGCTTCCAGATTTGATCACCTTCCTTGGAAGGTTTCCCGTTGAGTAACTGCGCCCCAGCCCTGGAGGCTTGCATCCATGGTTAGAAGGATCCAGTCCCGAATACTGAACCTGCGGCCCTCCAGAAGATGCGGTAATTGGAGCCACCAGAGGAGTGAAATCCTGGCCTTCGGTGACAGACGTATTCCCAGGTGCATGTGTAGATGAGTTCCCGACCACTTGTCCAGGAGGCCCAGCTGGAAGGACCGAGCATGAAACCTCCCGTACTGGAGAGCCTCAAAAGAGGCCACCATCTTTCCCAGAAGGCGAATGCATTGATGAACCGACACCCGGGATGGCTTCAGGACATTCCGGACCATTGTTTGTATCACCAACGCTTTTTCCCGTGGAAGAAACACCCTCTGCACTTCCGTGTGGAGGATCATTCCCAGAAAGGACAACCTCCTGGCTGGTTCCAAATGTGATTTTGGAAGATTCAGAATCCAACCGTGGATTCTGAGTAGGTGGGTCGTGAGAACAATGGACTGCAACAGGTTCTCCTTGGACAATGCCTTTATCAGCAGATCGTCTAGATATGGAATGATGTTCACCCCCTGCTTGCGGAGGAGAACCATCATCTCCGCCATCACCTTGGTGAATACCCTCGGTACTGTGGACAGGCCGAATGGTAGGGCCTGGAACTGGAAATGACAGTCCAACAATGCGAAACGGAGATAAGCCTGATGCGGCAGCCAAATTGGAATGTGGCATTCTTGATATCCAGGGATACCAGGAATTCCCCCTCTTCCAGACCTGATATCACCGCCCTTAGAGACTCCATTTTGAACTTGAACTTCTTCAGAAAGGGGTTTAGCGATTTTAGGTTCAGAATGGGTCTGACCGAACCATCCAGTTTCGATACCACAAAAAGGCTCGTTTTGCATATGAGGTGGAACGCACTCCCCCGCTCCATTAGACTCTCCCCGACCTTGCAAAGCTTCAAACGGGCACTAAAAACCCACCTATTCATCAAAGCATACCCTCCCGATGCATAACCCAGTGCTGAAGCCGCGCCTCCACCCCCCTGCCTCATGCCGTGAACACCTCAGCTTTGCTTGCATACTGCCATCTGGCTACCTCCCACTTGCCTGCACCTCTTGTCATCTGTCGCCCCTCCCCACTAGATTGTTAGCTCTTCAGAGCAGGGCCCTCTTTCCTCTTATTATCTAAGCCCTCGTCTCGACACATTTCACTCGCAGCTCTCCCCTACTCAATGACCATCTTTATCCTGCTAGTAAAGGCTCATCTCCATCTATGGCCACCAGCCTCTAGTAGTACGATGATCACTCCATCAATACTTACATCTTAGCTGTATTATGTCTTGAGAACGTGTGGTGCTCTGTTACCTGTACTCTATTTCTGTTATTTATTTACTGTAATGCTATGTTTTGTCTCCCTGTACTGTCCTTTGTACGGCGCTGCGAAACACCTGTGGCGCCTTATAAATAAAATGTAATAATAATAATAATAATACTAGCACAATGACCTGTGCCTCCACCAACTTCTGGACGACTTCTTGCAGGACAGTCCTGTCTGCCAGCAGAGCTGGCAAGCCTGATTTGAAAAATCGGTGAGGAGGGAGATTTTGAAATTCCAGCTGTACCCCTGGGACACAATATCTTGCACTCAGGGGTCCAGGCTGGATGACACCCAGATGTGACTGAAATGCCTGAGTCTCGCTCTCACCGGCCCCACCTCCGGGGCGAGCAGTCCACCGTCATGCGGAGGACTTTGGTGTACCTGAAGCAGGTTTCTGTTCCTGGGAACCTGCAGCAGCAGGTTTCTTGGACTTGGGTCGACTTCCCCGAAAGAAGGTGTTGGACGCAAAGGCGTAGCTAGGGTTTTCGGAGCCCAGAGCAAGATGGAAAATGGTGCCCCCCCCAAAAAAAAAAAACACACAAAAAGAAGCATGTGCGCGCGCCGAAGGCTCGTGCGCTGAAAAAATGGGTGTGGCCACACACCAGAAGGGGTGTGGCCACGCTCCAGAAGGGGTGTGGCCACGCTCCAGAAGGGGTGTGGCCACTGAAAATGGCCCACAGTGCCAGTTACATTGCCCCACAGTGCCAGATACAATGCCCCACAGTGCCGGATACATGCCCCACAGTGCCAGATACATTGCCCCACAGTGCCAGACACATGCCCCACTCAGTGCCAGATACATTTGCCAGTTACATTGCCCCACAGTGCCAGTTACATTGCCCCACAGTGCCAGATACATGCCCCACAGTGCCAGTTACATTGCCCCACAGTGCCAGTTACATTGCCCCACAGTGCCGGATACATTGCCCCACAGTGCCAGATACATTGCCTCACAGTGCCGGTTACATTGCCCCACAGTGCCGAATACGTGCCCCACAGTGCCGGATACATTGCCCCACAGTGCCGGATACATTGCCCCACAGTGCCAGTTACATTGCCCCACAGTGCCAGATACATGCCCAACAGTGCCAGATACATTGCCCCACAGTGCCAGATACATTGTCCCACAGTGCCAGATACATGCCCCACAGTGCCAGTTACATTGCCCCCCAGTGCCAGTTACATGACCCACAGTGCCAGATACATGCCCCACAGTGCCAGTTACATTGCCACACAGTGCCAGTTACATTGCCCCACAGTGCCAGTTACATTGCCCCACAGTGCCAGATACATGCCCCACAGTGCCAGATACATTGCCCCACAGTGCCAGATACATGCCCCACAGTGTCAGTTACATGCCCCACAGTGCCGGATACATTGCCCCACAGTGTCGGATACATTGCCCCACTGCCCCACAGTGCCGGATACATGCCCCACAGTGCCAGATACATTGCCCCACAGTGCCAGATACATGCCCCACTCAGTGCCAGATACATTTGCCAGTTACATTGCCCCACAGTGCCAGTTACATTGCCCCACAGTGCCAGATACATTGCCCCACAGTGCCGGATACATTGCCTCACAGTGCCGGTTACATTGCCCCACAGTGCCGGATACATGCCCCACAGTGCCGGATACATTACCCCACAGTGCCGGATACATTGCCCCACAGTGCCAGTTACATTGCCCCACAGTGCCAGATACATGCCCAACAGTGCCAAATACATTGCCCCACAGTGCCAGATACATGCCCCACAGTGCCAGTTACATTGCCCCACAGTGCCATTTACATGACCCACAGTGCCAGATACATGCCCCACAGGTCCAGTTACATTGCCACACAGTGCCAGATACATGCCCCACAGTGCCAGTTACATTGCCCCACAGTGCCAGATACATTGCCCCACAGTGCCAGTTACATTGCCCCACAGTCAGACAAACAATTTGGAAGCTGCTCAATCATACCTGGAGGTAATTATATATCAGGTGCTGGAAGGGGGAGGGGTCACAGACAAACAACAGACAAAGAGGAAGGGGGCTGCAAATCCCCACCCCTAAATTCCCTTCTGCACACTGAAAATTACCTGTAACCATCCCTGAACCTATCTGGTAATACAATTCAGAGAATTCGTCACAAATGTTTGCAAACACATGTTTAGCTGCTGGCCACTTCACGGCTTCTCTGATACAGCAGTCCTAACACTACTTGATAGCAGTGCCCACATAGGGCCATGTAATTTGTCACAGTAGGCCTCATGATAAAGGCTATTACTAAAACACTACCAGACAGAGAGCTAACTTACCCAGGATTGTCTGTGACCCCTCCCCCTTCCAGCACCTGATATATAATTACCTTCAGGTATGATTGAGCAGCTTCCAAATTGTTTGTCTGCTTGTGTGCAAGAGGCATTGAATGGAGCAGCATTTGGAAGGCATGCTGTTCCTTGTAGTGCCAATGGGAGATCCTGGGGGTGGCTCCCGGGTAAGTTAGCTCTCTGTCTGGTAGTGTTTTAGTAATAGCCATTCTCTCAGTGGCCGCACTCCGGGGGCTGTGTCGCGCTCGAAGTCCTCATCCCTCCTCCGCAGTCCACACACACACGCACACTCACTCTCTAACAGGCCTGTTCCCGTGTAGCCCCACCCACCCCAGTTCCGTCTGGCTCCGCCCCCTTTTCAGCTAGGAACAGGATACGGACACTGCAGGGGGAGGCTTCTTTTCTGCTGGGGCTGCCCCATGCTAGTTACGCCTCTGGTTGGACGGCCTGGCCTTCCTGGCCTTGGCAGCCCGAAAGGACTGTGATGTAGTTGAAGAAAAGGGTTTCTTCGGAGCAGATGTAGCTGAGGGAAGAAAAGGTGACTTACATGCTGTAGCCGTGGAGATCCACGCATCTAGCGCTTCCCCAAAGAGAGCCTGACCTTTATAGGGTAGGGACTCCACACTTCTCCTGGATTCCGCGTCGGCAGACCACTGACGCAGCCACAGTCCTCGACGAGCAGAGACAGACATGGAAGAAATTCCTGCAGCCATGGAACCTAGGTCTTTCATGGACTCCACCAGAAATCCTGCCGAATCCTGAATGTGACGCAAAAACAATTCAACATCACATTTATCTATAGTATCCAAATCTTCAAGTAACGTGCCTGACCACTTTGCTATAGCTTTGGCAATCCAAGCACTGGCAATAGTGGGACGTAGTATTGCCCCTGAAGCCGTGTACATGGATTTGAGCGTATTATCAATTTTACGATCAGCCGGCTCTTTCAAGGTGGTAGATCCTGGAGCAGGTAAAACCACCTTTTTTGAGAGTCTGGATACCGATGCGTCAACAATGGGTGGGTTTTCCTATTTTTTACTATCGACCTCAGGGAAAGGAAACGCCACCTGGACCCTTTTAGGGATCTGGAATTTTTTCTCAGGGTTTTCCCAAGCCTTTTCAAAAATAGCATTTAATTCTTTTGACGCAGGGAACGTTAGCGAGGCTTTCTTATTTTCCGTGAAGTAAACCTCCTCAACCTGCTCGGGTGGTGTATCCGCAATATTCAACACATCCCTAATGGCTTTTATCATCAACTGCACCCCTTTTGCAAGAGATACTGCCCCCCGCAACACATCCCCGTCACCTTCCGCAGTGTCAGAATCAGTATCCGTGTTGTCTTGCATGATCTGTGCAAGAGCATGTTTTGGGGAATATACAGTGGGGGGCCCTGAGGTACCAGAACTGGGCCAGACTGCCATAGAGTTCTGTAAAGCCTGAGTTGCAGGTTCATTTTGTGCAACCCTATTAGAAATCTGAGAAATAATAGTTTTGATAGAGGATAACCACTCAGGCTCCCTTGCTGGTATCTGTGCTAAACCAGTGCAATCCTGATTACATGGAATGGGATCATCCTGAGAGGACATATCCTCTGCAGCATATGACACAGAGTCCTTGGACATAGCTTAATGGAGACCACAGACACTCCACACACACGCAGGGGAGGACAGACAGAGTTTCACTCCCAAGAATGCCAAGAGAGACACAGAGATTGGAGCCAACCCACACACAGCGCTTTTAAGGTGAAGGGAGCCCCCCTACCAGCGCTGACTGTGCACCTTAATAGGTTACATAGCCGTTATGCAGCCTCCCCCCCCCCCCCAGTTTTACAACCCCCTGGTACCGTGAGAGATAGCTGGAGTTGCTGTGGAGGGACTAGCTCTTCCTGGACAGCGCTGTGCAGGCAGGAAAATGGCGCTGAACGCTGCTGGGTCCGCTCTGAGGAGAAGCTTCGCCCCCAAAATGGTGCTATCTTCCCGCTCTTCACAAGGATTATACTGGCCTGAGGTAAATGCTGGCAGAGATCCACGGACCCCGACAGGCTTGCTGACCAGTGCAGGGTTCAGGCGCTGGCTCAGGGCGCCCCTCACAGCGCCACACTAAGTACCGCTGAGCCTCCGGAGCGCAGTTAGTACTGCACTCCATACCCTGTTGCCGCCATCTTCACACCGGCCCCCCGCTTGCTAGGGGGTTCGGTGACTCACTCGCCACTGATCTTCTGGCTCTGTAAGGGGGTGGCGGCATGCTGCTGGGCGAGCGATCCCCTGTGGCGGGGAACGATCTATCCCCTCAGGTGCTCAGTGTCCTGTCAGCGGAGATAGTGGCTTAGACCCCGCAGGGCGGACACTACTCTCTTAGTCCCACGAAGCAGAGAGGCTGTTGCCAGCAGCCTCCCTGTAAAATAATAAACTCTAAAAAAACTTTTACTAAAGAAGCTCTGTAGAGTTCCCATAGCTGTGGCCGGCTCCTCAGGGGACATTTTGTAAACTGAGTCTGGTAGAAGGGGCATAGAGGGAGGAGGGAGGAGCCAGCCCACACTCTCAAACTCTTAAAGTGCCAATGGCTCCTGGTGGACCCATCTATACCCCATGGTTCTAATGTGGACCCCAGCATCCTCTAGGAGATAAGAGAAACAGGGGCGTAGCCAGAACTTTGTAGGCACCATAGCAACATATTAAATGGACCCCCGTCCTTATGTATCTTAGAGAGACACTTCCCTGTACAAGTTGTTAATTTTATGCCCTATAATAGTGCCCTAGTTCATTTTCTGAACCATAGTAGAGCCTTATTTAATGTTATGCCCCATAGTAGTGCCCTAGTTTCTTTCATCAATCGCAGTAGTGATTAATTTCACCATATGTCACATTCCAGAGCTGCCAGTACACATTATGCCGCACAGTACCCCCAATTCACATTATGATACATAGTGCTCCCCGTTCATATTGTTCCTCATTACAGTGACCCGGTTCATATTATATAACATTAAAATGCCCTCCTGTTCATTTTATACCACACTACAATGAGCAGGTCTAGGGGCATACCTAGATATATTGCATTCCCCAAAGAAAAAGTTTGAAAGGATCCCTACGTACCATCCAATGGCAAAAAATGTTTATAACGCATGTGACTGTGACAGGGAAGGTGGGCCCCTCTCAGCTCTAAGCCCCATAGCAGCTGCACTGCCTGCACCTATGGTAGCTACGCACTTGTACGAAATAAGGAGGCAGCAGTGGGCTTCCCTGTGCTCAGCCGTCTGCCCATATTAGCATATAATCGCAATGGCATAGGGCAAAACATAGCAGCAGCAATTTAATCAGAAACCACATCTAAATCAGGCTGATAAAGCACATGACATGTCGGACTTTTACTTAAGTGTGTTTTACTATTGGCACAAAAATACATTACGCTTTATACATCTGTCTGTACATTTTATATTAAAAGTTCAGGCCCCTCCCACTTACATGATCTCACTGAACTCTTATATGGGACAATGATATATACACCAAAGAGATCATAAATTAGGATTTTCTTCATATGTTCTTGTTCTAAAATGCTACTAATTGCTCGGTGTCACATATTTTCCTTTCTCCCTCAGCAGTGGCCACACAAAGCAACAAATCAGATTACAGTAAGTACACATAAAGTTTTCGGGGGAAATGTAATAGGGTGTTAGAATCAGAAAGTGAGATTTTGGTAAAATTCACCTTTTTTTTAAAGTGCCAATCATTTACATGGCAAAATCAACATGGTTTTGGCATGTAAATGATTGCCACTAAAAAAACAACAACAAAAAACAGGAGAATTTTACCAAAATCTCTAACTTTCTGATTCTCACACCCTATTAAATTTCCCCCATCATGTCTACATAGGAAGAACTGTATGTATGCCTCCGGCTGTGCTATTATCCAGTGTTTCATTCTAGATGAATACAGCTGGCCAAAAGTGACATAAAATTAGCTTTTTGCCTGAGTCCGGCCTCAGTTCTCTTCAATTCCGATATTTAGAAACCTTTTGTGAGTACAGTAAATGCTACTTTAACCCATGGAGATTGTGCCAGCCCTAGACATAGGCAAACTAGGCAATGCCTAGGGCATTTGGCATGCCTAGGGCCAGCAAAGCTTGACAACATGCAGTGGCACGAATGGGACGGAATGGCAGTGGTTTATGTGGTACCTGATCTGGATGGACAACGGCACCTGATCTGGATGGACAACGGCACTGACGGCTCTGCTCTGGCTACCCTACCGTGATCGGAGCTCTCAGCTCAGCTTCAATTGGGCGGCAGCTCATACAGCCAGCAGCAGCAGGAGAGGGTAGCATAGACAGTGGGGGTATGGGGCAGTAACAAAAATGGTTGCTGGAGGAGAGCTGCTGCACTTGCCCAGCCCAGCAGCTCCTCCTATGCGCCTTTACGGAGGCTGAGCCTGCACTGACTCCCTGCAGTCAGGTTTCAAAATCTGGTTACAGTTTTATTGGTGAGTGCTGTGCAGGGGTGCAGGGGCGGGGGGGAGGGGGGAGGGGGTGTGTGTGTAATATTGTGTGGCATAATATCTAAGTGGCATTACTTGTGCCATAATGTGTATGAGTATTAGTAATGTGGGGCATAATGTGCAATGGGCATTACTGTGTGGCATTATGTGTATGAGGGCATTACTAATGTGTGGCATAATGTGTAAGGGGTATTACTCTGTGGCATTATCTGTATAAGGGACACTACTACTGTGTGGCATCATGTGTACTAGGTGAACTACTGTGTGGCATAACGTGTATACAGGGCACTACTGTGTGGCGGAATGTGAATAAGGAGCAATACAGTGTGATGTATGTAATGTGAAGGGGCACTGCTGTGAGGAATAACGTGTATAAGATAAAGGGGTACTACTGTGTGATGTAACCAGAATAAGGAACACTACTGTGTGATGTAACGTGAATAAGGGACATCATCGCTGTCCCTATTTAAAATATGGAGGGTAGGGGTGCCAATGCCTCTTGCTGGCACTGGGCACCAAAATGTTTAGTTTCGGCTCTGTGGATGAGGATTGCTATGGGTGAGGGGTGATGGGTGTTGCTGGCTGTTACTGTGATCTGTGCTGCTGGGTGATGGATGCTGTGCTGGGAGAAAGGTGCTGGTTCAGAGGCAGAACTGGCGCCGGTGCTAGGGGCCGGAAGAACCAGAAAAAATCTTGCCTAGTGCATCAAATTGTTTATGGCCGTCTCTGTGCAACTTCAGCAGTGGATAGCGCTCAGAGCCGGGGCTATACATTCCGGAACGAACTGTAAGCAAGCATTGTACATGGGTGTTGTATAAGTTCATTTTCAAAAAGCATAGACTAAGGATCCAGTATCATGCTGATATCCTTCCTGTCAACTACAGTGTCATGTAATTCAATAAAGATCTCTCTACCATTCAAGTTTAGGCTGGTGTATTTCTACTACAGTACCCATCCTCCTAGCCAGGTAGGGGGCTCTAACAATGATGTTTCAACAGGTAACTAACAGCACTGACCACGAACATAGGAGGTACTGTAGACTAGGTATTACTATATTATACATCACACTGCTGATTACTTCTCAGTACAAAAATGCTAGGATGTTATGAACCATGTTGGATAATGGTAAACCAGATGTTAAAACCCTCTATGTGGAGCATATAGCATACAAACAGCTATATGGAATGCATGCTGATGGTCAGGTACAACGACATTATGCAGCACAGATTCCATCTATGATTTCCAGGGCTGGTTACAGGATATCTCTGGAATGATTAACGATCCCCTTTTGTATTGTTGCCAAGTGCACAGTGCCACTAATGTTGGTCGGTAAGCATGATGCAACACCTATTCTTGTAGGGAATGTTGTATAGGTTGTATACAGGATCTGTGGATGGACAGTGTTGTCTAGTGGCAATGTCATATTTGGAGGTCAGGGTCTTATGTCATTATGAATGCCAAAGTAGACAATAATGCAGAGCCACCTAAATAACATCCAGATCCACCTAAACCATGTACTACTTATTGTCCTGGGAAAATCGGTAAGGTATTGCCAGGCCTGACCCTACAGTGCAAAAAGTCGCCGATAGGGGGAATACAAGGCTGCAAAATGTGAAAATGAATTACTGTACCAAACTACATTGATATCAAGAGTTCGTTTTATCATTAAATATTTGCAGGATAACTGCCGCAGTTGCTCCATTCTCGCACGCAAATGCAACTCCCATATGTTTCTATGTGGACTGCAAGGCTGTCGGATTTACCAAGTTCCGGAATGCAAAGCTTAGCTCCGATAGGATAATGCCTTCTCAAGGTGGCGTTACCCTATAGAAGCCTATAGGCTACTACTGTATTTTGCAAAAAAATACCAGGAGAGGATTCCTCTGGAACCCTCTCCGGCAATGGCCACCGCACACATGCATGATCAGCGGGCCGCGCATGCACAGAACTCCCAGCTCCTCATACAGAAGTAAAATTATAGCTTTTGCAATCCTTTTACTTCTTTTCACATTGCAGGTATGGGCTCCCCACCTCCCTAAGGGGTATATGCAATTGCGGTCGAATTGCCGCAAATGTCGAAAAACGGGGCATTTCCGACACAAATTTTTTTTATGACAATGCAATACAGTACTTTTCGACAAAAAAACGTCCGTTTCAGATTCGACTTTTTGAAATTCGACAGTTGTCAAATTCGACATGTCTGCAATAGTAAAAATGAGGCTTTTTGACAAAAGTATATTCAATTGAAGAATGTCGATTCGACAACAGTGCTTTTCGACAGTCATTTCGTCAATTTCAGTCCGCCTCATTTTGGTGGCGGAATCTAATAAAAAAAAAAAAAAATGTTTTTTTTTTTGTGGTTTTTTTTGTTGCTAATAGCATATCTATTTATATTAGAAGGGAGTATCTACTTGGTTTGTCTATTAGGAACCACAAGTTTTATTTATATATTTTTAGAAAGAATAATTTTATTTTTTTTACTGACTAAAATAATATGAAGAGATCAGAGCATGTTTTTCAGTGGGAAGGGGTGGGAATGGGTTAAAAATCAAGAAAAAAAATGCGTGGGGTCCCCCCTCCTAAACATAACCAGCCTCGGGCTCTTCGAGCCGGTCCTGGTTGTAAAAATACGGGGGAAAAATTGACAGGGGATCCCCCATATTTTTACAACCAGTACCGGGCTCTGCGTCCGGTCCTGGTGCAAAAATTCGAGGGACAAAAAGCGTAGGGGTCCCCCGTATTTTTAACACCAGCACCGGGCTCCACTAGCGGGAGAGATAATGCCACAGCCGGGGGACACTTTTATATCGGTCCCTGCGGCCGTGGCATTAAATCCCCAACTAGTCACCCCTGGCCGGGGTACCCTGGAGGAGTGGGGACCCCTTAAATCAAGGGGTCCCCCCCTCCAGCCACCCAAGGGCCAGGGGTGAAGCCCGAGGCTGTCCCCCCCCCATCCAAGGGCTGCGGATGGGGGGCTGATAGCCTTGTGTCAAATAAAAGAATATTGTTTTTTGTAGCAGAACTACAAGTCTCATCAAGCCTCCCCCGCAAGCTGGTACTTGGAGAACCACAAGTACCAGCATGCGGGGGGGAAATGGGCCCGCTGGTACCTGTAGTTCTACTGCAAAAAAAATACCAAAATAAAAACAGTACACGCACACCGTGAAAGTAACACTTTATTACATACATGCATGCCAACACACACACACTTACCTATGTTCACACGCCGACTCTGTCCACTTCTCCAAGTAGAATCCACGGGGGTACCTGAAAATAAAATTATACTCACCAAAATCCAGTGTAGATCTGTCCTCTTCTTTTTTGTAATCCACGTACTTGGCAAAAAAAGAAAACGCATTTACCCGGACCACGCACTGAAAGGAGTCCCATGTTTACACATGGGACCCCTTTCCCCGAATGCCGCTGACCGCAAAGTTCCCACCATTGAAGATAATGGAGCGGCTATGTGCAGAGGCAGAACTCTGGGAGGCAACGGAGTCATCTGCCGCCGGCCTCCTGCTCTGAAGGGGGGCTCTTCTTCAGAGTTACTTCTCTGACAATTACACATAACTTCATATAGTTACAATTCTCATGCTTCCTGTACTGGAGCAAATAGCTCCATCAGTAAAGTGGCTGCTGTCAGTGTGTTCTAATCCTGGGTATGACTGCTAAGAAATGTGTGATTTAAAATAAAAGGCAATGAAATGTATATATACAGTATATAAAAAAATTCAGAACACTCCATGCACACACAGAAACACGCACATACATACAGTACATATATTTATCTAAATATAAAGGGGGGGGGGGCAATTGGTATGAACTTGCCTCCGGGCAACTGTGACGAACTTACGCCACTGGCTATGTGCTATGCACGTCTGACAGCTCAGACGCGCACAGCCAATCAGGAGAGTGCCACGAGAGTGCTGGTGTTAAAAATACGGGGGACCCCTACGCTTTTTGTCCCCCGTATTTTGGCACCAGGACCGGACGCAGAGCCCGGTGCTGGTTGTAAAAATACGGGGGATCCCCTGTCAATTCCCCCCCCCCCGTATTTTTACAACCAGGACCGGCTAAAAGAGCCCGAGGCTGGTTATGCTTAGGAGGGGGGAGCCCACGCAATTTTTTTTCTGGGTTTTTTAAACACTTTTGTGCCGTCCAAAAAGTCGAATCCAGGACGCACATGTCCGTCAATTGGTCCGTTTTTCGACAGCGGGACTGTCTAATCCGTTTTTTATTGAATATGTCGAATTCGGGTCCCGGCGGCAGGGTGTCTGACTGTCGAATTGTGTCAAATTAAAAAACGGTCGAATTCCAGCCGGAATTCGACCGCAATTGCATATACCCCATGTGTGATTGTTAGTAAATTCCAGCAAATGTTCTTATTGGGGGGATTTCCATTGTTTCTCCCAGCGGTCACTAGATGGCGCCCAATGGAGCAATTCAGTTTTTGCTCCATTCGGGTACGCTGAACCGTGGGGAGACACATTTCAACTCGCAGCCCTCCATGCTGGCGACATGAAATGTGCGAAAAGTGACCCATTTAGACGGCAATATTAATTGAATTGCCCCCTTTGTTGTGAATAGCGTCTATGAGAAATATTAGTTATTAGATTTTACACCTGATAATTAGTAAATATGCCCGTCTTATAGCTGTGTTGTCATTAGTGTAACTCAATAAAGGTTTTTGTTCCTTGTAGCTTAGTTTTGTTATTCATTTGTCCACTTTCACTCTGTTTTCACATTGTACAGCGCCATAGTCCCGCTATTGGTGAATTTATGCACTACATTTTTGGAATCCTGCTTCCCAGGTCCTAATTGGTCTCCCTAGTGACATTCTGGTTGGCACCTCGAGCAACAGATGGCTCTACAGCAGGGCTGGTTAAACTGTTCCTCGAGATCTACAAACAGTACACATTTTCCAGACCACCTAGCTGGTACACAGGTGTAGTCATTACTAATTAAAATGTTCTGCATTCATTCCTAACTGACAATTCTACAGATCTCCAGGAGGTCTGGAAAACATGAACTGTTGGTACTTCTCGAGGACTGGTTCAATAATGTTTACATTTTCCAGTTATTAATTTATCAATGAGTTGGATGTAACTGTTAAAAATAATTAGTAGCTGAGCAGCTCTTCGATCACACCCATGAGGTGGCTGTCCAGTGTCGTCTTTGTTTTTGGGGTGTCACCAGTAGCCCTGATCCCCAGCTTTAATTTCTGTTCAGTTTTATAATCACTTTGCCATTGTGAGATGGGTTTAGAGTTTTCCTTCTGTTATCAATGTTGCTATTCCAAGGCTGTTGAGTACACAACATTTTTTGTCTTCCCACCTCCATTTCTGTTGGGTATGGGTCGTTGGGTAGACACAAATTAGGTCGACAGTCATTATGTCGACCATGGAAGGTCGACATGCATTAGGTCGACAGGGACAATAGTTCAACAGGTCAAAAGGTCGACATGGATTTTTTCTTACTTTTTTTGGCGTCGTTTTCTTCGTAAAGTGACGGGGAACCCCAATTAGTTCCCCGTCACTCGCTTCACTCGCCATGCTTCGGGCAAGGTGCCTCGTTCTGCTACCGCTTCGCTCGGCACAGGTTACCGTTCCAATCGTAGTCCACGTGGATCGTTAAGTATGAAAAAATCCCAAAAATATTTTAAAAAGTGAAAACTCATGTCAACTTTTTGACCTGTCGACCTAGTACATGTCGGCCTAATGACCATGTCGACCTAATGCATGTTGACTGTCAGTGGTCGACCTAATGACTGTTAACCTAAGCTGTGTCGACCTAACGACCGTATCCCTTTCTGTCAGATATTTTAGTTAACTGATTTATAGTTATTTCAGTTAGTTAATTCAGGTCATTGAATTATGGTTATTTCTGTCAGTTGTTACAGTTCATTAAAAGTTTACATCCAAAGCATTTAGTGGAAGGTCTAGAACGGGCTCCGTGTCAAAGTTCTGGCCAGTGTACACCAATGGGAGGTCCAACTGGGACCCAACTCCCTAGTATGTCTTCTGGGATCCAATGTTACCACTCTGTTAAGTTTTCTTCCAAATCCATCCAGTGGAAGGGCCAGAACAGGCTCCCCGGGTCAAAGTTCTGTCCAGCACATTCCGCTGCGAGGTCCAACTGGGACCTCAACCACCCTAAAACCTGGCCAGGGTCCAATGCACCACCTGGTCATGGTTTCATCACAATTGGTACAGGGGTGTCTGAATGCATAACCGGACAGACATATAAACAAGCAGAGCAATTAATTTTATAGGCCCTCATTCTGAGTTGATCGCTAGCTTGCGTTGTTCGCAGCGCAGCGATCAGGCAAAAAATCGGCACTTCTGCGCATGCGTATGGGCCGCTGTGCGCATGCGTATGGGCCGCCGTGCGCATGCGCAAAGTACTTTCACACCAAACTATGCAGTTTTACACAAGGTCTAGCTTTTCTGTTGCTATGTTGATCGGTGAGTGATTGACAGGAAGTAGGTGTTTCTGGCTGTTTTCAGGGAGTGTGCTAAAAAACGCAGGCGTGACAGGTAAAAACGCAGGCTTGCCTGGGGAAACGGGGGAGTGGCTGGCCGAACGCAGGGCGTGTTTGTGACGTCAAAACAGGAACTAAACGGACTGAGGTGATCGCAATCTAGGAGTAGGTCTGGAGCTACTCAGAAACTGCAAGGAATTATTTAGTAGCAGTTCTGCTAACCTTTCGTTCGCACTTCTGCTAAGCTAAGATACACTCCCAGAGGGCGGAGGCCTAGCGTTTGCACTGCTGCTAAAATCAGCTAGCGAGCGATCAACTCAGAATGAGGGCCATAGAGAGAGAGAGTTCTATGCGTTCGGCTCTCCAAATCTGTACAAGAAGTATAATTGCCTGGTGTCCTCCAATAGTAAATGCAAGGAAGTATAGTAGTGGCGGTACTCACGGTCTAACAAATTCACATAACATCCAGATACTTCTACATTTTGCTTTTATTATAAAAACCATTGTCAGGTCCAAAACGTAGTAGTATCTGGATGTTATTGTTATGTTATGTCAATTTGGTAGACTGTGAGTGTAGCCACTACTATACTTATATAGATTTGTTAAGTTTGGCCCAGATAAGCCATGTAGGAGCCTGTGAAGAACAAACATACATACATGTTTATTGCATACATACTTTGCCTTCATAGACACATACAGTATATATATATATATATATATATATATATATATATATAGAGAGAGAGAGAGAGATCAGAGCCGGCCCTAACTAATATGATGCCCTAGGCAAGGTTTTGGCTGGTGCCCCCTAGCACCTCTGCTAGTTCCGCCTCTGACCCTGCACCCTTTCCCAGCACCATCACCACTCACCCAGAGCAGTCTTCATTTTTGGTGCTCCTACCACCCATATTTTAAATAGGAACAATGCACACATTCGGCGTACAGCCTAAAAAGGGGCGTGTTCTTGCTGGGAAGGGGAATGGCCACACAATAGTGCCCCCAATTTAAATTATGCCACAGTAGTGCAACTTTACTCATATTTTATTAAGCGATAGTGTACCTTATTCACTTTGCATCACACAGTAGTACCACTTTACCTTATATACGTTACTCCTCACAGTAGTACCCATTATTCACATTACATAACACAGTATTGCTCCTTATTCATATTAGACCACACCCTATTGCTCTTTATTCACATTAGACCACACAGTAGTGCCCTTTCTATGCATTATGCCACACAGTAGAGCACCTTATACACATAATGCCACACACTAGTAATGCCTTTATACACATAATTTCACACAGTAATGCCCCTTACACATATGACACACATTATTAATGTCATTATAAACATACACTCTGGCTGTATCTGCATACAAAATGTTACGTTACAGTTATTTCCAGGAATAAACTGTAAGGTAACATTTCGTATGCAGATACAGCCACAGTCACACACAGAATATAGGCATGCCGCATATCATTTTAATCAGCAGAAGTTGCTTGTGCCCCTAGGCATGCCAAATGCCCTAGGCATTTGCCTAGTTTGCCTGTGCCTAGGGCCGGCTCTGAGATATTTTATATATATATATATATATATATATATAGAAAAAAAGTAGAGGCACTCTCCAGATTTTATAAACATGCAAAAAAAGTTCTCATTTATTGTGATATACGTTACATGATTCGGCTAATATCCATATAGTATCCTCAAGCGCTTTCGGCCCTCAATGGGCCTTCCTCAGGAGGCAATGTACAGCAATTGCAATAAGTAATGAGACCAAAACATCAGGTCAGTCCAGGCATCCACATATGTAGACATATGACACTGGCCCCGAAAGGGGTAAATATTTTTTGTTGAAACCCTGCCAGTATTTTAAGTTGGATAATGAAGGTTATGTGTAATTGTCAATAATTTCTATTTTCCTCTGAATCGTGCCCCAAGTCTGCCGCCACCGCATTGCACTAAGATGCCCTTATCTTTGTCCAATCACTAACCTGTGTAGTACATGTGAGTAGTTTTTTTTCCCAGCGATATCGCCTCCTGCTGGTGAGCTGTGTGCTGCTAGGGCTCTGGAGGAGTATGAGACAGGGCAGCAGCAGCAAAGTCCTGGTATAGGCAGTTGTTACCATTATGACATCACAGCATGACCTCACAGACCCCACCAGACCGGCCAGGGCTGGCTCAGACAGACAGACACACAAACAGACCAATGCATTTTCTGTAAGCAATTTCGTCATCAGCGCCCTGGCCCCGCAGGGTGGATTTTTTTACTTGAAACCCCACAAGCATTCAGCGCATTCCGCCGTAAGGTCCATCCAGGACCCTAACTTCCCTAAAACCTGGTCAGGATCCAACTGGACCACATCACCTTGATTTCATCCCAATCGCCACAGGGGTGTCTGAATGCATAACCAGACAAACAAGAAACACAGTGCATACCTCCCAACTGTCCCGATTTTGGCGGGACAGTCCCGTTTTTCACGGTCTGTCCTGCTGTCCCACCCGTGGGTCGCAGTGTCCCGCGAGTGGGGGGGCAGTTGTGAGATCCCTCCCTTTCACTCGCTGCTCTGAGGAGAGCAGCGGTGAATAGATGCAGTGCGCATGCGCACAGCGTCTATTCCTGGCAGAGAGGGACAGGGGGCACGGCCAGCAGCTCTCACAGCGCTGTCCGTGCCCCCATAATGATGAAAATGGGGGCGTGGCTTGCGATCGCAGCACTTGCCGCAAGGTCACGCCCATTTTCGGTAGGCCACGTCCCCTAATTTCGTTTGCGCGCCTTCGGCGCGCGCAGACGCCCCTCTTTTGATTCATGAAAAGTTGAGAGGTATGCAGAGCAATGAGTGTGTGTATATATATATATATATATATATATATATATATATATATCTCAAAACACAGATCTGAGGGCGCTAATGATAGTGTTCTATACAATTACACCATCTCAACAATAATATAAATAACATAAAATGTACTGTGGAACATAAAAAACAGAACAATGGATACTGATAAAATGTATTCACAATTTTGGACAAAATGGCACATACATATATATAATTATATATAAATATATTGGAGGTCATTCCGAGTCGTTCGCTCGGAAAATTTCTTCGCATCGCAGCGTTTTTCCGCTTAGTGCGCATGCGCAATGTCCGCACTGCGACTGCGCCAAGTAAATTTGCTATGAAGGTAGGATTTTTACTCACGGCTTTTTCTTCGCTCAGGCGATCGTAGTGTGATTGACAGGAAATGGGTGTTTCTGGGCGGAAACAGGCCGTTTTATGGGCGTGTGGGAAAAAACGCTACCGTTTCCGGAAAAAACGCAGGAGTGGCTGGAGAAACGGAGGAGTGGCTGGGCGAACGCTGGGTGTGTTTGTGACGTCAAACCAGGAACGATAAGCACTGAACTGATCGCAGATGCCGAGTAAGTCTGAAGCTACTCAGAAACTGCTACGAGGTGTGTAATCGCAATATTGCGAATACGTCTTACGCAATTTTAAGATGCTAAGATTCACTCCCAGTAGGCGGCGGCTTAGCGTGAGCAACTCTGCTAAAATCGCCTTGCGAGCGAACAACTCGGAATGACCTCCATGGTTTCACAAAAAGGCCTGCCAGTATTTTAGGTATGAAGGGCATATGTACCGGGATTGGTCCAGGTCCATCAAGCCGTGTAGGAGCCTATGAAGAACATATGTATATATATATATATATATATATATATATATACTTTGACTTCCCAGGCCCCAGAAAGGGTGGATTTTTTAGTTGAAACCCTGCCAGTAATTTAAGTTGGATAATAAGGGTATGTGTAACTGTCAACAATTTCTATTTTCCTCTGACTCTCGTTAATCACGCTCCAAATCTGCCGCCTCCACATTGCACTAAGCTGTCCTTATCTCTGTCCAGTCACTAACCTTATGTGAGTAGCTTTTATGGTGATATCGCCTCCTGCTTGTGAGCTGTGTGTGGTCAGTGCTCTGAAGGAGTATGAGACAGGGCAGCAGCAGCAGCAGCAAAGCCTGGTATAGGCAGTTGTAACCAAGGGTATGTGCACCAAGTTTGGTCCAGAACCACCGAGGCATGTAAGAGACTATGAAAAACGAACAAATATACATGCTTTGACGTTTATATATAGAGATAGATAGATAGATAGATAGATAGATAGATAGATAGATAGATAGATAGATAGATAGATAGATAGATAGACTTTCTGGTGCACAGAAGCTAATTGACAACCATGATTGTCAGAGCAGTTGTGAGAGGCTGGTTTACGGTGTATCAGTTGCTAGTCTCAGTCTCTCACTACTTGGGGAGCAGGTAACAGGCCTGCTGAGAGACACTGATTACTGGCTGTAAGTACTGTGCCAATGCTGCTGTTTTGTGAAAGGGACGTTAGGTACTTTCTTTGAGAAGGGGAATCATTTTGTTAGAGCCGACAGGCTAGGCTTTTCTTCTTTTTTTTATGTTTATGCTGCAAATAAAACTACTTACCTTTGGTCCTCTATCAAGGCTACTTACCTTTGGTCCTCTATCAAGAACAGGACGCCAGGGAGGGCACAATACACACACACGATTTGCATTATACAATGACCGCAGGTAGGCATTGGCACCGAGTGGGTGGTGGAGAGGGTACTAATTTCCTGGGCCCAGGCTTGTTGGAGCAGGGGAGAAAGGGGGGAGGGTTGGCGGGTCGGTATCCCCCCTTCACCACCTCTTACCTGTCACCTATAGCCTGTCTCTACAGCCCAGCACACAGTGGCGGGTCCAGGGAGGCTGCTTCCACTGTCTGTAACGGCCTCCTCTGCCTGCAGGGTGTTACTGATTGCGCCTCCCTGGATCTGCCCCTGCGCTGCACATAAACTCTTTCATGTTTTTTTTTATAACGGGGGATATCCATGATTAGGCCACACACCCCAACTTTACTGGTCCCGGGCAATCTCTCTACAGCCCTGCAGGTGAGGTTTGTGCTGTAAAGCCATCAGTTTTTCAGTCTGTAAGTTATCAGAGATTGTTATATGTATTTTAAAGCCACTTGAAACTAGAGAGTAAACTGTTCTCTTATATAGTGCCAAATAATATTTGTGGAATGAAAACTGTAAACTTGCTGTATCAGAGACTCGGAGGTTCTGCCTGGGAAGGTTTGTTTATAGCAGGGGTGGCCAACCAGTCAGAGGCAAAGAGCCAGAAAAGATCTGTAGTCAAGGACAAGAGCCAGTATCATGCGCGCGCGTGTGCAAAAATTGGGGCGTGGCCTAGTTTTCATAAAGCCACACCCCATTTTGTGCGCACACCTTTCGTTATGACGTTTTTTAGTCATGTTGTACAGTGCCAAATACATATAATGCCCCAGTACAGTGCCACATACATATAAAAATGTAAAAAAATGGGTGCCTCCACACTGCCAGAAACATATGTCCCCACAGTGCCACATACACATATGTCCCCACAGTGCCAGATACATATATGCCTCACAGTGCCAGATACACATGATCCCCCCAGTGCCAGATATACGTGTCCCCCCAGTGCCAGATATACATTTCCCCCCAGTGCCAGCTATGCCCCCAGTGCCAGCTATGCCCCCAGTGCCAGATATATATGTCCCCACAGTGCCAGCTATGCCCCCAATGCAGTGTCCCCACAGTGCCAGAAATACATGTCCCCACACAGTGCCAGTTCTGCCCCCAGTGCCAGATATACATGTCCACCCAGTGCCAGATATACATTTCCCCCCAGTGCCAGCTATGCCCCCCGTGCCAGATATACTTGTCCTCACAGTGCCAGCTATGCCCCTAGTGCCAGATATATATGTCCCCACAGTGCCAGTTATGCCCCCAATGCCAGTGTCCCCAGAGTGCCAGATATGCCCCCCAGTGCCAGATATACATCTCCCCAGTGCCAGCTATGACCCCAGTGCCAGATATATATGTCCCCACAGTGCCAGCTATGCCCCCAATGCCAGTGTCCCCACAGTGCCAGATATACATGCCCCCCAAGTGCCAGATATATATGTCCCCACAGTGCCAGATATATATGTCCCCACAGTGCCAGCTATGCCCCCAATGCCAGTGTCCCCACAGTGCCAGATATGCCCCCCAGTGCCAGATATACATGTCTCCCCAGTGCCAGCTATGACCCCAGTGCCAGGTATACATGTCCCCACAGTGCCAGCAATGCCCCCCTTCCCCCGTGCTGCTCACCGCGCTGCTGCTGTCAGTGAGGGGAGGAGAGCGCAGCGTGCACCTCACCTGCCCCTCACTCTCCGGCTGCTGTGTCCCTTCAATTGGGCGCCGGTCCGTGAGCCAATTCAAAGCTCGCGGTCCGGCAGCCTTAGCTGCCGGTCCGCAAGCTCTGATTGGCTCACGGACCGGCGCTGAATTGAAGCATAACACCGCCGCCGGAGAGTGAGGGGCAGGTGAGGCGCACGCTGCGCTCTCCTCCCCTCACTGACAGCAGCAGCGCGGTGAGCAGCACGGGGGAAGGGGGGGCCGGCTGAGCCGCATGCGGTGGATGAAAGAGCCGCGGGTTGGCCACCCCTGGTTTATAGCATGGGTTGGGATTACATAGTAGTCACTGATATAAATGTGTTTTGTATGTCAGTCACAAATTTGTATCTGAATTAGATATTGATCACTATAATGCTTTCTATAAACTATAATTTTAGTATATTGGTCACTAGCACTGGCGTATTTATAATGGGTGTAGTGTGTGTGGTGCACACAAGCCCTTGGGGTCCAGGGGGGCCCACACCGCACACCCTGCACCCATTTTTCTCAATACTTACCCATCAGAGTCCCGGGTTGCCAGCAGCAGCGCTGCAGAAATCACCAGGAAAATGGTGTGGTGGACATTTTTCCAGCGTTTTGCACATGCGCGGTAAGGAAATCACTGGGAAAATGCCAGCTGCGCCATCTTCCCATTGTTCTGAGCATTACACTCTGGGACAGCGCTAGAGCCGCCTAGTGACCCTAATACCCAGAGCTACGGCGCTACTGGCTAAAGAATAGGGTGCCCAGATGGAGCCTGCACATGGGCGTCCTCCTCTGTAGATGCACCCATGGTCACTAGAATGATCTCTGTATTGTACAGAGGTCAATAGAATGCTCCTTGAATTGCGTATTAGTCATAAAGATGCTCTCTGCAATATATTGTCATGGATATGCTCTCTGTATTGTATATTGGTTATGGAGATGCTCTCAGTATTGTCATTAGATTGTTGTCCGTATTCTATAATAGTCTTTAAGATGCTCTTTATTGTGTATAAGTAATTAATAAGCTCTCTGTACTGTTATTAAGATGTCTTCTGTATTGTGTGGATCCGGTCAGCATACTGATGCTGGCAGTTGGAATACCGACGCCGGAATCCCGATGCTGGTCAGAATGCCGATGCCGGGATCTCAACTTGTATCAAAATGTTGGCGCCAAAATCCTGACTGTCGGCATCCCGAATGTAAGCATGCCAGGGCTCTTTAGGGTCAGGCAGTGGGGGCGGGAGGTGTTAGGTTTAGGCTGCGTGGGGGCGGTTAGCGTTAGGCTGCGGGTGGGGCAGAGGCGGATTGTCCATAGTGCCTACAGGGAAGATTCTCGGTGGGCCGACGCACCTGTGGGGCCTGTTTTGTTTGAGAACATGTGGTCCTATTTATAGACATAATGAATAAGATGCAAAATAATTTGCATATATGAAAATCACCTTGCCACTTAGCCTGTGATTGCAGATGATCTAGTGCATGCTCTGTCTGCCTGCTTGGCTGACATATAAGATTGAGTGAATAGTGATTGGGATACGGTTGGTGTAATAAGCAAGAAAATATATCTTTCTAAAGAATTATATAGTTTCCTAAATTCTGAAGGTGTATCATATAATGTGCTCATAATATTTTATTTCTTTTTAACTTCCCCCGTGATGCTGGACATCCCCACTATCTGGAAAGTCTTGGGGGGAGGGTGCTGCTGCCATGGCCCATGGCTAGACCTTACACCTCTGGTGCTGCCCATGTGGGGCCACTAGTACAAATTTTTCCAGGGCCGCTTTTTGTTCCCAATCCGCCCCTGGGCAAAGGTTAGATTAAGCTGTGGGGAAGGGGGGTTAGGCACCACTGGGGAGGGTTAGGGTTATGCTGCGGAGGGGGGGAAGGTTTAGGTTGCGGGGAGGGTTAGGATTAGGCGCCGCAGTCGATATTCCAACCACCATTCATCCCAAGCGCCGGGATTCCTATACCATCCCGTATAGTGCATTGATCATTAATTTTTTCTCTCTTTATTATGTATTGCAATTAAGATAATCTCTTGTATTGTTTGTTAATCATTAATATGTTCCTTGTATTGTGCATTGGTCATTAATATGCTCTCTGAATTGTGTACTGTTCATTAATCATTAATAAGCGCTCTGTATTGTTTATTGTCAATAAGATGTGGAGATGTGTCCTGTTTTACAGGACACATTCCAGCTGCGGAGGCATTCAAATGTTGGCCCCCTCCGGGAGCCAATCGCAACTCCCGGAGCGGCGGCCAATCAGAGACGGGCGCGGCGAGCCAATCGGCGCTCGACGCGTCACAGGCCCCGCCCCCGGCGTCTGACGTCAGACGCCGGTCGGGATCCGAAGAGGCCGGGCGCGCGGAGGAGCGCGGCAGAAGAAGACGGGCGGGAGAAGAGGGAAGACGCCGCGAGGAGAAGAGGACGGGATGCCGCGCCGAAGAGCGGTGAAGAGCTCCGGTGGCCGTTGAAGAGGCCAGAAGATGTCGGTCTCTTGAAAGAAGATGTCCAGCGGCGGCTGGACGCGAAAGAGCGGAGGCGGCGCCGCTGGCCAGGACGGGTCAGCGGCAGAAGAGGGCGCCGGAGACCCCCGGTGCAGGTGAGGCAACTTTCACCCCCCTCCCTAGACCATCAGGGACGGGCATTAGGCCGAGGGGGCACAATTCAGGCACTAAGCCTGGGGCGCAGATAGGAGGTTGGGGACACCATTTGATCAGGTGGTTTGGGCATTAGGCCCAAGCCACCTCAACGGTGCGGTAGGCGGGAATTAGGCCCGAGGGGCACATCGGGCACTAGGCCTGGGGGGCATTAGAGGGCATTAGGCCCTAGTGTATTTTGGCCAATTAGGTAATATAAGGTGACGCTGGGTACTAGGCCCAGGTCACCCAACGAGTGACGAGTTAGGCGGGCGCTAGGCCCATGGGTAATGTCGGGCCTCGGGTCCGTGCGCAAATAGGGGGCGCTAGGCCCAATAAATAAGCGGTTCCCCCGAAGTGAATAGAGGTGGCACTGGGCACTAGGCCCAATCCACCTCACGGTGTCTAGGCAGGCAGGCCCGCTCGGCCTGAGCCCCTGGAAAGAGAGTACGGGAGGTGGGTGAGCTGTGCGGCCCCCACTACCTGGTGTTCTGATTCAGGTACTTAAAGGGACAGCACCGTGGTAGTTGCTTGCGCTGTGGGTTGTGATTGGATATGTTGTTACCGTGCAGGGCAAAGTGTGAGCTTGTTAAGTCTGTGTTTAGTTTTGTTGCACCACACCCACAGAGCTAGTTTGAGGGCTCTGCCGTTGTAGTTAGTATAGGGGTGTGACACGGACGTGAGAACCCCTTCATCACGCTACGCGCGAGAGTGCGAGTGTGTGACTTCTGGGTGGCTGAGGCTTTGTACCAGTGATGACCTTTCACCCAACCGGTGAAGGTCGCCGTCACCCCTGGGGTATCCCCTTTTCCGGTGGAAGAAGGGTTGATACCCCCCTTAAGGTAGACTATTTTCTCCTCAGCTCGTTCGTCTGTCAGCTCCGAGAGGGAATCGCTGTGTCCGGATCCGACTGAAGATTGCCAGGTCCGTTGAAGGTTCCGATACCTGAAGGTGAGAGAGAGCGGCTACTGGTGAGTACCGAAACTACACCTGCACGACAGCAGGTACCACCACACGCACCGCCACCCCTCTTACAAAGATGCTCTCTATTGTGTTTAGTCATTAAGTTGCACTCTTTATAGTTTATTAGTAATTAGTATGCTTTTTATATCATGTATTAGTCATTAAGAAGCCATCTGTATTGTAAATTAATCATTCAGATGCTCTCTGTATTGTCAGTCTGCCTTAGTGTGGGTGGAGCAGTGACTTATATGCATCCCTCCCAACTGTACTGATTTCCATTTTTTGGGCACTGTCCCACCCGCGGGCTGCAGTGTCCCGCGGTGGGGGAGGGCAGTTGGAAGGCTCCTGACACTCAAAGCTCTGCTTATTCACGGGAGACAGATGGACTGGAGGCATGTCAGCAGCTCACAGAGTGATGGGCATGACCCCACAGTGACGAAAACGGGGTGTGGCTTGCGACAGCAGCATTCAAATGAGGCCACGTCCCTTTTCGGGTATGCACAACTACGCCATGCGCAAGGGAGTCCCGTGCTAGGGAGGCTGGATGTTGGGAGGTATGTATATGCACTGATCCAAAAGATGCCAACAAGTCCAGTAGTGTGACAGTCAGGATTGGCAAGTAATGTCTGACATTAGCTGGATTGTAAGAAGTACAATGGAAACCAAGTACTGTTTTTTAAAATTGCCCTTTATATAAATTGGTCATGTCTCTCCCATTTATATGTCATACCATGTCTTTCCCATTTATATGTCATACAGTATGCAAAAAACATGGTCTGTCAAATAATCACAGTACAGGAACCAGGCAAATTAGCAGCTACCACATTGTTATATGTTAGTTGCTGATAACCAGGTTCCTAACACAAATCCCAATCCACACACCCAATCCACATCATGGTAGTCATTCCGAGTTGATCGTAGCAAGCAACTTTTTGCTGCTGCTGCGATCAACTAGCAGACGCCTATGGGGGAGTGTCTTTTAGCTTAGCAGGGCTGCGATCGATTGTGCTTTGTCTCAGATCCCTATTGTTGAAACTAATACTGAGACTGAAACTCAGGTGTTAAAGGAGACTATGGCAGTTTGGTCAGGCTATGTCCCTATTTCTGCAAATCCCCCTAGCATGTTCCCACAGAAACGTGCACTTGCCCAAATTATGCAAGATGGCACGGATACCGATTCTGATACTTCAGACGGTGATGGGGACGTGCTGAGGGGGGCGGCATCCCTTGCAAAGGGGGTGCAGCTCATGAATGAGGCCATTAGAGATGTGTTAAACATTTATGACACTACACCTGAGCAGGTTGAGGAGGCTTACTTCACTGATAATAAGAAACCTTTCCCGCGTCTAAAGAATTAAATGCTATATTTGAAAAATCCTAGGAAAACCCGGAGAAAAAATTCCAGAACCCAAAAAGGGTTCTGGTTGCTTTTCCCTTCCCTGAGGAAGATAGAAAAAAATGGGAAAACCCACCAATTGTTAATGCATCTTTCTCCACACTGTCTAAAAAGGTGGTTCTACCTGTCCCTGGTTCTACCACGTTGAAAGAACCGGCTGATCGTAAGATTGACACTACGCTCAAATCCATATATACTGCTTCAGGAGTGGCCTTAAGGCCCACTATTGCCTGTGCATGGATTTCTAAAGTTGTCAGACACATTACTAGGGGATTTGGATGCAATGGAAAAAGTGACATTGAATTGTTTTTACGTCACATACAGGATTCTGCGGGGTTCATGGTGAAATCCATGAAAGACCTGGGTACGCTGACTGCACGGATATCCTCCATGTTGGTATCAGCTCTCAGGGGACTCTGGCTACGCCAATGGTCTGCAGACGCAGAATCCAGGAGAAGTGTGGAGAACCTACCCTACACAGGTCAGGCTCTATTTGGGGAAGCGTTGGATGCGTGGATTTCCACGGCAACCGCGGGTAAGTCACCTTTCCTTCCCTCTGCTACTCCGTCTATGAAGAAACCGTTTCTTCAGCTGTGCAGCAGTACTTTCGGACCACTAAGAAGAAGAAAAAAGCAACGCCCAAGCCTTCTACCACTTTCTTTAGAAGGTGGTCGGGCAAAATCCAAAAAGCCTGCACCCGCAGGCTCCCAGGACCAGAGACCTGCTTCTGGTTCCTCAAAATCCTCAGCATGACAGTGGACCTCAAAGCCTGGAGGATGGGCTGGTGGGTGCGAGACTCAGATGTTTCAGCCACGTCTGGGTGTCATCCGGCCTGGATCCCTGGGTACAGGATATTGTGTCCCAGGGGAACAGACTGGAGTTTCAAGAACTCCCGCCTTACCGATTCTTCAAATCAGGCTTGCCAGCTTTGCTGACAAACAGGGCTATCCTACAGGAAGCCATCCTAAAATTGGGGAAAATCACAGGTCATTGTCCCAGTTCCACCTCATATGCAAAACAAGGGTTATTATTCAAACCTTTTCGTAGTACCGAAACCGGATGGCTCGGTCAGACCAATTTGGATATTCAAAATGGAGTCTCTCAGAGCAGTGATTTCATGTCTAGAGGAGGGAGAGTTTCTGATATCCCTGGATATCAAGGATGCGTACCTCCACATTCCGATTTGGGGCACTACCATTCGGTCTCTCCACAGCACCGAGGGTGTTCACCAAAGTGATGGCAGAGATGATGGTTCTCCTCCGCATACAGGGGGTGAACATAATCCCATATCTGGATGATCTGCTGATAAAGGCAGCGTCAAGGGAGAGGTTGTTGCAGTCCATTGTTCTCATGACTCATATGCTCAGGGAACACGGTTGGATCCTGATTTTTCCAAAATCACATTTGGAGCAGACCAGGAGGTTGTTTTTTCTGGGAATGATCCTCGACACAGAAGTGCAGAGGGTGTGTCTTCCGGGGGAAAAAGTGTTGGTGATACAAACAATGGTCTGGGATGTCCTGAAGCCAGCCCGGGTTTCGGTTCATCAGTGCATTCGCCTTCTGGGAAAGATGGTGGCCTCTTTTGAAGCTCTACAGTACAGAAGGTTTCATGCTCGGCTCTTCCAACTGGATCTCCTGGACAAGTGGTCAGGATCCCATCTAAATGTGCACCAGAGAATACGTCTGTCGCCAAAAGCCAGGATTTCACTCCTCTGGTGGCCACAACTACCTCACCTTCTGGAGGGCGGCAGGTTCGGGATTCAGGACTGGATCCTTCTAACCGCGGATGCAAGTCTCCAGGGCTGGGGCGCAATCACTCAGGGGAAAACCTTCCAAGGAAGGTGGTCAAGCCTGGAATCCAGCCTACCAATAAACATTCTGGAACTAAAAGCTGTCTACAACGGTCTTCTCCAAGCGGCCCATCTTCTGCGACATCGAGCCATTCAAGTGTAGTCAGACAATGTAACGACAGTGGCTTACGTAAACCTACAGGGCGGAACAAAGAGCAGAGCTGCAATGTCAGAGGTAACAATAATCATCCTCTGGGCAGAAAAACACGCGTTGGCGCTGTCAGCAATCTTCATTCCGGGAGTAGACAACTGGGAAGCGGACTTCCTCAGCAGACACGATCTCCATCCAGGAGAGGGGGACTCCATCCAGAGGTGTTCACGGAGGTAACAGGTCTTTGTGGTGTACCTCAAATAGACATGATGGCCTCTCGTCTTATCAAGAAGCTTTGGCGGTATTGTACCAGTTCGAGGGACCCGCAAGCCGTGATGGTGGACGCCCTAGTGACTCTATAGGTGTTCCAGTCGGTGTACGTGTTTCCTCCACTAACCACTCATTCCAAGAGTTCTACAACTCATAAGGAGAACAAGTGTTCATGCGATCCTCATTGCTTCGGACTGGCCAAGAAGGGCTTGGTACGCGGATCTTCTGGATCTACTGCTAGAAAAGCCGAGGCCTCTTCCTCTTCGGGAGGACCTGCTGCAGCAGGGGCTGTTTGCTTATCAAGACTTACCGCAGCTACGTTTGACGGCATGGAGGTTGAACGCCAGATATTAGCTCGGAAGGGCATTCCGAACAAGATTATTCCTACCCTGATACAGGCTAGGAAAGGAGTAATGTCTAAACATTACCATCGTATCTGGAAAAAAATATGTATTTTGGTGTGAGTCCAAGAAGTTTCCTATGGTGGAGTTTCAACTGGGACGGTTTCTCCTCTTCCTGCAAGCAGGAGTGGATATGGGCCTGAGGTTGGGATCCGTACAGGTCCAGATTCTGGCCCTATACATTTTCTTCCAGAAACAGTTAGCTTCCCTCCCTGAGGTTCAGACTTTTCTGAAAGGGGTTCTGAACATCCAGCCTACCTTTGTACCGCCTACGGCACCTTGGGATCTTAACGTGGTGTTACAGTTCCTCCAATCGGATTGGTTCGAACCTCTACCAGCGGTTGAGGTCAAGTTTCTCACGTGGAAGGCGGTCACTTTGTTGGCCTTAGCTTCTGCTAGTCGTGTCTCGGAGTTGGGAGCTTTGTCTTGTAAGAGCCCCTCCTTGATCTTCCATGAAGATGGAGCTGAGCTCTGGACATGTCAGCACTTCCTTCCGAAGGTTGGGTCGGCATTTCATATCAACCAACCTATTGTGGTGCCAGTTGCTACTATCGCCTCAATTTCATCAAAGTGCTTGGATGTTGTAAGGGCTCTGAAAATCTATGTGAAGGAGTCTACTCGTCACAGAAAATCGGACTCTATGTTTGTCCTGTATGATCCCAAGAAACTTGGGTGTCCTGCTTCTAAGCAGACGATCTCTCGCTGGATCAGGTTCACTATCCAGCATGCATATTCTATGGCAGGATTGTCGTGTCCTACATCTGATTAGGCCCACTCTACTCGTAAGGTGGGTTCTTCCTGGGCGGCTGCCCGGGGTGTCTCGGCTTTACTGCTTTGCCGAGCGGCTACTTGGTCAGGGTCGAACACATTTGCTAAATTCTACAAGTTCGATACTTTGGCTGCTGAGGACCTGAAGTTTGGTCAGTCAGTTCTGCAGGAGCCTCTGCGCTCTCCCTCCCGTTCTGGGAGCTTTGGTACATCCCCATGGTACTAATGTGGACCCCAGCATCCTCTAGGACGCAAGAGAAAATAGGATTTTAATTACCTACCGGTAAATCCTTTTCTTGTAGTCCGTAGAGGATGCTGGGGTCCATTTAGTACCATGGGGTATAGATGGGTCCACTAGGAGCAATGGGCACTTTAAGAATTTGATAGTGTGGGCTGGCTCCTCCCTCTATGCCCCTCCTACCAGACTCAGTCTAGGAAACTGTGCCCAAGGAGACGGACATACTTTGAGAGAAGGATAGATAAGGATAGTGGTGAGATTCCGAATCAGCACACATAAGAGGAAAGCCAAGCTAACCAAACTTGAAACAGGAACAGCAATGGCTGAACCAAAATTACTTAACCAAGTAACAATGCAGGAAGAACGATGCATGGGGCGGGCGCCCAGTATCCTCTACGGACTACAAGAAAAGGATTTACCGGTAGGTAATTAAAATCCTATTTTCTCGTCCATCCTAGAGGATACTGGGGTCCATTTAGTATCATGGGTATGTACCAAAGCACCCAGCGCTTCGTGATCCTGCAGTGGTTACTTAGTTCAGTACTGCTTAGTTCTTGGTTACGTACTGTTTTGTTACTTGGTAAGTAATCTTGTTCATCCGTTGCTGATGTTTCAAGCTAGTTAGCTTGGTTTGCCTTGTATGTGTGAGCTGGTGTGAATCTCGCCACTATCTGTGTAAAATCCTTCTCTCGAAGTTGTTCGTCTCCTCAGGCACAGTTTCAAGACTGAGTCTGGTAGGAGGGGCACAGAGGGAGGAGCCAGCCCACACTCTCAAACTCTTAAAGTGCCAGTGGCTTCTAGTGGACCCGTCTATACCCCATGGTACTAATGTGGACCCCAGCATCCTCTACGGACTACGAGAAAAGGATTTACCGGTAGGTAATTAAAATCCTATTTTCACTGCTTCATGAATAGACCCATAAGTGCGTCTGTGTGTGCTACACTTACGGTAGCTCCGGACGCGCTGTTTTTTATTTGCAGACCCATCGAGATCGGTTGTGAAGGGGAGAGATGCCACACAGATGCAAGTGTTCAGCACCATTGCAACGCCAACTTGCCTCACTTTAATTGACCCCGTAGTGCCTCCATCATCATTCTATTCTACAGATATACATCCCTCCATCATCGCTCTCCTACCCCATCATTTACCCTTTATGCGGTACAAGCGCCTAGGGTCGATGAGGGCGCTGTAACCTTTATGCGGGGGCCAATCAGAAGGAGGGTCCATTATGATGGCACCAGTGACATCTTCCTAGACCCAGCCCTGCTAAGATGTTCTTTACATTGTGTAGTGGTTCTGCTACTAGAACGCCAGCTCTGTTGTGAATTGGTCTATAATAGGGGCCCGTTTCTCATTGATCGCATATTCAGCATGATCTGGGTGCCATATTAGCACTCAGGATTGCATTGCAATTTGCAATCATTTTGGCCGAATGTATCATCTGGCACTGTAATGTGCCAAGTATGGTGCTGGGCTGCTGCTCGTGCGCGGTCCGCCACTTCCGGGGAGGGTTATGGGGAACCCTCTGCCGACTACAAATGCAGTGAGTAGCCCATATCGGAGATATCTTCTGCGGTCCCTCTTACATACATTCCAGGGATACTCATAGTTGCCTATCTTGCTACCTCCTCCTCCGGAAGGTGGCAGCGTGGTAGGCGCATTTGGGCATGGCCGGTGGCAAGGTGGGCTGTCCGGTGGCATGGCATCACAATTGCATCATCGTGGCTTCACCCCGCACTATACAGTGCAGAAAAAACAGGCACTGTATAGCGGGGGGGGAGGGAGGGAGGGGGGGAGATATGTGGAGCTACGATGATGCAATTCAGCGTGAATCGCGTCGTCGGATCCCCTCAGACTGCCTACTTCTTCTCTGCTTTGGGCGGCCGAGGGGGGTTGCTTTGAAAAGCGGGAGACTTGCCCATCTTTCCAGGGGGCCATACGATTTTCGGGCGCATCCTGGCCATTCCGGGAGGGTATGCAAGTATGGGGATACTTAATATATGCGGCCAACCCCTGAAAACTTTATTTCGGGGGGAAAAAAACACAAATATTTTGTGATAAACGGGCCTCATAGTCTCCTCATTCTATACAGCCATACTACCATATGAGGCTGGATTTTATACAATTTTAGCTCTATTGAGTTTTCATATTTCATTGGCTTGCAAAACCACATCCACGTTAGAGAAACCATTTCATATTATCTATACTTACTTACACGGATGAACTTTTATTACGAATAGTTTTTGTTACAATATTTACCTTATCGGGTAAATATTATAAGACTTCAGTATGCCTGAATTAGAGCCGCACACCCTATTTAGCATAGTCACGCCCAACTACAATTTTACATACCATTATAATTATTACACAGCAAGGTATGTACAGCTAATCGCTACCAACATCGTTTGGTTAGTGGAAAGTACTTCCTGCAGGTGAGGTCCAAGTGGCAGTGCCACCCCCTCTTTCCCCTGCAAGGATGATGCACTCGTTATTGGGTGGCTGGCAGTGCTTGGTAATGTGTAAGCTTTATATTCTGTACCCTTTAACACACACGCACACACCCTCCCAATACACTGCAAAATCTAAATGACTGCAGCGGAAATAAATTCCCTTCCAGGTTGGTCATCAGAATGCAGAGTCGTTATTTTGATGGAAAAATAAGTGCACACTATAATTTAATGTTTTTGTCCCAGAAACCTCTTTACCTCGGCGTACAAAAAAAACACCATCCAGGATAGATGAATCCGAAGCTCAGTGTGGCGGGTGTTCAATAGATCCCACTTTACTGTGACATAAACCGCGCACAGTGAATCTTTAAGCAAATATAATTTGATTTATCCCCACACATTCCTCAGGATGATGGGCCATGAACTGATTCATATTGATTGCCGTTCTGTTAACACCTGCTTAATGCTCTCTATTCTGCTTCCATGGTAACCAAGAAAGATATTCTGTCAAAATATATTGTAAGGGAAGAAATGGACAGTTCTATGTAAATGCGATGCTGGCAGCTCTGTTCTCAGGCTGTATATTTATTTATATGCCTTTTCTGGCCAGTGATATATCTTTTTAGCTTTCTCCTCAAGTATCTCCTCCCAGAATGCACCTGGCCATAATTAGATGGCAAGTCGGAAACACTTTGTAGTCTATTGACTTTCAACGTAACATTGACCACTAAAAGCAGAGCGGCACGCTTTGTTCCAGTATAGCATTGTGCGGCTTAAGTGTATATACAGTGCTGATGCCTTCTGCAGAGGTACAAGACTAATATTTATATCACACTGCTATTCCCCCTTAGATCATCACGACACTAGCTTATACGTATACATGGTAAGTATTATGCTACAGGGTAATGATATTTTAGTTCCGCCGGCAGAGTTTTGGAATATTTTCACAAAATAACTGTTGGCCCAGACAAATACACTATAAATATCCGGAGATCCCAGCTTGTCGATTTGTTATTGGCAGGCAATCAAGTAAAGGGGTATTGTTAGCCATATTGGCAAGCAGAGATTTGCAGTCAGCAGCTATACATGTTGCTACGAGAGGCTGTAACACAATGTGTAGAACTACTTTGTCTTTAGAAAATTTGTAGATTATCTTATTTGAATGATAAAATCCAGGGCAGTGCGGATTTGATGCCAGGAAATCAGATCATGCAAATCTAGTGTATTGGTTAAAAAAAAAAAACCTCATTGGGGGGTATTCAATTGCTTGAAAAGTCAGTTGGGTGACTCCCCCCCCCCCCCCCCTATCTAATAGACAGGAATCAAACAGACACCCAACTGACTTTTCAAACAATGTAATTCCCCCTATTAAGTACATACACATGGGGTATGTACTTAATAGCTCCCGATTTCACAGATCCGGCTGAGATTCATTGTGTTAATTTCGGCAGTGTTTTACTATTCACTCCCGTAAAACACTGGCCGAAAATACGAATGACATCGACATCGGAAAAAAAGAAAAATGCAGAATACGACAGCATAGTAAATGAGGCGTACAAAATTCAAAAAGTTGCAAATTCACACATTCGATGTCATTCGTGTTTGAACTTTAACCTACTTCAGAAAAATACGAATTTTAGTAAATATACCCCATGGTGTGATATAACCTTGCGATTTTGACTATATAGTAAAAATTGCAAGGAGAGTTAGCACATATCGGACCGTGTGTACACAGCTGCTATACCGATCCCGCAAGTGTTAAGGATAGATTCAGCCAAAGCAATCAACAAAGAGGTGCTGCAGCAGCTACATATTGCCCAAGATGTGTGAGTAGTTCCAGGTTACAGTGAAGCCGTTATGAATGGATAACCTGGTCAAGATGTGCCAGTGGGAGCAGCCTGTGAAGACCGGTTACTGCAAAGCACCAATTAGATGTAGTATCGGGCAATTTATAATTTACCAGAACAGCTGCTCTGATAACACATAGGTTATCGAGTGCCGCACACAAACTGGTACTAGAATTTGGGCATATAATCCCAGAGTAAATAAACAATAAAAAATAAACTTTGATTGTGGTCAGGGTGAAAGGTGAGGCTCTCGGCCTACCGGGGGCGGAATGCTGACCACTGGGATCCTAAACGCCGGTCTAACAGCCCCACCTGCCCAAAATGATAGGAGGAAAGTTATACTGCCACATTATAAGGCATTGGTATATCAAGTAGTAAAGGCCCTATCTCCAAATTCCTTAAATAAAACATGTATGTGCATATGTAATGGGCTGCGATGTACTGGTCCCAGTAAAGCAGAATTTAATTTGAAAGTAAACCAGCAAATCGCAGTCTACATAAGGCATACTTACCAAAACTTTCAGTAGAGATCTCAATAGCTGAACATGCACCAAAGGAGAGAAGGAAAAAGGAGATATAATAAAAATATTAAATAAATGCAAGAGGAAAAAAGAGGACAGGATATGAAATTAGAGGAAGACTAAAAGTAAGAGTACAAAAGTTCAAGAACACTCATTGAATAAACATATTGCTATTGTTATGGTGTAGAAACTGTTAAGGAAAGCCACAGACCAGGGCAGAGTCATTTGACCTGTAGGTTATTTTCTGCTGTCAAATTCTATGTTTCTGTGTATCATTACCTATTCATTAGTGGCGCTGCAGTTGCCATGGAAACAGCATAATAACAGCCTAATTGTTTACATGCTGCCCCTGTTAAGGAGGAAAATGTTTGCAAGTTGCTCAGTAAATGTCCTTTTCCCTTAATAAAGAATCTCAGTTCTTTCCATTGTTTGCAATTGTAGCCTCTGAGTGAGTACAACCTTTTAATCTGCAGTATGTGACAGTCCCTTTCTTTTTCATAGCACATACAGTACATGCGGCTTCTGCAGAAATTCTATTCAGGAACATACATGTGCCCCGCTCTGTCTCTCTGTACTTCCTGTCTGGAATATTAGTCATTGATCTGGAGTGGTGTTTTACTACAGTGCTGATAATTATGCATTTATTAACTCTTCCAGGAGTGGATCGTTACTGGACTGAGCTATTAATCCTGTAGGCAAAATATTTAATTGATTATCTAAAGTCAGTTTATGTGTCATTACAGACTACTGATTTGCTAAGTTAGACAGGAGCAGGAAAAATACCTTCTGACCATGGAATTCTTGTAGCCTGAAGGACCTGTTTGAGAGCTCCAGCACAACAGTGTCCCTTAGGGCTCAACACAAACAAGCGTCTTTACATTAATATAATTCCTATAAGCAGGGGCCCTGAGAGGGGAGGGGGTACTACTCATTCGGGCCTGGGTCAGTTGGAGGCACCCAGTGGGGGGAAGGGGGTGCTGAATCAGCTGCCTCCTATGCAGCACTGAGGCAGCGGTGGATCCAGGGGGTGGGCGATCAGTGCGATCACTGCTGGCACATCGGGCAGTGAGAGAAAGGACATCTCTGCTCAGCAGCAGCACCAGCCTACCCTCAGCAAGACTGTGGAGGGTCTAGGGAGGCTACAGGGGGTCCAGGGAAGGTGCTGTCGCTGAACAGCAGCAGTCTTCACGCACTCACTGCCCGATATGCCGCTGCTGCTATGCAGCTATACAGGCAATGCCAACGGTAATGGGCAGAGAGAAGTGTTACAGAGGGGTGATCGCACTACCCCATCCCAACCCCCGGAGCCACCCACATACGAAGTGCACAGAGCATAGTATTCTTGACATTTTTTTGGGAGGAGGTATGGCCGCGCCTCCCAGATTTCAGCTCTCAACGGCCCCGTCTGTAAGCATTCAGCTACAGGAGTTGCATGATTTGGGGTCATGGGTTATTGCATGTATGCCAAATGTACCTTAAGTAATTAAAAATGGTAGTATGCCAAAGTAACACAATGCCAGAGGTTCCACACACATGGGGGTGGAATTGCTAATCTTACTGAAATAAAAAGTGGTTGTGATCAGTTTATGGAATGTACTAGATAAAAGGCATAGGTGCCTAGTAGTTATTGTGCTAAGCCTTGGATGGAGATAAAGTGGAGAAAGATAAAGTACCAACCAACCAGCTCCTGTCATTTTTCAAACTGCCTGTGATATTGGCAGTTAGGAGTTGACTGTCTGGTACTTTATTTCCATCCACGTTATCTCTCTCCAAGGATAATGTAGTCTAATTTATAAAATGCCTAGCCCTGGTAGCTAATATCACCTACAAATGGCATTAGTCTAGGATGGACTATGTTGGGGCAAAACTGTGCTGGGTTTCACATAGGGATGACCATCAATGATTCAATGATGGCTTTTTGGCCGATGTAGAATATTTTTGCCATCGATGTGGGAGAACCAGATGGTTCCCTCCATCGATGGCATGGCATAACCAAATATTTTTTATTATTTTTTTAACTAGGTGCCGGGACACGGAGCATAGTTCCTCCCACGACACCCGCAAAGCCACGCCCCTGGGCCTTGATTGGCCCGTGGCTCACTCAATACTAAAGTAGGGGGTGACCATCGATGGGTGAAACCATCGATGGTTCCCTTACAGATGGTTTCCCACCATCAAGGTTTTCCATCAGTGGTAACACCGATGGCCATCCCTAGTTTTACATAGACCCTTGTGTCTGATTCTGAGTAGTAGAGATAAGGGCCGGATTAAGGGTCACATGGGACTGGGGATGAAAATGTTCAAGGGCCTAGAATGGGAGGCGGTGTGGCCAGTACTGTTTGGGTGTGGCCATTGCCATGTGGGTGTGACCATTGGTGTGTGGGTATGGCTGGTGCCATGTGGGTGTGGCTGGTGTCATGTGGTCATGTACACCCCCTACACTGTCATCCCACTGTCTCCCTAAATAAATTAAAATAGAGACATTGCACCATTTTGTGAGAAAACTAGAAATAAACAGTTATATTACTTGTGATTTATGGTGAGCTAGGCAGCTGGTTGTCTTCGTCCTGCCATGATGATGGGCCTATGTTTATGTAGAGGCCTGGAGATGGAGCTCCATCCGCCGCATTGTTATCCTGGCCCTGGTAGAGCGGAGCTTCATGTCGTGTTTGGCAGAAGAATCCCTGTGGTTTACTTGGTGGAATTTGTCCATAAGTGACGGGAAGATAGTGGGATGGAGAGGGTGGATTACAAATGGGGCTCCGTGGCTTGTCACATTGCTGGGACTCCTTTAGCATGTTACCAGTTTTTTGTTTTGTTCTTTTTTTTAATTACATGGCTCTGGGCGGGATGTACTAATGTACATCGCCGCCCTGCGCCACGATGCTGATCGCATATGTACTAACATATGCGATCAGCGTTGCGGAGGACAGCTCTTCCGATAAGAGCTGTCCTCCGCGATGCGCAGCCTGACTTCCGGGATTCGGCCCCAGAAGTCAGTCTGCGCATGCGCGGGGTGACGGGGGCGGCCGCAGGGCATGCTGGGAGGGATCCGATCGGATCCCTCACACAGCGCCGCGGAGAGAAGCCCATAGGCTTCTATGGACGTACGCAGCCGCGGCGCTGTCCTGCCGGCCGGGGGTTAGTACATCAGGAAAATGCGGTAAACAGGGAGTTTACCGCATTTTCCGCTTAGTACATCCCGCCCTCTGTACAGTTACACAGCACAAGCGGAACCTTGTATCACCTGAACCTGGAAAATGGCCTGTCCGGCTGTGGGGTGCAGTCTGGGCAGTGTTCCTGCACCCCTGCGCCCCCCTGTACCAGACGGGTCTCTCTCAGGGTGTAGAACACGCTTTATGTTATTTTATTCTGATTTGGGCGGTGATTCAGACCTGATTTCTGCTGTGCGTTGTCGCCCAGCGGGCTATCAGGTCATAACTGCGCATGTGTATGCACCGCAATGCGCACGTGCGTCTGCCAACAACAATGGGCATCGCCGGTCAGCGAAATTATGGTGCGAAAATGTCATTCTCATGGGCGTTCGCAAGGTGATTGACAGGAAGAGGCCGTTTCTGGGTGGTAACTGACCCTTTACATGGAGTGTTCGGGAAAACACAGGCGTTCCCAAGCGTTTCAGGGAGGGCGTCTGACGTCAGCTCCGGCCCCGATCAGCCTGTTCTCATCGCACTGTAGGAGTAAGTCCTGGGCTGCGCAGAGACTGCACACAATGGATTTTTGCAGCTCGGCGTACACATAGGATCGCACACCTGCACGGCGACTTTACACTCCCCTTGGAGGCGGCGACTATCTGAACACAGGACAGCAAAGATTGCAGCCGAGCGATCAGATCTGATTACCCCCTTAGACACTACACACCTTTGCAAATCTCAGCTTTTAAGGAGGTTTAAGAAATAACAGCTGCAATATGTGCAATAACGTGCAATATCTCACACTTGTACCCCAAAGGCAACTTTGTAATAATAATAATAATAATAATAATAATAATAATAACAACATTTCCTAGTCCTCTGCCATTGCTGCGTCATCCAGCCACAGTGTGCTCTGCATTCAGTGTCATTAATGTCCACACCCAGCCAGCAGCCACCCTGTCACTGTGCCTTTATTCCAGCTCCTTTGCTCTGCACTGCCTCTCCCCCCTACACCATGGCACGGATCCTCCGCTGCTTGTGCTGGGAAGGGGGGGGGGGGGGGGGGGGGCTGAGTTCCAGTGCCCAGGCTCGTGTTATTGGTCTGCATTACAGACCCCGCCTAGCCAAAAGTGAAAGGAGGTGGAGAAGGGAGGAAGGAGCCCCCTGCAGATCCTGTCCATCTCACTGCAGCAGCAGCAGCAGCAGCAGAGGACCACGAGACCACTACAGCCTGGGGACAGGGATTGCCAGGGCTGGGGTCAGGAGTGCATGCCCGGGAGAAGGTGCCAGCAGGTGACTTGGATGCAGGATGGTTCTAGGTACCCCTCTCTCGCTCTCTCCCTCCCTATATTCTTACTTCCAGGACATGTGCTGATCTGTGAGTGTGTGACTGCTCATTGTCTCTGCAGGGTGGGTGACAGTGATGTGCTTGTGCCTACTTGGCACAGGGGCCATCTGCAGCCCCCACAACGTGCTCAGTGCCTGGGATGTTTCATGCATGTGGCCTTTGTGCTCCGGGGAGTGTCATTATTGAAGGGTATGATTAGCAAGAGGTGCTGATTTACTTGCACTGAAACCCTTTGTGTCACCTGTATATACCCATGGGCATTCTGTGCTGTGCTTGTTGGAGTGTATTATATAGTGTGCTTTTCTGCCTGGGGCTGTGCTGCAATTCTGTATGCTGCCTGCAAGACCCAACATGGATAGATTAAGAGGCTACAGTGTATATAGAGCATGTGGGCTGGTCTAAGTATTGCACAGGAAGAAGCTATACACTGAGAAGAATGTACAGTAGTGACATATGGTGGCTGATACAGAACATACATTTCCTTACTGAGGTTCTTGGTGATACTCCTAGTGACTGGAGTACTTGTATTCGCCCTGGTGTGTAAGACGATACAGTTATCAACTAGTGGCAAGGGGCCTGGGTACAGCTCAGTGCCACTGGAATGTTGTTTTATATAGATTGTGCCATTGTCTACACCCTGTATGCAGCTTGCAGGCTGAACTAGGAAATGTCTCTACAAAATCTAGTTATTATGGGCAGGATGCAAATGTATATAATCCTAAATGTTATGCTCAGTCCTGACCTCTGTTTGGTGACGTTTCACATGATTTGCTGATGCATCTTATTCTGTAATAGCGTCGGACAGATTTAAGCTTGTTCAGCCTGGGGCCCAGAGTAAATTTGGGAATCGGCTTTGGCAATTCACTGATTAATAATATTCATTATAATTGTTTTGTTGTTGACTACAAGTTCTTTTTTTTTATTTACTTTTGGCTTGTAGGGAAATAACAAGCTTGTCCAAATGATCACTTTATTGATCAATATTAAACAGTTGTATTGTAAAACTGTGTTTTGGAATCCCACGGTTCCTTCGGCGTAGACCCCCTGCTATAATACAAGATAATCAACTATACTGGCACATATGAGGAATGTGTGCAGGGTATATATACAGCGCAGGGAGAGCACACCTCCTTTCTCCCCTGTAGGGAACAGCATCTTCTCTCCTGGTGACTTGTAGGCTTCCTGTGACATGGTCACACTGTGGGGATAAGCAGCGGGATCCGGTCTCTAGGTCGACACTATCTAGGTCGACCACTATTGGTCAACAGTAACTAGATCAACAGGGTTTCTAGGTCGACAGGGTCTCTAGGTCGACATGTTCTAGGTCGACAGGTCAAAAGGCCGACATGAGTTTTTCATGATTTTTTCCTTCTTTTTTTTTTAACTTTTTCATACTTAACGATCCATGTGGACTACGATTGGAACGGTAATCTGTGCCGAGCGAGGCACCTTGCCCGAAGCATGACGAGCCAAGCGAGGGGACACGGGGCACTAGTTGGGGTTCCCGGTCACTCTACGAAGAAAACAACACCAAAAAAACATAAAAAACTCATGTCGACCTTTTGTCGACCTAAACACCATGTCGACATACTTACTGTCGACCAATAGTGCTCAACCTAGACACTATCGACCTAGTTACTATCTACCTTCCATACCACACCCATAAGCAGCCACCCGCCATAACCATCCTGGCACAGACAGTTCTGGATGATACATCTTTCAGCAGGGATAGTCTGCTCTTCTCAGTTTCTTCCTTTAGAACTTACTTAAGAGCTACAAAAATGCATGTTTTGTAAATACGCTTTTACATATTTATTTAATATGTGGTCTCCGCTGAATAAAGTGATGGTTCTCATTCCACTGGTTGTACCACTGTTGTGAAACTCTCCCTTCCAGCTGCCTGGTTGCATCAGCAAGACTTGCTGCTTCTGTCCATTGAGCAAGTTTCATTTTGTGGGGGAGATGTTTCAAAGCTTGGAGAGAGATAACGTACCAGCCAATCAGCTCCTAACTGCCATGTTACAGGCTGTGTTTCAAAAAGGACAGTTAGTAGCTGATTGGTTGCTACTTTATTTCTCTATACTTTATCTCTCTCCAAGTTTTGATGCATCTCCACCCGGGGTGTTGCAAAAAAATAAGAATTTACTTACCGATAATTCTATTTCTCGTAGTCCGTAGTGGATGCTGGGAACTCCGTAAGGACCATGGGGAATAGCGGCTCCGCAGGAGACTGGGCACAAAAGTAAAAGCTTTAGGACTACCTGGTGTGCACTGGCTCCTCCCCCTATGACCCTCCTCCAAGCCTCAGTTAGGATACTGTGCCCGGACGAGCGTACACAATAAGGAAGGATTTTGAATCCCGGGTAAGACTCATACCAGCCACACCAATCACACCGTACAACCTGTGATCTGAACCCAGTTAACAGCATGATAACAGAGGAGCCTCTGAAAAGATGGCTCACAACAATAATAACCCGATTTTTGTAACAATAACTATGTACAAGTATTGCAGACAATCCGCACTTGGGATGGGCGCCCAGCATCCACTACGGACTACGAGAAATAGAATTATCGGTAAGTAAATTCTTATTTTCTCTGACGTCCTAGTGGATGCTGGGAACTCCGTAAGGACCATGGGGATTATACCAAAGCTCCCAAACGGGCGGGAGAGTGCGGATGACTCTGCAGCACCGAATGAGAGAACTCCAGGTCCTCCTCAGCCAGGGTATCAAATTTGTAGAATTTAGCAAACGTGTTTGCCCCTGACCAAGTAGCTGCTCTGCAAAGTTGTAAAGCCGAGACCCCTCGGGCAGCCGCCCAAGATGAGCCCACCTTCCTTGTGGAATGGGCTTTTACAGATTTTGCCACAATAGGCTGGTTCAAGTGAAACGATGAAACCACCTTAGGGAGAAATTGAGGACGAGTCCTCAATTCTGCCCTGTCCGTATGAAAAATTAGGTAAGGGCTTTTATAGGATAAAGCCGCCAATTCTGAGACACGCCTGGCTGACGCCAGGGCTAACAGCATTACCACTTTCCATGTGAGATATTTTAAGTCCACAGTGGTGAGTGGTTCAAACCAATGTGATTTTAGGAACCCCAAAACTACATTGAGATCCCAAGGTGCCACTGGAGGCACAAAAGGAGGCTGTATATGCAGTACCCCCTTGACAAACGTCTGAACTTCAGGAACTGAAGTCAGTTCTTTCTGGAAGAAAATCGACAGGGCCGAAATTTGAACCTTAATGGACCCTAATTTTAGGCCCATAGACAGTCCTGTTTGCAGGAAATGCAGGAAACGACCCAGTTGAAATTCCTCTGTAGGGGCCTTCCTGGCCTCCCACCACGCAACATATTTACGCCAAATACGGTGATAATGTTGCACGGTTACATCCTTCCTGGCTTTGATCAGGGTAGGGATGACTTCATCCGGAATGCCTTTTTCCTTCAGGATCCGGTGTTCAACCGCCATGCCGTCAAACGCAGCCGCGGTAAGTCTTGGAACAGACAGGGTCCCTGCTGGAGCAGGTCCTTTCTTAGAGGTAGAGGCCACGGGTCCTCCGTGAGCATCTCTTGAAGTTCCGGGTACCAAGTCCTTCTTGGCCAATCCGGAGCCACGAGTATAGTCCTTACTCCTCTCCTTCTTATGATTCTCAGTACCTTGGGTATGAGAGGCAGAGGAGGGAACACATACACTGACTGGTACACCCACGGTGTTACCAGAGCGTCCACAGCTATTGCCTGAGGGTCCCTTGACCTGGCGCAATATCTGTTCCCAACGGTTCACAATCATGTGGAAGACTTCTGGGTGAAGTCCCCACTCCCCCGGGTGTAGGTCGTGTCTGCTGAGGAAGTCTGCTTCCCAGTTGTCCACTCCCGGAATGAACACTGCTGACAGTGCTATCACATGATTTTCCGCCCAGCGAAGAATCCTTGCAACTTCTGCCATTGCCCTCCTGCTTCTTGTGCCGCCCTGTCTGTTTACGTGGGCGACCGCCGTGATGTTGTCCGACTGGATCAACACCGGCTGACCCTGAAGCAGAGGCCTTGCTTGACTTAGGGCATTGTAAATGGCCCTTAGTTCCAGGATATTTATGTGAAATGACGTTTCCATGCTTGACCACAAGCCCTGGAAATTTTTTCCCTGTGTGACTGCTCCCCAGCCTCTCAGGCTGGCATCCGTGGTCACCAGGACCCAGTCCTGAATGCCGAATCTGCGGCCCTCTAGAAGATGAGCACTCTGCAACCACCACAGGAGAGACACCCTTGTCCTTGGAGACAGGGTTATCCGCTGATGCATCTGAAGATGCGATCCGGACCATTTGTCCAGCAGATCCCACTGAAAAGTTCTTGCGTGGAATCTGCCGAATGGAATCGCTTCGTAAGAAGCCACCATTTCTCTGACGTCCTAGTGGATGCTGGGACTCCGTAAGGACCATGGGGAATAGCGGCTCCGCAGGAGACAGGGCACAAAATAAAAGCTTAAGGATCAGGTGGTGTGCACTGGCTCCTCCCCCTATGACCCTCCTCCAAGCCTCAGTTAGATTTTTGTGCCCGGCCGAGAAGGGTGCAATCTAGGTGGCTCTCCTGAGCTGCTTAGAATAAAAGTTTAGTTAGGTTTTTTTTATTTTCAGTGAGTCCTGCTGGCAACAGGCTCACTGCATCGTGGGACTAAGGGGAGAAGAAACGGGCTCACCTGAGTGCAGAGTGGATCGGGTTTCTTAGGCTACTGGACACTAGCTCCAGAGGGACGATCACAGGTTCAGCCTGGATGGGTCACCGGAGCCGCGCCGCCGTCCCCCTTACAGAGCCAGAAGAGACGAAGAGGTCCGGTGAAATCGGCGGCAGAAGACATCCTGTCTTCAGACTAAGGTAGCGCACAGCACCGCAGCTGTGCGCCATTGCTCTCAGCACACTTCACACTCCGGTCACTGAGGGTGCAGGGCGCTGGGGGGGGAGCGCCCTGAGACGCAATATAACAGAATACCTTAGGTGGCAAAACAGAATACATCACATATAGCTCCTGGGCTATATGGATGTATTTTAATCCCCTGCCATTTTACACAAAAAAGCGGGAGATAAGGACGTCGTGAAGGGGCGGAGCCTATCTCCTCAGCACACAAGCGCCATTTTCCCTCACAGCTCCGCTGGAAGGACGGCTCCCTGACTCTCCCCTGCAGTCCTGCTTCAGAATCAGGGTAAAAAAGAGAAGGGGGGGCATTTTTGGCAGCAAATAACGATAATAACAGCAGCTATAAGGGAATAACACTTATATAAGGTTATCCCTGTATATATATATATAGCGCTGGGTGTGTGCTGGCAGACTCTCCCTCTGTCTCTCCAAAGGGCTAAGTGGGGTCCTGTCCTCTATCAGAGCATTCCCGGTGTGTGTGCTGTGTGTCGGTACGCGTGTGTCGACATGTATGAGGAGGAAAATTATGTGCAGGCGGAGCAGTTGCCTGTGTTGGTGATGTCACCCCCTAGGGAGTCGACACCTGACTGGATGATTGTATTTAAACAATTAAGTGATAATGTCAGCAATTTGCAAAAAACTGTTGACGACATGAGACAGCCGGCAAATCAATTAGTGCCTGTCCAGGCGTCTCAGACACCGTCAGGGGCGCTAAAACGCCCGTTACCTCAGTGGGTCGACACAGACCCTGACACAGATACTGAGTCTAGTGTCGACGGTGACGAGACAAACGTAATGTCCAGTAGGGCCACACGTTACATGATCACGGCAATGAAAGAGGCATTGAACCTTTCTGACACTACAAGTACCACAAAGAAGGGTATTATGTGGGGTGAGAAAAAACTACCAATATTTTTTCCTGAGTCAGAGGAAATAAATGAGGTGTGTGAAAAAGCGTGGGTTTCCCCCGATAAAAAACAGCTAATTTCTAAAAAATTATTAGCATTATATCCTTTCCCGCCAGAGGTTAGGGCGCGTTGGGAAACACCCCCTAGGGTAGATAAGGCGCTCACACGTTTATCAAAACAAGTAGCGTTACCGTCTCCTGATACGGCTACCCTAAAAGAACCAGCTGATAGAAGGCTGGAAAATATCCTAAAAAGTATATACACACATACTGGTGTTATACTGCGACCAGCAATCGCCTCAGCCTGGATGTGCAGTGCTGGAGTCGCATGGTCGGAGTCCCTGACCGAGAATATTGATACCCTGGATAGGGACAATATTTTGTTAACTATAGAACATTTAAAGGATGCATTACTATATATGCGTGATGCACAGAGGGATATTTGCACCCTGGCATCAAGAGTAAGTGCTATGTCCATCTCTGCCAGAAGAGCGTTATGGACGCGACAGTGGTCAGGGGATGCGGATTCCAAACGGCACATGGAAGTATTGCCGTATAAAGGGGAGGAGTTATTTGGGGCTGGTCTATCGGACCTGGTGGCCACGGCAACGGCTGGAAAATCCACCTTTTTACCCCAGGTCACTCCACATCAGCAGAAAAAGACACCGTCTTTTCAAACTCAGTCCTTTCGTTCCCATAAGTACAAGCGAGCAAAAGGCCACTCTTTTCTGCCCCGGGGCAGAGGAAGAGGAAAAAGACTGCACCATGCAGCCGCTTCACAGGAGCAGAAGCCCTCCCCTGCTTCTGCCAAGTCTTCAGCATGACGCTGGGGCTTTACAAGCAGACTCAGATATGGTGGGGGCCCGTCTCAAGAATTTCAACGCGCAGTGGGCTCACTCGCAAGTGGATCCCTGGATTCTACAGGTAGTATCGCAGGGGTACAAACTGGAATTCGAGGCGTTTCCCCCTCGTCGTTTCCTGAAGTCTGCTTTACCAAAGTCTCCCTCCGACAGGGAGGCAGTTTTGGAAGCCATTCACAAGCTGTATTCCCAGCAGGTGATAATCAAGGTACCCCTCCTGCAACAAGGAAAGGGGTATTATTCCACGCTGTTTGTGGTACCGAAGCCGGACGGCTCGTGAGACCAATTTTAAATCTGAAATCCTTGAACACTTACATAAAAAGGTTCAAATTCAAGATGGAGTCACTCAGAGCAGTGATAGCAAACCTGGAAGAAGGGGACTATATGGTGTCTCTGGACATCAAAGATGCTTATCTCCACGTCCCGATATACCCTTCTCACCAAGGGTACCTCAGGTTTGTAGTACAAAACTGTCATTATCAGTTTCAGACGCTGCCGTTTGGATTGTCCACGGCACCTCGGGTCTTTACCAAGGTAATGGCCGAAATTATGATTCTTCTTCGAAGAAAAGGCATTTTAATTATCCCTTACTTGGACGATCTCCTGATAAGGGCAAGATCCAGGGAACAGTTAGAAGTCGGAGTAGCACTATCTCAGGTAGTGTTACGTCAGCACGGGTGGATTCTAAATATTCCAAAATCGCAGCTGATTCCAACGACACGTCTACTGTTCCTAGGAATGATTCTGGACACAGTCCAGAAGAAGGTGTTTCTCCCGGAGGAGAAGGCCAGGGAGTTATCCGAGCTAGTCAGGAACCTCCTAAAACCAGGACAGGTCTCAGTGCATCAGTGCACGAGGGTCCTGGGGAAAATGGTGGCTTCTTACGAAGCGATTCCATTCGGAAGATTCCATGCAAGAACATTTCAGTGGGATCTACTGGACAAATGGTCCGGATCGCATCTGCAGATGCATCAGCGGATAACCCTGTCGCCAAGGACAAGGGTGTCTCTCCTGTGGTGGCTGCAGAGTGCTCATCTACTAGAGGGCCGCAGATTTGGCATTCAGGATTGGATCCTGGTAACCACGGATGCCAGCCTGAGAGGCTGGGGAGCAGTCACACAGGGAAGGAATTTCCAGGGCCTGTGGTCAAGCTTGGAAACGTCTCTTCATATAAACATTCTAGAACTAAGGGCCATTTACAATGCCCTAAGTCAAGCAAAACCTCTGCTTCAGGGTCAGGCGGTGTTGATCCAATCGGACAACATCACGTCAGTCGCCCACGTAAACAGACAGGGCGGCACGAGAAGCAGGAGGGCAATGGCAGAAGCTGCAAGGATTCTTCGCTGGGCGGAAAATCATGTGATAGCACTGTCAGCAGTATTCATTCCGGGAGTGGACAACTGGGAAGCAGACTTCCTCAGCAGACACGACCTTCACCCGGGAGAGTGGGGACTTCACCCAGAAGTCTTCCACCTGATTGTAAACCGTTGGGAAAAACCAAAGGTGGACATGATGGCGTCACGTCTAAACAAAAAACTGGACAGATATTGCGCCAGGTCAAGGGACCCTCAGGCAATAGCAGTGGACGCTCTGGTAACGCCGTGGGTGTACCAGTCAGTGTATGTGTTCCCTCCTCTGCCTCTCATACCAAAAGTACTGAGAATCATAAGAAGGAGAGGAGTAAGAACTATACTCGTGGTTCCGGATTGGCCAAGACGGACTTGGTACCCGGAACTTCAAGAGATGCTCACGGACGAACCGTGGCCTCTACCTCTAAGAAAGGACCTGCTACTGCAGGGGCCTTGTCTGTTCCAGGACTTACCGCGGCTGCGTTTGACGGCATGGCGGTTGAACGCCGGATCCTGAGGGAAAAAGGCATTCCAGAAGAAGTCATCCCTACTCTGGTCAAAGCCAGGAAGGACGTAACCGCAAAACATTATCACCGCATTTGGCGTAAATATGTTGCGTGGTGTGAGGCCAAGAAGGCCCCTACAGAGGAATTTCAACTGGGTCGTTTCCTTCATTTCCTGCAAACAGGACTGTCTATGGGCCTAAAATTAGGGTCCATTAAGGTTCAAATTTCGGCCCTGTCGATTTTCTTCCAGAAAGAACTGGCTTCAGTACCTGAAGTTCAGACATTTGTAAAAGGGGTGCTGCACATACAGCCTCCTTTTGTGCCTCCAGTGGCACCTTGGGATCTCAATGTGGTGTTGAAATTTCTAAAGTCACATTGGTTTGAACCACTTTCCACTGTGGACTTAAAATATCTCACATGGAAGGTGTCGATGCTGTTAGCCTTGGCTTCAGCCAGGCGTGTGTCAGAATTGGCGGCTTTATCATATAAAAGCCCTTACTTAATTTTTCATTCTGACAGGGCGGAATTGAGGACTCGTCCTCAATTTCTACCTAAGGTGGTTTCTGCATTTCACATGAACCAACCTATTGTGGTACCTGCGGCTACCAGGGACTTAGAGGACTCTAAGTTGCTTGACGTTGTCAGGGCCTTGAAAATATATGTTTCCAGGACGGCTGGAGTCAGAAAATCTGACTCGCTGTTTATCCTGTATGCACCCAACAAGCTGGGTGCTCCTGCTTCTAAGCAGACGATTGCTCGTTGGATTTGTAGTACAATTCAGCTTGCACATTCTGTGGCAGGATTGCCACAGCCAAAATCAGTAAAAGCCCATTCCACAAGGAAAGTGGGCTCATCTTGGGCGGCTGCCCGAGGGGTCTCGGCGTTACAACTTTGCCGAGCAGCTACTTGGTCAGGGGCAAACACGTTTGCTAAATTCTACAAATTTGATACCCTGGCTGAGGAGGACCTGGAGTTCTCTCATTCGGTGCTGCAGAGTCATCCGCACTCTCCCGCCCGTTTGGGAGCTTTGGTATAATCCCCATGGTCCTTACGGAGTCCCAGCATCCACTAGGACGTCAGAGAAAATAAGATTTTACTTACCGATAAATCTATTTCTCGTAGTCCGTAGTGGATGCTGGGCGCCCATCCCTAGTGCGGATTGTCTGCAATACTTGTATATAGTTATTGTTACAAAGATTCGGGTTATTATTGTTGTGAGCCATCTTTTCAGAGGCTCCTTTGCGTTTATCATACTGTTAACTGGGTTCAGATCACAAGTTGTACGGTGTGATTGGTGTGGCTGGTATGAGTCTTACCCGGGATTCAATATCCTTCCTTATTATGTACGCTCGTCCGGGCACAGTATCCTAACTGAGGCTTGGAGGAGGGTCATAGGGGGAGGAGCCAGTGCACACCACCTGATCCTTAAGCTTTTATTTTGTGCCCTGTCTCCTGCGGAGCCGCTATTCCCCATGGTCCTTACGGAGTCCCAGCATCCACTACGGACTACGAGAAATAGATTTATCGGTAAGTAAAATCTTATTTTTTCCCAGGACCCTTGTGCATTGATGCACTGACACTTGGCCTGGTTTTAGGAGGTTCCTGACTAGCTCGGATAACTCCCTGGCTTTCTCCTCCGGGAGAAACACATTTTTCTGGACTGTGTCCAGAATCATCCCTAGGAACAGCAGACGTGTCGTCGGAATCAGCTGCGATTTTGGAATATTTAGAATCCACCCGTGCTGTCGTAGTACTACTTGAGATAGTGCTACTCCGACCTCTAACTGTTCCCTGGACCTTGCCCTTATCAGGAGATCGTCCAAGTAAGGGATAATTAAGACGCCTTTTCTTCGAAGAAGAATCATCATTTCGGCCATTACCTTGGTAAAGACCCGGGGTGCCGTGGACAATCCAAACGGCAGCTTCTGAAACTGATAGTGACAGTTCTGTACCACAAACCTGAGGTACCCTTGGTGAGAAGGGCAAATTGGGACATGGAGGTAAGCATCCTTGATGTCCAGAGACACCATATAGTCCCCTTCTTCCAGGTTCGCTATCACTGCTCTGAGTGACTCCATCTTGAATTTGAACCTTTGTATGTAAGTGTTCAATGATTTCAGATTTAAAATAGGTCTCACCGAGCCGTCCGGCTTCGGTACCACAAACAGCGTGGAATAATACCCCTTTCCCTGTTGTAGGAGGGGTACCTTGATTATCACCTGCTGGGAATACAGCTTGTGAATGGCTTCCAATACCGCCTCCCTGTCGGAGGGAGGCGTTGGTAAAGCAGACTTCAGGAACCGGCGAGGGGGAGACGTCTCGAATTCCAATTTGTACCCCTGAGATACTACCTGCAGGATCCAGGGGTCCACTTGCGAGTGAGCCCACTGCGCGCTGAAATTCTTGAGACGACCCCCCACCGTACCTGAGTCCGCTTGTAAGGCCCCAGCGTCATGCTGAGGACTTGGCAGAAGCGGGGGACGGCTTCTGTTCCTGGGAAGAGGCTGCCTGCTGCAGTCTTTTTCCCCTTCCTCTGCCCCGGGGCAGATATGAGTGGCCTTTTGCCCGCTTGCCCTTATGGGGACGAAAGGACTGAGCCTGAAAAGACGGTGTCTTTTTCTGCTGAGAGGTGACCTGGGGTAAAAAGGTGGATTTCCCAGCCGTTGCCGTGGCCACCAGGTCCGATAGACCGACCCCAAATAACTCCTCCCCTTTATACGGCAATACTTCCATATGCCGTTTGGAATCCGCATCACCTGACCACTGTCGCGTCCATAACCCTCTTCTGGCAGAAATGGACAGCGCACTTACTCTTGATGCCAGAGTGCAAATATCCCTCTGTGCATCTCGCATATATAGAAATGCATCCTTTAAATGCTCTATAGTCAATAATATACTGTCCCTGTCCAGGGTATCAATATTTTCAGTCAGGGAATCCGACCAAGCCAGCCCCGCACTGCACATCCAGGCTGAGGCGATTGCTGGTCGCAGTATAACACCAGTATGTGTGTATATACTTTTTAGGATATTTTCCAGCTTCCTATCAGCTGGCTCTTTGAGGGCGGCCGTATCAGGAGACGGTAACGCCACTTGTTTTGATAAGCGTGTGAGCGCCTTATCTACCCTAGGGGGTGTTTCCCAACGCGCCCTAACCTCTGGCGGGAAAGGGTATAATGCCAATAATTTTGTAGAAATTAGCAGTTTTTTATCGGGGGAAACCCACGCTTCATCACACACCTCATTTAATTCATCTGATTCAGGAAAAACTACGGGTAGTTTTTTCACACCCCACATAATACCCTTTTTTGTGGTACTTGTAGTATCAGAAATGTTCAAAGCCTCCTTCATTGCCGTGATCATGTAACGTGTGGCCCTACTGGAAAATACGTTTGTTTCCTCACCGTCGACACTGGAGTCAGTGTCCGTGTCTGGGTCTGTGTCGACCATCTGAGGTAACGGGCGCTTTAGAGCCCCTGACGGTGTTTGAGACGCCTGGACAGGTATTAACTGTTTTTCCGGCTGTCTCATGTCGTCAACAGTCTTTTGTAAAGTGCTGACGCTATCACGTAATTCCTTCCATAAGACCATCCAGTCAGGTGTCGACTCCCTAGGGGGTGACATCACTATTACAGGCAATTGCTCCGCCTCCATACCATTTTCCTCCTCATACATGTCGACACAACGTACCGACACACAGCACACACACAGGGAATGCTCTGATAGAGGACAGGACCCCACTAGCCCTTTGGGGAGACAGAGGGAGAGTTTGCCAGCACACACCAGAGCGCTATATATATACAGGGATAACCTTATATAAGTGTTTTTCCCTTATATAGCTGCTGTATTTATTAATCTGCCAAATTAGTGCCCCCCCTCTCTTGTTTTACCCTGTTTCTGTAGTGCAGGACTGCAGGGGAGAGCCAGGGAGCTTCCCTCCAACGGAGCTGTGAGGGAAAATGGCGCTTGTGTGCTGAGGAGATAGGCTCCGCCCCCTTCTCGGCGGCCTTTTTCCCGCTTTTTTAAGGAGAAACTGGCAGGGGTTAAATGCATCCATATAGCCCAGGAGCTATATGTGATGTATTTTTAGCCATCTAAGGTGTTTTTATTGCGTCTCAGGGCGCCCCCCCCCAGCGCCCTGCACCCTCAGTGACCGGAGTGTGAAGTGTGCTGAGAGCAATGGCGCACAGCTGCGGTGCTGTGCGCTACCTTATTGAAGACAGGACGTCTTCTGCCGCCGATTTCCCGGACCTCTTCTGGCTCTGTAAGGGGGCCGGCGGCGCGGCTCTGGGACCCATCCATGGCTGGGCCTGTGATCGTCCCTCTGGAGCTAATGTCCAGTAGCCTAAGAAGCCCAATCCACTCTGCACGCAGGTGAGTTCGCTTCTTCTCCCCTTAGTCCCTCGGTGCAGTGAGCCTGTTGCCAGCAGGACTCACTGAAAATAAAAAACCTAATTTAAACTTTTACTCTAAGCAGCTCAGGAGAGCCACCTAGTATGCACCCTTCTCGTTCGGGCACAAAAATCTAACTGAGGCTTGGAGGAGGGTCATAGGGGGAGGAGCCAGTGCACACCAGGTAGTCCTAAAGCTTTTACTTTTGTGCCCAGTCTCCTGCGGAGCCGCTATTCCCCATGGTCCTTACGGAGTTCCCAGCATCCACTAGGACGTCAGAGAAATGGGATTGTCTGCAAACATTGGTGCCAAACTTGTCTCTGATCCATGTAAGATGTGACTGTACTGCTGAAGAAACTGCACTTTATTCCCACATTATCTTCCATTTCTTGGCCAGCCCATGCTGTAAGCTGCTCAACAGTCCTGCACAGTTATTCCTATATGAACTTCTCTATCGTCTAGAGAACAGGGGGACCTGTCTCACAACTCTTTAGGGAAAGGTCAGAGACATTGACTATATATCAGTTGATCTCAGGGTCGTGAGTAATTCTGGGGGTTGCTCTTGCAGCAGGCAGTGTAATGTTTTTGAACCTTTTTGTTTCTGGCTGATGACCTCATGACACTCTCTAAATGGTGTAATACATAATACTTTGTCATACTTCCACACACCCAAGATAATGATTTGTGAGATGATGATTGCATCTCTATTGCAGTGTCAGACAGCTGGATTGTGAAGTAACATCGTTGGTGGCTGGGTGCTCAGATGGCCTTGTTTTAGCCTCCCCATATCTGTTTGACACATGTTTGGCTAGATGACAGGTATAAGGAACCAGCTATAGATGTTGTGTGATTTAGATTTGAAATGCTCTAGCATTGTTCAGTATGCAATTCAAAGAACTGTTGTGTCCCATAGCCCGCGGGTCACGTCTTGTCCCATAGCCCGCGGGTCACGTCTTGTCCCCTCTGTTAATGGGAGAACTCTGGAATGAGATTAATGGATTACTAACTGATGTGCACAGTTTCAACCAGGCAAAGGTGTGCTGGGCGGAACATTTTCCCCCTTTTCACCCTCTTGAATTTTGAAAAATCCCTGCTTAGTGGGTGGCAGCAAATAACTGTCACAGTTTCCAGACCAGCTAGCAGGTCACGTTCCAGGTCACCCAGCAGGTGCACAGGGAGAGTTCAGCAATTGTCACATTTTCCAGAATAAAATGGTGACACATTTGCCACATAATTCCGAAACAAAGCAACCAATTGTAATGCCAATAATTTTCTGCAAATCTACAGACCAGGGGCCTAATTCAGACCTGATCGTAGATGTACTAAATTTAGCACATCTATGATCAGTTTCACAGACATGCGGGGGGACACCCAGCACAGGACTAGTCCGCCCGCATGTCTGGCTCTGCCCCCCCCGCACAGGTACAAAAGCCACACACGGCGGTGATGCTTTTGTACCTGAGGAGTAGCTCCCTACAAGCGCAGCTCCTGCTCGCTGGCAGGAAGCTACTCATCGCTTCCTGGGTCGCAGCGGCTTTATGTGATGTCACGTAGCCGCCGCGGCCCACCCCCCGCACGGTCCTGGCACGCCTGCGTTGCCCGGACTGTGCCCCCAAAACGGCAGCCAAATGCCGCCGGCCCGACCCCTCACGCCCAGCGACCGCTGGGCTGAGGTGGCCATCGGCTCTCTGGCATGCGCAGTTCAGACCTGATCAACCACTGTGCGAAAACACACAGCAGCGATCAGTTCTGAATTAGGCCCCAAGACCTTTAATTTGGTATATGATGTGCCCTGCTCAGACTTTTATGTCACTCATAAAAGTTGTACTTCTGCTGTTATTATATAGATATGGAAGAGGAGCAAATTATGGAACTGTACTACATGATGAGCTCTGCAAGCTGACTTACTGAGACCTTTATAGAAACTAGGTAATGTCTTGTTTTAAAAATATACCTTAATAGTAGAATAGTAGAATAGTAGAATAATGGCAGTATACAAAGTCTGGGACCATATAGAAAAGTCCTTTAGCCAAAATGTAAACTGTTTATTTATTTGAAGTTCTCTGCTTCTGGATGTCCCTCAGAAGGCTCCAATGATCCAGTGCTGCTCTAATCTACTACTAAGGCATGATTTTCCACACTCTTATTTGCTAACTCGTTATTTCTCTGACGTCCTAAGTGGATGCTGGGGACTCCGTCAGGACCATGGGGATTAGCGGCTCCGCAGGAGACAGGGCACAAAACTAAAGCTTTAGGATCAGGTGGTGTGTACTGGCTCCTCCCCCCAGTTAGGTTTTTGTGCCCGTCCGAGCAGGGTGCAATCTAGGTGGCTCTCTTAAGGAGCTGCTTAGAAAAAGTTTTTAGGTTTCTTATTTTCAGTGAGTCCTGCTGGCAACAGGCTCACTGCATCGAGGGACTTAGGGGAGAGAAGTTCAACTCACCTGCGTGCAGGATGGATTGGCTTCTTAGGCTACTGGACACCATTAGCTCCAGAGGGATTCGGAACACAGGTCTCACCCTGGGGTTCGTCCCGAAGCCGCGCCGCCGACCCCCCTTGCAGATGCTGAAGATTGAAGGTCCAGAAACCGGCGGCAGAAGGCTTTTCAGTCTTCATGAAGGTAGCGCACAGCACTGCAGCTGTGCGCCATTGTTGTCACACACTTCACACCAACGGTCACGGAGGGTGCAGGGCGTTGCTGGGGGCGCCCTGGGCAGCAATGTATAATACCTTATTCTGGCTAAAAATACATCACATATAGCCCCTGGAGGCTATATGGATGTATTTAACCCCTGCCAGGTCTCAGAAAAACGGGAGAAGAAGCCCGCCGAAAAGGGGGCGGGGCCTATTTTCCTCAGCACACAGCGCCATTTTCCCTCACAGAAATGCTGGTGGGAAGGCTCCCAGGCTCTCCCCTGCACTGCACTACAGAAACAGGGTTAAAACAGAGAGGGGGGGGCACTTATTTGGCGATATGTATATATATATTAAAATGCTATAAGGGAAAAACACTTATATAAAGGTTGTCCCTGTATAATATAGCGTTTTTGGTGTGTGCTGGCAAACTCTCCCTCTGTCTCCCCAAAGGGCTAGTGGGGTCCTGTCCTCTATCAGAGCATTCCCTGTGTGTGTGCTGTGTGTCGGTACTTGTGTGTCGACATGTATGAGGACGATGTTGGTGAGGAGGCGGAGCAATTGCCGGTAATGGTGATGTCACTCTCTAGGGAGTCGACACCGGAATGGATGGCTTATTTAAGGAATTACGTGATAATGTCAACACGCTGCAAGGTCGATTGACGACATGAGACGGCCGGCAAACCAATTAGTACCTGTCCAGGCGTCTAAAACACCGTCAGGGGCGTTAAAACGTCCTTTTACCTCAGTCGGTCGACACAGACACGGACACTGACTCCAGTGTCGACGGTGAAGAAACAAACGTATTTTCCTTTAGGGCCACACGTTACTTGTTAAGGGCAATGAAGGAGATGTTACATATTTCTGATACTACAAGTACCACAAAAAAGGGTATTATGTGGAGTGTGAAAAAACTACATGTGGTTTTTCCTGAATCAGATAAATTAAATGAAGTGTGTGATGATGCGTGGGTTTCCTCCGATAGAAAATTATTGGCGGTATACCTTTTCCCGCCAGAAGTTATGGCGCGTGGGGAAACACACCTTAGGGTGGATAAGGCGCTCACACGCTTATAAAAACAAGTGGCGTTACCGTCTCCAGATACGGACGCCCTCAAGGAGCCAACTGATAGGAGGTTGGAAAATATCCTAAAAAGTATATACACACATACTGGTGTTATACTGCGACCAGCGATCGCCTCAGCCTGGATGGGCAGCGCTGGGGTGGCTTGGTCGGATTCCCTGACTGGAAATATTGATACCCTTGACAGGGACAGTATTTTATTGACTATAGAGCATTTAAAAGATGCATTTCTATATATGCGAAACTCTGGCATCAAGAGTAAGTGCGATGTCCATATCTGCCAGACGATGTTTATGGACACGACAGTGGTCAGGTGATGCAGATTCCAAACGGCACATGGAAGTATTGCCGTATAAAGGGGAGGAGTTATTTGGGGTCGGTCCATCGGACCTGGTGGCCACGGCAACAGCTAGAAAATCCACCTTTTTTACCCCAAGTCACATCTCAGCAGAAAAGGACATAGTCTTTTCAGCCTCAGTCCTTTCGTCCCCATAATATCTGCCCAGGGATAGAGGTAAGGGAAGAAGACTGCAGCAGGCAGCCCATTCCCAGGAACAGAAGCCTTCCACCGCTTCTGCCAAGTCCTCAGCATGACGCTGGGGCCGTACAAACAGGTGCGGTGGGGGGTCGTCTCAAGAGTTTCAGCACGCAGTGGGCTCACTCGCAAGTGGACCCCTGGATCCTACAAGTAGTATCCCAGGGGTACAGATTGGAAATTCGAGACGTCTCCCCCTCGCAGGTTCCTGAAGTTTGCTTTACCAACGTCTACCTCCGACAGGGAGGCAGTATTGGAAACAATTCACAAGCTGTATTCCCAGCAGGTGATAATCAAAGTACCCCTCCTACAACAAGTAAAGGGGTATTATTCCACACTATATTGTGGTACTGAAGCCAGACGGCTAGGTGAGACCTATTCTAAATGGAGTCACTCAGAGCAGTGATAGCGAACCAGGAAGAAGGGGACTATATGGTGTCCCTGGACATCAAGGATGCTTACCTCCATGTCCAAATTTGCCCTTCTCACAAAGGGTACCTCAGGTTCGTGGTACAAAACTGTCACTATCAGTTTCAGACGCTGCCGTTTGGATTGTCCACGGCTCCCCGGGTCTTTACCAAGGTAATGGCCGAAATGATGATTCTTCTTCAAAGAAAAGGCGTCTTAATTATCCCTTACTTGGACGATCTCCTGATAAGGGCAAGGTCCAGAGAACAGTTGGAGGTCGGAGTAGCACTATCTCAAGTAGTTCTACGACAGCACGGGTGGATTCTAAATATTCCAAAATCGCAGCTGTCTCCGACGACACGTCTGCTGTCCCTAGGGATGATTCTGGACACAGTCCAGAAAAAGGTGTTTCTCCCGGAGGAGAAAGCCAGGGAGTTATCCGAGCTAGTCAGGAACCTCCAAAAAACCAGGAAAAGTGTCAGTGCATCATTGCACAAGGGTCCTGGGAAAAATGGTGGCTTCTTACGAAGCGATTCCATTCAGCAGATTTCACGCAAGAACTTTTCAGTGGGATCTGCTGGACAAATGGTCCGGATCGCATCTTCAGATGCATCAGCGGATAACCCTGTCTCCAAGGACAAGGGTGTCTCTTCTGTGGTGGCTGCAGAGTGCTCATCTACTAAAGGGCCACAGTTATGCATTCAGGACTGGGCCCTGGTGACCACGGATTCCAGCTTGAAAGGCTGGGGAGCTGTCACACAGGGAAAAAATTTCCAGGGAGTGTGATCAAGTCTGGGGACTTCTCTCCGCATAAATATACTGGAGCTAAGAGCAATTTACAATGCTCTAAGCTTAGCAAGACCTCTGCTTCAAGGTCAGCCGGTATTGATCCAGTGGGACAACATCACGGCAGTCGCCCACGTAAACAGACAGGGCGGCACAAGAAGCAGGAGGACAATGGCAGAAACTGCAAGGATTCTTCGCTGGGCGGAAAATCATGTGATAGCACTGTCAGCAGTTTTTCATTCCGGGAGTGGACAACTGGGAAGCAGACTTCCTCAGCACGACCTCCACCCGGGAGAGTGGGGACTTCATCGAGAAGTTTTTTCCACATGATTGTGCACCTTGGGAAAGACCAAAGGTGGACATGATGGCGTCCCGCCTGAACAAAAAACTGGACAGGTATTGCGCCAGGTCAAGAGACCCTCAGGCAATAGCTGTGGACGTTCTGGTAACACCATGGGTGTACCAGTCGGTGTATGTGTTCCCTCCTCTGCTTCTCATACCAAAGGTACTGAGAATTATAAGACGTAGAGGAGTAAGAACTATACTCGTGGCTCCGGATGGGCCAAGAAGGACTTGGTACCCGGAACTTCAAGAGATGCTCACAGAGGACTCAGGGCCTCTGCCGATAAGAAGGGACTTGCTTCAGCAAGTACCATGTCTGTTCCAAGACTTACCGCGGCTGCGTTTGACGGCATGGCGGTTGAACGCCGGATCCTAAGGGAAAAAGGCATTCCGGAAGAGGTCATTCCTACCCTGGTCAAAGTCAGGAAGGAGGTGACCGCACAACATTATCACCGCATTTGGCGAAAATATGTTGCATGGTGTGAGGCCAGGAAGGCCCCCACGGAGGAATTTCAACTCGGTCGATTCCTGCATTTCCTGCAAACAGGAGTGTCTATGGGCCTCAAATTGGGGTCCATTAAGGTTCAAATTTTCGGCCCTGTCGATTTTCTTCCAGAAAGAATTGGTTTCAGTTCCTGAAGTCCAGAAATTTGACAAGGGAGTACTGCATATACAACCCCCTTTTGTGCCTCCAGTGGCACTGTGGGTTCTCAACGTAGTCCTGGGATTCCTCAAATTACGTTGGTTTAAACCGCTCAAATCTGTGGATTTGAAATATCTCACATGGAAAGTGACCATGATGTTGGCCCTGGCCTCGGCCAGGCGAGTGTCAGAATTGGCGGCTTTGTCTCACAAAAGCCCATATCTGATTGTCCATTCGGACAGGGCAGAGCTGCGGACTCGTCCCCAGTTTCTCCCTAAGGTGGTGTCAGCGTTTCATCTGAACCAGCTTATTGTGGTACCTGCGGCTACTAGAGACTTGGAGGACTCCAAGTTGCTAGATGTTGTCAGGGCCCTGAAAATATAGATTTCCAGGACGGCTGGAGTCAGGAAAACTGACTTGCTGTTATCCTGTATGCACCCAAAAAAACTGGGTGCTCTTGCTTCTAAGCAGACGATTGCTAGTTGAATGTGTAGTACAATTCAGCTTGCACATTCTGTGGCAGGACTGCCACAGCCAAAATATATAAATGCCCATTCCACAAGGAAGGTGGGCTCATCTTGGGCGACTGCCCGAGGGGTCACGGCTTTACAACTTTGCCGAGCTGCTACTTGGTCAGGGGCACACCCTGGCTGAGGAGGACCTGGAGTTCTCTCACTCGGTGCTGCAGAGTCATCCGCACTCTCCCGCCCGTTTGGGAGCTTTGGTATAATCCCCATGGTCCTGACGGAGTCCCCAGCATCCACTTAGGACGTCAGAGAAAATAAGATTTTACTTACCGATAAATCTATTTCTCGTAGTCCGTAGTGGATGCTGGGCGCCCATCCCAAGTGCGGATTGTCTGCAATACTTGTACATAGTTATTGTTACAAAAAAAATCGGGTTGTTATTGTTGTGAGCCGTCTGTTCAGAGGCTCCTACGTTTGTCATACTGTTAACTGGGTTTAGATCACAAGTTATACGGTGTGATTGGTGTGGCTGGTATGAGTCTTACCCGGGATTCAATATCCTTCCTTATTGTGTACGCTCGTCCGGGCACAGTATCCTAACTGAGGCTTGGAGGGGGGTCATGGGGGGAGGAGCCAGTACACACCACCTGATCCTAAAGCTTTAGTTTTGTGCCCTGTCTCCTGCGGAGCCGCTAATCCCCATGGTCCTGACGGAGTCCCCAGCATCCACTACGGACTACGAGAAATAGATTTATCGGTAAGTAAAATCTTATTTTTTGAGTGGGAAGGTGTCAGGGGAGGGGAATATTACCTAGGCTAGAAAAGAGCAGTGCTAAGCCATTGAAGCCACCAGGGAGTCCTCTAGGGTGGGGTCACCGGCTCCTTGTGCAGGTAACCCTCTGAAGTGTATCATAAACTAATCTGCATTTTACCTTTTGGGTGGGGTTCTCCTTTAGGTGTACAAATAATTACCGTATATACTCGAGTATAAGCCGACTTTTTCAGCACTTTTTTTTGTGCTGAAAAAGCCACCTCGGCTTATACTCGAGTCAGTGACAGGCAGAGGCAGAGCAGTGTGAAGGAGGGACACGAAGCGCACAGCGCGCGGCTCTCCTGTGTCCCTCCTGCATCTCCGGCGGCAGCAGCGGCGGTTCTATTACAGGAAGTACCCGTTCGTGACCTCTGATCACGAACCGGCACTTCCTTTAATAGACCTGCCGCGGCCGCCGAAGATGCAGGAGGGACACAGGAGAGGCGCGTGCTGTGCGCTTCGTGTCCCTCCAGAAGACAGCGCGGGATCGACGGAGGGGTAAGTAACAACACTGTGGGGCATACCTGGCACTTGGGGAGGGAGCATATCTGGCAGCATGAGGGGGTATATGTGGCAGCATGAGGGGACGTATCTGGCAGCATGAGGGGACATATCTGGCAGCATGAGGGGGCATATGTGGCATCATGAGGGGACATATCTGGCAGCATGAGGGGACATATCTGGCAGCATGAAGGGACATATCTGGCAGCATGAGGGGGCATATCTGGCAGCATGAGGGGGCATATGTGGCATCATGAGGGGACATATCTGGCAGCATGAGGGGACGTATCTGGCAGCATGAGGGGGCGTATCTGGCAGCATGAGGGGGCATATCTGGCAGCATGAGGGGGCATATGTGGCAGCATGAGGGGCATATGTGGCAGCATGAGGGGCATATGTGGCAGCATGAGGGTCATATGTGGCAGCATGAGGGACATATGTGGCAGCATGAGGGCATATCTGGCACATCAGGCACTGTGGGGCATATCTGGCAGTGTGGGGGCATATCTGGCAGTGTGGGGGCATATCTGGCAGTGTGGGGGCATATCTGGCACTGTGGGGGCATATCTGGCACTGTGGGGGCATATCTGGCAGTATGAGGGCATATCTGGCAGTATGAGGGCATATCTGGCACTGAGGGCTGTGTACGGCTAGAGCTGCATTTCCCACCCTAGGCTTATACTCGAGTCAATAAGTTTTCCCAGGTTTTTGTGGTAGAATTAGGTGCCTCGGCTTATATTCGGGTCGACTTATACTCGAGTATATACGGTAAGTAGGAAAAAATATAATGTCATATTATAAAACGCACATGATGTAGGTAAAAATTAGAGATGTGCGGGTTCGGTTTTACTCGGTTCTTAATGGCAAAAATTATCGCAAGTTCGGCTTTATCCGGATTTTTCTTATTGGCTATCCAAAACACGTGACATCCGAGAGCCAATAAAATGCCGTTTTGAGATCCGGGTAAATCCAAACCATGCACATTTCTAGTAGAAATGGAGCACATGTACCAATCCTAATGGTAAAAAGATCACCAAATAGCAAGACGTGAATAATCTGGTTTTCTCTAACGTCCTAGTGGATGCTGGGACTCCGTCAGGACCATGGGGAATAGCGGGCTCCGCAGGAGACAGGGCACATCTAAATAAAGCTTTTAGGATCACATGGTGCGTACTGGCTCCTCCCCCTATGACCCTCCTCCAAGCCTCAGTTAGGTTTTTGTGCCCGTCCGAGAAGGGTGCAATCTAGGTGGCTCTCCTAAAGAGCTGCTTAGAAAAAGTTTTTTTAGGTTTAAATCTCAGTGAATCCTGCTGGCAACAGGATCACTGCATCGAGGGACTTAGGGGAGAGATTTCCAACTCACCTGCGTGCAGGATGGATTGGAGTCTTAGGCTACTGGACACTTAGCTCCAGAGGGAGTCGGAACACAGGTCCTCCTGGGGTTCGTCCCGGAGCCGCGCCGCCGATCCCCCTTACAGACGCTGAAGACGGAGGTCCGGAAAGCAGGCGGCAGAAGACTCCTCAGTCTTCATGAAGGTAGCGCACAGCACTGCAGCTGTGCGCCATTGTTGCTACACGTCTCACTGATTCAGTCACGGAGGGTGCAGGGCGCTGCTGGGGGCGCCCTGGGCAGCAATATTAAATACCTTTAGTGGCAAAATAAATACATCACATATAGCCATTAAGGCTATATGTATGTATTTAACCCAGGCCAGTTTTCTTAAAACCCAGGAGAAAAGCCCGCCGAAAAAGGGGCGGAGCTTATTCTCCTCAGCACTCAGCGCCATTTTCCTGCTCAGCTCCGCTGGTGAGGAAGGCTCCCAGGACTCTCCCCTGCACTGCACTACAGAAACAGGGTAACAAAGAGAAGGGGGGCATAATTTGGCGATATTGATATATTAAAAGCGCTTATATCAAAAACAACACCTTCTAGGGTTGTTGATATACATTTATAGCGCTTTTGGTGTGTGCTGGCAAACTCTCCCTCTGTCTCCCCAAAGGGCTAAGAGGGTCCTGTCTTCGATTAGAGCATTCCCTGTGTGGCTGCTGTGTGTCGGTACGTGTGTGTCGACATGTATGAGGACGATGTTGGTGTGGAGGCAGAGCAATTGCCGGTAATGGTGATGTCACCCCCTAGGGAGTCGACACCGGAATGGATGGCTTTAGTTATGGAATTACGTGATAATGTTAGCACATTACAAAAGTCAGTTGACGAAATGAGACGGCCGGAAAACCAGTTAGTACCGGCTCAGGCGTCTCAGACACCGTCAGGGGCTGTAAAACGTCCCTTACCTCAGTCAGTCGACACGGGTACCGACACAGATGAATCTAGTGTCGACGGTGAAGAAACAAACGTATTTTCCAATAGGGCCACACGTTATATGATCACGGCAATGAAGGAGGCTTTGCAGATCTCTGATACTGCTGGTACCTCAAAAAGGGGTATTATGTGGGGGGTGAAAAAACTACCTGTAGCTTTTCCAGAATCAGAGGAATTGAATGACGTGTGTGACGAAGCGTGGGTTAACCCAGATAGAAAACTGCTAATTTCCAAGAAGTTATTGGCATTATACCCTTTCCCACCAGAGGTTAGGGCGCGCTGGGAAACACCCCCTAGGGTGGATAAGGCGCTCACACGTTTATCAAAGCAAGTGGCGTTGCCGTCTCCTGATACGGCCGCCCTCAAGGATCCAGCAGATAGGAGGCTGGAAACTGCACTGAAGAGTATATACACACATACTGGTGTTATACTGCGACCGGCAGTAGCCTCAGCCTGGATGTGCAGTGCTGGGGTAGTGTGGTTGGATTCTCTGACTGAAAATATTGATACCCTGGATAGGGACAGTATTTTATTGACTCTAGAGCAATTAAAGGATGCTTTTCTTTATATGCGAGATGCTCAGAGGGATATTTGTACTCTAGCATCAAGAGTAAGCGCGATGTCCATATCTGCCAGAAGAAGTTTATGGACGCGACAGTGGTCAGGTGATGCGGATTCCAAAAGGCATATGGAAGTATTGCCATATAAAGGAGAGGAATTATTTGGGGTCGGTCTTTCGGACCTGGTGGCCACGGCAACTGCCGGCAAATCCACTTTTTTACCTCAGACCCCCTCCCAACAGAAAAAGACACCGTCTTTTCAGCCGCAGTCCTTTCGCTCCTATAAAAACAAGCGACCAAAAGGACAGTCTTATCTGCCGCGAGGCAGAGGAAAGGGTAAGAGAGGGCAGCAAGCAGCCCCTGCCCAGGACCAGAAGCCCGCCCCGGGTCCTACAAAGCCATCAGCATGACGCTGGGGCTTTACAAGCGGACTCAGGAGCGGTGGGGGGTCGACTCAAGATTTTCAGCAATCAGTGGGCTCGCTCACAAGTGGACCCGTGGATCCTGCAGATAATATCTCAGGGTTACATGTTGGAGTTCGAAAGGTCTCCCCCTCGCCGGTTCCTAAAGTCTGCTTTACCAACGTCTCCCTCAGAAAGGACGTCGGTTTTGGAAGCCATTCACAAGCTGTATTCTCAGCAGGTGATAGTCAAGGTACCCCTCCTACAACAGGGAAAGGGGTATTATTCCACACTATTTGTGGTACCGAAGCCGGACGGTTCGGTAAGACCTATTCTAAACCTGAAATCCTTGAACCTGTACATACAGAAATTCAAGTTCAAGATGGAGTCACTCAGAGCAGTGATAGCGAATCTGGAAGAAGGGGACTTCATGGTGTCCCTGGACATAAAGGATGCTTATCTGCATGTCCCAATTTACCCCTCACACCAAGGGTATCTCAGGTTCGTGATACAAGACTGTCATTATCAGTTTCAAACGCTGCCGTTTGGTTTGTCCACGGCCCCTCGGGTCTTTACCAAGGTAATGACCGAAATGATGGTTCTTCTACGAAGAAAAGGCGTATTAATTATCCCTTACTTGGACGATCTCCTGATAAGGGCAAAGTCCAGAGAACAGCTGGAAGTCGGTGTAGCACTAACCCAGGTAGTGCTTCAGCAACACGGGTGGATTCTGAATCTTCCAAAATCTCAATTGACTCCGACAACTCGTCTGCTGTTCCTGGGAATGATTCTGGACACGGTTCAGAAAAAGGTGTTTCTCCCGGAGGAGAAAGCAAGGGAGTTATCCGAACTTGTCAGGAACCTCCTAAAACCAGGAACTGTGTCAGTACATCAATGCACAAGAGTCCTGGGAAAGATGGTGGCTTCTTACGAAGCGATTCCATTCGGCAGATTCCATGCACGGACATTTCAGTGGGATCTGCTGGACAAATGGTCCGGATCGCATCTGCACATGCATCAGCGGATAACACTGTCACCAAGAACAAGGTTGTCTCTCCTGTGGTGGTTGCAGAGTGCCCATCTGTTAGAGGGCCGCAGATTCGGCATACAGGACTGGGTCCTGGTGACTACGGATGCCAGCCTACGAGGCTGGGGAGCAGTCACACAGGGAAGAAACTTCCAGGGCGTGTGGTCAAACCTGGAGACGTCCCTTCACATAAATATACTGGAGCTAAGAGCGATCTACAATGCTCTAAGCCTGGCAAAATCGCTGCTTCAGGGTCAGCCGGTGTTGATCCAGTCGGACAACATCACGGCAGTCGCCCACGTAAACCGACAAGGCGGCACGAGAAGCAGAAGAGCAATGACAGAAGCTGCAAGGATTCTGCGCTGGGCGGAGAATCATGTCATAGCACTGTCAGCAGTGTTCATCCCGGGAGTGGACAACTGGGAAGCAGACTTCCTCAGCAGACACGACCTTCACCCGGGAGAGTGGGGACTTCATCCAGAAGTCTTCCACATGATTGTGAACCGTTGGGAAAGACCAAAGGTGGACATGATGGCGTCTCGCCTCAACAAAAAATTGGACAGATATTGCGCCAGGTCAAGAGACCCTCAGGCAATAGCTGTGGACGCTCTGGTAACACCGTGGGTGTACCAGTCAGTGTATGTGTTCCCTCCTCTGCCTCTCATACCAAAGGTACTGAGAATTATACGGAAAAGAGGAGTAAGAACAATACTGGTGGCTCCGGACTGGCCAAGAAGAACTTGGTATCCGGAACTTCAAGAGATGCTCACGGAGGATCCATGGCCTCTACCTCTAAGAAGGGATCTGCTTCAGCAGGGACCTTGTATGTTCCAAGACTTACCGCGTCTGCGTTTGACGGCATGGCGGTTGAACGCCGGATTCTAAAAGAAAAGGGCATTCCAGAGGAAGTTATTCCTACCTTGATTAAGGCTAGAAAGGAAGTGACTGTACAACATTATCACCGCATTTGGCGAAAATATGTTGCGTGGTGTGAGGCCAAGAAGGCTCCAACGGAAGAATTTCAATTGGGTCGATTCTTACATTTCCTGCAAGCAGGATTGTCTATGGGCCTAAAATTGGGGTCCATTAAAGTTCAAATTTCGGCCTTATCAATCTTCTTCCAGAAGGAATTGGCATCAGTGCCTGAAGTACAAACTTTTGTCAAAGGTGTACTACATATACAACCCCCAATAGTGCCTCCAGTGGCACCGTGGGATTTGAACGTAGTTTTGAATTTTCTCAAATCTCATTGGTTTGAGCCTCTAAAATCGGTAGATTTAAAATACCTTACATGGAAGGTAACCATGCTATTGGCCCTGGCTTCAGCCAGGAGAGTTTCAGAGTTGGCGGCTTTATCATACAAAAGCCCATATCTGATTTTCCATTCGGACAGGGCAGAACTGCGGACACGTCCTCATTTTCTCCCTAAGGTGGTTTCGGCTTTTCACTTGAACCAGCCTATTGTGGTGCCTGCGGCTACTAGCGACTTGGAGGACTCCAAGTTACTGGACGTTGTCAGAGCATTAAAAATATATATTTCAAGGACAGCTGGAGTCAGAAAATCTGACTCGTTTATATTGTATGCACCCAACAAGATGGGTGCTCCTGCGTCTAAACAGACGATTGCACGTTGGATCTGTAGCACAATCCAACTTGCACATTCTGTGGCAGGCCTGCCACAGCCTAAATCTGTAAAGGCCCACTCCACAAGGAAAGTGGGCTCATCTTGGGCGGCTGCCCGAGGGGTCTCGGCATTACAACTTTGCCGAGCAGCTACGTGGTCAGGGGAGAACACGTTTGTAAAATTTTACAAATTTGATACTCTGGCTAAGGAGGACCTGGAGTTCTCTCATTCGGTGCTGCAGAGTCATCCGCACTCTCCCGCCCGTTTGGGAGCTTTGGTATAATCCCCATGGTCCTGACGGAGTCCCAGCATCCACTAGGACGTTAGAGAAAATAAGAATTTACTTACCGATAATTCTATTTCTCATAGTCCGTAGTGGATGCTGGGCGCCCATCCCAAGTGCGGATTGTCTGCAATACTTGTACATAGTTATTGTTACAAAGATCGGGTTATTACTATTGTTGTGAGCCATCTTTTCAGAGGCTACTTCGTTTTTTGTTATCATACTGTTAACTGGGTTCAGATCTCAAGTTGTACGGTGTGATTGGTGTGGCTGGTATGAGTCTTACCCGGGATTCAAGATCCTTCCTTATTGTGTACGCTCGTCCGGGCACAGTACCTAACTGAGGCTTGGAGGAGGGTCATAGGGGGAGGAGCCAGTACGCACCATGTGATCCTAAAAGCTTTATTTAGATGTGCCCTGTCTCCTGCGGAGCCCGCTATTCCCCATGGTCCTGACGGAGTCCCAGCATCCACTACGGACTATGAGAAATAGAATTATCGGTAAGTAAATTCTTATTTTCCCTCTGATACAGCTGTGGGAATTCTCACTGCTTATCCAGCTGCAACTGTCATGATTACTATGGGGAATTACACCCACTCCGTGCAAAAGATCCCACCAACTCCTGTTGCATGTCCCCACACAAGCAGGGAAGTCAGCCCACACAGCCACGACACGCCCATGACAGGACGAATCAGTTCTCTACATCCACATTGTTACCACCCATTGCACAGAAAGAGTGATCTGTCAAGACTCGGACCAATCCGCCTGCTCTTCAGTCTTCATCTGCGTGCCTATGCATGGTACTGGGCATGCGCAGTCTGTGATTGCTGTCTACGGTACAAAGACGGTTTTGGTAGATATCCCGCGACATCCTTTCACATTTTGGAATCAGGCCCAAAGCCAGCAAATGCACACACACAAGTCCTGCGAGTGCACAGTGTGACCCTAACTAGCCATAAAGTGGCCATAAAGTGAGACACTTAAAGTCATTGAACCTGAAAATGTTAATTCACGTGTAATGTTCATTCGCTGGCTGATTCACTATACTACTGCATATGAGCAAATATAGTGCCGGATTCAGAGGGGCACGCGATGTCGATGTTGGGCGCAGTGGAGCAAATTTTCAAACTGCTTATGCGCCAAAGCTGCACGCACAGCTTTGTTGCGCTCGCCCCCCCCCTGCCGGCATTCCGCTGGATTCTGGCGCCGTTTTGGAGTTAGGGGGACATTTACTAAGCAGTGATAAGAATGGAGAAGTGAGCCAGTGGAGGAGTGGCACCATCAACCAATCAGCAGCTCTGTATCATTCTATAGTATACAAATTATAGATGTTACTTCAGTGCTGATTGGTTGCCATGGGCAACTTCTCCACTGGCTCACTTCTCTGCTCTTATCACTGCTTAGTAAATGTCCCCCTTAATTAGTGTCTGCACCATTACCCTGGGCCCAGCTACCTGCAGGGTTTGTCTGAATAATAGCTACATAAATCTGCGCACCCATAACACACACATGATATATGTAACTCCAGGTGCTATACATTCAACACAAGGCTTTTATATTATTCATATGGGGAGCTACATTAAGACTGTGCCTTGCGGCTTTTTTATAACCCAAGTCATATATATGAAGATCCTCCGCTCTATCAACCCAAAGGTCACCTTGACAATAGCAGAGAATGCAACAGCAGATTCAGATATAACCGTGGATTATACACTGAGATGTTTGTATAGATGGAGGGTTATATATGTGCTTCCTGCCATGTGCTGTGCATGCAACCCAGTAATCTGATTGCTATACTAGTGCGTACAGCATCGGGGTTGGAGATAAGAGGCTGGGGGCATGAGGGGTGTATGAGTTCATTTGATTGGCTCATGTCACGAGGGGCTACGTTGCTGCTTAGAAAGGGCTGCAGCCTTATCTGCCGTGACAAACCATTTGTCAGCGCTCCGTGGAAAAGTATAAGACATAATGACTGCAGATGTCAGGCTCGCTCTGACCGATGGATGATGCACCTTGGACCAAGTAAAACATCACATTTAAAAACAAAGCCACCATCTCTCTTCCAGGGTCTGTGACATTTAGAAGATGTAGTAAAGGGAAATGAATCTGACAGCTACAAACCGCGCTAGTATAGTTTGCAGATGAGCCGGTTTCATCTTGGAAATGTCACTGCTCGTCGCTAATTTGTATGCATCAGTTTCTGTTTAATAAGGTGATAGGCTTCCAGAAAACCTGTTTATCTCCCTCAGATTAAGGATACATTTCACATTTACAGTCCATCCCATTTATGGAAACCATTTATATGCCGCTCCTCTGTGGAAGTCAGTAATGGTTTATTGTTTGAATATAAATGAGTCTCGGCGGCACTAGGGGATTGTGAATGTGTCGTAGTGCCAGATACTTTACATCCTGCCGATGGCAAACACAAAGTGACGGCAACATCTCTGGGCTGAGTTAGTATTTTAGCCAACCTTTAGTGCCTCATACCTCAGTGGTGTCTGTTTTTCTGGTGAATTAATGGTCTCTTTTGTCATGATTACTGGCGCCACCAGGCTATCGGAGAAGTATATAGGGGGTCATTCCGAGTTGATCGCTCGCTAGCTACTTTTAGCAGCCGTGCAAACGCATAGTCGCCGCCCACGGGGGAGTGTATTTTCACTTTGCAAGTGTGCGAACGTCTGTGCAGCCGAGCGCAGCAAAAACATTTTGTGCAGTTTTAGAGTAGCTCTGGACTTACTCAGCCCTTGCGATCACTTCAGTCTTTTTGGTGCCAGAACTGACGTCAGACACCCGCCCTGCAAACGCCTGGACACGCCTGCGTTTTCCCAAACACTCCCAGAAAACGGTCAGTTGACACCCATAAACGCCTTCTTCCTGTCAATCACCTTGCATTCGGCTGTGCGAATGGATTCTTCGCTAAATCCATCGCTTAGCATCGATCCTCTTTGTACCCGTACGACGCGCCTGGGTATTGCGGGGCATATGCATGTGCAGTTTTGCCCTTTTTTAACCTGATCGCTGTGCTGCGAAAATCGGCAGCGAGTGATCAACTCGGAATGACCCCCCCTAGTGAGAAGGTGTGTGAATACATCTGTTGCATACGTTCTAAAACTCAGGTGGTGATTTAGATCTGATCGCTGGGCTGCGTTTTTTGCTGTCCTGCATTCAGATAGTCGCCGCCTCCATGGGGAGTGTAAAGTCGCTGTGCAAGTGTGCGATCCTATGTGTACGCCGAGCTGCAGAAATCCACCTTCTGCAGTCTGTGCGCAGACCAGGACTTACTCCTCCAGTGCGATGAGAACAGGCTGACCGGGGCTGGAGCTGACGTCACACACCCTCCCTGAAAACGCTTGGGCACGCCTGCATTTTTCCGGACACTCCCAGTAAACGCTCAGTTGCCACCCACAAACAGCCTCTTCCTGTCAATCACTTTGCGATCGCCCGTGCGATCGGATTTTCCACACCATCCCGTCGCTGACCGGCGATGCCCTTTTTTGTTGTCCGACGTACGTGCGCATTGCGGTGCATAAGCATGCGCAGTTAGGACCTGATTGCCCGCTGTGTGAAAACGCACAGCAGCGATCAGATCTGAATCACCCCCTCAATTCTGGGTTATAACAGACCAAATAATAGTGATGTTAGGTGTCCATTAGACGTAAATTTTGGAGAGAGATAATATACCGACCAATCAGATCCTGTCAGTTTTCAGACAGCCTGTAAAGTGACACTTAGGAGCTGATGGGTTGGTACTGTATCTCTCTCCACTTAATCTCTCTCCAAGCTTTGATAAATCTCCCCCTTAAATACAAACGTGACGTTTTAACATGAATTAACGGCAGGAATCGGAGCCTGAAGGTAGAACTAGACTGATAATTTACTGACTGTTCTGTTGAATGTTGTGCAGCACTCCTGATATCGGGGACCCGATGCCACTGATTTTGGCCTCTTTGTCACTGGTGCAGTCAGGCTTTTTGGCCCAATTATTGTATAGTATGTACCCGGTTTTATATTCTGTGTACAGGGCAATCTTCTCTTGAGCACTGGGGAGAGGAGTAAGCAATGACTGCCATCATTACTGGCATTCCCAGAGTATCCAAGGCACACCCAAAATAGTGGGTGATCTGCCAAGAGAGTCTGACAGTCTCCCTGATGCCAGGACAGAAGTAGGATCCTAACAGGGCTCAACATTCCAGGATCCAGACAAGCAGCAGCTGAGCTTTGGACACAGGCAGCATCAGGGAGTGGTAGTGGCAAGAACAGGTAGGAGAGAGTGGGACTGTCTACTAACTGTCCTGATTCACGGCACGGCCCTGATTTTGGGTGACTCTGCCACTCAGACAGGACGTTGTCCTCACTTCATGTTGGGAAGAATATTACTGTGATATTGCAGTTGTACACGCAGCATCCTCATGTATTAGAAGTGGGTGGAGAAGGGTTGGAAAGCGGGTGTGGTATGGAAGGTCGACAGTAACTACGTCGACAATGTCTAGGTCGACAGGGTCTTTAGGTCGACATGTTCTAGGTAGACAGGTCAAAAGGTCGACATGAGTTTTTTGTTATTTTGGTGTCGTTTTCTTCGTAGAGTGACCGGGAACCCCAATTAGTGCACCGCGTCCCCTCGCATGGCGAGCGAGCTTTGGGCAGGGTGCCTTCGCTCCGCTACCGCTTCGCTCGGCACAGATTACCGTTCCAATCGTAGTCCACGTGGATCGTTAAGTATGAAAAGGTTAAAAAAAAAGAAAAAAATTGTGAAAAACTCATGTCGACCTTTTGACCTGTCGACCTAGAACATGTCGACCTAAAGACCCTGTCGACCTAGTTACTGTCGACCAATAGTAGTCGACCTAGACATTGTCGACCTAGTTACTGTCGACTTAGAGACCGGATCCCTTGGAGAGCGGCCTCACACTGGGGCTCATTCCGAGTTGATCACATGTAGCAACTTTTTGCTGCTCATGTGATCAACTAGACGCCGCCTATGGGGGAGTGTATTTTAGCATAGCAGGGCTGCGATCTCTTGTGCAGCCCTGCTATGCTAAAAACGTTTTGTGTGAAACAAGACCAGCCCTGCAGTTACTTACCCTGTGCGATGGATCCAGCGATGAAGGTCCCGGAATTGACGTCAGACATCCGCTCTCCAAACGCCTGGACACGCCTGCGTTCGCTGCTCCACTCCCAGAAACCGGTCAGTTGACGCCTCAGAACGCCTTCCGCCCGTCACTCTTCTTGCGATCGCTTTCGTCGTTATTCCTGTTGTTGCCCAGTGACGCGTGTGCGCATTGCGGTTGGAGCACATGCGCAGGACTGACCCATTCGCACCTCTGTGACAAACAGCAGCGTGCGAACGGGTCGGAATGACCCCCACTGTTTGTAATGGCGATGCTGGACACACAGCTGGGAGTCACCAGATACACCTAACCACGCCCCTTGGGCTGAGCAGAGATCAGTGTTACTCATTGAAATTAGTTTTCATAATTGGTCAAGTGTGATTTAAATTGCTTAATACAAAGTACACGGTCTCCCTATAACCATGCTATAGCGGCGCTAAGCCGACATGGAGCTGATAACCCTGCATTACAGACAATACAAGCACTTCTGCACAGTGAAACACCCTGAACACTTCCAGCTGGAGTACAAGTGTTAAGTAGCCAAACGTAATGTCTATACATTACTTCAAGAATTAGGGTGTCAGCAATAGTATTATAGGTACTGTTATTACCGGGCTCCTGGAGTCCATCCAGCAATGGTGAACTATTTGTTTTCCTGATTGAATTCTAATTTCAGCCACTCTAATATAATAATAACCTGTGTATCCCTGGGCGTTTGTCTTACAGGAAGCTGGCAGCGTGCCCTGTGGTTATACTGATACACCACCAGGTTCACCTGCCTCATGTAACAGATTAAGGGGGTAATTCTGAGTTGATCGCAGCATCAAATTTGTTAGCAGTTGGGCAAAACCATTTGCACTGCAGGTGTGGCAGATATAACATTTGCAGAGAGAGTTAGATTTGGGTGGGGTGTGTTCAAACTGAAATCTAAATTGCAGTGTAAAAATAAAGCAGCCAGTATTTACCCTGCACAGAAACAAAATAACCCACCCAAATCTAACTCTCTCTGCAAATGTCATATCTGCCCCCCCTGCAGTGCACATGGTTTTACCCAACTGCTAACAAATTTGATGCTGCGATCAACTCGGAATTACCCCCTAAGGGTATAATGCTGAGTGAGGGCCTCAGATGTGTAATGCTGAGTGAGGAGCTGAGGTGTATAATGCTGAGTGAGGAGCTGAGGTGTATAATGCTGAGTGAGGAGCTGAGGTGTATAATGCTGAGTGAGGGCCTGAGGTATATAATGCTGAGTGAGGGCCTGAGGTGTATAATGCTGAGTGAGGAGCTGAGGTGTATAATGCTGAGTGAGGGCCTGAGGTGTATAATGCTGAGTGAGGGCCTGAGGTGTATAATGCTGAGTGAGGAGCTGAGGTGTATAATGCTGAGTGAGGAGCTGAGGTGTATAATGCTGAGTGAGGAGCTGAGGTGTATAATGCTGAGTGAGGAGCTGAGGTGTATAATGCTGAGTGAGGAGCTGAGGTGTATAATGCTGAGTGAGGAGCTTAGGTGTATAACGCTGAGTGAGGAGCTGAGGTGTATAATGCTGAGTGTATAATGCAGAGTGAGGCGCTGAGGTGTATAATGCTGAGTGAGGCGCTGAGGTGTATAATGCTGAGTGAGGGCCTGAGGTGTATAATGCTGAGTGAGGACCTGAGGTGTATAATGCTGAGTGAGGGCCTGAGGTGTATAATGCTGAGTGAGGGCCTGAGGTGTATAATGCTGAGTGAGGGCCTGAGGTGTATAATGCTGAGTGAGGAGCTGAGGTGTATAATGCTGAGTGAGGGCCTGAGGTGTATAATGCAGAGTGAGGTCCTGAGGTGTATAATGCAGAGTGAGGGCCTGAGGTGTATAATGCTGAGTGAGGGCCTGAGGTGTATAATGCTGAGTGAGGAGCTGAGGTGTATAATGCTGAGTGAGGGCCTGAGGTGTATAATGCTGAGTGAGGATCTGAGGTGTATAATGCTGAGTGAGGGCCTGAGGTGTATAATGCTGAGTGAGGAGCTGAGGTGTATAATGCTGAGTGAGGAGCTGAGGTGTATAATGCTGAGTGAGGACCTGAGGTGTATAATGCTGAGTGAGGGCCTGAGGTGTATAATGCTGAGTGAGGGCCTGAGGTGTATAATGCTGAGTGACGGCCTGAGGTGTATAATGCTGAGTGACGGCCTGAGGTGTATAATGTTGAGAGAGGGCCTGAGGTCTGTAATGGTGAGTGAGGGGCTGAGTGAGGAGCTGAGTGAGGAGCTGAGGTGTATAATGCTGAGTGAGGCGCTGAGGTGTATAATGCTGAGTGAGGCGCTGAGGTGTATAATGCTGAGTGAGGAGCTGAGGTGTATAATGCTGAGTGAGGCGCTGAGGTGTATAATGCTGAGTGAGGCGCTGAGGTGTATAATGCTGAGTGAGGCGCTGAGGTGTATAATGCTGAGTGAGGCGCTGAGGTGTATAATGCTGAGTGAGGAGCTGAGGTGTATAATGCTGAGTGAGGATCTGAGGTGTATAATGCTGAGTGAGGGCCTGAGGTGTATAATGCTGAGTGAGGGCCTGAGGTGTATAATGCTGAGTGAGGAGCTGAGGTGTATAATGCTGAGTGAGGAGCTGAGGTGTATAATGCTGAGTGAGGAGCTGAGGTGTATAATGCTGAGTGAGGACCTGAGGTGTATAATGCTGAGTGAGGGCCTGAGGTGTATAATGCTGAGTGACGGCCTGAGGTGTATAATGCTGAGTGACGGCCTGAGGTGTATAATGCTGAGTGACGGCCTGAGGTGTATAATGCTGAGTGACGGCCTGAGGTGTATAATGTTGAGAGAGGGCCTAAGGTCTGTAATGGTGAGTGAGGGGCTGAGTGAGGAGCTGAGGTGTATAATGCTGAGTGAGGCGCTGAGGTGTATAATGCTGAGTGAGGCGCTGAGGTGTATAATGCTGAGTGAGGCGCTGAGGTGTATAATGCTGAGTGAGGAGCTGAGGTGTATAATGCTGAGTGAGGAGCTGAGGTGTATAATGCTGAGTGAGGGCCTGAGGTGTATAATGCTGAGTGAGGAGCTGAGGTGTATAATGCTGAGTGAGGGCCTGAGGTGTATAATGCTGAGTGAGGGCCTGAGGTGTATAATGCTGAGTGAGGGCCTGAGGTGTATAATGCTGAGTGAGGAGCTGAGGTGTATAATGCTGAGTGAGGCGCTGAGGTGTATAATGCTGAGTGAGGAGCTGAGGTGTATAATGCTGAGTGAGGGCCTGAGGTGTATAATGCTGAGTGAGGAGCTGAGGTGTATAATGCTGAGTGAGGGCCTGAGGTGTATAATGCTGAGTGAGGGCCTGAGGTGTATAATGCTGAGTGAGGGCCTGAGGTGTATAATGCTGAGTGATGGCCTTAGGTGTATAATGCTGAGAGAGGGCCTGAGGTTTGTAATGGTGATTGAGGGTCTGAGTGAGGAGCTGAGGTGTGTAATGCCGTGTGAGGGCCTGAGGCGTATAATGCTAAGTGAGGCGTTGAGGTGTATAATGCTGAGTGTTGAGCTGAGGTGTATAATGCTGAGTGAGGCGCTGAGGTGTATAATGCTGAGTGAGGGCCTGAGGTGTATAATGCTGAGTGAGGAGCTGAGGTGTATAATGCTGAGTGAGGAGCTGAGGTGTATAATGCTGAGTGAGGGCCTGAGGTGTATAATGCTGAGTGAGGAGCTGAGGTGTATAATGCTGAGTGATGGCCTAAGGTGTATAATGGTGAGAGAGGGCCTGAGGTTTGTAATGGTGATTGAGGGTCTGAGTGAGGAACTGAGGTGTATAATGCTGAGTGAGGGCCTGAGGTGTGTAATGCCGTGTAAGGGCCTGAGATGTATAATGCTGAGTGGCGTGGCATACTCCCGCAACCTAGGGAAATGGGTCGCGGCACTGTCACCGAGCAGGGACCCCACTAGACTACCAGGGCAATAGATCACAGGTCGGGTGTACTAACGTCCCATTTAATAAGGCTCGCTAGTAGCTGGTGAGGAAGACCAGCTTAGGGGAGCTGGCACTTGACCTGTAGCCTCTCCCCGGCCCAGGGCGACATCTACTGCAGATTTTCCCGCCCTTTAGCTACCACACTCCCTGACTGAGACACTGGGCGACATCTTATAAGCATAGTTGCGGCTAGTCTCTGGGACTGCAGGGCAAGGTCTCCCTTGTAAAGTTTCCTGCATATAGCGCTGTGACTTTACAAACACTTGCGTATTCTACATGTCTTTATACAGTGTTAGTTAAGAAAAAGTGTACCTATTACAGAATATTTTGACGAGTATTTTGATATATACCTCCGGTCTAGGACCGTGCTGTGTTTTTTATATTTATATATACCATACTTGCCTACTCTGACTCTCCCGGCCCCCCGGAAGAGCAGGCAAGTCTCCCGGCTTCTGGGGTCCCTCCTGCCCGGTCGCCCACTTAGCAAGTAAAGTGGGCGGTCCGGGCAGGCGATGACGCGATTTTTGTTGAATCGCATCATCATAGCCACGCCCCCTGCAGTATAATGCCAGTAATAGCGGCATTACACATTGGGGGAGTGGCTTAAATGACGCGATACACCAGCCCTGCCCCACCCCATCTCCGCCCTGCCCCTTTCTACCTCTGGCCCGCCACCCTCTGCTCATCACGTAACTGCCCCCCCCCCCCCCCCCCCCCCCCCTGTAGAGCCGACCTGGCTGCTCTCTCCTGGAGAGAGCAGCCATAAAGTCGGTAAGTATGACATATACTAGTACAGTGCAGTTTCATTGTCATAATAATTATCTACATTGCCTGTGACTGTATGTGCCTGTATCTGCTGTGTGGTTTCACTTTCAGTGTTTCCCAGATATATCTATCACTATATTCTGTACCCTAAGGGACTAGGTGCGTCAGGGTCATATATATAGTGCGTCACAGTATTTACCTATTATGTGTATTCTACTGTGTACTCAGTCACATAATACCGGATTTATTTGCTGGTGTTGTGTACTGTGTCTACAGTCACATTCTAACGGATTTATTCGCAGGTATTGTACTCTGGCTTTATCGTACTAACTCGCTCTGTTGTTGCATTTGTGTACAATATCTCACAAGAAGGGCAGTAAGTCTATGGACGCTCCTGCATCATGCAGAGCATGCGCAAAAGATTTACCAGAGGGGAAAGCTGTGTTTGATGGTCTGTGTACTATGGGGGTAATTCCAAGTTGATCGCAGCAGGAAATTTTTTAGCATTTAGGCAAACCATGTGCACTGCAGGGGGTAGGGGTGGGGGGCAGATATAACATGTGCAGAGAGAGATAGATTTGGGTGTGGTGAGTTCAATCTGCAATCTAAAATGCAGTGTAAAAATAAAGCAGCCAGTATTTATCCTGCACAGAAACAAAATAACCCACCCAAATCTAACTCTCTCTGCAAATGTTATATCTGCCCCCCCCCCCCCTGCAGTGCACATGGTTTAGCCCAACTGCTAAAACATTTCCTGCTGCGATCAACTTGGAATTACCCCCTATGTATCATACATCTCCCAGTCAGTCCGCAGTTCCTATAACCAATCAGGAGCCACCCTGGGCTACGTTCACAAACCTACTGGGTACTCTGGTGGAACGCCTTACGCCTCCTATGGGACCACCTATGCCATTACAGCTACAAATTGTCACTATGGGTAATCCGCCTTAGGTGGAAAATTTGTCTAGTGGTGTCGTCCACTCTGCCTGTCACCACTGTCACTTCACTGAAGGAACCAACAGATAAGTGTGTGGAGGGATGCCTGAAATCTATTTTCTCTGACGTCCTAGTGGATGCTGGGAACTCCGTAAGGACCATGGGGAATAGCGGCTCCGCAGGAGACTGGGCACAAAAGTAAAAGCTTTAGGACTACCTGGTGTGCACTGGCTCCTCCCCCTATGACCCTCCTCCAAGCCTCAGTTAGATTTTTGTGCCCGGCCGAGAAGGGTGCACACTAGGGGCTCTCCTGAGCTTCTTAGTGAAAGTTTAAGTTTAGGTTTTTTATTTTCAGTGAGACCTGCTGGCAACAGGCTCACTGCATCGAGGGACTAAGGGGAGAAGAAGCGAACTCACCTGAGTGCAGAGTGGATTGGGCTTCTTAGGCTACTGGACACCATTAGCTCCAGAGGGACCGAACACAGGCCCAGCCTCGGAGCTCGGTCCCAGAGCCGCGCCGCCGGCCCCCTTACAGAGCCAGAAGCAAGAAGAGGTCCGGAAAAATCGGCGGCAGAAGACATCAGTCTTCAACAAGGTAGCGCACAGCACTGCAGCTGTGCGCCATTGTTACTCAGGCACACTTCACACTCCGGTCACTGAGGGTGCAGGGCGCTAGGGGGGGGCGCCCTGAGCAGCAATGTAAAACACCTTGGCTGGCATAAATACACCACATATAACCCCCAGGGCTATATGGATGTATTTTAAGCCCTGCCAGAACTCACCAAAAAAGCGGGAGAAAAGGCAGCCGAGAAGGGGGCGGAGCCTATCTCCTCAGCACACGGGCGCCATTTTCCATCACAGCTCTGCTGGAAGGACGTCTCCCTGACTCTCCCCTGCAGTCCTGCACTACAGAAAAGGGTAAAAAAGAGAGGGGGGCACTAATTTGGCGCAGTTTTGATACTAACAGCAGCTATAAAGGGAAAAGCACATTTTATAGTGGTATTCCTGTCTATATATAGCGCTCTGGTGTGTGCTGGCATACTCTCCCTCTGTCTCCCCAAAGGGCTAGTGGGGTCCTGTCCTCTATCAGAGCATTCCCTGTGTGTGTGCGGTGTGTCGGTACGATTGTGTCGACATGTTTGAGGAGGAAAATGAGATGGAGGCGGAGCAATTGCCTATTATACAGTTGTCACCCCCCAGGGAGTCGACACCTGAGTGGATGAGCTTATGGAAGGAATTACGTGACAGTGTCAGCTCTTTACGACAGACAGTTGACGACATGAGACAGCCGGCTACTCAGCTTGTGCCTGTCCAGGGGTCTCAAACGCCATCAGGGGCTTTAAAACGCCCGTTACCTCAAATGGCAGACACAGACACGGATACTGACTCCAGTGACGATGATGAGGAGACATACGTGACTTCCACTAGGGCCACACGTTACATGATTGAAGCAATGAAAAATGTATTGCATATCTCTGATAATACAAGTACCACTAAAAAGGGTATTATGTTTGGTGAGAAAAAACTGCCTGTAGTTTTTCCTGTATCCGAGGAATTAAATGAAGTGTGTGATGAGGCGTGGGTTTCCCCCGATAAAAAACTGATAATTCCTAAAAGGTTATTGGCATCGTACCCTTTCCCGCCAGAGGATAGGGCACGTTGGGAAACACCCCCTAGGGTGGATAAAGCGCTCACACGCTTGTCTAAACAGGTAGCACTACCCTCTCCTGATACGGCCGCCCTAAAGGAACCTGCCAATAGAAAGCTGGAGAATATCCTAAAATGTATATACTCTCACACGGGTGTTATACTGCGACCAGCAATCGCCTCAGCCTGGATGTGCAGTGCGGGCCTGGCGTGGTCGGATTCCCTGACTGAAAATATTGATACCCTAGATAGGGACAGTATATTACTGACTATAGAGCATTTGAAGGATGCATTTCTATATATGCGTGATGCACAGAGGGATATTTGCCGACTGGCATCAAGAGTTAGCGCGCTGTCCATTTCTGCAAGAAGAGGTTTATGGACGCGGCAGTGGTCAGGCGATGCGGATTCTAAAAGGCACATGGAAGTATTGCCTTATAAGGGGGAGGAGTTATTTGGGGTAGGTCTATCAGACCTGGTAGCCACGGCAACTGCTGGAAAATCCACATTTTTACCCCAGGTAGCTTCTCAACCTAAAAAGACGCCGTATTATCAGGCGCAGTCCTTTCGGCCCCATAAGGGCAAGCGGGCAAAAGGCGCCTCATTTCTGCCCCGTGGCAGAGGGAGAGGGAAAAGGCTGCAACAAACAGCCAGTTCCCAGGAACAAAAGCCCTCTCCCGCCTCCGCAAAGTCCTCAGCATGACGCTGGGGCTTTACAAGCGGACTCAGGCACGGTGGGGGCCCGTCTCAAGAAGTTCAGTGCGCAGTGGGCCCACTCGCAAGTGGACCCCTGGATCCTTCAAGTGGTATCTCAGGGGTACAAATTGGAATTCGAGACGTCTCCCCCTCGCCGTTTTCTAAAGTCTGCTTTACCGACGTCTCCCTCAGACAGGGAGGCAGTATTGGAAGCCATTCACAAGCTGTATTCCCAGCAGGTGATAATCAAGGTACCCCTCCTACAACAGGGAAAGGGGTACTATTCCACACTATTTTTGGTACCGAAGCCGGACGGCTCGGTGAGACCAATTTTAAACCTAAAATCCTTGAACACTTACATACAAAGGTTCAAATTCAAGATGGAGTCACTCAGAGCAGTGATTGCAAACCTGGAAGAAGGGGACTATATGGTGTCTCTGGACATCAAAGATGCTTACCTACATGTCCCAATTTACCCTTCTCACCAAGGGTACCTCAGGTTTGTGGTACAGAACTGTCACTATCAGTTTCAGACGCTGCCGTTTGGATTGTCCACGGCACCCAGGGTCTTTACCAAGGTAATGGCCGAAATGATGATACTCCTTCGAAGGAAGGGAGTTTTAGTTATCCCTTACTTGGACGATCTCCTGATAAGGGCAAGATCCAGGGAACAGTTGGAAGTCGGGGTAGCACTATCTCAGATAGTGCTGCGCCAGCACGGTTGGATTCTCAATATTCCAAAATCACAGCTGATCCCGACGACACGACTTCTATTCCTAGGGATGATCCTGGACACAGTCCAGAAAAAGGTGTTTCTCCTGTAGGAGAAAGCCAGGGAGTTATCCGAGCTAGTCAGAAATCTCCTAAAACCAGGCCAAGTCACAGTGCATCAATGCACAAGGGTCCTGGGAAAGATGGTGGCTTCTTACGAAGCAATCCCATTCGGCAGATTCCACGCAAGAACCTTCCAGTGGGATCTGCTAGACAAATGGTCCGGGTCGCATCTTCCGATGCATCAGCGGATAATCTTGTCACCAAGGACAAGGGTGTCTCTCCTGTGGTGGTTGCAGAGTGCTCATCTTCTAGAGGGCCGCAGATTCGGCATTCAGGACTGGGTCCTGGTGACCACGGATGCCAGCCTGAGAGGCTGGGGAGCAGTCACACAGGGAAGAAATTTCCAGGGCTTGTGGTCAAGCCTGGAGACATTACTTCACATAAATATCCTGGAGCTAAGGGCCATCTACAATGCTCTAAGCCTAGCAAGGCCTCTGCTTCAAGGTCAGCCGGTGTTGATCCAGTCAGACAACATCACGGCAGTCGCCCACGTAAACAGTCAGGGCGGCACAAGAAGCAGGAGGGCAATGACAGAAGTTGCAAGGATTCTCCGCTGGGCGGAAAATCATGTGATAGCACTGTCAGCAGTGTTCATTCCGGGAGTGGACAACTGGGAAGCAGACTTCCTCAGCAGACACGACCTCCACCCGGGGGAGTGGGGACTTCACCCAGAAGTCTTCCACATGATTGTGAACCGTTGGGAAAAACCAAAGGTGGACATGATGGCGTCCCGCCTCAACAAAAAACTAGACAGGTATTGCGCCAGGTCAAGGGACCCTCAGGCAATAGCTGTGGACGCTCTGGTAACACCGTGGGTGTACCAGTCAGTGTATGTGTTCCCTCCTCTGCCTCTCATACCCAAGGTACTGAGAATCATAAGAAGGAGAGGAGTAAGGACTATACTCGTGGCTCCGGATTGGCCAAGAAGGACTTGGTACCCGGAACTTCAAGAGATGCTCAGAGGACCCGTGGCCTCTACCTCTAAGAAAGGACCTGCTCCAGCAGGGGCCCTGTCTGTTCCAAGACTTACCGCGGCTGCGTTTGACGGCATGGCGGTTGAACGCCGGATCCTGAAGGAAAAAGGCATTCCGGATGAAGTCATCCCTACCCTGATCAAAGCCAGGAAGGATGTAACCGTACAGCATTATCACCGTATTTGGCGTAAATATGTTGCGTGGTGCGAGGCCAGGAAGGCCCCTACAGAGGAATTTCAACTGAGTCGTTTCCTGCATTTCCTGCAAACAGGACTGTCTATGGGCCTAAAACTAGGGTCCATTAAGGTTCAAATTTCGGCCCTGTCGATTTTCTTCCAGAAAGAACTGGCTTCAGTTCCTGAAGTTCAGACGTTTGTCAAGGGGGTACTGCATATACAGCCTCCTTTTGTGCCTCCAGTGGCACCTTGGGATCTCAATGTAGTTTTGGGGTTCCTAAAATCACATTGGTTTGAACCACTCTCCACTGTAGACTTAAAATATCTCACTTGGAAAGTGGTAATGCTGTTAGCCCTGGCTTCAGCCAGGCGTGTCTCAGAATTGGCGGCTTTATCCTATAAAAGCCCTTACCTAATTTTTCATACGGACAGGGCAGAATTGAGGACTCGTCCTCAATTTCTCCCTAAGGTGGTTTCAGCGTTTCACTTGAACCAGCCTATTGTGGTACCTGCGGCTACTAGGGACTTGGAGGACTCCAAGTTGCTGGACGTAGTCAGGGCCCTGAAAATATATGTTTCCAGGACGGCTGGAGTCAGGAAATCTGACTCGCTGTTTATCCTGTATGCACCCAACAAGCTGGGTGCTCCTGCTTCTAAGCAAACTATTGCTCGTTGGATTTGTAGTACAATTCAGCTTGCACATTCTGTGGCAGGCCTGCCACAGCCAAAATCTGTAAAAGCCCATTCCACAAGGAAGGTGGGCTCATCTTGGGCGGCTGCCCGAGGGGTCTCGGCTTTACAACTTTGCCGAGCAGCTACTTGGTCAGGGGCAAACACGTTTGCTAAATTCTACAAATTTGATACCCTGGCTGAGGAGGACCTTGAGTTCTCTCATTCGGTGCTGCAGAGTCATCCGCACTCTCCCGCCCGTTTGGGAGCTTTGGTATAATCCCCATGGTCCTTACGGAGTTCCCAGCATCCACTAGGACGTCAGAGAAAATAAGAATTTACTTACCGATAATTCTATTTCTCGTAGTCCGTAGTGGATGCTGGGCGCCCATCCCAAGTGCGGATTGTCTGCAATACTTGTACATAGTTATTGTTACAAAAATCGGGTTATTATTGTTGTGAGCCATCTTTTCAGAGGCTCCTCTGTTATCATGCTGTTAACTGGGTTCAGATCACAGGTTGTACGGTGTGATTGGTGTGGCTGGTATGAGTCTTACCCGGGATTCAAAATCCTTCCTTATTGTGTACGCTCGTCCGGGCACAGTATCCTAACTGAGGCTTGGAGGAGGGTCATAGGGGGAGGAGCCAGTGCACACCAGGTAGTCCTAAAGCTTTTACTTTTGTGCCCAGTCTCCTGCGGAGCCGCTATTCCCCATGGTCCTTACGGAGTTCCCAGCATCCACTACGGACTACGAGAAATAGAATTATCGGTAAGTAAATTCTTATTTACTACATTACAGGTGCTGTACGTAGAACCACTATTGCAGCCTTTTGGGCTGCAAAAGGAATTGAAGCATGGGTTCAATGCCAGACAATACCTGTCTCACATTACCACCGCTGCCTATTACATTCAGGAGCCATCCTCTAAGGCGTGTGTGCGTCGACTACGTCTGTCCTTGCTCGCCGTATTCCGTGGTTGAGTTCATGAAAAGTTGACCTAGACTCCAAAAAGACCTTGGAGGTACTCCCCTTTAAGGGGGACATTTTGTTTGGGGGAGACTTAAATAAAATTGTGTCTGAATTGGCGGCTGCTAAGACTGCCTTTCTCCCAAATACTAATCCTTCTGCACAGAATGCTAAAGGTACCACTTTTCATTCCTTTCGGCCTCAAGGGAAAGCAAAAGGTCAGCCATACCCGAGTCAATCTCTTGCTCCCAAAACCACTAAGCCCAAGGCAAAGCAGTCCTGGGCTGCCTGTCAGCCTGCTTCTAAACATGACAGTCCTGCCACATGACGGGGCGGGCCTCCCCCTGGGGGACCCCAGGGTGGGAGGCCGACTTCTGCAGTTCACCAAGGTCTGGTTAATGACCACTTCAGAGGCATGGGTGCGAGAAGCTGTCTGTCTCTCACGGGTACGTAGTCTCCTTCAAGAGACTTCCCCCTCGCCAGTTTTACACCACGGTTATCCCTTCGCATCCGTTAAAGGTGCAAGCTTTGCAAAAGGTTGTGAGTTCTCTCCTGAATACAGGAGTGGTAGTGCCGGTTCCTCTGGCCCACAGAGGCAGAGGTTACTACTCAACCCTGTTTCTAGTTCTGAAACCCAATGGGTCTTTCTGGCATATACTCAACCTCAAATCACTGAACAGGTTTGTGAGAGTGTCCAAGTTCTGTATGGAAACACTGCGCTCAATTATACTGGCTATGGAACCCGGAGTCTATATGGTATCCCTGAATATACAGGATTCGTACCTGCATATACCTATTGCCATGCTGCATCAGCAGTATCTGTAGTTTGCTATTGGCAACCTCTGCTATCGGTTCCAGGCTCTGCCATTTGGACTGGCTACGGTTCCTCGGATCTTCACCAAGGTCATGGCCGTAATGACAGCCCATCTCAGTCTCCAGGCAGTCAGGATCCTGCAGTATCTGGACGACTTGCTGATTCTGGCAAACTCCCACGATGTCTTCCTCAGTCATCTACAACTGACGGTAAGCATCCTACAAGCCCACAGGTGGCTCATCAATTGGAAGAAATCCTCACTGGTCTCAGCTCAGAGCATGGTGCACCTGGGGGCACTCCAGCGTGGCCCAGATGACATTGGTTTTCAGGCCTGCAGGGTCTATCGACAGAGCGACCTCTTCTACTTTCTCGGCGCCCAGTCCTTCTCATACAGGGCCCTTGTCTTTATCCGAACCTGGTCAGGCTGGCTTTGACAACGTGGCTCTTGAGGCATCACTCCTGAGAGCCAAAGGATTCTCTGAGGGGGTCATCCAAACTATGTTAAAAGCCCGCAAACCAGCATCTGCTCGGATTTATTACAGGGTCTGGAATTCTTACTTCACCTGGTGTGCTGATAAGAATTATGATGCATACAGATTCAGAACTTCCAGTATTCTGGCTTTTCTGCAAAGAGGCCTGGATTTAGGCCTTCATCTAGCATCCCTCAAGGTTCACATATCTGCCTTGTCGGTATGGTTTCAGAGAAAAATTGCGTCTGTACCTGACGTTCATACTTTTACCCTGGGTGCCTTACGGATTCAGCCTCCCTTTGACCCTCCTGTGGCTCCATAGGGTCTGTCTGTTGTCCTGAATGCCCTGCGAGAGTCTCCACTTGAACCTCTTGAGAAGGTGGACCTTAAATGGCTCACGGCCAAGGTCTTGTTTTTACTGGCTATTGCCTCTGCAAGAAGGGTGTCGGACTTAGGTGCTTTGTCCTGTCGTCCACCCTTTCTAATATTTAATCGTGACCAGGCAGTTCTTGGAACTCGCCCAGGTTATTTACCTAAGGTAGTGTCATCTTTCCACCTTAACCAAGAGATTGTGGTTCCGGGCTCTTCGTATATATGTGGTTTTCACAAACGTGGCTGACCTGCGAATAAGCAAACCTTGGGCAGATGGATTAGAATGGTGATTGAACATGCTTATGCGCAGGTCTCCCAGCTCCTGCTGCTAATAATGCCCATTCTACTCGGTCTGTTGGACCTTCTTGGGTGGCCCGCCGTGGCGCATCCGTGCAAGGCAGCTACATGGTTCTCTGTGAACACGTTTATTAGGTTCTATACCTTTGATACTTCCGCCTCCCAGGATGCTTCCTTTGGACGCCGGGTTCTCATACCCGCTAAGGCGTGTCCCCTCCCTTGAGGAACTGCTTTAGGACATCCCCGAAGTTTCCCTGTGGAAACCAATGTAACCTGCTGCAGAAAAGGAGAGTTATGGTAGACTTACCATTGTTAACTCTCTTTCTGCGAGGTACATTGGGTTCCACAGGGCTCCCACCCTGACGCACCTAGCTTCTATGGGTTTGTATGGCATTAGCCGCTGGTCCCTACTCTTGTCGTGAGAAAGTGTTTCTATGTGACTGTAGCCGGACAGCCCCTGGTGGCCACATGGACAATGGCGGCCGTGGCACTGAAGGTGTTAACCCCTAGTGCCCAGCGCCATTAGGAGGACAATGGGTGGTTGGCGACACTTTTAAACTGCACTGGCGCTAGGCGCCATCTTTAAATGTATTGTAGGCGCTAGGCGCCAGGTATTTAAATATGTAAATGCTTTAAAATATGTTTTATGACGTGTTTTAACATGTCATATGTCATGCTCTGGGCACAGTGGTAGGATTGCACATTTACAATGCATGCAAATGCCAGCACTTAGAAGGAATGCGTAAGTTATTTTGTTTCTAAAAGGCTTTGACAATTGTTCTTCAGCAACTTGTACATAGCAAGTCATATGTTAATTGTCCTACCGTGTTTCCCCGATAATAAGACACTGTCTTATTATTTTTTTTGGACAGAAAAACACCAGAGGGCTTATTTTCAGGGGAGGGCTTATTTTAATGAACATTGACAGCAATTTTAATAAACAGGTAAATGTGAACAAAAAAAATGTACCTTTATTCAATAATGATCATGTCATCTTCTATCCTCCATGATGCCTCCTGAGTTCTTCTTTTATCCTCCATCATGCCCCCTGAGTGCTTATTTTATCCTCCATCATGCCCCCTGAGTGCTTATTTTATCCTCCATCATGCCCCTTTTATCCTCCATCATGCCCCTTTTATTCTCCTTCATGCCCCTTTTATCCTCCATCATGCCCCCTCACTCCCGCTTACTTACCGGGTTTTTATGTTGTCCTGCCTCAGCTCTCCTCCGCGGCACTGCTCTCAATGGCGCCAGCAAGTAAATCACTGGGGAAGAACAGGATGACGCGCTCACTGCTGCAGCTCTGATTGGATGCAGCTCGGAGCGCGGCGTGCGTTTCACCCCGGGGGGGGGGGGGGGGGGGGGGGAGACGGTGCATACAGAGGGTACCGTAATGTCGCGTGTAGCGCAGGGGATCACCTTCACTACAGTAGCAATCTCAATAGGGCTTATTTTCGGGGGAGGGCTTATTTTAGAGGAATCTTACACAGTAAGGGGAGGGCTTATTTTCGGGATAGGTCTTATTATCGGGGAAACACGGTAGCTAAAGCAGGGTTTCCATTAGCAGGCCTTTTGGTGGGCAAACATTTTTTTTCATGTAAAAACTAAGGGCCCTCATTCCGAGTTGTTCGCTCGGTATTTTTCATCGCATCGCAGTGAAAATCCGCTTAGTACGCATGCGCAATGTTCGCACTGCGACTGCGCCAAGTAACTTTACTATGAAGAAAGTATTTTTACTCACGGCTTTTTCTTCGCTCCGGCGATCGTAATGTGATTGACAGGAAATGGGTGTTACTGGGCGGAAACAGGCCGTTTTATGGGCGTGTGGCTGAAAACGCTACCGTTTCCGGAAAAAACGCAGGAGTGGCCGGAGAAACGGTGGGAGTGCCTGGGCGAACGCTGGGTGTGTTTGTGACGTCAACCAGGAACGACAAGCACTGAAATGATCGCACAGGCAGAGTAAGTCTGGAGCTACTCTGAAACTGCTAAGTAGTTAGTAATCGCATTATTGCGAATACATCGGTCGCAATTTTAAGAAGCTAAGATTCACTCCCAGTAGGCGTAGACTAAGCGTGTGTAACTCTGCTAAATTCGCCTTGCGACCGATCAACATGGAATGAGGGCCAAGGTTTGGAAAGAAGACTGCTTTCAGCATCTCCTGTGGTGTGATAAGTCAAAACTGGTTTTGCATGGAGACACAAGTGGCTGCTAAATCAGATTGTGTTTTACGAATACAAACTAGTGGGTTTCGTGTAACAACAATTAAGATTTCCTAGGCAGCATTATGTAGGATGCAGATTTATGTTTAACTTATAAGAACGTTGTCTATGTGTGAGAGGATGAATGCAATTGAAATTCAAGTTATATTTACATTTGTGAAAGAGACAGGAACATGTTAATCAGATTGTGTTTGGGAAAGCCACTGGTTTGTTTATATATGAAAAGGAGCAGAACATTGCGTTATCCGATTCTTAACTTTTGAAATGTAACTTGTATTTATTTATATTTTGTGCGATAACATGATTGGTTGGAGAAGACAGGGAGGGCTTACCCCCCTGTGGTACTGTGTGTAGAATTGAGATAAAAAGAGGAAGCCTGTGGGCCTCCAGAGTGTATTATACCAACTACTTTCTGCTGTGAACATCTTGCTGTATGCAGTTTCCCCTAGCAATAGGGAAGAGTACTCTTTAGAACAGAGCTGGCCAAACCAGTCCTCGAGATCTACCAACAGTTCACATTTTCCAGACCACCTAGCTGATGCTCAGGTGTAGTCATTACTAATTAAGATGTGCTGCATTCATTCCTAACTGACAATTCTACAGATCTCCAGGCGGCCTGGAAAACATGAACTGTTGGTAGATCTTGAGGACCGGTTTGGCCAGCTCTGCTTTAGAACTATTGCAAATAAACATAATTTATCTCAAGAAGACCGCTTCATCTTGTGACCTGCAGGGCTAGGCGAAACCTAGCTCCGTTCTCCGGCTGTCCAGGGTGTAACCAGCGTCTCCAAGCTCCGCCTCCAGCCAGCTACCGGTAGAGGCCTAGTCAAGCGACTAGTGGGGATTCGTCAACACCACACAAGTGTGGTAAGGAGGCGTGTCGATGCATACAGAGCAGAACCATGGTTCCAAACGCCACGGCAGGTTAGGAGTTTGGTGGTGGCCGTGTAACCCGCCCACTACGCAGTGGGTGAAGTCAGTAACAGGCGGTTACTGGCGGTAAGCGGGAATCCCCTTTGTGGCCAGGTCCGGTGTGACCTAAACATCCATTCTGTGTACTGGGGACAGGACGCGAAAGCAGTGAGGGCTTTCGTACGGGACCGTTCGGTCACACTAACATCTACCTTCTCTCTTACTTGCTCCTGCGTTGGATCGTTTAACGAAACTGAGCTCACAGTGCCTGGAGGCGGAGTTATAGAGGAGGCCCCAATGCATCCTGGGACAGCCTAGAGCTTTAGCCTGTTGGTGCCTCTGGATTAAGATCCACTCTACACCCTGATGTTTCCCTGTGGAACCCAATGTATCTTGCGGAGTGTTAACAACGGTAAATCTACCATAACTCTCCTCTTCATCCCCTTAGGGGAGGTTTATTAAAATCCTAATTACGTTGTTTTCCTATTTTCCATCTAAATAATACTTATGTTCAATTTCAGCTTCCTAACATATCGGGAAGTAAGAGAATTAGTGATGAGTCAGTCGGTCAGTTAGTGAGTGAGGGCTTTCGCATATATATATATATATATATATAAAGTCTGGCTCTGGTACTAGCCAGTGCCTCATGAGCCATTTAGGTCACCTCACATCCCTGATATGTTATGGTGTACCATGACTCATAGTTGGCATGTCTAGCACTCTAGGTCTCTCCCAACCAGGGCTATAACAAGGGGTAAGTAGGTGGTGCTGCCGAGCAGGGCCTAGGGCCCTGTGGCACCTGTATTTGGTATCAGGGTGCCTGGAAAGCTGCCCCCTGGAGCGTACTAAGGACACTCCGGGTGCCTAGCTTCTCCCTGGTCACTGTAGCATGCCACCTCAGGACCGCCTGGTGCGCCCAAAGGATGCTTCAATTCTCCCTGGTCCCGAATCTTTTCCTTTGTCCTGGCCCCTCATTATGATCTCATACGTTCAGGGTTAGGGCTTTCACAGGACACATTTTCACCCTGCTCCAAGCCCAATCTTCTTTTAAAAAAAACCTAAAACCCTTTAATGCTATAGTATATTGCCACTGGTGTGTGCAGCAGACAAACCTCCTAACAATCTTGGGAGTTGGGACAAAAGTCCTGTCAGAATTATTGGGTTGGCCAGAACTTGGTTGACTCCATATAGCCGACAAGCAGTAGGTCGAAAGGGTAAATAGGTCTACATCAAAAAGGTAGGTGCCACAAAAGGTCGACGTGGAAATGGTCAACACAAAAGGGTCGGCAAAAAAAGGTGCAATTTACGCCTGGCATTAACCATGTAACAATTAGTGATGTGCACCGGAAATTTTTCGGGTTTTGTGTTTTGGTTTTGGATTCATTTCCACGGCCGTGTTTTGGATTCGGACGCGTTTTGGCAAAACCTCCATGAAATTTTTTGGGCGGATTCGGGTGTTTTTTTTTTACAAAAAACCCTCAAAAACAGCTTAAATCATAGAATTTGGGGGTCATTTTGATCCCATAATATTATTAACCTCAATAACCATAATTTCCACTCATTTCCAGTCTATTCTGAACACCTCACACCTCACAATATTATTTTTAGTCCTAAAATTTGCACCGAGGTCGCTGGATGGCTAAGGTAAGCGACCCAAGTGGTCGACACAAACACCTGTCCCATCTAGGAGTGGCACTGCAGTGTCAAACAGGATGGCAGATTTAAAAAATAGTCCCCAAACAGCACATGATGCAAAGAAAAAAAGAGGTGCAATGAGGTAGCTGTGTGACTAAGCTAAGCGACCCAAGTGGCCGACACAAACACCTGGCCCATCTAGGAGTGGCACTGTAGTGTCAGACAGGATGGCAGATTTAAAAAATAGTCCCCAAACAGCACATGATGCAAAGAAAAAAAGAGGTGCAATGAGGTAGCTGTGTGACTAAGCTAAGCGACCCAAGTGGCCGACACAAACACCTGGCCCATCTAGGAGTGGCACTGCAGTGTCAGACAGGATGGCAGATTTAAAAAACAGTCCCCAAACAGCACATGATGCAAAGAAAAAAAGAGGTGCAATGAGGTAGCTGTGTGACTAAGCTAAGCGACCCAAGTGGCCGACACAAACACCTGGCCCATCTAGGAGTGGCACTGTAGTGTCAGACAGGATGGCAGATTTAAAAAATAGTCCCCAAACAGCACATGATGCAAAGAAAAAAAGAGGTGCAATGAGGTAGCTGTGTGACTAAGCTAAGCGACCCAAGTGGCCAACACAAACACCTGGCCCATCTAGGAGTGGCACTGCAGTGTCAGACAGGATGGCAGATTTAAAAAATAGTCCCCAAACAGCACATGATGCAAAGAAAAAAAAGAGGTGCAATGAGGTAGCTGTGTGGCTAAGCTAAGCGACCCAAGTGGCCGACACAAACACCTGGCCCATCTAGGAGTGGCACTGCAGTGTCAGACAGGATGGCAGATTTAAAAAAATAGTCCCCAAACAGCACATGATGCAAAGAAAAAAAGAGGTGCAGTGAGGTAGCTGTGTGGCTAAGCTAAGCGACCCAAGTGGCCGACACAAACACCTGGCCCATCTAGGAGTGGCACTGCAGTTTTCTAGCGAGAGGATGAGTGCTTCCATCCTCATGTGAATCTGAACCACTAGCCATGAACATAGGCCAGGGCCTCAGCCGTTCCTTTCCACTCCGTGTCGTAAATGGCATATTGGCAAGTTTACGCTTCTCATCAGACGCTTTTAATTTTGATTTTTGGGTCATTTTACTGAACTTTTGTAGTATACTTGACGACACAGAGGTAGAGCAATGGACTACTGTACCGTACTGCTATATATATATATATACTGGTGGTCACAGCAACATTCTGCACTGTCCCCTCCTACTATATACTGCACACAACTGAAATGCAGCACAGGTATAGATGCATAGTATACTTGACGAAACAGAGGTAGAGCAGTGGACTACTGTACCGTACTGCTATATATATACTGGTGGTCACAGCAACATTCTGCACTGTCCCTTCCTACTATATACTGCGCACAACTAAAATGCAGCACAGGTATGGATGCATAGTATACTTGACGACACAGAGGTAGAGCAGTGGACTACTGTACCGTACTGCTATATATATATACTGGTGGTCACAGCAACATTCTGCACTGTCCCCTCCTACTATATACTGCGCACAACTAAAATGCAGCACAGGTATGGATGCATAGTATACTTGATGACACAGAGGTAGAGCAGTGGACTACTGTACCGTACTGCTATATATATACTTGTGGTCACAGCAACATTCTGCACTGCTGTCCCCTACTACTATATACTGCGCACAACTAAAATGCAGCACAGGTATGGATGCATAGTATACTTGATGACACAGAGGTAGAGCAGTGGACTACTGTACCGTACTGCTATATATATACTGGTGGTCACAGCAACATTCTGCACTGTCCCCTCCTACTATATACTGCGCACAACTAAAATGCAGCACAGGTATGGATGCATAGTATACTTGACGACACAGAGGTAGAGCAGTGGACTACTGTACCGTACTGCTATATATATACTGGTGGTCACAGCAACATTCTGCACTGTCCCCTCCTACTATATACTGTGCACAACTAAAATGCAGTACAGGTATGGATGCATGGTATACTTGACGACACAGAGGTAGAGCAGTGGACTACTGTACCGTACTGCTGTATATATACTGATGGTCACAGCAACATTCTGCACTGTCCTCCTACTATATACTACAATGCAGCACAGATATGGAGCGTTTTTCAGGCAGAGAACGTAGATATTTTCAGCACACTGAGCACAGATATTTGCAAGCACACTGAGCACAGATATTTGCAGCACACTGAGCACAGATATGGAGCGTTTTTCAGGCAGAGAACGTAGATATTTGCAAGCACACTGAGCACAGATATTTGCAGCACACTGAGCAGATATTTGCAGCACACTGAACACAGAAACTGAGAGAACGCAGCCACGTCCTCTCGCTATCATCTCCAAAGCACGAGTGAAAATGGCGGCGACGCGCGACTCCTTATATAGAATACGAATCTTGCGAGAATCCGACAGCGGGATGATGACGTTCGGGCGCGCTCTGGTTAACCGAGCAAGGCGGGAAGATTCGAGTCTGCCTCGGAACCGTGTAAAATGGGTGAAGTTCGGGGGGGTTCGGATCCCGAGGAACCGAACCCGCTCATCACTAGTTACAATGCAAGAGGTGTAAAAGCATTTCCTGCATGCAAGAGAAACACTGGCTGTTTGTGCATGAAATGACCAAATACTGGGCAGCTTTGTTTTTAAGCTGAAATGTAGAAATAAGATATATTTTAGATCTCTCTGACCTGCAGTGCGTCTTGGTTTTTCCTTTTTGTCTTTGCTTACACCTCACTGATCAGGCCCACTGTGTGAAAGTCTGTGAACCTATTACATTTGTCAAATGTGCTTATCTTCCCACTCCTAATAGTAGATAGCATCATGGAACAACTAAGGCTCGGTAATGGTACTTTTTTGTCTTGGTTGAGAAATACAAGTCTGATTTTCCAGTTAATAAGATAGTACGGGCCTGAATCTGAACTTTAGGCAGCGCCATTGTTCATGTAGTTGAGCCATTATTTGCAACTGCGTATGCAAGTAATATCTTGAGAACCATTACGGCACATGCATTACAGACAGCGATGCTGCTGCCATCAATTCAGACACTTTCAGAAATGTGGCGGGAAAAAATGCTTGGCGTTCCTGAGGTGGCTTGATGGTGGCTCACTGGCGTATCTACATTGGGTGCAGGGTGTGCGCTGCACACTGGACCCTGAGTCAGTGTGTGTGTGTGTGTGTGTGTGGGGGGGTACACTGTGCACCCAGCATCCATGATCTTTACCACTTACCTCCACGTAGTTCCAGTTGACAGCAGCAGCGCTGCACATATCATCGGGAAACTTAGACGGCGGACATTTTCCCAGTGATCTGTTCACGCACAGTAGAAAAATCTCTGGGAAAATGAACGCCATGCAATTTTCCCAGAGACCTGTGCATGCACAGTAGCACCAGAGTCTACTAGTGCTTGTGCCGCCGACTAGAGAGGACGGGGCCTGGACGGAGGCTGCACACGAGCCCCCTTTTCACTTAATATGCCCACAAAGTGGATACTAGTGCATGCAAATATAGGATGTTTAGTGGGCATATTATGGGATTGTCGCATGCGCGTTAGTAAAGGAGGCTGCATTCGCAGACACTGCCACAGGCATGAGAGGCAGTGCTCAGGTGTAGAAGTTGCACCTGCCATAGGACTGGTACAGGTTTCGATGGTGCAACTGATGGTGGTGTGTAAGGACACACCAAGTGGTATTACAGTGTGCTTGGGCATTAAAAGTAGGCGTCACATGGGGCCTGATTCAGATGTGGTTAGAGGTATGCCCTGATGCACAAAATACAGATGTTTGCTACTTTGTGCATGCGCAGGACCCGTTCTGTGCATGTGCGAGTGGGTCATGCAACACAGGATGCAGAGACTGCATCAGACTGTCAGTGATTTGCAGTCTAAATGCCATTTGGAGGTGGCGACGGTCTCCATTTCTCCAAACAGAGGCATTCACCGCCGCTGTGGGGGGAGGGAAAATGCCAGGATCTCGCCAGAGGATGGAGATTTCCTGGCCTCTGTGTAGGACCTCCAGCAGCCAGCTTGTGCGACTCCATGGGTCATGCAGCCGGCCGATGGTCCCGGGGAAGATACTGCGTCCTTGGACGCAGCTCGGATTAGTAATGCAGCAGGACACTCCCTGCTGCATTGCCACTTTGTAGTACCCCATAGTACACATTGGGGGGAATTCAAATGTTTGAAAAGTCGGTTGGGTGTCTGTCTTCTCCTGTCTATTAGATAGGAAAATACACACACCCAACTGACTTTTCAAACAATTGTATACCCCCCATTATGCCACTTTGTAGTGCCCCATAGTACACATTATGTCACTTTGTAGTGACCCATAGTACTCATTATGCCACTTTGTAGTGCCCCTCAGATCATATTATGCCACTTTGTAATGCCCCATAGTACACATTATGCCACTTTGTAGTGCCCTATAGTACACATTATGCCACATTGTAGTGCCCTACAGCACACACTATGCCACATTGTAGTGCCCCATAGTACACATTATGCCACTTTGTAGTGTCCCATAGTACACATTATGCCACTTTGTAGTGCACTTTTAATCACATTATGCCACATTGTAGTGCCCCATAGTACACACTATGCCACTTTGTAGTGACCCATAGTACACATTATGCCACATTGTAGTGCCCCATAGTACACACTATGCCACTTTGTAGTGACCCATAGTACACATTATGCCACTTTGTAGTGCCCCTCAGATCACATTATGCCACATTGTAGTGCCCCATAGTACACATTATGCCACTTTGTAGTGCCCCATAGTACACATTTTGCCACTTTGTAGTGCACTTTAAAACACATTATGCCACATTGTAGTGCCCCATAGAACACATTATGCCACATTGTAGTACCCCATAGTACACACTATGCCACTTTGTAGTGACCCATAGTACACATTATGCCACTTTGTAGTGCCACATAGTACACATTTTGCCACTTTGTAGTGCACTTTAAAACACATTATGCCACATTGTAGTGCCCCATAGAACACATTATGCCACATTGTAGTACCCCATAGTACACACTATGCCACTTTGTAGTGACCCATAGTACACATTATGCCACTTTGTAGTGCCCCTCAGATTACATTATGCCACTTTGTAGTGCCCCTTAGATTACTTTATGCCATTATTTAGTGCTTATTAGATCACATATAAAAGAGTTGAAGTGACTATTTCTCTAACGTCCTAAGTGGATGCTGGGGACTCTGTAAGGACCATGGGGATTAGCGGCTCAGCAGGAGACTGGGCACAACTAAAGAAAGCTTTAGGACTACCTGGTGTGCACTGGCTCCTCCCACTAAGACCCTCCTCCAGACCTCAGTTAGATTCTTGTGCCCGGCTGAGCTGGATGCACACTAGGGGCTCTCCTGAGCTCCTAGAAAGAAAGTATATTTTAGGTTTTTTATTTTACAGTGAGATCTGCTGGCAACAGACTCACTGCAGCGAGGGACTAAGGGGAGAAGAAGCGAACCTACCTAACTGGTGGTAGCTTGGGCTTCTTAGGCTACTGGACACCATTAGCTCCAGAGGGATCGACCGCATGGAACCGGCCATTGATGTTCGGTCCCGGAGCCGCGCCGCCGGCCCCCTTACAGAGCCAGAAGCAAGAAGAGTCCGGAAAATCGGCGGCAGAAGACATCAGTCTTCACCAAGGTAGCGCACAGCACTGCAGCTGTGCGCCATTGCTCCTCATACACACTTCACACTCCGGTCACTGAGGGTGCAGGGCGCTGGGGGGCGCCCTGAGCAGCAATAAAAACACCTTGGCTGGCAAATATATCACAATATATAGCCCCAGAGGCTATATATGTGATAAATACCCCTGCCAGAATCCATAAAAAAGCGGGAGAAAAGTCAGCGAAAAAGGGGCGGAGCTATCTCCCTCAGCACACTGGCGCCATTTTCTCTTCACAGTGCAGCTGGAAGACAGCTCCCCAGGCTCTCCCCTGTAGTTTTCAGGCTCAAAGGGTTAAAAAGAGAGGGGGGGCACAACATTTAGGCGCAATATTGTTTATACAAGCAGCTATTGGGGGAAAAATCACTCAGTTATAGTGTTAATCCCTGCATTATATAGCGCTCTGGTGTGTGCTGGCATACTCTCTCTCTGTCTCCCCAAAGGACTTTGTGGGGTCCTGTCCTCAGTCAGAGCATTCCCTGTGTGTGTGCTGTGTGTCGGTACGGCTGTGTCGACATGTGGGATGAGGAAGGTTACGTGGAGGTGGAGCAGAGGCCGATAAATGGGATGTCGCCCCCTGTGGGGCCGACACCAGAGTGGATGGATAGGTGGAAGGTATCTACCGACAATGTCAACTTCTTACATAGAAGGCTGGATGACGTAAAACAGCGATGGGACAGACGGCTTCTCAACCCGCGCCTGCCCAGGCGTCTCAAAGGCCATCAGGGGCTCAAAAAAGCGCCCGTTACCTCAGATGGCAGACACAGATGTCGACACGGAGTCTGACTCCAGTGTCGACGAGGTTGAGACATATACACAATCCACTAGAAACATCCGTTACATGATCTCGGCAATGAAAAATGTGTTACGCATTTCTGACATGAACCCAAGTACCACATAAAAGGGGTTTTATTTTGGGGGAGAAAAAGCAGCCAGTGTTTTGTTCCCCCATCAGATGAATGAATGAAGTGTGTACAGTAGCGTGGTTCCCCCGATAAGGAACTGGTAATTTCTAAAAAGTTACTGATGGCGTACCCTTTCCCGCCAGAGGATAGGTCACGTTGGGAGATATCCCTTAGGGTGGATAAGGCGCTCACACGTTTGTCAAAAATGGTGGCACTGCCGTCTTAGGATACGGCCACCTTGAAGGAGCCTGCTGATAAAAAGCAGGAGGCTATCCTGAAGTCTGTATATACACACTCAGGTTATATACTGAGACCTGCAATTGCCTCAGCATAAATAGTGCTGCTGCAGCGTGGTCTGATACCCAGTCAGATAATATTAAAACTCTAAGACAGGGATAATAGTTTGCTAACATAGAGCATATTAAAGACGTCGTCTTAGATATAAAGGATGCACAGAGGGATATTTGCCGGCTGGCATCCAGAATTAATGCAATGTCCATTCTGCCAGGAGGGTATTAGAAACCCGGCAGTGGACAGGTGATGCTGCCTATAAAAGGCACATGGAGATTCTGCCTTATAAGGGTGAGGAATTGTTTGGGGATGGTCTCTGGGACCTCGTATCCACAGCAACAGCTGGGAAGAATTTTTTTTACCTCAGGTTTCCTCACAGCCTAAGAAAGCACTGTATTTTCAGGTACAGTCCTTTCGGCTTCAGAAAAGCAAGCGGGTCAAAGGCGCTTCCTTTCTGCACAGAGACAAGGGAAGAAGGAAAAAGCTGCACCAGCAGCCAGTTCCCAGGATCAAAAATCTTCCCCCGCTTCCTCTGAGTCCACCGTATGACGTTGGGGCTCCACAGGTGGAGACAGGTGCGGTAGGGGCGCGTCTCGGGAACTTCAGGGACCAATGGGCTTGCCCACAGGTGGATCCCTAGGTTCTGCAAATAGTATCACAGGGATACAGGCTGGAGTTCGAGGCGACTCCCCCTCGCCGTTACCTCACCTCAGCCTTGCCTGCTGCCCTCGGAGAAAGGTAGTACTGGCGGCAATTCACAAGCTATACTTCCAGCAGGTGAAATCAAGGTACCCCTCCTTCAACAAGGCCGGGGTTACTATTCCAAAATGTTGTGGTACCGAAACCAGACGGTTCGGTGAGACCCATTCTAAAATTGAAGGCCTTGAACACTTATATACGAAGGTTCAAGTTCAAAATGGAATCGCTCAGGGCGATTATTGCAAGCCTGGAGAATTTCATGGTATCACTGGACATCAAGGATGCTTACCTGCATGTCCCTATTTACCCTCTTCACCAGGAGTACCTCAAAATTGTGGTACAGGATTGTTATTACCAATTCCAGACGTTGCCGTTGGTCGGTCCCCGGCACAGAGGTATTTACCAAGGTAATGGCCGAAATAATTATCCCGTACTTGGACGATCTCCTTATAAAGGCGAGGTCCAGGGAGCAGTTGTTCGGCGGAGTAGCACTATCTCGGGAAGTGCTACAACAGCACGGCTGGATTCTGAATATTCCAAAGTCGCAGCTGGTTCCTACGACGCGTCTACTGTTCCTGGGTATGGTTCTGGACACAGAACAGGATAAAAAGGGTTTCTCCCGGAGAAGTCCAAGGAGTTGTCGTCTCTAGACAGAGACCTCCTAATACGTATACAGGTGTCGGTGCATCAATGCACGCGAGCCCTGGGAAGGATGGTAGCTTCTTACGAAGAAATTCCATTCGCCAGGTCCCATGCAAGGATTTTCCAGTGGGATCTGTTGGACAAGTGGTCCGGGTCGCATCTTCAGATGCATCGGCGGATAACCCTGTCTCCAAGGGCCAGGGTGTCGCTGTTGTGGTGGCTGCAGAGTGCTCATCTTCTAGGGGGCCGCAGATTTGGCATACAGGACTGGGTCCTGGTGACCACGGATGCCAGCCTTCAAGGCTGGGGGGCAGTCACACAGGGAAAAAACTTCCAAGGCTATGGAAAAGTCAGGAGACTTCCCTACACATAAATATTCTGGAACTAAGGGCCATTTACAATGCCCTAAGTCAGGCTAGACCCCTGCTTCAACACCGGCCGGTGCTGATCCAGTCAGACAACATCACGGCGGTCGCTCATGTATACCGACAGGGCGGCACAAGAAGCAGGATGGCGATGGCAGAAGCCACAAGGATTCTCCGATGGGCGGAAAATCATGTGTTAGCACTGTCAGCAGTGTTCATTCCCGGAGTGGACAACTGAGAAGCAGACTTTCTCAGAAGACACGACCTCCACCCGGGAGAGTGGGGACTTCATCCAGAAGTTTTCCAAATGATTGTACACCGTTGGGAAAGGCCACAGGTGGACATGATGGCGTCCCGCCTCAACAAAAAGCTACAAAGATATTGCGCCAGGTCAAGGGACCCTCAGGCGATAGCTGTGGACGCTCTGGTAACACCGTGGGTGTACCAGTCGGTGTATGTGTTCCCTTCTCTGCCTCTCTTACCCAGGGTAATGAGAATAATAAGAAGGAGAGGAGTAAGAACTATACTCATTGTTCCGGGTTGGCCAAGAAGAGCTTGGTAACCAGAACTCCAAGAAATGATCTCAGAGGACCCTTGGCCTCTGCCGCTCAGACAGGACCTGCTGCAGCAGGGGGCCTGTCTGTTCCAAGACGTACCGCGGCTGCGTTTGACGGCATGCCGGTTGAACGCCGGATCCTGAAGGAAAAGGGCATTCTGGAGGAAGTTATCCCTACGCTATTTAAAGCTAGGAAAGAAGTGAACGCAAACCATTATCACCGCATATGGTGGAAATATGTTGCGTGCTGTGAGGCCAGGAAGGCCCAAAGGAGAAATTTCAGCTAGGTCGATTTCTGCACTTCCTACAGTCAGAGGTGACTATGGGCCTAAAATTGGGTTCCATGAAGGTCCAGATTTCGGCTCTATCGATTTTCTTCCAAAATAGAACTGGCTTCACTGCCTGAAGTTCGGACTTTTGTTAAGGGAGTGCTGCATAGTCAGTCCCCGTGTGTACCTCCAGTGGCACCGTGGGATCTCAACGTAGTGTTGGATTTCCTGAAGTCGCATTGAGTTTAGCCACTTAAATCCGTGGAGCTACAATACCTCATGTGGAAAGTGGTCATGCTGTGGGCCTTGGCGTCGGCCAGGCGTGTATCAGAATTGGCGGTTTTGTCATGCAAAAGCCCTTATCTGTATTTTATATGGATAAGGCGGAATTGAGGACTCGTTCCCAATTCCTTCCTAAGGTGGTATCAGTTTTTCATGTGAACCAACCTATTGTGGTGCCTGCGGCTACTTGGGACTTGGAGGATTCCAAGTTTTCTGGACGTAGTCAGGGCCCTGAAAAAATAAGAATTTACTTACCGATAATTCTATTTCTCGGAGTCCGTAGTGGATGCTGGGGTTCCTGAAAGGACCATGGGGAATAGCGGCTCCGCAGGAGACAGGGCACAAAAAAGTAAAGCTTTACTAGGTCAGGTGGTGTGCACTGGCTCCTCCCCCTATGACCCTCCTCCAGACTCCAGTTAGGTACTGTGCCCGGACGAGCATACACAATAAGGGAGGCATTTTGAATCCCGGGTAAGACTCATACCAGCCACACCAATCACACCGTACAACTTGTGATCTAAACCCAGTTAACAGTATGACAACAGAAAGGGCCTCTTAAAGATGGCTCCTTAACAATAACCCGAATTAGTTAACAATAACTATGTACAAGTATTGCAGATAATCCGCACTTGGGATGGGCGCCCAGCATCCACTACGGACTCCGAGAAATAGAATTATCGGTAAGTAAATTCTTATTTTCTCTATCGTCCTAAGTGGATGCTGGGGTTCCTGAAAGGACCATGGGGATTATACCAAAGCTCCCAAACGGGCGGGAGAGTGCGGATGACTCTGCAGCACCGAATGAGAGAACTCCAGGTCCTCCTTTGCCAGGGTATCAAATTTGTAAAATTTTACAAACGTGTTCTCCCCCGACCACGTAGCTGCTCGGCAGAGTTGTAATGCCGAGACCCCTCGGGCAGCCGCCCAAGATGAGCCCACCTTCCTTGTGGAGTGGGCTTTTACAGTTTTAGGCTGTGGCAGGCCTGCCACAGAATGTGCAAGTTGAATTGTGTTACAAATCCAACGAGCAATCGACTGCTTAGAAGCAGGTGCGCCCAACTTGTTGGGTGCATACAATATAAACAGCGAGTCAGATTTTCTGACTCCAGCCGTCCTTGCAATGTATATTTTTAAGGCTCTGACAACGTCCAACAACTTGGAGTCCTCCAAGTCGCTAGTGGCCGCAGGCACCACAATAGGTTGGTTCAGATGAAATGCTGATACCACTTTAGGGAGAAAATGCGGACGAGTCCGCAGTTCTGCCCTATCCGAATGGAAGATTAGATAAGGACTTTTATAAGATAAAGCCGCCAATTCAGATACTCTCCTGGCAGAGGCCAGGGCTAGTAACATAGTCACTTTCAATGTGAGATATTTCAAATCCACCTTTTTCAATGGTTCAAACCAATGGGATTTGAGGAAATCTAAAACTACATTTAGATCCCACGGTGCCACCGGAGGCACCACAGGAGGCTGTATATGCAGTACTCCCTTGACAAAAGTCTGGACCTCAGGGACAGAGGCCAATTCTTTTTGGAAGAATATTGACAGGGCCGAAATTTGAACCTTAATGGATCCCAATTTGAGACCCATAGATAATCCTGATTGCAGGAAATGTAGGAAACGACCCAGTTGGAATTCCTCCGTCGGAACCTTCCGATCCTCGCACCACGCTACATATTTTCGCCAAATGCGGTGATAATGTTTCACGGTGACTTCCTTCCGTGCCTTAATCAAGGTAGGAATGACTTCTTCTGGAATGCCTTTCCCTTTTAGGATCTGGCGTTCAACCGCCATGCCGTCAAACGCAGCCGCGGTAAGTCTTGAAAAAGACAGGGACCCTGCTGTAGCAGGTCCCTTCTCAGAGGTAGAGGCCACGGTTCGTCCGTGAGCATCTCTTGAAGTTCCGGATACCAAGTCCTTCTCGGCCAATCCGGAACCACTAGTATTGTTCTTACTCTTCTTTGCCGTATGATCTTCAATACCTTTGGTATGAGCGGCAGAGGAGGAAACACATACACTGACTGGTACACCCAAGGAGTTACCAGTGCGTCCACAGCTATTGCCTGTGGATCTCTTGACCTGGCGCAATATTTGTCCAGTTTCTTGTTGAGGCGAGACGCCATCATGTCTACAATTGGTCTTTCCCAACGGTCTATTAACATGTTGAAGACTTCTGGATGTAGACCCCACTCTCCCGGATGAAGATCGTGTCTGCTGAGGAAGTCTGCTTCCCAGTTGTCCACGCCCGGGATGAACACTGCTGACAGTGCTATCACGTGATTCTCCGCCCAGCGAAGAATCTTGGCAGCTTCTGCCATTGCACTCCTGCTTCTTGTGCCGCCCTGCCTGTTTACATGGGCGACCGCCGTGATGTTGTCCGACTGAATCAACACCGGCTTTCCTTGCAGGAGAAGTTCCGCCTGGCTTAGAGCATTGTAGATTGCTCTTAGTTCCAGAATGTTTATGTGAAGAGACTTTTCCAGACTCGTCCATACTCCCTGGAAGTTTCTTCCTTGTGTGACTGCTCCCCAGCCTCTCAGGCTGGCGTCCGTGGTCACCAGGATCCAATCCTGAATGCCGAATCTGCGGCCTTCTAATAGGTGAGCCTTCTGCAACCACCACAGAAGTGACACCCTTGTCTTTGGTGACAGGGTTATTCGCAGGTGCATCTGCAGATGCGACCCTGACCATTTGTCCAACAGATCCCTTTGGAATATTCTTGCATGGAATCTGCCGAATGGAATTGCTTCGTAAGAAGCCACCATTTTTCCCAGGACTCTTGTGCATTGATGTACTGACACTTTTCCTGGTTTTAGGAGGTTCCTGACCAGATCGGATAACTCCTTGGCTTTTTCCTCTGGAAGGAAAACCTTTTTCTGAACCGTGTCCAGAATCATTCCTAGGAACAGCAGACGAGTTGTCGGGATTAAATGGGATTTTGGAATATTCAGAATCCACCCGTGTTGTCTTAGCACCTCTTGAGATAGTGCTAAAGCTGTCTCCAGCTGTTCTCTGGACCTTGCCCTTATTAGGAGATCGTCCAAGTATGGGATAACTAATACGCCTTTTCTTCGAAGAAGAATCATCATCTCGGCCATTACCTTGGTAAAGACCCGAGGCGCCGTGGACAATCCGAACGGCAGCGTCTGAAACTGATAGTGACAGTTTTGAACAATGAACCTGAGGTACCCCTGGTGTGCGGGGTAAATCGGAACGTGTAGATACGCATCCTTGATGTCCAAGGATACCATAAAGTCCCCTTCTTCCAGGTTCGCTATCACTGCTCTGAGTGACTCCATCTTGAACTTGAACTTTTTTATGTAGAGGTTCAAGGACTTCAGATTTAGAATAGGCCTTACCGAGCCATCCGGCTTCGGTACCACAAATAGAGTGGAATAATAATACCCCTTTCCTTGTTGTAATAGGGGTACTTTGACTATCACCTGCTGAGCGTACAGCTTGTGAATGGCTTCCAACACCCTCTCCCTTTCGGAAGAGACGGTTGGTAAGGCAGACTTCAGGAAACGATGAGGAGGATCCGTCTCTAATTCCAACCTGTACCCCTGAGATATTATCTGCAGGATCCAGGGGTCTACCTGCGAGTGAGCCCACTGCGCGCTGTAATTTTTGAGACGGCCCCCCACTGTCCCCGAGTCCGCTTGAGAGGCCCCAGCGTCATGCTGAGGTTTTTGCAGGAGCCGGGGAGGGCTTCTGTTCCTGGGAAGGAGCTGCCTGTTGGTGTCTCTTCCCTCTTCCTCTGCCTCGTGGCAGGTACGACAAGCCCTTTGCTCTCTTATTTTTGTAGGAGCGAAAAGGCTGCGGTTGAAAAGTCGGTGCCTTTCTCTGTTGGGGAGTGACTTGAGGTAAAAAAGTGGATTTCCCGGCAGTAGCCGTGGCCACCAAGTCTGATAGACCAACTCCAAATAACTCCTCCCCTTTATACGGCAAAACCTCCATGTGACGTTTTGAATCCGCATCGCCTGTCCACTGTCGTGTCCATAAGGCTCTTCTGGCTGAAATGGACATAGCACTCACCCGAGATGCCAGTGTGCAAATATCCCTCTGTGCATCACGCATATAGATAAATGCATCCTTTATTTGTTCTAACGACAGTAAAACATTGTCCCTATCTAGGGTATCAATATTTTCAATCAGGGATTCTGACCAAACTACTCCAGCACTGCACATCCAGGCAGTTGCTATAGCTGGTCGTAGTATAACACCTGCATGTGTGTATATATTCTTTTGAATAACTTCCATCTTTCTATCTGATGGATCCTTAAGTGCGGCCGTCTCAGGAGAGGGTAACGCCACTTGTTTGGATAAGCGTGTGAGCGCCTTGTCCACCTTAGGGGGTGTTTCCCAGCGCGCCCTAACCTCTGGCGGGAAAGGGTATAATGCCAATAACTTTTTTGAAATTATCAACTTTTTATCAGGAGCAACCCACGCTTCATCACACACGTCATTTAATTCTTCTGATTCAGGAAAAACTGTTTGTAGTTTTTTCACACCATACATAATACCCTGTTTTACGGTATCTGTAGTATCAGCTAAATGTAACGTCTCCTTCATTGCCAAAATCATATAACGTGTGGCCCTACTGGAAAATACGTTTGAATTTCTACCGTCGTCACTGGAATCAGTGCCCGTGTCTGGGTCTGTGTCGACCGACTGAGGCAAAGGGCGTTTTACAGCCCCTGACGGTGTTTGAGGCGCCTGGACAGGCATTAATTGATTGTCCGGCCGCCTCATGTCCTCAACTGACTGTTTAAGGGAAGATAAACCATCACGTAATTCCACAAATAAAGGCATCCATTCTGGTGTCGACCCCCTGGGGGGTGACATCTGCATATTTGGCAATTGCTCCGCCTCCACACCAATATCGTCCTCATACATGTCGACACCACGTACCGACACACACCGCAAACTCACAGGGAATGCTCTAATGAAGACAGGACCCACTAGCCCTTTTGGGGAGACAGAGGGAGAGTCTGCCAGCACACACCACAAAGCGCTATATATACAAGGGATATCCTTATATTAAGTGCTCCCTTATAGCTGCTTTAATATATATATATATATAGCCATTAATGTGCCCCCCCTCTCTGTTTTACCCTGTTTCTGTAGTGCAGTGCAGGGGAGAGACCTGGGAGCCGTTCTGACCAGCGGAGCTGTGACAGAAAATGGCGCCGTGTGCTGAGGAGATAGGCCCCGCCCCTTTTTCGGCGGGTTCTTCTCCCGCTATTTTTCCAGTCAGGCAGGGGTTAAATATCTCCATATAGCCCCTATGGGCTATATGTGAGGTATTTTTAGCCTTGTATAAGGTTTATATTTGCCTCTCAGAGCGCCCCCCCCCAGCGCTCTGCACCCTCAGTGACTGCCCAGTGAAGTGTGCTGAGAGGAAAATGGCGCACAGCTGCAGTGCTGTGCGCTACCTTATGAAGACTGAGGAGTCTTCAGCCGCCGGTTTCCGGACCTCTTCACGCTTCAGCATCTGCAAGGGGGTCGGCGGCGCGGCTCCGGGACCGGACTCCACGGCTGGGCCTGTGTTCGATCCCTCTGGAGCTAATGGTGTCCAGTAGCCAAGCAGCAAATCCACTCTGCATGCAGGTGAGTTTACTACTTTCCCCCTAAGTCCCACGTTGCAGTGATCCTGTTGCCAGCAGGACTCACTGTAAAGAAAAAAAACCTAAACTAAACTTTCTCTAAGCAGCTCTTTAGGAGAGCCACCTAGATTGCACCCTTCTCGTTCGGGCACAAAATCTAACTGGAGTCTGGAGGAGGGTCATAGGGGGAGGAGCCAGTGCACACCACCTGACCTAGTAAAGCTTTACTTTTTTGTGCCCTGTCTCCTGCGGAGCCGCTATTCCCCATGGTCCTTTCAGGAACCCCAGCATCCACTTAGGACGATAGAGAAATATATGTTTCCAGGACGGCTGGAGTCGGAAAGACTGACTCGCTATTTATCCTGTATGCACCCAACAAGCTGGGTGCTCCTGCTTCTAAGCAGACTATTGCTCGCTGGATCTGTAGCACGATTCAACTTGCACATTCTGCGGCTGGACTGCCGCACCCTAAATCTGTAAAAGCCCATTCCACGAGGAAAGTGGGCTCTTCTTGGGCGGCTGCCCGAGGGGTCTCGGCTTTACAAATTTGCCGAGCTGTTACTTGGTCGGGGTCAAACACTCTTGCAAGAGTCTACAAGTTTGATACCCTGGCTGAGGAGGACCTAGAGTTTGCTCATTCGGTGCTGCAGAGTCATCCGCACTCTCCCGCCCGTTTGGGAGCTTTGGTATAATCCCCATGGTCCTTACGGAGTCCCCAGCATCCACTTAGGACGTTAGAGAAAATAAGATTTTACTCACCGGTAAATCTATTTCTTGTAGTCCGTAGTGGATGCTGGGCGCCCATCCCAAGTGCGGATTGTCTGCAATACTTGTATATAGTTATTGCCTAACTAAAGGGTTATTGTTGAGCCATCTGTTGAGAGGCTCAGTTGTTATCATACTGTTAACTGGGTATTGTATCACGAGTTATACGGTGTGATTGGTGTGGCTGGTATGAGTCTTACCCGGGATTCAAAATCCTTCCTATTTGTGTCAGCTCTTCCGGGCACAGTATCCTAACTGAGGTCTGGAGGAGGGTCTTAGTGGGAGGAGCCAGTGCACACCAGGTAGTCCTAAAGCTTTTTTTAGTTGTGCCCAGTCTCCTGCGGAGCCGCTAATCCCATGGTCCTTATGGAGTCCCCAGCATCCACTACGGACTACGAGAAATAGATTTACCGGTGAGTAAAATTTTATTTTTAATTGCTATGGGTCAAAATACCTCCAAGCCTAGTCTAACAGGTTCTAAGAAATGTTTGACAGAAGTCATTGCTGCTAAAGGGGGTTAAATAATTACTATATCTAAAGTCTCCCTACAAAGAAAGACAGGGAATGCCTGTCAGTGAGTTCAGTCATGAGACGAGAAGTGTAGTCCGTGTTTCTGATTAAAGCAGGTTCTCTATTATAAGTGCTAACATTAAAATCAAGCGAATGCAGGACAGTAATCCACAGGCTCTCTCACCACTGTGCCCTGACCTTTTCCTGACATTATTACGCTCTCGCTTTCCCATTTATTCCCCAAGTGCAGAAAGATGACTGAATTACATAATTGGTGTTAAAAGACATTTCCCATCAGTTATCTAATGCTTCTCACATTATTGCCAGAATGAGAGAAAATCACTATGAAGTGGCCGAGCTGTAGATGCATTATTAAGTATTTTCACCAGGGGCCTGGGGAGACGCAGAGAAACCCCCGATCACTATGGCTTTCCCATGATGTCATGTAGGGTCTTCATTTCCTCTACCGTTGCTCATCACCTGTCCCTGTCCAGTTTTACCCCCCCCCCCCCCCTTTATTAGCCTATACCATATGTATGTGACTGGGTGTAATAAATGTAGTGGTCTATTTTTGTTTTAGATTCATTTTAGGTGACGGTGATGTTTTGCGTAATCTAATCTGTTACTCAGTCACACATAAACCACCTATGCAGATTTCCTCACACGTGATAAATGATAAGAAAACGAATACTCCTTTTCTACCGAAAACCTGGGTCATGGTACCAACTCGGGTCAGCCCCTGTTTACACTAACTTAACCCGGGTCGGCGCCAATTATACTGCACCCTGTGCAGTCTTCTTCCCTCTGCTGGCGATTGAAGATGACATCATCTCCAAGCGCCGGTGATACGACTCTCTGCACGCTTGTAAAAGGACCCGGTTAGGTTGACCCAGGTCACCCATTTACACAGCAGCCTTACCCAGGTCCTTCCCGGGTCCAACCCTGCTCGCTACCCTGGTTGGATTCCTGGGTCACTGGACAAGGGTCATTTTTTAGAATCACATTTACCTACTGATCGGAATGTATATGAAGCGTGTGTATTCAGCATCTGTATGCATTACAGGCAAGTCAGAATCAGGCCCACAGGGGTCTATTTACTAAGCCTTGGAGAGAGATAAAATACCAACTAATCAGCTCCTAATTGCCATGTTACAGGCTGTGTTTAAAAAATTACAGTTCGGAACTGGTTGGTTGGTGCTTTATCTCCGTCCACTTTATCTCTCTCCCAGGCTTAGTAAATAGACCCCATAGTTTGGTGGGGCACCCTAGACAGAGCCGGTCACTTGTTTCAGTTATATAGAGCCCTATTTCTGTAATTAAACGGCACTGCTCTAGGGTAACATACGTTATCCCGGCGGGCGGGATGCCGGCTGTTAATATCCTGATGGCGGCATCCTGCCCGACAAAATGCCGGCAGCGAGGCAAGCGCTAAGAGTCCCCTTGCGAGCACGCTACGGTCGCCACGCTCGGTGGCTCGTTGCACTCGCCACAGGATCTATTCCCACTCTGTGGGTGGTGTGGACACTCACGAGTGGGAATGGGCCTGGTGCGCCGGGATTCCGGCTGCCCTCACTGTCTGCTGTCGGGATTTCAGCGGCGGTATCCTGAACGCCGGCATTTTAACTGCATCCCCTGCTCCATAGTCTCTCCTAGCTTCCCTCTTCATACAGCTCTTCCTTGCAGAGCAAAGGCAATGTGTGAGAGAGCCTGACATGTCTTTCTTAACTAGTGACAGGTTCTCTCGAATACTTAAGTAACAGTAGCACCCTACTAGACTGGCATATATTGGAATAAATTCATTTAATGTAACTATTGTATAACTAGTATAAAAAGCATTTGGTTGCAAATCCTTTGTACACAGTAAATGTAGGAAGCCTGTGTGATCCACTGACTTATTAACGGTTTGTTTTTTCTTTGCAACCTTTGGGTACTGAACTTTTTGTTTTTTTAAATCCAGTTCTGGACAGGCCACTAGTTTAGTTGGCATCGGGGCCTCAGTTATTATCAGTGAGACTACAGGCATCCTCTTGTAGTAAAGGAGACAAGACGTTCCTGAGCAATTCTGATGTTATGCTGTGTATTATTAGGCACCTCATCAGTAAGTATGCAAAACAGTTTCTGGGGCAGCCGTGGGTGCCAAAGCCAGGACGTTTTCTCCACGCCGGGTGAGGAGGCAGTCATTGGGTGGTCTGCAGGTTCACCCTCCCTCTATACTTCCTCTACCAGCAGAACTCTGCGTGGTCATCTATGTAACACCCTGACCTAATCCCATGGTTTACTAATACAATGACATGTGCTACTCTCTGTACATTTCTGTTGTGAGAGTCATCTGTGAGCAGTACTGTGATTATCACTGGCGCCCTTGGTCCCTGGCGTCTTCAGCACCATTGTTTTATATAGACTTTATCTACTGACTAAAAGGCACCAAAAGGGAACTATCACATTCACAGCTCTTTACTTGTGAACAATCAATATTACAGGAAATCCTGCCCAATACAAAAATAGTTATACATACCGGAAAGCATACAAGCACCATAAAATAAAATAAATAAAAAATACCACTGTGTCCCTTCACCCTATATTGATTGTGTTTGTGTGTACTGATAAAATAGTCATTTTGACTTTGTTGTGGATGTGTCTTGTGAAATGTGGCACTGAGCATACTCTGTACTGGAGTGTATGCTATTACCAGCAACTCTGCGGGGTCCAACTCAGTTCCAACCCCACTAGCGGTGGGAGGGAAGTAACTCGGGCATTACTTGATTGCACAAAGTTGAGTGATGACATATAGGCAGAGGAGAGTAACTTGGTGCATTACTTGGTGGCACAAGGTTGAGTGATGACATATAGGCGGAGGGGAGTAACTCGGGGCATTACATGGTTGCACAAGGTTGAGTGATGACATATAGGCGGAGGGAAGTAACTCGGGGCATTACTTGGTGGCACAAGGTTGAGTGATGACATATAGGTGGAGGGGAGTAACTCAGGGTATTACTTGGTGGCACAAGGTTGAATGATGACATATAGGCGGAGGGGAGTAACTCGGGGCATTACTTGGTGGCACAAGGTTGAATGATGACATATAGGCGGAGGGAAGTAACTCGGGGCATTACTTGGTGGCACAAGGTTGAGTGATGACATATAGGCGGAGGGGAGTAACTCGGGGCATTACTTGGTGGCACAAGGTTGAGTGATGACATATAGGCGGAGGGGAGTAACTCGGGGCATTACTTGGTGGCACAAAGTTGAGTGCTGACATATAGGCAAAATGTGTTAGATGTAAGCCGAGATCCATATGATTTTGGGCAGATCTCTTGCACCAGTTATAAGGTTGGTGCAAGTGGGTACTGTTACGGACGACCGCTACTTCTACAAGCCAATGCACGGGGGTGGAGCGGCTGAATACATGCATGCAACTCTACATACAGGTGACTATCTGCAGTTATTTCTGTGCACTCACAACAAGTGCATTTGCTGCCAACAGCTTGCAGTTTTACCAGTGCTATTGTATTTATACTTACGCACAACATTGTATATGGCTACATATATTTTCTTGCACACCTGTGGGATACATAGCTATCAAACGTCAATTAAGTTTGTATTAGAATAAAAGGACAGATGTTATTTGAAATAAGGAAACGGAGCTACATAATTTTACACATACCAGCATTATAAGCTGTCTTATCACCCAGGTGTGATTATAATGCTTCTGATAGGAAGTACAGTTTATTCAAAACACTCAGTTGTGGCAGAATAAAGCAATGATTGAATTTCATGCACAGAGGTGTGGTCCCAATCTGGGACACAATGGGGGTCATTCCGAGTTGATCGTAACTGTGCATAGCTACGATCAGGCACTCAGACATGCAGGGGGACGCCCAGATAGGGCTAGTCCGCCCCGCATGTCAGTGACGCATTTTGCATTTGAGGAGTAACTCCCGGCCAGCGCATCTCCTGCGGCTGGCCGGGAGAACCTCTTCGCTGCCCAGGTCGTAGCGGCTGCGTGTGACGTCACGCAGCCGCCGCAGCCCGCCCTCCCAATGGTCCGGCCACGCCTGCGTTGGCCGGACCGCGCCCCCTAAACGGCAGCTTCATGCCGCCGTCCAGCCCCCTCCCGCCCAGCGACCGCCTCTTCCTTCGGCCGTCTGGCATGCGCAAGCGCACTGCGGTGCCGGTGCATGCGCAGTTCCGACCTGATCGCTGCGCTGCAATAAACTGCAGCGAGCGATCGGGTCAGAATGACCCCCAATGTTGGAGTTCTGCGTTTGCCTCTCCGTCTATTGGAATTCCAACAACCGGGTAATTCTTCCTACTGTGTGGTATGGGGAGAAGTCTGTTTGGGACAAGAAAGATTCAGCAAATTCCACACCTTCAGGTCTCTAAAATAATGTGACATCTGGTGTTTTCTCTCCTTTTTCACATTCTTTTAATGGGTGGTCTTCTGTTTGCCGGCGGTCGGGCTCCCGGCGCTCAGTATACCGGCGCCGGGAGCCCGACAGCCGGAATACCGACAATTATTTTCCCTCGTGGGGGTCCACGACCCCCATAGAGGGAGAATAAAATAGTGTGGCGCGCGTAGCGCGCCACTGTGCCCGTAGCGTGGCGAGCGCAGCGAGCCCGCAAGGGGCTCATTTGCGCTCGCCAAGCTGTCGGTAAGCCGGCGGTCGGGCTCCCGGCGCCGGGATGCTGGTCGCCGGGAGCCCGACCGCCGGCCAGCCGTAGTGAACCCCTTTTAATATTACCTAAATGTATAAAAGGGTTTTTGGAGGAGTATTTTAGTAAAAAAATAAATAGAAAAACTTCCTCCAAGCAAGGGTGTAGCTACCATGGGTACAGGGAGTATAGATGCTATGGGGCCCAGAGCTGAGAGGGGCCCACCTTCCCTGTCACAGTTACCAATGTTACATTTTTCGCCATTGGATGGACCATAGGGGCCCTTACAAACTTTTGCTCTGGGTCCTGCAATATATCTAGTTATTCCTCTGGACCTGCTCATTGTAATGTGATATAAAATGATCTGGGGGGCCTTATAGTGTTACATAATGTGAACTGGAACACAGAATGTGGGCACACTATGAAGTGGAGACACTATAGTGTGGCACAATATGAACTGGATGCAGAGGCGTCACCGGTGCTCACGGCAAAAAATGGGGTGTGGCCGCAAAAAGGGGACGTGATCTCGCGGATCGTTGCTTCGGGGGCATGCCCAGCATCTCCGGAGATGCAGGGCTGTACTGGGCTGCCCCCGGAAACTGTCTGCAGCGCTGTCGGCTCCTCTTCTATGACAGGAGCCGGGTGCTGTAGGAGACTTTCACACTGCAGCACCTGGCTCCTGTCACTGCGGAGGAGCCCCCAGATTGGTGTCACCCCCTTCCAGGCATCACACCCGGGTGCGGGCCACACCCCCGCACCTGCCTTGTGACGCCACTGACTGAATGCCACTGTAATGTTGAACAATATGAAGTGGGGGCACTATAGTGTGGCAAAATATTAACTGGATGGCACTGTAATGTGTGATAATATGTACTGGGGACGCTGTATGTCATAATGTGAATTGGGGGCACTGTGTGGCATAATGTACACTGGCAGCCCTACAATGTGACATAACGTGAACTATTAATAATAATAACAACGTGAAAAAGTAATAACGGCTGTGAAGAGGTGTCTCTCTAGAAGCATTGGGACAGGGACCCCTTGAATATGTTGCTATGGGGCCCACAAAGTTCTGGATACACCCCACTGGGAGGAGAGGTAGCATAGTGGAGGGTAGCTGGCGCATGTTCAGACACACTCTCACTGTATTTTCTCTGACGTCCTAGTGGATGCTGGGAACTCCGAAAGGACCATGGGGAATAGCGGCTCCGCAGGAGACTGGGCACAACTAAAGAAAGCTTTTAGGTCACCTGGTGGCTCCTCCCACTATGACCCTCCTCCAAGCCTCAGTTAGATTTTGTGCCCGGCCGAGGTTGGATGCACACTAGGGGCTCTCCTGAGCTCCTAGAAAGAAAGTATATAATTAGGTTTTTTATTTTACAGTGAGACCTGCTGGCAACAGACTCACTGCAGCGAGGGACTAAGGGGAGAAGAAGCGAACCTACCTGCTTGCAGCTAGCTTGGGCTTCTTAGGCTACTGGACACCATTAGCTCCAGAGGGATCGACCGCATGGAACTGGCCTTGGTGTTCGGTCCCGGAGCCGCGCCGCCGTCCCCCTTACAGAGCCAGAAGCAAGAAGAGGTCCGGAAAATCGGCGACAGAAGACATCAGTCTTCACCAAGGTAGCGCACAGCACTGCAGCTGTGCACCATTGCTCCTCATACACACTTCACACTCCGGTCACTGAGGGTGCAGGGCGCTAGGGGGGGGCGCCCTGAGCAGCAATAAAAACACCTTGGCTGGCAAAAATACCACAATATATAGCCCCAGAGGCTATATATGTGATAATTACCCCTGCCAGAATCCATAAAAAAGCGGGAGAAAAGTCAGCGAAAAAGGGGCGGAGCTATCTCCTTCAGCACACTGGCGCCATTTCTCCCTCACAGCTCCGCTGGAAGGAAGCTCCCTGGCTCTCCCCTGCAGTCTACACTACAGAAAAGGGTAAAAAAGAGAGGGGGGGCACTAAATTTAGGCGCAGTATATATAACAGCAGCTATAGGGGACATAATTCAGTTAGTCCCTGTATTATATAGCGCTCTGGTGTGTGCTGGCATACTCTCACTCTGTCTCCCCAAAGGGCTTTTGTGGGTCCTGTCCTCTGTTAGAGCATTCCCTGTGTGTGTGCGGTGTGTCGGTACGGCTGTGTCGACATGTTTGATGAGGATAATGATGTGGAGGCGGAGCAGATGCCTATAGAAGGGATGTCACCCCCTGCGGGGCAGACACCTGAGTGGATGGACTTATGGAAGGAATTGCGTGCACGTGTGGATTCCTTACACAAAAAATTTGACGACATGCCAAATGTGGGACAGCCGGCTTCTCAGCTCGTGCCTGTCCAGGCGTCTCAAAGGCCATCGGGGGCTCTAAAACGCCCGCTACCTCAGATGGCAGACGCGGATGTCGACACGGATACTGACACCAGGGTCGACGACGATGAGTCTAGTCTAATGTCCACTAAGGCCATTCGTTGCATGATTGAAGCAATGAAAGAGGTGTTACAAATTTCTGATATAAACCCAGGTACCACTAAAAAGGGTATTATGTTTGGGGAGAAAAAAACTACCCGTAGTTTTTCCCCCATCAGAAGAATTAAATGAAGTGTGTGAAGAAGCGTGGGCTTTCCCTGATAAAAGATTGGTAATCTCTAAGAAGTTACTAATGGCGTTCCCTTTCCCGCCAGAGGATAGGTCACGTTGGGAGACACCCCCTAGGGTGGATAAAGCGCTCACACGTTTGTCTAAAAAGGTGGCACTACCGTCTCCGGATACAGCCGCCCTCAAGGAACCTGCTGATAGAAAGCAGGAGGCGATCCTGAAGTCTGTATATACACACTCAGGCATTATACTTAGACCAGCTATTGCGTCAGCATGGATGTGCAGTGCTGCCGCTGCATGGTCAGATTCCCTGTCAGAAAATATTGACACCCTAGACAGGGACACTATTCTGCTAACCATAGAGCATATAAAAGACTCAGTCTTATACATGAGAGATGCACAGAGGGAGATCTGCCGGCTGGCATCTAAAATAAGTGCATTGTCCATTTCTGCTAGGAGAGGCTTATGGACTCGCCAGTGGACAGGGGATGCAGATTCAAAAAGGCACATGGAAGTTTTGCCTTATAAGGGTGAGGAGTTATTTGGGGATGGTCTCTCGGACCTAGTTTCCACAGCAACTGCTGGGAAGTCAGCATTTTTACCCCATGTTCTCTCACAGCCTAAAAAGGCGCCGTTTTATCAGGTACAGTCCTTTCGGACTCAGAAAAACAGGCGTGGAAAAGGCGGGTCCTTTCTGTCCAGAGGCAGAGGTAGGGGAAAAAGGCTGCAACAAACAGCAGGTTCCCAGGAGCAAAAGTCCTCCCCCGCTTCTTCCAAGTCCGCCGCATGACGGTGGGGCTCCACAGGCGGAGCCAGGTACGGTGGGGGGCCGCCTCAAAAATTTCAGCCATCAGTGGGCTCGCTCACAGGTGGATCCCTGGATCCTGCAAATAGTATCTCAAGGGTACAAACTGGAATTCGAGGCGTTTCCACCCCACCGGTTCCTAAAATCTGCCTTGCCGATTACTCCTTCAGACAGGGAGGCTGTGCTAGCGGCAATTCACAAGCTGTATTCCCAGCAGGTGATAATCAAGGTGCCCCTACTTCAACAAAGGGAGTTTTAATTATCCCGTACTTGGACGATCTCCTAATAAAGGCGAGGTCCAAGGATCAGTTGTTGGTGGGAGTAGCACTAGCTCAGGAGGTGCTACACCAGCACGGTTGGATTCTGAATATTCCAAAATCACAGCTGGATCCGGACGACACGTCTACTGTTCCTGGGTATGATTCTGGATACAGTCCAGAAAAAAGTGTTTCTCTAACGTCCTAAGTGGATGCTGGGACTCCGTAAGGACCATGGGGAATAGCGGCTCCGCAGGAGACAGGGCACAAAATAAAAGCTTGAGATATCAGGTGGTGTGCACTGGCTCCTCCCCCTATGACCCTCCTCCAAGCCAGTTAGATTTTTGTGCCCGGCCGAGAAGGGTGCAAACTAGGTAGCTCTCCAGAGCTGCTTAGAATAAAAGTTTAGTTAGGTTTTTTTATTTTCAGTGAGTCCTGCTGGCAACAGGCTCACTGCATCGTGGGACTAAGGGGAGAAGAAGCGAACTCACCTGAGTGCAGAGTGGATTGGGCTTCTTAGGCTACTGGACGTTAGCTCCAGAGGGACGATCACAGGTTCAGCCTGGATGGGTCACCGGAGCCGCGCCGCCGTCCCCCTTACAGAGCCAGAAGAGACGAAGGTCCGGTGAAAGCGGCGGCAGAAGACATCCTGTCTTCAAGACTAAGGTAGCGCACAGCACCGCAGCTGTGCGCCATTGCTCTCAGCACACTTCACACTCCGGTCACTGAGGGTGCAGGGCGCTGGGGGGGAGCGCCCTGAGACGCAATATAACACACATATACCTTAGCTGGCAAAAGGAATACATCACATATAGCTCCAGGGCTATATGGATGTATTTTTTCCCCTGCCATTTTACACAAAAAAGCGGGAGTTAAGGACGTCGTGAAGGGGCGGGGCCTATCTCCTCAGCACACTGGCGCCATTATTCCCTCACAGCTCCGCTGGAAGGACGGCTCCCTGATTCTCCCCTGCAGTACTGCATCTGATTCAGGGTAAAAAAGAGAAGGGGGGGCATTTTGGCAGCAAATAACTAGATTAACAGCAGCTATAAGGGATTAACACTTATATAAGGTTATCCCTGTATATATATAGCGCTGGGTGTGTGCTGGCAGACTCTCCCTCTGTCTCTCCAAAGGGCTAAGTGGGGTCCTGTCCTCTATCAGAGCATTCCCGGTGTGTGTGCTGTGTGTCGGTACGCGTGTGTCGACATGTATGAGGAGGAAAATGAGGTGGAGGCGGAGCAGTTGCCTGTGTTAGTGATGTCACCCCCTAGGGAGTCCACACCTGACTGGATGATTGTGTTTAAGCAATTAAGTGATAATGTCAGCAATTTACAAAAAACTGTTGACGACATGAGAAAGCCGGCAAATCAATTAGTGCCTGTTCAGGCGTCTCAGACACCCTCAGGGGCCCTAAAACGGCCGCTACCTCAGTGGGTCGACACGGATCCAGATACAGATACTGAATCTAGTGTCGACGGTGACGAGACAAACGTAATGTCCAGTAGGGCCACACGTTACATGATCACGGCAATGAAAGAGGCATTGAACCTTTCTGACACTACAAATACCTCAAAGGCGGGTATTATGTGGGGTGTGAAAAAACTGCCAATAGTTTTTCCTGAGTCTGAGGAAATAAATGAGGTGTGTGATAAAGCGTGGGTTTCCCCCGATTAAAAACAGCTAATTTCTAATAAGTTATTAGCACTATACCCTTTCCCGCCAGAGGTTAGGGCACGGTGGGAAACACCCCCTAGGGTAGATAAGGCGCTCACACGTTTATCTAAACAAGTAGCGTTACCGTCCCCTGATACGGCCACCCTCAAAGAACCAGCTGATAGGAGGCTGGAAAATATCCTGAAAAGTATATACACACATACTGGTGTTATACTGCGACCAGCAATCGCATCAGCCTGGATGTGCAGTGCTGGAGTCGCATGGGCGGATTCCCTGACCGAGAATATTGATACCCTGGATAGGGACAATATTCTGTTAACTATAGAACATTTAAAGGATGCATTGCTATATATGCGTGATGCGCAGAGGGATATTTGTACCCTGGCATCAAGAGTAAGCGCAATGTCCATCTCTGCCAGAAGAGCATTATGGACCAGACAGTGGTCAGGGGACGCAGATTCCAAACGGCACATGGAAGTATTGCCGTATAAGGGGGAGGAGTTATTTGGGGCTGGTCTAACAGACCTGGTGGCCACGGCAACGGCTGGAAAATCCACCTTTTTACCCCAGGTTACTTCACATCAACAGAAAAAGACACAGTCTTTTCAAACTCAGTCCTTTCGTTCCCATAAGTACAAGCGAGCAAAAGGTCACTCTTTTCTGCCCAAGGGCAGAGGAAGAGGAAAAAGGCAGCACCATGCAGCCGCTTCCCAGGAGCAGAAGCCCTCCCCTGCTTCTGCCAAGTCTTCAGCATGACGCTGGGGCTTTACAAGCAGACTCAGACACGGTGGGGGCCCGTCTCAAGTATTTCAACGCGCAGTGGGCTCACTCGCAAGTGGATCCCTGGATTCTACAGGTAATATCACAGGGGTACAAACTGGAATTCGAGGCGTTTCCTCCTCATCGGTTCCTGAAGTCTGCTTTACCAAAGTCTCCCTCCGACAGGGAGGCAGTTCTGGAAGCCATTCACAAGCTGTACTCCCAGCAGGTGATAATCAAGGTACCCCTCTTACAACAGGGGAAGGGGTATTATTCCACACTATTTGTGGTACCGAAGCCGGACGGCTCGGTGAGACCAATATTAAATCTAAAATCTTTGAACACTTACATAAAAAGGTTCAAATTCAAGATGGAGTCACTCAGAGCGGTGATAGCGAACCTGGAAGAGGGGGACTATATGGTGTCGCTGGACATCAAGGATGCTTATCTCCACGTCCCAATATATCCTTCTCACCAAGGGTACCTCAGGTTTGTAGTACAAAACTGTCATTATCAGTTTCAGACGCTGCCGTTTGGATTGTCCACGGCGCCTCGGGTCTTTACCAAGGTAATGGCCGAAATGATGATTCTTCTACGAAGAAAAGGCATCTTAATTATCCCTTACTTGGACGATCTCCTGATAAGGGCAAGAACCAAGGAACAGTTAGAAGTCGGAGTGGCACTATCTCAGGTAGTGCTAAGTCAGCACGGATGGATTCTAAATATTCCAAAATCGCAGCTGATTCCAACGACACGTCTACTGTTCTTAGGAATGATTCTGGACACAGTCCAGAAGAAGGTGTTTCTCCCGGAGGAGAAGGCCAGGGAGTTATCCGAGCTAGTCAGGAACCTCCTAAAACCAGGACAGGTCTCAGTGCATCAGTGCACAAGGGTCCTGGGAAAAATGGTGGTTTCTTACGAAGCGATTCCATTCGGAAGATTCCATGCAAGAACTTTTCAGTGGGATCTACTGGGAAAATGGTCCGGATCGCATCTTCAGATGCATCAACGGATAACCCTGTCGCCAAGGACAAGGGTGTCTCTCCTGTGGTGGCTTCAGAGGGCTCATCTACTAGAGGGCCGCAGATTTGGCATTCAGGATTGGATCCTGGTAACCACGGATGCCAGCCTGAGAGGCTGGGGAGCAGTCACACAGGGAAGGAATTTCCAGGGCTTGTGGTCAAGCATGGAAACATCTCTTCATATAAACATTCTAGAACTAAGGGCCATTTACAATGCCTTAATTCAAGCAAAACCTCTGCTTCAGGGTCAGGCGGTGTTGATCCAGTCGGACAACATCACGTCAGTCGCCCACATAAACAGACAGGGCGGCACGAGAAGCAGGAGGGCAATGGCAGAAACTGCAAGGATTCTTCGCTGGGCGGAAAATCATGTGATAGCACTGTCAGCAGTGTTCATTCCGGGAGTGGACAACTGGGAAGCAGACTTCCTCAGCAGACACGACCTTCACCCGGGAGAGTGGGGACTTCACCCAGAAGTCTTCCACCAAATTGTAAACCGTTGGGAAAGACCAAAGGTGGACATGATGGCGTCACGTCTAAACAAAAAACTGGACAGATATTGCGCCAGGTCAAGGGACCCTCAGGCAATAGCAGTGGACGCTCTGGTAACGCCGTGGGTGTACCAGTCAGTGTATGTATTCCCTCCTCTGCCCCTCATACCGAAAGTATTGAGAATCATAAGAAGGAGAGGAGTAAGAACTATACTTGTGGTTCCGGATTGGCCAAGAAGGTCTTGGTACCCGGAACTTCAAGAGATGCTCACGGACGAACCGTGGCCTCTACCTCTAAGACAGGACCTGCTACTGCAGGGACCTTGTCTGTTCCAAGACTTACCGCGGCTGCGTTTGACGGCATGGCGGTTGAACGCCGGATCCTGAAGGACAAGGGCATTCCAGAAGAAGTCATCCCTACTCTGGTAGAAGCCAGAAAGGAAGTAACCGCAAAACATTATCACCGCATTTGGCGTAAATATGTTGCGTGGTGTGAGGCCAAGAAGGCCCCTACACAGGAATTTCAACTGGGTCGTTTCTTGCATTTCCTGCAAACAGGACTGTCTATGGGCCTAAAATTAGGGTCCATTAAGGTTCAAATTTCGGCCCTGTCGATATTCTTCCAGAAAGAACTGGCTTCAGTACCTGAAGTTCAGACATTTGTGAAAGGGGTGCTGCACATACAGCCTCCTTTTGTGCCTCCAGTGGCACCTTGGGATCTCAATGTTGTGTTGAGATTTCTAAAATCACACTGGTTTGAACCATTGTCTACGGTAGATTTAAAATATCTCACGTGGAAGGTGTCGATGCTGTTGGCCTTGGCTTCAGCTAGGCGTGTGTCAGAATTGGCGGCTTTATCATGTAAAAGCCCTTACCTAAATTTTCATTCTGACAGGGCGGAATTGAGGACTCGTCCTCAATTTCTACCTAAGGTGGTTTCTGCATTTCACATGAACCAACCTATTGTGGTACCTGCGGCTACTAGGGACTTAGAGGACTCTAAGTTGCTGGACGTTGTCAGGGCCTTGAAAATATATGTTTCCAGGACGGCTGGAGTCAGGAAAACTGACTCGCTGTTTATCCTGTATGCACCCAACAAGCTGGGTGCTCCTGCTTCAAAGCAGACGATTGCTCGTTGGATTTGTAGTACAATTCAGCTTGCACATTCCGTGGCAGGATTGCCACAGCCAAAATCAGTAAAAGCCCATTCCACAAGGAAAGTGGGCTCATCTTGGGCGGCTGCCCGAGGGGTCTCGGCTTTACAACTTTGCCGAGCAGCTACTTGGTCAGGGGCAAACACGTTTGCTAAATTCTACAGATTTGATACCCTGGCTGAGGAGGACCTGGAGTTCTCTCATTCGGTGCTGCAGAGTCATCCGCACTCTCCCGCCCGTTTGGGAGCTTTGGTATAATCCCCATGGTCCTTACGGAGTCCCAGCATCCACTTAGGACGTTAGAGAAAATAAGATTTTACTTACCGATAAATCTATTTCTCGTAGTCCGTAGTGGATGCTGGGCGCCCATCCCTAGTGCGGATTGTCTGCAATACTTGTATATAGTTATTGTTACAAAAAATTTGGGTTATTATTGTTGAGCCATCCTTTCAGAGGCTCCTTTAAATTTATCATACTGTTAACTGGGTTCAGATCACGAGTTGTACGGTGTGATTGGTGTGGCTGGTATGAGTCTTACCCGGGATTCAATATCCTTCCTTATTATGTACGCTCGTCCGGGCACAGTATCCTAACTGGCTTGGAGGAGGGTCATAGGGGGAGGAGCCAGTGCACACCACCTGATATCTCAAGCTTTTATTTTGTGCCCTGTCTCCTGCGGAGCCGCTATTCCCCATGGTCCTTACGGAGTCCCAGCATCCACTACGGACTACGAGAAATAGATTTATCGGTAAGTAAAATCTTATTTTCTCCCGGAGGAGAAAGCCAAGGAGCTGTCATCTCTAGTCAGAGACCTCCTGAAACCAAAACAGGTATCGGTGCATCACTGCACGCGGGTCCTGGGAAAGATGGTGGCTTCTTACGAAGCAATTCCTTTCGTCAGGTTCCATACCAGAATCTTTCAGTGGGACCTGTTGGACCAATGGTCCGGATCGCATCTTCAGATGCATCGCCTAATAACCCTGTCTCCAAGAACCAGGGTGTCTCTGCTGTGGTGGCTGCAGAGTGCTCATCTTCTAGAGGGCTGCAGATTCGGCATACAGGACTGGGTCCTGGTGACCACGGATGCCAGCCTTCGAGGCTGGGGGGCAGTCAGACAGGGAAGAAACTTCCAAGGACTATGGTCGAGTCAGGAGACTTCCCTACACATAAATATTCTGGAACTAAGGGCCATTTACAATGCCCTAAGTCAGGCAAAATCCCTGCTTCTACACCAGCCGGTACTGATCCAGTCAGACAACATCACGGCAGTCGCCCATGTAAATCGACAGGGCGGCACAAGAAGCAGGTTGGCAATGGCAGAAGCCACAAGGATTCTCCGATGGGCGGAAAATCACGTACTAGCACTGTCAGCAGTGTTCATTCCGGGAGTGGACAACTGGGAAGCAGACTTTCTCAGCAGGCACGACCTCCACCCGGGAGAGTGGGGACTTCATCCAGAAGTCTTCACGCTGATTGTAAATCGATGGGAACGGCCACAGGTGGACATGATGGCGTCCCGCCTAAACAAAAAACTAGAGAGATATTGCGCCAGGTCAAGGGACCCTCAGGCGATAGCTGTGGACGCTCTAGTGACACCGTGGGTGTACCAGTCAGTTTATGTGTTCCCTCCTCTGCCTCTCATACCAAGGGTACTGAGAATAATAAGAAAACGAGGAGTAAGAACAATACTCGTGGTTCCGGATTGGCCAAGACGAGCGTGGTACCCGGAACTTCAAGAGATGATCTCAGAGGACCCATGGCCTCTGCCGCTCAGACAGGACCTGCTGCAGCAGGGGCCCTGTCTGTTCCAAGACTTACCGCGGCTGCGTTTGACGGCATGGCGGTTGAACGCCGGATCCTGAAGGAAAAGGGCATTCCGGAGGAAGTCATTCCTACGCTGATTAAAGCCAGGAAAGATGTAACTGCAAAGCATTATCACCGCATATGGCGGAAATATGTTGCTTGGTGTGAGGCCAAAAAGGCCCCAACAGAGGAATTTCAACTAGGTCGATTTCTGCATTTCCTACAAGCAGGAGTGACTATGGGCCTGAAATTAGGCTCCATTAAGGTACAGATCTCGGCTCTGTCGATTTTCTTCCAGAAAGAACTAGCTTCACTACCTGAAGTTCAGACGTTTGTGAAAGGAGTGCTGCATATTCAGCCCCCGTTTGTGCCTCCAGTGGCACCTTGGGATCTCAACGTGGTGTTGAGTTTCTTAAAATCACATTGGTTTGAGCCACTTAAAACCGTGGATCTAAAATATCTCACGTGGAAAGTGGTCATGTTATTGGCCTTGGCTTCAGCCAGGCGTGTGTCAGAATTGGCAGCTTTGTCATGTAAAAGCCCTTATCTGATTTTCCATATGGATAGGGCGGAATTGAGGACTCGTCCCCAGTTTCTCCCTAAGGTGGTATCAGCTTTTCACTTGAACCAACCTATTGTGGTGCCTGCGGCTACTAGGGACTTGGAGGATTCCAAGTTACTGGACGTAGTCAGGGTCTTGAAAATTTATGTTTCCAGGACGGCTAGAGTCAGGAAAACTGACTCGCTATTTATCCTGTATGCACCCAACAAACTGGGTGCTCCTGCTTCTAAGCAGACTATTGCTCGCTGGATTTGTAGCACAATTCAGCTGGCGCATTCTGCGGCTGGACTGCCGCATCCTAAATCAGTAAAAGCCCATTCCACAAGGAAGGTGGGCTCATCTTGGGCGGCTGCCCAAGGGGTCTCGGCTTTTACAACTTTGCTGAGCTGCTACTTGGTCAGGGGCAAACACGTTTGCAAAATTCTACAAATTTGATACCCTGGCTGAGGAGGACCTTGAGTTCTCTCATTCGGTGCTGCAGAGTCATCCGCACTCTCCCGCCCGTTTGGGAGCTTTGGTATAATCCCCATGGTCCTTTCGGAGTTCCCAGCATCCACTAGGACGTCAGAGAAAATAAGATTTTACTCACCGGTAAATCTATTTCTCGTAGTCCGTAGTGGATGCTGGGCGCCCATCCCAAGTGCGGATTGTCTGCAATACTTGTACATAGTTATTGTTAACTAAAGGGTTATTGTTGAGCCATCTGTTGAGAGGCTCAGTTGTTTTCATACTGTTAAACTGGGTATAGTATCACGAGTTATACGGTGTGATTGGTGTGGCTGGTAGGAGTCTTACCCGGGATTCAAAATCCTTCCTTATTATGTCAGCTCGTCCGGGCACAGTGTCCTAACTGAGGCTTGGAGGAGGGTCATAGTGGGAGGAGCCAGTGCACACCAGGTGACCTAAAAGCTTTCTTTAGTTGTGCCCAGTCTCCTGCGGAGCCGCTATTCCCCATGGTCCTTTCGGAGTTCCCAGCATCCACTACGGACTACGAGAAATAGATTTACCGGTGAGTAAAATCTTATTTTTTCTGCTGCTGGGTACACTGGGCTCCACAAGGAATGGACAATGGGGTGTAGAGTAGGATCTTGATCCGAGGCACCAACAGGCTCAACGCTTTGACTGTTCCCAGAATGCATAGTGCCGCCTCCTATATCAGCCCGCCTCCCTGCACAGGATCTCAGTTTTGTAGTTGGTGCTACAGTAGCAGGCACTTAACAGAGGGGCTGCTCCAGGCAGCCCTAAGAAGAGCTTTTTTTCTGAGGAAAAAAGTGAAGACTTCAAGGGCAGCAGCAGTGTTACATGTCAGTGCACATTCACGGCTGCAGCTCCGGCTCTCCCCAGCGGCGCTGTACACTCCCGAGTCCTGGTTGCCGGGTAACTACAGCTGGAGGCTCCAGTTTTCTTCTTGTCAGGCACACACGACGGGGGCTCTCCGGGATCGCGTGGCCGCGCTTCGGGAAATGGTAAGTGGGTCCCGCTTGCGGGACCCGGTCTTTATCGCGATCCGGCGCGGTCAGTGGGAGGCGGGCCGCGCGCGCTGGCGGTGGACACTGGCAGTACAGGCGATCCCACTAGATCACCAGGGCATGGGACAGGTCAGGTTTTCTCTATAAACCGTTTTATTAGAGCCTGCAGTACCCGGTGATTTTGCCAGCAGGGGGATAGAGCTTGGACCTGAAGCCCCTCCCCCAGCCCCAGGGCACCATTTTCTGCAAATGTTCCCGCCCTGGAGCTGCATATCTGTCTCTCCCTCACTCCCTGGCAGTGTCTGCGGCGCCATTATCCCTCAGCTCACTGTTCCTGGGAATGCTTGGGCAAATCCTCCTATGTAAAGCCGCCTGGTTGTCAGTGCTGTGACTTTACAAGACACTTAAGTATTCTACCTGCCTTTTTTAGACAGTGATAGTTAAGAAAGAGTGCACTTAGTCAGGGTTTCCTAGTACAATTACCCTGTGATATACATCCAGTTCTTACTGTGTACTGTTATATCTATTGTTATATAGCTGTGTAAGCTAATCCAGTGCAGTATTATTGTCAGTAATAACCTCTGCATTGTACAGACTGTGACTATTTGTGTGTGCATTTGATAGCTGAGTGGTGTCCATTTCGTGTCTTTCACTCAACCTGAGGGGGCTTGGTGCGTCAGGTTTTATCTAATATAGGATTTTCACAAAGATATACTGTATTACGTATTTTTCTCTGTGATTTAGTCACCATATCTCTCCTTTATCTCTGCTGGTGCTGACTACACTGCGCAGGGGTTTGGGCTAGAGGTATCGTGCTGCTGACAAATTGTACTGTGTTACCTGATACTGCAAGTTATATCATGTCTGCTTCTGAGGGTAACGGTTCTGGGGCTGAACACACTGCGGTTGTTGCTGAAGCCGCAGATACCTATGAGGAGAATATAGCAGCTTTGGGCTCTGGTTCTGGGGGCTCCTTGCCCCCCAGTGGGACGGTGGCAACGGGGGCAAATAACGACCCGCTGTGGACCGCTTTTTCCACGCTTCTGCATACGCTAGTTCATAAACTAACACCCCCTATGGGACCTCCAATGCCGGTACAACCGTTTGTGGTCCCTGCAGCTAACCCGCCGTGGGCGGACGATTTAACTGCTCAAATAAAGAAGTTGAACCAGTCCTACTAAAAAGTCTGACCGTCGCTCGCCAACGTCCAAGGGGTCCTCTAAGCGAGCGCTTGTCTCCTCACAATCCACTGCTGTCACTGACACCTCGTCGGATGAAGACAGCACTTACACTGACCCCACAGGTTCTGACACCGATACGGCTAATGGGGAGGGTGGTTCACATGTGGATGTTCCTGATCACTTGGAGGCTATTAAGTTAATTTTACAGATTACGGATGATCCCGAGCCATCCGTTCCTCCTAAGAAACTAGATAGGTTCAAGAGTCAGAAGGTGATTAAACAAGTTTTACCTCACTCTGACCACCTAATTGATATACGTCAGGAACCCTGAGAAAACCCGGGTACGAAGTTTGTGCCTCAAAAGAAGATGCTGACTCGCTATCCCCCCGCGCCGGAGCTGTCTAAGAATTGGGAAACGCCTCCTCCAGTGGACTCACATGTGGCTAGGATGGTGGTTTCCTCAGCTCTACCGGTCACCACCGTCACGTCTCTAAAAGAGCCTACGGATAAACGTGTGGAGGGTTGTCTGGAAGTGATTCACACCCTCACGGGTGCTGCACAAAGGCCCACTATTGCAGCTACTTGGGCTGCAGATGCCATTGAAGCATGGGCCTTGGAGTTAGATGCTGAAATCTCCTCTGACCATGCTAGACAATGCTTGTCTTATATTGTCACAGCTTCTCGTTATATTAAAGAGGCGGCTTCTGATGCCGGTATCCTGGCAGCCAAGGCCTCTACTACGTCAGTCCTGGCTCGCCGGATATTGTGGCTGAGATCCTGGTCTGTGGATCTGGACTCTAGAAAAACCCTGGAGGTACTCCCTTTTAAGAAGGATATTCTGTTTGGGGAGGATTTAAATAAGATTGTGGCTGACTTGGCTACTGCCAAAACTGCCTGTCTGCCAAGTACTGCTCCTACTGTGTCGAAGGCTAAAGGTACTTCGTTTCGCCTCTTTCGTCCTTCAGGTAAAGCAAAAGGTCAGGCGTACAACAAGCAGGCCCGCACTTCCAAACCTGGTAAGCCTAAGCCCAAAAGAGCCTGGGCGGCCCGTCAGCCAGCTTCCAAGACAGATAAGCCTGCCGCATGACGGGTCGGGCCTCCCTCTGGGGGATCCCAGGGTGGGGGGCCGGCTTCTAGGGTATACCCAGGAATGGTTGAAGACCACTTCAGATGCCTGGGTACGGGAAGTCGTCACACGAGGTTACGCCATAGCCTTCAAAAACCGACCTCCTCATCGATTTTGCCAGACAGATGTCGCGTTGGACAAGACAAAGGAAAATACTCTACATTCGGTAGTACAGACCCCCCTGGATACAGGAGTCGTAGTACAGGTACCTTTTGCGCAGAGGGGCTGGGGGTACTATTCTCCGCTGTTTCTAGTCCCGAAACCGAATGGTTCCTCCCGGCCCATTCTCAACCTCAAGGCATTGAACAGGTTTGTGAAGGTTTCCAAGTTCCGGATGGAAACCCTTCGCTCTATAGTTCTGGCCTTGGAACCTGGGGACTTCATGGTCTCCCTGGATATACAGGATGCTTACCTGCATATTCCTATAGCAGTGTCTCATCAGCAATACCTGAGATTTGCGATTGGCAACTGCCATTACCAGTTTCGGGTGTTACCTTTTGGTTTAACAACGGCTCCACGAGTCTTTACAAAAGTCATGGCGGTGATGACGGTGGTACTCCGCCGTCAAGGGGTCAGGATACTGCCGTATTTGGACGACTTGTTAATCCTGGCAAATTCCCCAGAACTTCTCCTGTGTCATCTAGATGTGACGGTCCGGTTTCTGCAAGCCCACGGGTGGCTCATCAACTGGAAGAAGTCATCCCTGATCCCTGCTCAGAGCATGGTGCATCTGGGAGCACTATTGGACACTCACAACCAGCGGTTGTTCCAGTCTCAGGAGAAAGTCCTGAAACTTCAGGACAGGATTCGTTGCTTCCTATCTTGTCCGCAAGTGTCGATACATTCGGCGATGCAGGTGCTGGGCCTCATGGTGTCAGCATTCGACATGGTGGAGTACGCTCAATTTCATTCTCGCCCTCTCCAGAGGCTGATTCTAGCCAAATGGGACGGCCTGCCTCACCGGATCAGGTCTCAAATGATCTCATTGACTCCGGAGGTCCGTCTGTCGCTGCTCTGGTGGCTCCGGGACCAACAACTGTGCATCGGCCGTCTGTTCTGGATTTCCGACTGGGTCCTGTTGACGACAGATGCCAGTCTAAGAGGTTGGGGCGCGGTGCTGGAGCAACACTCCTTTCAGGCGCGGTGGACCAAGGAGGAGTCCCTCCTCTCGATCAGTATTCTGGAGTTGCGGGCGGTCTTCAATGCCTTGAACCTAGCCCAGCATTTAATTCAGAACCGGACAACGCCACCACAGTGGCTTACATAAATCATCAAGGCGGCACTCGAAGCCGCCTGGCAATGAAGGAAGTCTCACGGATTCTACAGTGGGCAGAACGCCATCTACCGGCCATATAGGCAATATTCTTTCTGGGAGTCCTGAATTGGGAAGCGGACTTTCTCAGTCGTCAGGACGTGCATGCCGGCGAGTGGAGCCTCCATCCAGAAGTGTTTCAATTCCTAGTGGAAAGGTGGGGCCTTCCAGACATAGATCTGATGGCGTCTCGACACAATCACAAGGTTCCGGTCTTCGGAGCAAGGACAAGGGATCCTCAAGCAGCATTCGTGGATGCGCTGGCGGTACCGTGGAGGTTTCGGCTGCCATACGTGTTCCCTCCGGTGTCACTCCTGCCCAGGGTAATTCGGAAGTTCAAGCAAGAAAAAGGAATTCTGCTTCTCATAGCTCCAGCGTGGCCCAGACGGCACTGGTTCTCAGACCTGCAAGGCCTATCGTCAGTGTGTCCAATTCTACTTCCACAACACCCAGACCTCCTCGTTCAGGGCCCCTGTGTCTACCAGGACCTAGCCCGGCTGGCTTTGACGGCGTGGCTCTTGAAGCTTCCGTCTTAAGGGCTAAAGGGTTTTCTGAGGCGGTCATTCAAACTATGGTCCTCATTCCGAGTTGTTCGCTCGCAAGCTGCTTTTAGCAGCTTTGCACACGCTACGCCGCCGCCTACTGGGAGTGAATCTTAGCTTATCAAAATTGCGAACGAAAGATTAGCAAAATTGCGAATAGACACTTCTTAGCAGTTTCTGAGTAGCTCCACACTCTGCCACTGCGATCAGTTCAGTCAGTTTCGTTCCTGGTTTGACGTCACAAACACTCCCAGCGTTCGGCCAGACACTCCTCCGTTTCTCTAGCCACTCCCGCGTTTTTCCGAGAAACGGTTGCGTTTTTTTCGCACACCCCCATAAAACGGCCAGTTTCCGCCCAGAAACACCCACTTCCTGTCAATCACATTACGATCACCAGAACGAAGAAAAAACCTCGTAATGCCGTGAGTAAAATACCTAACAGCATATCAATTTTACTTGGCGCAGTCGCACTGCGGACATTGCGCATGCGCATTAGCGACTAATCGCTCCGTTGCGAGAAAAATATAACGAGCGAACAACTCGGAATGACCCCCTATGTTGCGGGCCCTGAAACCGGCTTCGGCTCGGATTTACTGTAGGGTCTGGCATTCTTACTTTGTTTGGTGCGCATCTAACGATTCCAAGTTTAGTATAGCCAATTTGTTGGCTTTTCTTCAACAGGGCCGGGACTTAGGCCTGCGTCTGGCCTCCCTCAAGGTTCAAATATCTGCCTTGTCGGTGTGGTTTCAGAGAAAAATTGCGACCTTACCTGATGTGCATACCTTTACTCAGGGCGTGTTGCGTATCCAACCTCCCTATGTCCCGCCTGTGGCTCCTTGGGACTTGTCGGTGGTTTTGGAGGCGTTACAAGAGTCTCCGTTTGAGCCTCTTGGTTCAGCTGACCTTAAGTGTCTCTCCCTTAAGGTGGTGTTTCTGCTGGCTATTGCTTCAGCTAGAAGAGTGTCGGATTTGGGTGCCTTGTCCTGTAGTTCCCCATATCTGATATTTCACCGTGACCGGGCGGTTCTTAGGACTCGTCCCGGCTATCTACCTAAGGTGGTTTCTTCGTTCCACCTTAATCAGGAGATTGTAGTTCCGGCACTTGTTTCTCCTGATCTGTCTCCCAAAGAGCGGTCTTTGGATGTGGTACGGGCTCTCCGTATCTATGTGAAGAGAACTGCTCCTATTAGGAAATCGGACTCTCTTTGTGTTTGGTTTCACAAACGTGGCTGGCCTGCTCACAAGCAAACTCTGGCCAGATGGATTAGAATGGTGATTGCACACGCTTATGTGAAGGCTGGTCTCTCTGCTCCTGATCACATTAAGGCCTATTCTACTCGGTTTGTTGGACCTTCTTGGGTGGCCCAACGTGCTGCGACCCTTGAACAATTGTGCAAGGCGGCTACGTGGTCCTCTGGTCCTCTGTGAACACGTTCATAAGGTTCTATGCCTTTGATACTGCCGCTTCCCAGGATGCTTCCTTTGGACGCCGGGTTCTTGTGCCCGCTACAGTGCGTACCCTCCTATAAGGAACTGCTTTAGGACATCCCCATTGTCCATTCTTTGTAGAGCCCAGTGTACCCCGCAGCAGAAAACGAGTTTTATGGTAAGAACTTACCTTTGTTAAAACTCTTTCTGCGAGGTACACTGGGCTCCACAAGGTGCCCACCCTGACGCACTTAGCTTCTTTGGGTTGGTATGGCATTAGCCGCTGACACGTCTCCTGTCGCGAGAATGCGGTGTTGTGGCTACTAACCGTTGTCGTCTCTTTTCCTGCTACTGCATTGGACTGGTTAACTAAAAACTGACATCCTGTGCACGGAGGCGGGGTTATAGAGGAGGCGGCGCTATGCATTCTGGGAACAGTCAGAGCTTTGAGCCTGTTGGTGCCTCGGATCAAGATCCTACTCTACACCCCATTGTCCATTCCTCGTGGAGCCCAGTGTATCTCGCAGAAAGAGTTTTAACAAAGGTAAGTTCTTTCCATAAAACTCGTTTTTTTTTTTTTTTACATTAAATGAAATCTGTTCTTTTATCTATTCTGAGGTTGTAAAAAAACAAAAACCCATAAACAAGAAGAATAGGGGTCATTACCGTCCTTACACCGTTATGTGAGTCTTGGTTGAGATCCCTTTTCTTGTTCAAATGCATTATCCCTCTTATTGAGTCATTAAATGAAACTGGCTTGATAAGCCTGGGAAAGTGAATTCCAGATCAATAAACTGTCAATAATACAATCAAGCAGAGAAGGCTGCAATCAAGGTTGCGGGACTCCAATTTTCCTCTGTGTAATGGTATAGATGAGTGCCTGGGCCATAAAGCAATGCTTTATAAATGAGTGTGTCGCTGCTAATGATTCCCCACAACAGAATACTGGTATTTATACAGAGAATGTATCCCTAACATGGAAAATTTTGCACAGCTACGATCAACTTTCCTGACATGTGGGGGGACGCCCAGCACGGGGCTAGTCCGCCCCGCATGTCAGTCCGGCCCCTCCCCCCGCAGAAGTGCAAAGGCATCGCACAGCGGCGATGCCTTTGCACTTCAGGAGTAACTCCCGGCCAGCGCAGCTTTAGCGTGCTGGCCGGGAGCTACTCCTTGCTCACTGGCCCGCAGCAGCTGCGTATGACGTCACGCAGCCGCTGCGGGCCGCCCCCCTGTTCGGTCCGGCCACGCCGGATTCTGTATGTTGGAAGATGTCAGTGTGAGACTGTGTGTGAGTCTATATGTTAGTAACTACATCCCGTCTGAGCCTATATGTTGGTATATGTCAGTGTGAGTCTGGATGTCTGTGAGTCTGTATGCTGGTATGTCTGTGTGAGTGTATATCAGTGTGATTCTGTATGCTGTCAGTGTTCGTCTGTGTATCAGTATGTCAGTGTGACTCTATTGGTGAATGTCATTATGAGTCAATATGTCTGAGTTTGTATTCTGGTATGTCTGTGTGAGTCTGTGTGTGAGTCTATATGTTAGTAACTACATCCCGTCTGAGCCTATATGCTGGTATATGTCAGTGTGAGTCTGGATGTCTGTGAGTCTGTATGCTGGTATGTCTGTGTGAGTGTATATCAGTGTGATTCTGTATGCTGTCAGTGTTCGTCTGTGTATCAGTATGTCAGTGTGACTCTATTGGTGAATGTCATTATGAGTCTATATGTCTGAGTTTGTATTCTGGTATATCTGTGTGAGTCTGTAAACCAGTGTGAGTCTGTATGCTGTAAGTGCGAATCTGTATGTTAGCATATGTTAGTTAGAGTGAGTCTGTGTGTCAGTATGTCAGTGTGACTGTATTGGTGTATATCATTATGAGTCTGTATGTTGATATTGTTCATTGTACATCAGTATATGTCGGTGTGATTCTGTATGTCAATGTGAATCTTTTTCTATAATAAAGAATAATGTACCCTCTTCTTTAAATGATTACAGATATTAGTAGACACCTCTGAACAGTGCCCTATGAAAAAGCCTGGTGACTGACAATATCTTTATAAATTACAATGAGAAGTTAATATTTAGCATTCAGTATACCTACCTAACTGTACCTGAACACTAGACATGATCACAGTGATATCCTATTACACTCTGTGCAGACAGAGGTGTGATTGCTTCTAGTTGCATGCAATTAATGAGATCCATTCACATGAATGGAAACACATTGTCATATTAAATCATATGCTGAAAACAATTCATAAAGGAAAGAAAGAAGGCAGCTGAGGCTAATAGCACAGCCTCATGCTGGTCACCGGCGCTGTACGAGTGCCACTCCTGTGGGGGTTTGCCTACATGGTGTTGGTGTGCCGGAGTTTGTTTTTTTAGTCCTTCAAATATCTGCATCTTTTACCCTACACAGCGCAGCCCTGGACAATCTATTTCTGTCCCCCTTTATGTTATTACTACCTGGTGACAATGCAGCTACCTGTTGTAAGCAATGTTGGGTGAGACTAACCATTAAAAGGAAGACCGGTACCTAATAGTGAGGCCAGAGCATGAGTGTGCACACACCGATAATGGCCACATTCCCACTGCATTTGCCAACATGGCCGGCTATGATATCGGGGAAGGGGGGAGATGTACCAAGCCTTGGAGTGAGATGACTTACCAACCAATCAGCTTCTATCATTTTTCTAGTGCAGCCTGTAAAATGGCAGTAAGAAACGGATTGGTTGGTACTTTATCTCTCTCCAAGTTTACGCTGGCAAGAGCGTATGTTGCCAGCATAAACAAAATAAAAAGCTGCAAAAGATACCCTTTCATCATGTAGCGGTAGTTATTCCAACAGCAAACTGTACTATTAAGAGCTATGCACACAGTCGTACCCACCCTAAATGCACTTATACCCTATATAAATAAAAATATATATATTCATTTGCCAAAATGTATTCCATGTCAAACACTGGTATCCTTATAAACACAGATGAAACCACAGATAAAGACTATTTTTTGTAGTGTATATGCTTCACAAGAGGGACAGCTTAATGGCCCAAATGTATTACGCCTTAAAAAGTGATAAAGTGGAGAGTGATAAACTACCAAGAAATCAGCTCCTAACTGTCATTTTTCAAACACATCCTGTAACATGGCAGTTAAGAAGCTGATTGGCTGGTTCTTTATCACTCTCCATTTTATCAATTTTTAGGTCTTAATACATTTGGGCCAATTTTCCTAATTCACATTCTGTGCCCGGCAGATTTTTTGTGCGTAATATGTCTGATAAGGTTAGAAATACTGTACGGTTTCCAAACACGGCATGTTTTTCTTCAGTACAATGTGCACGGTGCAGTCACACTTGATAATATCAGCACAATTATCCTTTTAGCTGAACTTTGGCCTACATTATTTCGCGGCCCCACCAGATCTATGGCCAGCTTTCCGCATGTAACAGAACCTATTGATAACATTTGGGAGGATGAGGCAGCCCTCGTCGGGAGAAAAATGACTGTCAAGGCTAATAAAATCTCGCTTCCCATTCCATATAAAGTTGTTAAGTCTCCATTATGTTGCTTAGCAACCTGCTTATAATGACCTTCAGAAATGCAGGCCTTTGTGTGCACTGTGCCACAGATTCTTGCACTTTATGTGCGACCCAGGTGACGTTACGGCGTGGTTTAATTACAGATAGATACAGCTCTGAAGGAGTTTATCATTTAATTTAATCAGAGGAATACATTTTAAACATTGCATTAATTTAAATCATTTACATCTGTCGCTAGGTTTTATTGCCCTCAAGAATATATATTAGAGTGTGCCGGCTGTTCGTGAACAGTTTAATTTATTTTTACTTGTCACGCGGTCTTATAATGCAGCGAAAGGAGTGATTTTATTTTTTCTCCAGTATATAAGATAGAAGGTATTATTTGGGGTATACATTAATGATAATATATCGCTCTTGTCTATAAGCTGTGTGAAATGTAAATGATTTAAAAAATTGGAAAAGTATACTGTACAGGGTTGCACTGAGCAGTAGATTATCCATGCATCCATTAAGGCCACATTTTTTTTTTTATTAGTTCCTGCTTGCTTAGCTTAGATAGAACAGCGCGTGTGGGATCTGTGACAATTAGGATTGCATGTTATGTTGTACTGGTTATTATCATTTTCTGTTCTATGTTACACTTCTGCTCTTTTAGTGACGTTCTACAGTTTAAGCCGATAAATATCAGTTATATTAGCCTGAAACAAGGCTGAATATTTACATTAACTTTGTTTTTTTAATTTTATTTATTTCTCGTCTTTTAGAAAAGAACAAAAGGCCTTTACAAAATTGTTTTACAAAAATATGTGCACACATCACCCTCTAGTGGTTCAATTACTGAATGACAGACTGCTTCCGAAATGCTCCTGTATAAGAATATAGGGAGTAATTCCAAGTTGATCGCAGCAGGAAATTTTTTAGCAGTTGGGCAAAACTATGTGCACTGCAGGTGTGGCAGATATAACATTTGCAGAGAGAGTTAGATTTGGGTGGTTTATTTTGTTTCTGTGCAGAGTAAGTATTGTCTGCTTTATTTTTAGATTGCAATTTAGATTTAATTTTGAATACACCCCACACATATCTAACTCTCTCTGCACATGTTATATCTGTCCTCACTGCAGTGCAATGGTTTTGTCGAACTGTTAACAAATTTGCTGCTGCGATCAACTCAGAATTAGGCCCATAGTGTATGTATATGTACTGCGCACTTGTTTTTTGCTTTAAGTGCACAGTAGCAAGAGGAATGTATTATTTTGGCAAAAATCAAAGAACTAATTTTAACATATGGATAGTACTAGAACAGATGTAATTCGGGTTTACATGATGTCCGTGTACATGTGTTCCAATTGTGTTTGTGGCCAGTACGTCAGATAGATCCTGTATATGTGACCTTAGAACTTTAGATACTGTCAGTGGTTCCATCCGCAGGTATACAGTAGCTAGGATGTTACTTTAGAATGAGGCATATTTATTATTGTTCTCAGCTATTTATGAGGGCTATTCAATAAGTAAGGTAACAAAACCTCTTATTGCATAAATGTATTCAAACTCGTACACATACATATAGTAATATGTACTTGGTACAGATTATTTTCCACATGCTCCTCGTACTTGTCTAAGCATTTGTTCCAGCGGTACACCAAGGCATCTATCCCGGCATAGATGGAATCAGTGTCATGCGCTTGGAGCCAGGGCATGGAGGCTTGCTGAACTTCACCATCAGTTGCGAATCACCTTCCATCCATCGGCTTCTTCAATGGTCCAAAGAGGTGGAAATCACTGGATGCCAGGTCATGGCTATAGGGAGGAGGGTGCAGTAGCTCCCAATGGTGGAGCCATAACAACTCACGCGTGTGGTTGGCAGACTGTGGCCTGGCAATACTATGACCGTTCACAACAACCCTGGCAGTTTTTGTTGAAGTTGGCAACAAATTTCTGCGTTGATGTGCCCTATAGATGCAGAAATCGCACCTCAGTGTCTGACCATGTCTCCGCCATGCTCTGGCCTGGCGGGACATTAGACTGAAATAGAGAACATTATACACGTGAGAGGTCTTCTGACATTACTTATTGAACCACCCTTGTATATAGCGCACACAGATTCCGCAGCGCTTTTCAGAGAATATTTCAGTCATTCACATCAGTCCCTGCGCCAGTTGAGCTTACAATCTATAATCCCTATCACATGTACACACATCAGAAGCCAATAACACACCAGTGGGAGGAGCACCTGGAGGAACTGCACACAAACACAGGGAGAACATACAAACTCTGCACAGATAATGCCTTCATCAAATATAGAATTCATGAGCTCGGAGCTGAATCAGACCTGATCGCTGGGCTACAAAGTTTGCTGTCCTGCGTAAATATAGTCGCCGCCTCCAGGGGGAGTGTAAATTCACTGTGCAAGTGTGCGACCCCATGTGTACGCAGAGCTGCAAAAATCCACTGTATGCAGTCTGTGCGCAGCCCAGGACTTACTCCTACACTGCGATGAGAACAGGCTGATCGGGGCCGGAGCTCACGTCACACACCCTCCCTGAAACGCTTGGACACGCCTGTGTTTTCCCAAACACTCCCTGTAAATGGTCAGTTGCCACCCACACACGGCCTCTTCCTGTCAATCACCTTGAGAACACCCGTGCGAACAGATTTTTCGCACCATCCCGTCACTGACCATTGTTATTGTCTGACACGCGTGCGCATTGTGGTGCATACCCATGCACAGTTAGGACCTGATCGCCTACTGTGCGAAAACGCACAGCAGCGATCAGGTCCGCATCACTCCCCAGGGCTGTAAGGCAGTACAGCTAACCACTGCAGCAACCATGCTGCCCAGATAATTTTGGATGGGTGATATTGGGGTGTAGTTTGGATTGGCAACTTGCCTTTTAGCAATTTATCATGTAACAACCACAATTTGTGGGTACATCCTGTGCTGCCTGCCATCTGTTGCTGTGATTAATATAAAACATACTGAATGATGGGATTTTAATACCTACCGGTAAATCCTTTTCTCTTAGTCCGTAGATGCGTTACATGTGACTCAGAATCAGGCACACCGAGATCCTGCCACGGGAATATTACAAATTGTAATTAATGTAAAGGTCTATTTTCAGAACATAAAGGAAGGGTGGTATATTGGGCACTAGTCATAATTACCCAATATACTAAGACATAAATCTCTAAATACAGATTAAAATGGCAAAATATTAAAACAGAACAATATAAAAAAAGTTATAGATTTAAAATAAATGACCTGGGACTATCCAGTATCCTATGGTCAGGGCTATATGTGACAATATTATTTTCTCATACGTCCTAGAGGATGCTGGGGTCACCATTAGAACTATGGGGTATAGATGGGATCCGCAGGAGACATGGGCACTTTAAGACTTTCAAAGGGTGTGAACTGGCTCCTCCCTCTATGCCCCTCCTCCAGACTCCAGTTATAGGAACTGTGCCCAGGAAGACAGACATTTCGAGGAAAGGATTTATTGTTAAACTAAGGTGAGATACATACCAGCTCACACCTAAAGCACGCCGTACAACATGGCATTTAACAGAACGCAAGTCAACGGCATGAACATTATCAGCAACAGGCTGACTATAAACGTAACACAACATGTGTGTAACCACAACTAATAACTGCAGATACAGTACGCACTGGGACGGGTGCCCAGCATCCTCTACGGACTAAGAGAAAAGGATTTACCGGTAGGTATTAAAATCCCATTTTCTCATACGTCCTAGAGGATGCTGGGGTCACCATTAGAACCATGGGGTTATACCAAAGCTCTAGAATGGGCGGGAGAGTGCGGATGACTCTGCAGCACCGATTGACCAAACTTGAGGTCATCATCGGCCAGGGTATCAAACTTGTAAAACTTTGCAAAAGTGTTTGAACCCGACCAAGTAGCTGCTTGGCAAAGTTGCAATGCCGAGACCCCCCGGGCAGCCGCCCAAGATGAGCCCACCTTTCTAGTAGAATGGGCCTTCACCGATTTCGGTAACGGCAATCCAGCCGTAGAATGAGCCTGCTGAATCGTGTTACAGATCCAGCGCGCAATAGTCTGCTTGGAAGCAGGACACCCAATCTTGTTGGGAGCATACAGGACAAACAGAGCCTCCGTTTTCCTAACCTGAGCCGTTCTGGCGACATAAATTTTCAAAGCTCTGACCACATCCAGAGACTTTGACTCAATTAAGGCGTCAGTAGCCAGTTGCACCACAATAGGTTGGTTCATGTGGAAAGATGAAACCCCCTTCGGCAGAAATTGCTGACGAGGCCTCAACTCTGCTCTATCTTCATGGAAGATCAAATAAGGGCTCTTGTGAGACAAGGCCGCTAACTCAGACACCTGCCTTGCGGATGCCAAGTCCAACAGAGTGACCACTTTCCAAGTGAGGAATTTCAACCCCACCTTCTGTAAAGGTTCAAACCAATGTGATTGAAGGAACTGCAACACCACGTTAAGATCCCATGGTGCCACTGGGGGCACAAATGGAGGTTGGATGTGCAACACACCTTTCACGAAAGTCTGAACTTCTGGAAGGGAGGCCAATTGTTTTTTGCAAGAAAACCGATAAGGCTGAAATCTGTACATTAATTGAGCCCAACTTTAGGCCCGCATACATACCTGTTTGTAGAAAATGGAGAAAACGTCCTAGCTGAAATTCCTCCATAGGAGCCTTCTTGGATTCACACCAAGAAACATATTTTCTCCAAATACGGTGGTAATGTTTAGACGTTACACCTTTCCTGGCCTGAATAAGTGTGGGAATGACTTCACTGGGAATACCCTTTCGGGCTAGGATTTGGCGTTCAACCGCCATGCCGTCAAACGTAGCCGCGGGAAGTCTTGATACACGCACGGCCCCTGCTGTAACAGGTCCTCGCGTAGAGGAAGAGGCCAGGGATCTCCTATGAGTAATTCCTGAAGATCTGGATACCAAGCCCTCCTTAGCCAGTCTGGGACAATGAGGATCGCTTGAATCTTTGTTCTTATGATCTTTAGAACCTTTGGAATGAGAGGAAGTGGAGGGAATACATACACCGACTGAAACACCCATGGTGTCACCAGTGCATCCACTGCTATTGCTTGAGGGTCCCTCGACCTGGAACAATATCTCGGAAGCTTCTTGTTGAGACGAGATGCCATCATGTCTATTTGAGGAATTCCCCAATGACTTGTCACTTCTGTGAAGACCTCTTGATGGAGTCCCCACTCTCCCTGGATGGAGATCATGTCTGCTGAGGAAGTCTGCTTCCCAGTTGTCCACTCCTGGAATGAAGATCGCTGACAGAGCGCTTGTATGCTTTTCCGCCCAGCGGAGAACCTTTGTGGCTTCTGCCATTGCCGCTCTGCTTTTTGTTCCACCCTGGCGGTTTATGTACGCCACTGCTGTTACATTGTCCGACTGGATCAGTACGGGCAGATTGCGAAGAAGATGTTCCGCTTGTAGAAGGCCATTGTAAATGGCCCTTAACTCCAGAACGTTTATGTGGAGACAAGTTTCATGGCTTGACCATTTTCCTTGGAAGTTTTTCCCCTGTGTGACTGCTCTGAGATTCTGGTCTTGGAAGACAGGATTATCCTTCGGTGCATGTGCAGGTGGGATCCGGACCACTTGTCCAACAGGTCCCACTGAAACACTCTGGCATGGAATCTGCCAAACTGAATGGCCTCGTAGGCCGCAACCATCTTCCCCAGTGCATTGATGGATTGACACTCTTGCTGGTTTCAGAATCTGTTTGACCAGACTCTGAAGTTCCAGAGCCTTTTCCACTGGAAGAAAAACTCTCTGTAGTTCTGTGTCCAGTATCAATTCCAAAAACGACAACCGCGTTGTCGGAATCAACTGTGATTTTGGCAAGTTTAGGAGCGAACCATGTTGTTGAAGAACTGTCAGGGAGAGTGCAGTGTTTTGAACCAACTGGTCCCTGGATCTCGCCTTTATCAGGAGATCGTCCAAGTACGGGATAATCGTGACTCCTTGCTTGCGAAGGAGAACCATTATTTCCGCAATCACTTTGGTGAAAATCCTCGGAGCCATGGACAGACCAAACGGCAACGTCTGAAATTGGTAATGACAATCCTGAATTGCAAACCTCAGGTAAGCCTGATGCAGAGGATAAATGGGAACATGTAAGTAGGCATCCTTTATGTCCACCGACACCATAAAATCCCCTTCCTCCAGACTGGAGATCACTGCTCGGAGAGATTCCATATTGAATTTGAATTTTTTTAGGTAGAAATTGAGGGATTTCAGGTTTAGGATTGGTCTGACCGAGCCGTCTAGCTTCGGGACCACGAAAAGGCTGGTAAGGCTGATTTGAAAAATTGGCGAGGGGGAACGTCTTGAATCTCCAGTTTGTACCCTTGGGATACTATCTGTAAAACCCATGGGTCCAGGTCCGAACGAAACCAGAACTGACTGAAGAGTTTGAGACATGCCCCCACCGGTGCGGACTCCCGCAGAGGAGCCCCAGCGTCATGCGGTGGAATTGGCAGAAGCCGGGGAGGACTTCTGCTCCTGGGAAGCCAACAAGGCTGGTGATCTTTTACCTCTTCCCCTTCCTCTAGTAGCAAGGAAGGAAGAACCTCGCCCTTTTCTGTATTTATTGGGCCGAAAGGACTGCATTTGATAGTGGTGTGTTTTCTTTTGTTGTGGAGGAACATAAGGCAAAAAGGATGACTTACCCGCGGTAGCCGTAGATACCAAATCAGCGAGGCCGTCACCAAACAAGGCACCACCTTTATATGGTAGAGATTCCATATTTTTCTTGGAGTCAGCATCAGCATTCCATTAGTGAATCCACAATGCTCTCCTAGCTGAGACTGCCATGGCATTGGCCTTTGATCCCAAAAGGCCAATATCTCTCGCAGTTTCCTTTAGGTACGCTGCAGCATCCTTGATATAACCCAGCGTCAAGAGGATGCCATCCCTATCTAGGGTATCTATATAAGATGACAAGTTATCTGCCCACTTTTTGATAGCACTACTCACCCACGCAGATGCAATGACAGGTCTGAGTAGCATACCTGTGGTCGCATAAATGGATTTTAACGTCGTTTCTTGCTTACGATCCGCAGGGTCCTTAAGGGCTGCCGTGCCAGGTGACGGGAGAGCCACCTTTTTAGACAAACGTGATCGGGCCTTGTCTACAATGGGGGGTGACTCCCACTTTTCCCTATTCTCAGAGGGTAACGGATAAGCCACCGGACTCCTTTTGGGAATCTGAAACTTTCTGTCAGGGCTTTCCCAGACTTTTTCAAATAGAGCGTTCAATTCATGAGAGGGAGGAAACGTTATCTCAGGTTTCTTTTCCTTATACATACAGACCCTGTTATCAGGAACAGCAGGGTCCTCAGTGATATGTAATACATCTTTAACCGCCACAATCATGTACTGAACGCTCTTTGCCACTTTTGGATCTAATCTGGAATCACTATAGTCGACACAGGAATCCGTGTCCGTGTCGGTACCAGTGTCTGACAACTGGGCAAAAGTACGTTTTTGTGACCCCGAGGGGTCCTGTACTTGTAATAACACATCCTCCACAGATTTCTTCCATGCCTGGGTCTGAGATTCAGACTTATCTAATCTCTTACTAATAAGAGCCACATTAGCATTCAAAACATTTACCCAATCAGGAGTCGGCGGTGCTGACAGGGTCACCCCAACATTCGTTTGTGTCCCTAATACAGCCTTCTCCTGGGAATAGCACTCAGCCTCAGACATGTCGACACACGTGTGCCAAACACCCACAGACACACCGGGCATATAGGGGACAGACCCACAGTAAAGTCTGTCAGAGAGACACAGAGGGGATTTGCCAGCTCACAACCCAGCGCCAAATTAACGGGTCTGAAAACACTAACAAATGCCCCAGACCTGTAGCGCTTTAAATATCAAATATATTGCACCAAATTATTCTGTGCCCCCCCCCCCCCCCCATTTTGCACCCTGATACTTGTCAGCAGTGTGAGGAAGGACCAGCGTCTCTGCAGCCCTGTGGAGAAGAAATGGCGCTGAGCCGAGAGTGAGTTGTGAGGAAGAAGGTCCCCCCCCCTTAATGGCGCGCTTCTGTCCTGCTTATTTTAATAAATAATTATACTGGCGGGGGTTAGGACAGTGCCTTGGCACTAATGTCCCCTCTTGCCAGTGGAAATTGAGGATTTTTTGCTGCCCGGGGCGCCCGCCCTCCCGCGCCCTGCACCCTGCAATGCTGTGTGTGTGGGAGCATGGCACGCAGCGTTCCGTTCGCTGCGCGGTACCTCAGAATGCCGTCACTGAAGGAGAAGTCTTCTTTTCTTCTGCTACTCACCTGTCTTCTGGCTCTGTAAGGGGGTGACGGCAGGCTGTGGGAGTGAGCATCTAGGCGTAGGCGTACCCAGCGTTCAGCACCCTCAGGAGCTAATGGTGTCCTGTCAGCCAGAAGCAGAGCCATTGAACTCACTAGACGGTCATACTTCTCTCTCCTAAGTCCCACAAAGCAGGGAGACTGTTGCCAGCAGCCTCCCTGAAAATAAAAAACCTAGCTTAAGTATTTTTCAAAGAAACTCAGTAGAGCTCCCCTGTAGTGCGTCCAGTCTCACTGGGCACAATTCTAAAACTGGAGTCTGGAGGAGGGGCATAGAGGGAGGAGCCAGTTCACACCCTTTGAAAGTCTTAAAGTGCCCATGTCTCCTGCGGATCCCGTCTATACCCCATGGTTCTAATGGTGACCCCAGCATCCTCTAGGACGTATGAGAAAATAATATTGTCACATATAGCCCTGACCATAGGATACTGGATAGTCCCAGGTCATTTATTTTAAATCTATAACTTTTTTTATATTGTTCTGTTTTAATATTTTGCCATTTTAATCTGTATTTGGAGATTTGTGTCTTAGTATATTGGGTAATTATGACTAGTGCCCAATATACCACCCTTCCTTTATGTTCTGAAAATAGACCTTTACATTAATTACAATTTGTAATAATCCCGTGGTAGGATCTCGGTGTGCCTGATTCTGAGTCACATGTAACGCATACACTGCATACACACGTAATGCACATACTCTCCGCATACACACATAATGCATACACATGCCAAAAACATACGTTGCATACACATACACTCCACATACACATATAATGCATACACACGCCAAATACATGTTGCATATACACACGTAATGCATACAGATATCAAATACACGTGTTGCATACACACATAATGCATACACACGCCAAATACATGTCACATACACAGGTAATGCATACACATATCAAATACACGTCACATACACATAATGCATACACATGCCAAATAAACACACGGCATACACACGCCACTAACATTACGATCAGTATGCAGCTGCAATTATATGGCAGTTTCATCAGAGGAATTATATACAGAAAGATGAGGCAGCAAATTCAGTAACAAACTGGATTGAGGGCCTAGGGCCTAATTCAAGGTTGATTGCAAAAAACATTTTCCTCTAATGGGCAAAACCGTATGCACTGAAGGTAGGGCAGATATAACATGTGCAGAGAGTTAGATTTGGGTGGGTTATATTGTTTCTGTGCAGGGTAAATACTGGCTGCTTTATTTTTATTTTTTTAAACAACCTTTGTTATTTTCAGACTAATAAGTAGAGATGTGCACTTGAAATTTTTCGGGTTTTGTGTTTTGGTTTTGGGTTCGGTTCCGCGGGCGTGTTTTGGGTTCGACCGCGTTTTGGCAAAACCTCACCGAATTTTTTTTGTCGGATTCGGGTTGTTTTGGATTTGGGTGTTTTTTTCAAAAAACACTAAAAAACAGCTTAAATCATAGAATTTGGGGGTCATTTTGATCCCAAAGTATTATTAACCTCAAAAACCATAATTTCCACTCATTTTCAGTCTATTCTGAACACCTCACACCTCACAATATTATTTTTAGTCCTAAAATTTGCACCGAGGTCGCTGGATGACTAAGCTAAGCGACCCTAGTGGCCGACACAAACACCTGGCCCATCTAGGAGTGGCACTGCAGTGTCACGCAGGATGGCCCTTCCAAAAAACACTCCCCAAACAGCACATGACGCAAAGAAGAAAAAAAGAGGCGCAATGAGGTAGCTGTGTGAGTAAGATAAGCGACCCTAGTGGCCGACACAAACACCTGGCCCATCTAGGAGTGGCACTGCAGTGTCACGCAGGATGGCCCTTCCAAAAAACACTCCCCAAACAGCACATGACGCAAAGAAGAAAAAAAGAGGCGCAATGAGGTAGCTGTGTGAGTAAGCTAAGCGACCCTAGTGGCCGACACAAACACCTGGCCCATCTAGGAGTGGCACTGCAGTGTCACGCAGGATGGCCCTTCTAAAAAACACTCCCCAAACAGCACATGACGCAAAGAAGAAAAAAAGAGGCGCAATGAGGTAGCTGTGTGAGTAAGATAAGCGACCCTAGTGGCCGACACAAACACCTGGCCCATCTAGGAGTGGCACTGCAGTGTCACGCAGGATGGCCCTTCCAAAAAACACTCCCCAAACAGCACATGACGCAAAGAAGAAAAAAAGAGGCGCAATGAGGTAGCTGTGTGAGTAAGATAAGCGACCCTAGTGGCCGACACAAACACCTGGCCCATCTAGGAGTGGCACTGCAGTGTCACGCAGGATGGCCCTTTCAAAAAACACTCCCCAAACAGCACATGACGCAAAGAAGAAAAAAAGAGGCGCAATGAGGTAGCTGTGTGAGTAAGCTAAGCGACCCTAGTGGCCGACACAAACACCTGGCCCATCTAGGAGTGGCACTGCAGTGTCACGCAGGATGGCCCTTCCAAAAAACACTCCCCAAACAGCACATGACGCAAAGAAGAAAAAAAGAGGCGCAATGAGGTAGCTGTGTGAGTAAGATAAGCGACCCTAGTGGCCGACACAAACACCTGGCCCATCTAGGAGTGGCACTGCAGTGTCACGCAGGATGGCCCTTCCAAAAAACACTCCCCAAACAGCACATGACGCAAAGAAGAAAAAAAGAGGCGCAATGAGGTAGCTGTGTGAGTAAGCTAGGCGACCCTAGTGGCCGACACAAACACCTGGCCCATCTAGGAGTGGCACTGCAGTGTCACGCAGGATGGCCCTTCCAAAAAACACTCCCCAAACAGCACATGACGCAAAGAAGAAAAAAAGAGGCGCAATGAGGTAGCTGTGTGAGTAAGCTAAGCGACCCTAGTGGCCGACACAAACACCTGGCCCATCTAGGAGTGGCACTGCAGTGTCACGCAGGATGGCCCTTCCAAAAAACACTCCCCAAACAGCACATGACGCAAAGAAGAAAAAAAGAGGCGCAATGAGGTAGCTGTGTGAGTAAGATAAGCGACCCTAGTGGCCGACACAAACACCTGGCCCATCTAGGAGTGGCACTGCAGTGTCACGCAGGATGGCCCTTCCAAAAAACACTCCCCAAACAGCACATGACGCAAAGAAGAAAAAAAGAGGCGCAATGAGGTAGCTGTGTGAGTAAGCTAAGCGACCCTAGTGGCCGACACAAACACCTGGCCCATCTAGGAGTGGCACTGCATTGTCACGCAGGATGGCCCTTCCAAAAAACACTCCCCAAACAGCACATGACGCAAAGAAGAAAAAAAGAGGCGCAATGAGGTAGCTGTGTGAGTAAGATAAGCGCCCCTAGTGGCCGACACAAACACCTGGCCCATCTAGGAGTGGCACTGCAGTGTCACGCAGGATGGCCCTTCCAAAAAACACTCCCCAAACAGCACATGACGCAAAGAAGAAAAAAAGAGGCGCAATGAGGTAGCTGTGTGAGTAAGCTAAGCGACCCTAGTGGCCGACACAAACACCTGGCCCATCTAGGAGTGGCACTGCAGTGTCACGCAGGATGGCCCTTCCAAAAAACACTCCCCAAACAGCACATGACGCAAAGAAGAAAAAAAGAGGCGCAATGAGGTAGCTGTGTGAGTAAGCTAAGCAACCCTAGTGGCCGACACAAACACCTGGCCCATCTAGGAGTGGCACTGCAGTGTCACGCAGGATGGCCCTTCCAAAAAACACTCCCCAAACAGCACATGATGCAAAGAAGAAAAAATGAGGCGCAGTGAGGTAGCTGTGTGAGTAAGCTAAGCGACCCTAGTGGCCGACACAAACACCTGGCCCATCTAGGAGTGTCACTGCAGTGTCACGCAGGATGGCCCTTCCAAAAAACACTCCCCAAACAGCACATGACGCAAAGAAGAAAAAAAGGCGCAATGAGGTAGCTGTGTGAGTAAGATAAGCGACCCTAGTGGCCGACACAAACACCTGGCCCATCTAGGAGTGGCACTGCAGTGTCACGCAGGATGGCCCTTCCAAAAAACACTCCCCAAACAGCACATGACGCAAAGAAAAATGAAAGAAAAAAGAGGTGCAAGATGGAATTGTCCTTGGGCCCTCCCACCCACCCTTATGTTGTATAAACAGGACATGCACACTTTAACCAACCCATCATTTCAGTGACAGGGTCTGCCACACGACTGTGACTGAAATGACGGGTTGGTTTGGACCCCCACCAAAAAAGAAGCAATTAATCTCTCCTAGCACAAACTGGCTCTACAGAGGCAAGATGTCCACCTCATCATCATCCTCCGATATATCACCGTGTACATCCCGCTCCTCACAGATTATCAATTCGTCCCCACTGGAATCCACCATCTCAGCTCCCTGTGTACTTTGTGGAGGCAATTGCTGCTGGTCAATGTCTCCACGGAGGAATTGATTATAATTCATTTTAATGAACATCATCTTCTCCACATTTTCTGGAAGTAACCTCGTACGCCGATTGCTGACAAGGTGAGCGGCGGCACTAAACACTCTTTCGGAGTACACACTTGTGGGAGGGCATCTTAGGTAGAATAAAGCCAGTTTGTGCAAGGGCCTCCAAATTGCCTCTTTTTCCTGCCAGTATACGTACGGACTGTCTGACGTGCCTACTTGGATGCGGTCACTCATATAATCCTCCACCATTCTTTCAATGGGGAGAGAATCATATGCAGTGACAGTAGACGACATGTCCGTAATCGTTGTCAGGTACTTCAGTCCGGACCAGATGTCAGCATCAGCAGTCGCTCCAGACTGCCCTGCATCACCGCCAGCGGGTGGGCTCGGAATTCTGAGCCTTTTCCTCGCACCCCCAGTTGCGGGAGAATGTGAAGGAGGAGATGTTGACAGGTCGCGTTCCGCTTGACTTGACAATTTTGTCACCAGCAGGTCTTTGAACCCCAGCAGACTTGTATCTGCCGGAAAGAGAGATCCAAGGTAGGTTTTAAATCTAGGATCGAGCACGGTGGCCAAAATGTAGTGCTCTGATTTCAACAGATTGACCACCCGTGAATCCTTGTTAAGCGAATTAAGGGCTCCATCCACAAGTCCCACATGCCTAGCGGAATCGCTCCCTTTTAGCTCCTCCTTCAAAGCCTCCAGCTTCTTCTGCAAAAGCCTGATGAGGGGAATGACCTGACTCAGGCTGGCAGTGTCTGAACTGACTTCACGTGTGGCAAGTTCAAAAGGTTGCAGAACCTTGCACAACGTTGAAATCATTCTCCACTGCGCTTGAGACAGGTACATTCCACCTCCTATATCGTGCTCAATTGTATAGGCTTGAATGGCCTTTTGCTGCTCCTCCAACCTCTGAAGCATATAGAGGGTTGAATTCCACCTCGTTACCACTTCTTGCTTCAGATGATGGCAGGGCAGGTTCAGGCGTTTTTGGTGGTGCTCCAGTCTTCTGTACTTGGTGCCTGTACGCCGAAAGTGTCCCGCAATTCTTCTGGCCACCGACAGCATCTCTTGCACGCCCCTGTCGTTTTTAAAAAAATTCTGCACCACCAAATTCAAGGTATGTGCAAAACATGGGACGTGCTGGAATTTGCCCATATTTAATGCACACACAATATTGCTGGCGTTGTCCGATGCCACAAATCCACAGGAGAGTCCAATTGGGGTAAGCCATTCCGCGATGATCTTCCTCAGTTGCCGTAAGAGGTTTTCAGCTGTGTGCGTATTCTGGAAACCGGTGATACAAAGCGTAGCCTGCCTAGGAAAGAGTTGGCGTTTGCGAGATGCTGCTACTGGTGCCGCCGCTGCTGTTCTTGCGGCGGGAGTCCATACATCTACCCAGTGGGCTGTCACAGTCATATAGTCCTGACCCTGCCCTGCTCCACTTGTCCACATGTCCGTGGTTAAGTGGACATTGGGTACAACTGCATTTTTTAGGACACTGGTGAGTCTTTTTCTGACGTCCGTGTACATTCTCGGTATCGCCTGCCTAGAGAAGTGGAACCTAGATGGTATTTGGTAACGGGGGCACACTACCTCAAGAAATTGTCTAGTTCCCTGTGAACTAACGGCGGATACCGGACGCACGTCTAACACCAACATAGTTGTCAAGGCCTCAGTTATCCGCTTTGCAACAGGATGACTGCTGTGATATTTCATCTTCCTCGCAAAGGACTGTTGGACAGTCAATTGCTTGGTGGAAGTAGTAAAAGTGGGCTTACGACTTCCCCTCTGGGATGACCATCGACTCCCAGCAGCAACAACAGCAGCGCCAGCAGCAGTAGGCGTTACACGCAAGGATGCATCGGAGGAATCCCAGGCAGGAGAGGACTCGTCAGAATTGCCAGTGACATGGCCTGCAGGACTATTGGCATTCCTGGGGAAGGAGGAAATTGACACTGAGGGAGTTGGTGGGGTGGTTTGCGTGAGCTTGGTTACAAGAGGAAGGGATTTACTGGTCAGTGGACTGCTTCCGCTGTCGCCCAAAGTTTTTGAACTTGTCACTGACTTATTATGAATGCGCTGCAGGTGACGTATAAGGGAGGATGTTCCGAGGTGGTTAACGTCCTTACCCCTACTTATTACAGCTTGACAAAGGCAACACACGGCTTGACAAATGTTGTCCGCATTTCTGGTGAAATACTTCCACACCGAAGAGCTGATTTTATGGGTATTTTCACCAGGCATGTCAACGGCCCTATTCCTCCCACGGACAACAGGTGTCTCCCCGGGTGCCTGACTTAAACAAACCACCTCACCATCAGAATCCTCCTTGTCAATTTCCTCCCCAGCGCCAGCAACACCCATATCCTCCTCATCCTGGTGTACTTCAACACTGACATCTTCTATCTGACTATCAGGAACTGGACTGCGGGTGCTCCTTCCAGCACTTGCAGGGGGCGTGCAAATGGTGGAAGGCGCATGCTCTTCACGTCCAGTGTTGGGAAGGTCAGGCATCGCAACCGACACAATTGGACTCTCCTTGTGGATTTGGGATTTCGAAGAACGCACAGTTCTTTGCGGTGCTTTTGCCAGCTTGAGTCTTTTCATTTTTCTAGCGAGAGGCTGAGTGCTTCCATCCTCATGTGAAGCTGAACCACTAGCCATGAACATAGGCCAGGGCCTCAGCCGTTCCTTGCCACTCCGTGTGGTAAATGGCATATTGGCAAGTTTACACTTCTCCGACGACAATTTTATTTTAGATTTTGGAGTCCTTTTTTTAACTGATATTTGGTGTTTTGGATTTTACATGCTCTGTACTGTGACATTGGGCATCGGCCTTGGCAGACGACGTTGCTGGCATTTCATCGTCTCGGCCATGACTAGTGGCAGCAGCTTCAGCACGAGGTGGAAGTGGATCTTGATCTTTCCCTAATTTTGGAACCTCAACATTTTTGTTCTCCATATTTTAATAGGCACAACTAAAAGGCACCTCAGGTAAACAATGGAGATGGATGGATACTAGTATACTTATGGATGGACCAGCGACTGCCGACACAGAGGTAGCTACAGCCGTGGACTACCGTACTGTGTCTGCTGCTAATATAGACTGGATGATAATGAGATGAAATTAATATATATATATATATATATATATATATATAATATCACTAGTACTGCAGCCGGACAGGTATATATATTTATTATGTAATGACTGATGACGGACCTGCTGGACACTGTCAGCTCAGCAGCACCGCAGACTGCTACAGTAAGCTACTATAGTAGTATGTATCAAGAAGAAAGAGAAAAAAAAAAACTACGGGTAGGTGGTATACAATTATGGATGGACCAGCGACTGCCGACACAGAGGTAGCTACAGCCGTGGACTACCGTACTGTGTCTGCTGCTAATATAGACTGGATGATAATGAGATGAAATCAATATATATATATATATATATATATAATATCACTAGTACTGCAGCCGGACAGGTATATATATTTATTATGTAATGACTGATGACGGACCTGCTGGACACTGTCAGCTCAGCAGCACCGCAGACTGCTACAGTAAGCTACTATAGTAGTATGTATCAAGAAGAAAGAGAAAAAAAAAAAACCACGGGTAGGTGGTATACAATTATGGATGGACCAGCGACTGCTGACACAGAGGTAGCTACAGCCGTGGACTACCGTACTGTGTCTGCTGCTAATATAGACTGGATGATAATGAGATGAAATCAATATATATATATATATATAATATCACTAGTACTGCAGCCGGACAGGTATATATATTTATTATGTAATGACTGATGACGGACCTGCTGGACACTGTCAGCTCAGCAGCACCGCAGACTGCTACAGTAAGCTACTATAGTAGTATGTATCCAGAAGAAAGAGAAAATAAAAAACCACGGGTAGGTGGTATACAATTATGGATGGACCAGCGACTGCCGACACAGAGGTAGCTACAGCCGTGGACTACCGTACTGTGTCTGCTGCTAATATAGACTGGATGATAATGAGATGAAATCAATATATATATATATATATATATATAATATCACTAGTACTGCAGCCGGACAGGTATATATATTTATTATGTAATGACTGATGACGGACCTGCTGGACACTGTCAGCTCAGCAGCACCGCAGACTGCTACAGTAAGCTACTATAGTAGCATGTATCAAGAAGAAAGAAAAAAAAAAACACGGGTAGGTGCGGTATACATATACAATTATATATATATTATATACAATTATATATATATATATATATATTAAACTGGTGGTGATTAATTAAACTGGTGGTCAGGTCACTGGTCACACTATCAGCAACTTGCAAGTAGTACTCCTAAGCAGACAATCACAATATATACTGGTGGTCAGTGTGGTCACAATGGCAGTGTGGCACTCTGGCAGCAGAGTGCCAGCAAAAGTGTGCACTGTACGTTAAAATATGTACTCCTGCTCTCAGACTCTAACTGCTCCCCACTGTCAGTGTCTCCCCCACAAGTCAGATATACAGTCACACTATCTATCACTTCAGCAAGTAGTAGTACTCCTCCTAATGCTCCCCAAAATTACTAAAGTAAATAATACTGTGTCTCTCTCTGCTCTAGTCTCACTCTCTATAAACGGAGAGGACGCCAGCCACGTCCTCTCCCTATCAATCTCAATGCACGTGTGAAAATGGCGGCAACGCGCGGCTCCTTATATAGAATCCGAGTCTCGCGATAGAATCCGAGCCTCGCGAGAATCCGACAGCGGGATGATGACGTTCGGGCGCGCTCGGGTTAACCGAGCAAGGCGGGAAGATCCGAGTCGCTCGGCCCCGTGTAAAAAAAAATGAAGTTCGGGCGGGTTCGGATTCCGAGGAACCGAACCCGCTCATCTCTACTAATAAGCAGCACAAATAGATACAAAAGTACAAAAATGCCATAAGAAGTGTGAGCAAATAACATCACAGAGCTGTTATCCAGAGACCCAGCAAAGATCAAAACTTGTCACATAAGTAACAGTACCGTGCAAACAGATATGATGGTAATCAAAGACATAAAATACAATTAGCGTCAGAACAAAAAGAGAAATTCAGAAAGAAAGAGAAGAAAAGAGAAGAAGCAAAATGAACAACATTCACAGTTGAAATGATGAACAACCAGAGGAAAACAAACCCATAAACATACACATAAAGAACAATCGAATAATCCAATTACATCAGATGAAAACAGAACCAGACTCGCGGGCATTCCCGATACATATCAAATATCAAGTGACAGAAACTCAATACAGAAAGAATAGGGCCACAAATTTAACAATCGTATACATGAAAGTGGGTAGGGCATTTCATGAAAATACACTGCGAGCATAGAATAGGTGGGTTCAGTAGAGTAACAGGAGGCATGAAACCAAAAATCAGAGGGATAGTTCAACTTGCCTACAGAGAAACCATTCTGTATGCTCGAATAGTTTATACATTTTCGTTTACACCTCCTTGGGTAACTGGGTAATGAAAATATTCCATTTACTATGAAACCATACCACACCTTTTTATATATCCGTAATCGTAGATTTCCGATCAAAATATAGGAGTCGCAATAAATAATCTTTCACCATTTGCAATTTAGGAGGGGATCTAGAGGTCCATTGAATGAGGATAGCCTTTTTTGCTACCATCACAACAGTGGTAGGATGATTCGTTTAGACAGCCCTAATTCACAATAATCAAAGTTAGCACAAAGTAGTGCTAGTGGATCAGGGGAAATACGTAAGGAAAACATCCTATTAATATATTGCAATATTTTACCCCCCAAAATACGGATTTTACCGCATTCCCAGAAATTATGATGCAGTGTGGCGTTGGAGGCTCGACATTTGGGGCAGTGGACTGATTCAGTAATGGTCATGTGGCGCCTCTGACTTTGAGCGATATAGGCTCGATGGATCACCTTTACATGTACCTCCTGGAGTAAGGCAGACGAAAGAAACTTAAGGGTGGATTCATAATGAGTAAAAATGGGGTCCGGATCGGCATGGGTGGGCAGTATAGGTTTCCAAGCCTCCACTGTGTTGACCCATATAGATTTCGGGTTGCTACATTGTAAATCAACCGTAAGCATTTTAGTCTTATAGATAAGAGTGGCTGATAAACGCAATAAAGTAAGAATTTTATCAGTGGGTGGATGATTTAGGGGCATCACCGTTCTTAATGAAGACACAAAACGCCTAGCCTGGAGGTACATGTAAAAATGAGTATTGGGTATATCAAACTTTTCCCGAAGTTCGTGAAAAGAAAGTATGTGCCCACCAGAGTCAAATATGTCCTTCACAGCTAAAATCCCCTTGGAGGACCAATCCCAAAACCTATTATTGTCAATCCCAGCCGGGAAGGCAGGGTTGCCCCAGAAAGTGATATATGGTGGTTGCAATGGATCTCTCTTGAAATATTTATGAAGAGTGTGCCAAGTATTATACGTGTCCTGAAACAATACATTGGATAACAATCCCTTAGACCAGTGGTTCCCAAACTTTTTTGAATCACAGCACCCTAGAGTATCAGAATTTTTTTCACGGCACCCCTAAGCCAATAGTTTCTTATTGAAAAATTTAGAAAGAAATATTAAATTAAGTCAATTGTATTTATATGTCATCCTTAGGGTAACTTATGTGGTGAGGGACAAGATTTGCTTCTGATTGTCAATATATTTTATGATTGGCAGCCATTAACACTGGCTTTGCTTTTTACATCGACCATGCAGAATTTGAATTGGTTCTGGACCACCAACCCAAGGCACCCCTACAAGTGTCCCGAGGCACCCCAGGATGCCACGGCACACAGTTTGGGAACCACTGCCTTAGGCAATTTAGATCTATGTACATGCAACAAGGCGCAGGGAGAATATGGAGCAAACAATTCTAATTACAATAAAAGGTTAGTGTAGGAGTTTCCACCATGACACCAATCAATGTAATCGAAAAATACGGCCTTAGAGAAAACAGCTAAATCATGGACACCCAAACCACCATAGCGCAAGGTCGACGTAACTTTTCAGGGAAATCCGTGATTTTTTCCCCCTTCCACAAAAATTTGGTAAACAACTGAGAACAGAGATGCAAGTCGGCCCTAGAGAGTGTTCGTGGTATCATCTGTAATAGATAGGAGATCTTCGGGAAGACAATACTCTTTATGACCGCAGAACAACCCAATAATTTAAGAGGCAACAGCATCCAATTTTCCAAGGAAGTACGCAGTCTTTGGAGCAAGGGGGTATAATTAGCATGATACAGAGTACTAAGTGTTGGGGTTATATGAATACCCAGATATTTGATGGAAGACTTAGGTGGTTGAAAAGATGCATCCTGGAATTCTTGCAAGGCATCATGGGAAGCAGATCCCAATGGTAAAGCCTCAGATTTTTCAAAATTAATTTTGTAGCCGGAAAATGAGCCAAAATCCGAGAGGGCCTCCACCACAGAAAGAACCGAGCGGGCAGGGTCAGAAAGGAAAGCAGCATGTCATCTGCAAACAATGCCAGCTTTGATTCATACGAGCCCACTCGAATCCATGTGAAAGAGGCCCTGTCTCATAATGTGATGGCTAATGGCAGTAATGTGATAGCTAATGGCTCCAATGCTAAGGCAAAAAGAGGTGGGGATAGGGGGCATCCCTGACAGGTCCCCCGTTGTATAGGGAAAGGGGAGGCTAGAAATCCATTGCACGCTATCTGTGTCAAAGAATTTGTATAAAATGTAGATATAATGCGAGTGAAGTCCTCCGGGAACCCAAATCGCATAGGAGTCTCTATAAGATGATCCCAAATTACAAGATCAAAAGCCTTTTTGGCATCTGATGACAACAGAAAGGCGTCATCTGGGTTACCAGAGGACTCCAGCCATTGTTGGATCGTAAACACCTTGTGCAAATTAACCACTGAGTGCCTACCCCATATAAACCCCGTTTGATCGGAATGTATTACTGAGGGGAGAATTAATTTAAGTCTCTCAGCCATGATTTTAGTCAAAATCTTATAGTCTGTATTTAACAGGAATATAGGGCGGTATGAACCTGGAAGTTCCCGGTCTCTGTCCGGTTTAGGGAGAACTTTTAAAATGGCCATGTTGAAATGGAGTGGAAGGGTATGGGAGGAAATAATAGTGTTATAAACCTGTAATAGAGGATCCTGAATGTTAGGGAGTAAGAGTCTGTAGTATTCCCCCGGGAGACTGTCTGGCCCAGGTGCCTTGCAAGGCTTAAGTGATTTAACAACTGAAGACAGTTCTTCCAAAGTAATTGGGGCCGTCAGTTCTGTTGCCTGGGATAAGGAAATCTGCGGAAGAGCAGAGTTAACCCAAAAATCACTTTTTTTAATCATAATCAGTCTGGCCATCTGAATACAGAGAAATATAAAAATCTCGGAAGCTGTCGATAATGTGTTTACCCGAAGTCATTCGGGTGGGATCCGGTCTCTAGGTCGACAAGACATAGGTCGACAGTGTGTAGGTCGACATGGTTTCTAGGTCTACATGTACTAGGTCGACATGACAAGGTCGAGATGAGTTTTTAAAAAATATTATAATTTTTTTTACTTTTTCATACTTTTCTTGTAAAGTCACAAAATAATTAGCTATAGATTTAGAGTGCTTTGCCATATATGAGATAACTTCACCTCTTATCACTGCCTTAGACGCCTGCTAGAATAGTATCGGGTCCTGCTGCGCATGGCTCTCATTATCTTGAAAATAAGACATCCAGGCCGCATCCACCATATTTGCGAAATGTCAGGGACAAGAAGGATTTGGTTTGGATCCGCACAGGAAAATTATAGAAATAATGAACATAGATTTATACAAAGATTGTAGAAAACTGTTCAAGAAACCAACAATAACGAGCTAAATGGTCCTTAATAGGGGTATCTCAAAATTATTAGGTGGTTGATGGTGCTCCCAGAGTCAGTAATAGTCGTACAGGGAAAAGAACAAAGAAAGACTCTGTGTTGGGGCACGCTTTGAAATTTACAATGAATTTATTAAGACTTAACTTTTAATACAATAAAGTATAAAATAAAGAGAGAATTTGATACCAGAAAATGTTCAAAAATACACAAATATGCATATAATAGTAAACATAATAAATAGAATACACATACAGAAATAGGGTTGTACCAGTGAATTGGAAAAAGAATTCCTATATCGTTAGTTAACAGAGTCACTAATGAAAAATAGGTTACACTGATAAAGAGTATGGGGCACCTGTGGTGAAAAAATATGAGTAAAGAGCAAATAATATGCCTTAACTGATCTCAGAGATGAAGAGTACCATACAAGACCATACACATATAATCTCAGTGGTGATAATTAAGGGTAGGTACAGAATTAATGATCTAATGAAACCAAAATAATAGGCAAAAGAAAGAGTATAATTATTAATTGAAAAAGTCAATTAACAGAGGTATAACCCCTGGTAAGAACTCTGTTTGCTATAGAAAAGATCCTGGAGGAAAAAAGTAAAAGAAAAAAGAAATTTATTATATTAGCTAATTGGTATTCATGGCCAAATAATTATCTTGCCTGAAAGAGTATCATAGAGTTGAATACAATTCTATATAATGTAGAGGATATGAATAAATAACACAAATGTGGGTATGGGAAGTTCAGAAATTGCTCTAACACTTCTACTGTTTGTAATCGAAGGTTCCTTTTTTACTGCACCTGATATTCCCAAATGGTCACCCAATAGGGTACTAATCAGGCTTACCAACGCTTAGCTTCCAAGATCGGATGAGATTGGGTGTTTCCGCTGGAATGTGGCAGTAATTGAAACGATTGACACAAATGAGGGGGTGTAATTAAGGAGCAATAAGAGTACTTCTGCTGTCCAGTTGGTAGCGCAGATTCTCTGTTGCTACAAGCATTGCAGAGAGTGGTCTCGCATCTGGATGAGAGGGTACTGAGAAATAGATGAGGTAGAAAAAGAATAGGGAGGGGGCCCCACCTTCTGCTGTCCACTGTCTTATAGAATTATAGCGGACAATGGATGAGAGAGGTAGGTAAGGCTCACCTATTGAAAATAAAAGAAAGAAAAAAGGGGGGAGGTCACAGGTAAATTGAAAACCCAAAAGTATGATGGGCTAGTGAAATTTAGGTCAAGTTACTAATGTACCTAGGACATTTTTCTTTTCTTTTTTGACAGACAAAAAAAGGTCAAATAGACTGCCTCATAATCATTGAGAGGTGTCAGAATGTCTAGAGTAATCAGGTACTCATAAAATAAAATACAGACTAACATAAGGAAAAAAAATAATAATTTTTTGGGCAGGTAATAGGAGGTCCAGTTATGCTGGATAAAAAATGCTGAAAAACCCCATTGTTTTAAAGCAGAAAAAAGGGAAGGGGAGTTTAGGGATCAAAACATTTTTCAGACAGAGTAAAGCAAAAAATTACAGCTATATCAGGTTAAATAGCACAATAATAGAATGTCCCTAATGGGCACATACAATACCAGGGGATACCAAGGTGATCTGAACTATGGAAAGTTCAGCATCACTATACACAGACGGACCGTTTCACCAGGGTGGCTTGTTCACTGTGACTGTGACTATATAAACGGCAGTATCTCCTCAGGCCCTGTCACAGTGAACAAGCCACCCTGGTGAAACGGTCCATCTGTGTATAGTGATGCTGAACTTTCCATAGTTCAGATCACCTTGGTATCCCCTGGTATTGTATGTGCCCATTAGGGACATTCTATTATTGTGCTATTTAACCTGATATAGCTGTAATTTTTTGCTTTACTCTGTTTGAAAATTTTTTTGATCCCTAAACTCCCCTTCCCTTTTTTCTGCTTTAAAACAATGGGATTTTTCAGCATTTTTTATCCAGCATAACTGGACCTCCTATTACCTGCCCAAAAAATTATTATTTTTTTTCCTTATGTTAGTCTGTATTTTATTTTATGAGTACCTGATTACTCTAGACATTCTGACACCTCTCAATGATTATGAGGCAGTCTATTTGACCTTTTTTTGTCTGTCAAAAAAGAAAAGAAAAATGTCCTAGGTACATTAGTAACTTGACCTAAATTTCACTAGCCCATCATACTTTTGGGTTTTCAATTTACCTGTGACCTCCCCCCTTTTTTCTTTCTTTTCTTTTCAATAGGTGAGCCTTACCTACCTCTCTCATCCATTGTCCGCTATAATTCTATAAGACAGTGGACAGCAGAAGGTGGGGCCCCCTCCCTATTCTTTTTCTACCTCATCTATTTCTCAGTACCCTCTCATCCAGATGCGAGACCACTCTCTGCAATGCTTGTAGCAACAGAGAATCTGCGCTACCAACTGGACAGCAGAAGTACTCTTATTGCTCCTTAATTACACCCCCTCATTTGTGTCAATCGTTTCAATTACTGCCATATTCCAGCGGAAACACCCAATCTCATCCGATCTTGGAAGCTAAGCGTTGGTAAGCCTGATTAGTACCCTATTGGGTGACCATTTGGGAATATCAGGTGCAGTAAAAAAGGAACCTTCGATTACAAACAGTAGAAGTGTTAGAGCAATTTCTGAACTTCCCATACCCACATTTGTGTTATTTATTCATATCCTCTACATTATATAGAATTGTATTCAACTCTATGATACTCTTTCAGGCAAGATAATTATTTGGCCATGAATACCAATTAGCTAATATAATAAATTTCTTTTTTCTTTTACTTTTTTCCTCCAGGATCTTTTCTATAGCAAACAGAGTTCTTACCAGGGGTTATACCTCTGTTAATTGACTTTTTCAATTAATAATTATACTCTTTCTTTTGCCTATTATTTTGGTTTCATTAGATCATTAATTCTGTACCTACCCTTAATTATCACCACTGAGATTATATGTGTATGGTCTTGTATGGTACTCTTCATCTCTGAGATCAGTTAAGGCATATTATTTGCTCTTTACTCATATTTTTTCACCACAGGTGCCCCAAACTCTTTATCAGTGTAACCTATTTTTCATTAGTGACTCTGTTAACTAACGATATAGGAATTCTTTTTCCAATTCACTGGTACAACCCTATTTCTGTATGTGTATTCTATTTATTATGTTTACTATTATATGCATATTTTGTGTATTTTTGAACATTTTCTGGTATCAAATTCTCTCTTTATTTTATACTTTATTGTATTAAAAGTTAAGTCTTAATAAATTAATTGTAAATTTCAAAGCGTGCCCCAACACAGAGTCTTTCTTTGTTCTTTTCCCTGTACGAAATGTCAAGGACGTAAGCAAGTAGGTGGGAAATCGCCATTGGCGGTGGTCATCACGGTCCAGGGTGGAAGAAAGAGAGAACCACACTAAGGCATGGTCCGATACACAGATTGGCTCAATGCCTGAATCAATGAGACGGGGCAACAGATATGTGGCTAGCAACAGGTAGTCTATACGTGAGAGCGTGCCATGCGCAGCAGACTGACACGTTCACGATGAAGCAGGTGGTGTACTCTCCAAACATCAGAAATTTGAAGTTGGCGCATTATAAAGGGAATATCTAATTTAGGGGGGGTGTAGTGCTTCCTCGGTGGAGTAAGTCTGTCCATAGTTACAGAGGAGAACAGATTAAAATCACCGCCCACAATCAGGTTAAGGTGGGTACACATGGAGAGATCCGTGTTTAAAATCTAAGCAATCTGACTAAATTGCTTAGATTTTAAGCACGGATCTGTCGTGTGTATTCCCCCAGCGACGCATCGCTGTCGCCGGTGCTAGATTGAGCCAGCATGCACAATATAGCTGGTCGCTCACTTCAGCGATGTGTGAAGCGAGCGGCCCCCCGTGTCCCCCCCCCCCCCCCCCTCGCTCAGCACACATTGCGCTGTGCTGAGCGGGGGGAGAGATGTGTGCTGAGTGGTCTGTGTTAAGATCGCTCAGCACACATCTCTCCCGTCAGTACTGGCCGTTAGAGGAAGCATGACCAGTCAATCTAGCTATCAAGCGTCTAAAAAACAGTTTAGAATATGTATTAGGAGCATAGGTATTGCATATCACATACTGTATGGAATGTATGGACACCACCACTAAAACAAATTGACCTTCCGGGTCAGCATATGAAGAGTGAAGAACATGAGGTATATTTCTGTTCAGGAGAATCACCACACCCCTCGCCTTAGAATTATACGAGGCTGGGGCCAAAACAATCTTATTATACATTGCAAGTGTAGCCGTTTCAGGAGGAGTGAGGTGTGTCTCCTGAAGTAACACAACATCAATCTTCAATTTCTTAACCTAAATTAGAACCCTTTTACATTTTACCGGGGAATTAATCCCGCCCACGTTCCAGGAACATATTTTAAGATATAAAAAATCTGAGACCTGGGCGATTGATCTAACATAAACATAGAAGGAGATCGAAGTAGCAAATACATCCTCAAGTCCTCTCTCTGTGGTGAACAAAATGGACAGAAACATCATCGCATAAGAATAAAAAAAGAAAAGAGAAAAGGAGACATGAGAAAACAGTAAAAAAAAAGTAAACTAAGCGAGCGACCGCATGCAGGGCATGGCCGGTCTCGCAGAGCAAGCACAAACATTATGCTAACCAGGAAACGCGTCTTCCAGTGTGGAAACCCAAAGCTAGGGTTGGGTCAACCACAAATCACAAAAACAATAAATAATCAATAAGGCGCATACGGAGCCCCTGGCCTGCCCTGACTATCCCATGCAGGCAATAAACCCCAGAAGGCCCCACAATATCTCAGATGAAAAATTCAGTGCACATTGTATCGGCTAGTAGCACTATGGCATGAGAAGTGTATAGAAAATAACAGTAACAGTCATATTAAATATGAGGGGTTACGCACAGTGATATACATTACGTGGCAGAGTAGGCAAGGCAGCAATGGACAGTTGAGGTAACATCAAAAAGAAAAACCGGTATGGTAAAAGTCAGTAGTGGGAGTGCCATCACAATGTGGAGAGTGCAGGTGATATCACTTAAATGTCATCATCATTCTCTGCGTCCTGACGATCAATACGGGTGTCACCCCTGCGTTCCTGGATGAAATCTATCGGGTCTTCCGCCGTAGTAAAGTCAATGGAAGAGGAGCCATTAAATATACGAAGTCTGGCCGGATATAACTTATGTCCCTCTTTAATAAGCCGGGAGCAGATTAATGAGAAGGCTTTCCGGGCCTGGGTGACTTCCACCAAATAATCCTGAAAGAGCAGCAATTTAGTTTGAGTGTCTTCCCAGCATAAGTCACTGTTACGACCCGAAGCCGACCAGATGCCGTCCTTGTGGGGGTAGTTCAGACATTGAAAAATGACCACACGTGGGCGTGAGGAGTTTCGGTCTCTTACCGGGCCCACCCAATGTGCCCGTTCAATCACAAGATCCGTCTCTGACTCTATACCCAAAAGTGTAGGCAAGGTAACCTTCAAACAATGGTACAACGCTGACCCTTTAGCAGTTTCAGGAATGCCCAGTATTCGCAGGATGTTGCGATCTATTCTCAAGATCGTCTAATTTATTCCATATCTGTTAGCTGTCTTTTTGATAACTTTTAGTCAGGGATTTTAAAGTATGGATATCTTGAATATTCACCCCCACTCTATTTTCCAAGGTAGTTTCCAGCTGTTTGACTTGTACTTGAACTTGCTGTATTGCCAGTGCGAATTGGGCTGCTTGTGCTAGTAAATAGGGCTGCATAGTGTCTTTAATAGCCTGCACCATTATATAGTATGTGATAGGAGCCTCATCAGAGGCAGGAGGAGGCTGAATAGGCTGTGCTGGTGAGCTGTCAGTGGACTCAGTGGGAGAGTGGTAGCCAGGAAGCACTGCACACAGAGAGGGAGACGGAGAGACTCCAGGAGCAGGCTTCTCTGCTGCAACAGCAGTGTGCAGTGCCTGCAATGATTCAGCAGCGGTGGCCATCTTGGAATCCCGGCGCTTGTCAGCCCAGGATTTATTCTTGTTTGCAGGCATGCTTGGGCCAAAATAGCGCTCCATACAGCACTGGGAGGGGTGCAGGGCACTTCAGGGGGACACTGCAAGGTGTCTGGACGCCGCAAGCGGCGATTGGAAGCGGGTATAGCGGCGGCAGCATCGTAGCTCCGTATCTCACCTCCTCCTCACATCAGCGCTGCTTTATTTTTACACTGCAATTTAGATTTCAGTTTGAACACACACCACCCAAATCTAACTCTCTGCACGTTATATCTGCCCCACCTGCAATGCAGCATGGTTTTGCTCGCAGCCCCCACCTGTCATAGCATGATTGACATGCTGCAGCATTTGGAGGCAGCACTTGGCACCAATTTTCAAAACAGGAGCGTATTGCCCACTTTAAAGGCATGACGACGGATGCAGGGTTGACGCAGAATTCCTTGACCCGGGCTTCAGCTTACACAGGCTGACCAGTGCGTAAAAGTATTGCAAATTGCAACCTCAGACGCAGCAATCCTACGGATGCCTCTTGCAGTGCTGCATTTGAATTTTATTTACACAGAATTGCAAAGCTACTTCCTTGCGGTTGTGAAATTCCGTGCAATCATGAATGCCTAACTATTGCCTGTGTACTGAGGGCCTACCTCAATACACTCATACACAGGCAAACAAAGCCTTGCAGATTACAGCAGAAATGGGTATACCAAGATGACACCAAGAACACAACAGAAGCACAATCATTTGGAAAGAGGAAGTTTTGGAGAGTGACTTAATCTAGGAAGAAGCAAGTTAAAAAAGTTAAACACTTTTTGCTTTGTAGGAGCTGACGGCACCCAAGGTAAATATTATGAAATGGTATAGATACAGTCATATCATGACCAGTAAATTGATCATTATTTTTATCAGATATCTACATTGTGGAGTCAGTGACACTAAGGGGGTCATACAGGCTCGGTCGCATCAGCGGGCCGCAGCGCAGTTTGACGATGGCAGCAAACTGCGCATGTGCAGCGGCTGCGTGGCCACACACATTGCAGTCGCATCCCTGATGGATGCGACCTCAGTGTGGGCATTTGTGAGGCAGTGCCGCGGCATTGGGGGGGGGCATGTTGGCTGCATGACGTCACACGCAGCCGCTCAGGGGAAAAAAATGGCGGCTGACTACCTGACAGCGCAGCCAGGAGTCAACCTTAGTTCCGATGTTTCTGCAATTAGATTACGGACGCATCGGGAGGCGGTGCGTCACACATACTGGGCGGGCTTGCCCTGTGCGTATGCAGCGATCTGCGTTCATCTCTGAATAAATCTGTAACAGGAAGCTCAGATACCAATATGGCTTCAGACACCGGAGTACGGCAGACAATGAACCCACATCGTCCTCCAAAGGGAAAGGTATAGGGCCATTTAATAGAACTATTGAGTATGACTGCAGAGGGATTGCTAACATGGCGGGAAATCTGTTGGAAGCAATCAAATAAAAGCTTATTGTTTCCCAATGATCTGGTTCAGTGACTTCATGAGTTACTGTCCCAGAAGGCAAGGTATCCATGAACAATTCCATATCTATAGGAGCTTGCTTAGACTTCAGTTCTACGTGGTTGTCCAGTGCTAAAGTGATATCCATAACATTTCCACCAACACTAGAATCTAGCACAGCTGAGCTGGCTATCTAATGAGTCCCAGAAGAAGGTCCTTGGTACCTGCAAACTCATTTGTTTAATATCTGATGGTGCTATTGTTCTAGAGATCTATAGCTGAAATTAAATAATCCAGATCTATCAATATATCACTTTCCTAATTTGCATATGAAGAAAATCTCTAGATTGTAAATGTTTATAAGAAGGGCCTTCTCTAGCCTCTGTCAACTGTATATGGACTTTCTTTGTCAGTCTCATACATTTGTGTTCTTTTTCTGTATATCATTTGTTATACAGACTGTGCAACACTGCAGATTTTTTATGGGGCCTAAGATGTAGACAGCATTGATTATAATGATACAACCGACAGTATGTATCTACAATGGACCCGATTGGATTTAAAGGTGTAGGTGAAAGCTGTGCAGTAGTTTTTTGTAAACATTAGTCACTGTGGCAGGATTTAGGAAGAATGTTAGTGTTGTCTCTTGCTGCCATTGATGATTTTTGATTCTGGCCTACCATGGCAACCACAGTCACATGCCACATGACAGACTAGAGTCCCTATGAGCTCTTTCCGAAATATGAAAGCCCCCTGTGCTATCACGTGACATGCTGTGAGCCTGTGCCTGTGTAGCAATCTGACTTTGTCTATGTCTGAAAACCATCTTTGATTGACATCCAGAGAGACTTTGAAAATTAGATAAAGATTTGTAAGAGTATAGAAAAGCAACACAGATGCGTGCTTAACTTGCTGTTTAAAGAAACAAAACCTGTATAGGATTGATACTTTAAGTCATGGGTCATTCCGCGTCAAATCAGCACACTGATTTTACTTCACCAGCTTAGAATTTGATCAACTTTGGTATATGGGGAGTATATATGTTATCTAAGAAAAATACAAAATATTATTTAAATATCTCATGCCGTTTCTGAATTATGGCTATGTATAGTTTTCAAAAATCTGTCAAAAACACACAACCAGCATATATTCAAAAATCTTTAAGTTTAAGATTTAAAGTTATAATGCATTCCCGGGTCGACATTATGTTGTCGACGATTTGACTGTGAGCAGCATAAAGTGTCAACTATTTCTTATCAGCCGTGATAATGAGCTGGAGATAAGACGAGCAGAAACGACATAGAATTCTAGTCTCCAGTACTGCAGTGAGAACCTTCTGTTGCACCATGTGTATGAGGTGTATGATTATGGTTATCAGAGCATTGGAAAATATTTGGTGTCATTAATGGGGAACAGACATTTTGGGAAGCAAAGCCACACATCCAAGCTTCAATTCGGAAGTCCGATTGAATTATTTTAGATGGCATTAGCCGTAATTTGCTGTCTGTTTGAGCCTAAGAGCACCACCAAACCCAATTACCAAATTATTACCTGGTCCCGCAGACTGAGCGACATTTGGCTAATTCTGTTCAAATTGGTCACCGAAATGAGCAGCCTGAAGGGCATCAGTAAGAAGCCCCTGCTTTCTACGTATGAGATGATCTCCAAGATAGACAGTGTTATGTTGGGAATGGATGGCTAGAACAGGGCCACATTCTGTAGGTCACAAAGGTGAGGGCATTGCATAGTATATTTGAATGTTCTGCAATACATTCAGGATCAGGAAAGAGAACAAAATCTAACTGCATTATTGTAAGCGAGCACATCTTCTGACTTTGTTATGCTTACTATCCTGTAAGTTAGATTGTTACCGGAGTGTGTGTGCAGTACTGCTTGTAAATATACTGGCCTCCTGATAAAAATCACTCTTGCGCTGTTTCAAGGAGAAACCATTTGACTCCCTGCTTCCTTGCAGCCCAGCAAGCAGCGACGTGGGGTAGATATGCCAGGGTATAGCAGAAGATGGACCTGTTGGAGAGTCAGAAGGTGAAGAGACTGCGGCTGGACCAGATCTGTGAAGGTGAGCAGATCATACAGTGCTCAAGTATGACCTGTTGGGATCTGATTCTCTGACATCATCATGGAGAGTTTAGTAGTTTAGTGGGATTTTTTTCTTTAGTTTTAATACAAAGTAATCTCCTGTAATTAATATTACATTAATAAATGTTGTTATTTGCTCTGTTCTGCTGGTTGGGTGATCTGTGCACATGGTCACAGTGTTTGCACAAGTGTAGAAGTCAGGTCTCTCCTTTGTGATATCACTAATTCCATCTACTCATCTTGCCTTTTTCTGGCAACCTGTGCAAAACATGATCCTTCCTGCTAATTGGCTGCATTAGAGTCACGTCATGGGCAGTTTCTGGCGTTATTTTGCACCAGGAACATAAAGCTTCATTGAGACCTATTCCACCAGGGAAATAAGGCTTCATAGAAATCTGTTCCACCAGGAAAATACAGTGCATCCGGAAAGTATTCACAGCGCTTCAGTTTTGTTAGGTTATAGCCTTATTCTAAACTCGAATAAATTCATTTTTTTGCCTCAAAATTCTAAACACAATGCCCCATAATGACAACATGAAAAAAGTTTCTGGGAGATTTTTGCATATTTAAAAAGAAAAAAACCTAAGAAATCACATGTACATAAGTATTCACAGCTCTTGCTCAATACTTTGTTGATGCACCTTTAGCAGCAATTACAGACTCGTCTTTTTGAATATGATGCCACAAGCTTGGCACACCTATCTTTGGGCAGTTTCGCCCATTCCTCTTTGCAGCACCTCTCAAGCTCCATCAGGTTGGATGGGAAGCAGTGCACAGCCATTTTCAGATCTCTCCAGAGATATACAATCAGATTCAAGTCTGGGCTATGGCTGGGCCACTCAAGGACATTCACAGAGTTGTCCTGAAGCCACTCCTTTGATATCTTGGCTGTGTGCTTAAGGTCGTTGTCCTGCTGAAAAATGAACCGTCGCCCCAGTCTCAGGTCAAGAGCGCTCTGGATCAGGTTTTCATCCAGGATGTCTCTGTACGTTGCTGCATTCATCTTTCCCTCTATCCTACTAGTCTCCCAGTTCCTGCTGCTGGAAAACATCCCTACAGCATGATGCTGCCATCACCATGCTCCACTGTAGGGATGGTATTGGTCTGGTGAGCGGTGCCTGGTTTCCTCTAAACGTGACGCCTGGCATTCACGCCAAAGAGTTCAATCTTTGTCTCATCAGATCAGAGAATTTTGTTTCTCAGGAGCATTTTGGCATTCAGGCAGGCTGCCATGTGATTTTTACTAAGGAGTGGCTTCCGTCTGGCCAATCTACCATACATGCTTGATTGGTGGATTGCTACAGAGATGGTTGTCCTTCTGGAAGGGTCTCCTCTCTTCACAGAGGACTGCTGTAGCTCTGACAGAGTGACCATTGGTTTCTTGGTCACCTCCCTAACTAAGGCTCTTCTTCCCCGATCGCTCAGTTTAGACGGCCGGCAGCTCAAAGAAGAGTCCTGGTGGTTCCGAACTACTTCCATTTGCGGATGATGGAGGCCACTGTGCTCATTGGGACCTTCAAAGCAGCAGATAGTTTTCTGTACCCTTCCCCAGATTTGTGCCTCGAGACAATCCTGAGTCGGAGGTCTACAGACAATTACTTTGACTTCATGCTTGATTTGTGATCAGACATGCACTGGGACCTTATATAGACAGGTGTATGCCCTTCTAAATCATGTCCAATCAACTGAATTTACCACAGGTGGACTCCAATTAAGCTGTAGGAACATCTCAAGGATGATCAGTGGAAACAAGATGCACCTGAGCTTCATTTTGAGCTTCATGGCAAAGGCTGTGAATACTTATGTACATGTGATTTCTTAGTTTTGTATTTGTAATAAATTTGCAAAACCACAAAAAAACCTTTTTTTCACGTTGTCATTATGGGGTATTGTGTGTAGAATTTTGAGGGAAAAATTAATTTATTCCATTTTGGAATAAGGCTGTAACATAACAAAATGTGGAAAAAATGTGCTGTGAATACTTTCCGGATGCACTGTAAGGCTTCATAGAGATCTATTCCACCACAGAAATATGGATTCAGGGAGATTTATTCCACCAGGGAAATAAGGCTTCATTGAGATCTATTCCACCAGGGAAATATGGCTACAGAGAGCTCTATTCTACCAGGGAAATAAGGATTCATAAAGCTCTATTCCACCAGGGAAATAAGGCTTCATAGAGATCTATTCCACCAGGGAAATAATACCCCTTTTCCACTAGCTCAAAAAACACGGGTAAATGCACGGGGGCGCGCATTTACCCGTGTTTTTGGCAAGTGGAAAAGGGTCAACCCGGATCAAGTGACCCGTGAATCCTACCCGGCTATTTACCTGGGTAGGACACGGGAATGATCCGGGTAGGGTTCTAGTGTAAACGGGAGCCGTGTCGATGCGACACGGCTCCCGTTTACACTGTATGGAAGGGCGGCGCTGGGAGATCATGTGATCTCCCTGCGCCGCCCCTGCCGCGTCACTAGAAGCGTCACCAACCCGGCATATGCCGGGTTGTGACTGCTGATGGGAAAGGGGACGAGCACGGGTCGCAGCAGGGGGCAGCTCCCGTGTCAGGCTCCCGGCTGCGACCCGTGATCGTAAGTGGAAAAGGGGTATAAGGCTTCATAGAGATCTAATCCACCAGGGAAATAAGGCTTCATATATATCTGTTCCACCAGGGAAATGAAGCTTCATAGAGAAATCTTGTCCACTAGGGAAATTAGGCTTCAGAGAGATTTATTCCACCAGGGAAATATGGCTTCATAGAGATCTATTACATCAGGCATATAAGGCTTCATATAGATCTATTCCACCAGGGAAATAAAGCTTCAAGGAGAAATATTGTCCACCAGGGAAATAAGGCTTCATAGATCTATTTCACCAGGGAAATATGGCTACAGAGAGATCTATTCTACTAGGGAAATAAGGCTTCATAGAAATCTATTCCACCAGGGAAATAAGGCTTCATAGAGATCTATTCCACCAGGGAAATAAGGCTTCATAGAGATCTATTCCACCAGGGAAATAAGGCTTCATAGAGATCTATTCCACCAGGGAAATAAGGCTTCATAGAGATCTAATCCACCAGGGAAATAAGGCTTCATATATCTGTTCCACCAGGGAAATAAAGCTTCATAGAGAAATCTTGTCCCCCAGGGAAATAAGGCTTCATAGAGATCTATTCCACCAGGAAAATAAGGCTTCATAGAGGTCTATTCCACTAGAGAAATAAGGCTTCGTCGAGATCTATGCCACCAGGGAAATATGGCTTCATAGAGATCTATTCCACCTGAGAAATAAGGCATCATAGTGATCTATTCTACTCCGCAAATAAGGCTTCAGAGAGATCTAGTCCACTAGGGAAATAAGGCTTCCTAGAGATCTATTCCACCAGGGAAATAAGGCTTCATAAATCTATTCCACCAGGCAAATAAAGCTTCATATAGATCTATTCCACCAGGGAAATCAAGCTTCATAGAGAGATCTATTCCACTAGGGAAATAAGTTTTCATAGAGAGATCTGTTCCACCAGGAAAATAAGGCTTCATAGAGATCTATTCCACCAGGGAATTAAGGCTTGATAGAGAGATCAGTTCCACCAAGGAAATAAGGTTTCAGAGAGATCTATTACACCAGGGAAATAATAATAATAATAATAATAATAATTTTATTTATATAGCGCTCTTTCTCCAATAGAACTCAAGGTTCAAAAAGATCTATTCCACCAGAGAAATAAAGTTTCATAGAAATCTATTTCATCAGGGAAATAAGGCTTCACAGAGATCTATTCCACCAGGGAAATAAGGCTTTACAGAGATCTGTTCCACCAGGAAAATAAGGCTTTACAGAGATCTATTCCACCAGGGAAATAAGGCATCATCAAAATTAAGTCACACAGCTATATATACAATATATGTATGTGTGTGTATGTGTATATATATATATATATATATATATATATATATATATATATATATATATACACACGCACAAACTCATTGCTGTATATACACACACACACACGAAGAAAGTAATGAGACTTGGCCAGCAAATGGACAGTTAGGAGCATATAACGAGCGCTAATATTTATAAGTTAAAATATATATATTGCCATGGGTAATATATGTGTAAAAAGTGGCACCTGTAAAAAAGACTTCTGTTAGTTTGGCAGTATGTTTACAACTCCTTTATGGAGTAAGTGGTTTGAGCTCAGTCCGTACCAGTTCACAGTTTGTATTGTGAAAATGCTAACTGTCCCTACCTCCTAGTCAGTCCCGTACACAAGAGGATGTTGTGGTCCTTCAATCTCGATCCGCTGCGTCCAGCGGTAAAGGATCGCGGCTTGTTGTCGGGTCGCGGCTCGATGACGTCACGCTGCGGCTAGGCGTCGGGAAGTTCAGGCCGGAAAGGTGATGGCCCGAACTTCCCGACGCCTAGCCGCAGCGTGACTTCATCGAGCCGCGATTCGACAACAAGCCGCGATCCTTTACCGCTGGATGCAGCGGATCGAGATTGAAGGACCACAACATCCTCTTGTGTACGGGACTGACTAGGAGGTAGGGACAGTTAGCATTTTCACAATACAAACTGTGAACTGGTACGGACTGAGCTCAAACCACTTACTCCATACAGGAGTTGTAAACATACTGCCAAACTAACAGAAGTCTTTTTTACAGGTGCCACTTTTTACACATATATTACCCATGGCAATATATATTTTAACTTATAAATATTAGCGCTCGTTATATGCTCCTAATTGTACCAATTTTAAACTGAGCAGCTTTTAGTCACATACAGCGCAGTTGTCACATATCTTCTACAGCAAATGGACAGCTCATTTTTCAAATTAGTGTGATATCGGAGGACCAGGCATGCCCCCTGTTGGTTATGTTGCCTTTAATCTACTGTCCTGATTGCCAACCTGTTCATCACTGGTAACCTCTCTCTGCCCATAATGCCTTTCAGTGTGTCTCCATCTGTTCGTATGCCAGATTCGTGGCTACTAAACACTGCTGCCCTCTTTCCTCCGCCCTAATTTGTCCTGGTTCTCTCTGCATACCTCCCTATAGTAATGTGTCTTTGCTGGGTCTGTATTACACAGTTGTGAAATCTTGGGATTTTCCTATATAGATGTGGTGGCATCTCCATTAAGGGCTTTTGAGGCTTATGGTCTGAGGACTTGTGATTTGTTTCACCCACAGTTTTATGCCCACAAATGTAATGGAGGAATTTCCCATTTCGCACCCCCTTAGCTGTTGTGGCCAGTGACACATAGGGGTATATGCAATTGCGGACGAATTCCGTCTGGAATTCGACCGTTTTTGGATTCGACACAATTCGACAGTCGAATCCCGGCCGTCGGGACCCGAATTCGACATATTCAATAAAAAACGGATTCGACAGTCCCGCTGTCGAAAAACGGACCAATTGACGAATAGTGTGCGTCCTGGATTCGAGTTCATGGACGGCACAAAAGTGTTAAAAAAACCCCTGAAAAAAATTGCGTGGGGTCCCCCCTCCTTTTATACCGGTCCCTGCGGCCGTGGCATTAAATCCCCAACTAGTCACCCCTGGCCGGGGTACCCTGGAGGAGTGGGGACCCCTTAAATCAAGGGGTCCCCCCCTCCAGCCACCCAAGGGCCAGGGGGTGAAGCCCGAGGCTGTCCCCCCCCATCCAAGGGCGGCGGATGGGAGGCTGATAGCCAAGTGTCAGAAAAAAGAATATTGTTTTTTGTAGCAGAACTACAAGTCCCAGCAAGCCTCCCCTGCAAGCTGGTACTTGGAGAACCACAAGTACCAGTATGCGGGGGGAAATGGGCCCGCTGGTACCTGTAGTTCTACTGCAAAAAAAATACCCAAATAAAAACAATACACACACCGTGACAGTATAACTTTATTACATACATGCACACTGACATACACACATACTTACCTTGTTGACACGAGGCTCGGTCCCCTTCTCCACGTAGAATCCACGGGGTACCTGCAAATAAAATTATACTCACAACAATCCAGTGTAGATCGGTCCTCTTCTGTTTGTAATCCACGTACTTGGCAAAATAAAAAAATGCAAAACACGGACCACGCACTGAAAGGGGTCCCATGTTTACACATAGGACCCCTTTCCCCGACTGCCAGGACCCCCCGTGACTGCTGTCAAAGAGGGTCCCTTGAGCCAATCAGGGAGCGCCACGTCGTGGCACTCTCCTGATTGGCTGTGCACGTCTGAGCTGTCAGACGGCGCTTAGCGCATAGGCACTCCATTATATTCAATGGTGGGAACTTTGCGGTCAGCGGTTGACCGCGAGTAACCTCAACCGCTGACGCAAAGTTCCCACCATTGGATACAATGGAGCGCCTATGTGCTACATTGTATCTCGAGTGCGTCGCCTGACAGCTAAATAGACAAACCAAGTAGATAATCCCTTCTAATATAAATTGATATGCTATTAGCAATAAAAAAACAACATGTTTTTAAAAATGTTTATTAGATCACGGCAGCAAAAAGAGGCGGACTGAAATTGACGAAATGACTGTCGAAAAGCACTGTTGTCGAATTGACATTCTTCAATTGAATATACTTTTGTCGAAAAGGCGCATTTTTACTATTGCACACATGTCGAATTTTGAAAATGTCGAATTGCAAAAAGTCGAATCTGAAACGGCAGGTTTTTTGACGAAAAGTACTGTACTGCATTGTCGAATCCAATTTGACAGTTTTTTTTTTGTCGAAAATGCCCCGTTTTTCTACATTTGCGGCAATTCGACCACAATTGCATATGGCCCATAGTCTTCTGGTTTGGCTACATGAGTTTACATCGCCCCTGTAACGGTTCATTTAGCATTATTCAAAATCCAATACAACCCCATTAGTGATGCACCACAAGGGGGCAGCACCTGTCTCTTTGAGAACCATAGGCTAAACGCTCAAATACCAAACTAGAGTTTACAGGTTACAGTGCTGTGAAGTGACAAATAAGTTAGCAACCAAACATTCCACCGCAATCAAACCGTCCCCAAATCAAATGTTTTTAGCGCCCATTGAAAACACACCAGAGCTTGCAGGAGGCACTCCCCCTGCCTCCCAGTCTTTGTCCCTTGTTCCCCACTATGGGCCTGATTCTCAATCAGATGCAAAAATGGTCACTTACAGCTTTTTAAGTTTTTTTTGCACTTTTTACACCTTTTTCAAACTTTAACGTCCACATGGACTATGATTGGGAATAGTAACATTCGCGAGTGAAGCGAGCCATGCAAGGGGACACCGTACACTAACTGGGGTTCCCTGTGCTCTGACTGTGAAAATGACACACACATACACAAAAACAATTGTCAACATTTTTTGTGTCAACTATTTTCCAGGTCGACCTTTTCATGTGTCGACCGTTTGTACATATTGACCTTTTGTCAGTGTCGAGATAATGCATACCGACCTTTGGTCAGTGTCAACCTAATGCATGTCAACCATATGGGGTCGACCTAATGACTGGCGACCTAGACATTGTAGGTCTTTTCTACCATCCCCTCTGCATGCTTGCCATAGTGGGCTGCTCTGCATCACACCAGCATACATAGAAGAGAAAACACAATTTTCACATATTTAGTTTTAAAACTTTCATTAACACCAAGCAATAAACTGGTCACTTGTCCTACATTCACTTCTACTGTATTATCTACTCAGAACTCATAGTACAGAAGGATTCATCAATAATGTTACCTCAGCCATATCAATTGCAGAGTTGCCAAAATGTTAAAATCATTTCCATGGATGCTTTGAGCAGAGGTACCTCTGCATTGCATATACAGTATGGTCTAGGCGGGTGGTATTCAGTTTGCCGGCTGTTGGGATCCCGGCGCACAGTATTTCGGCGCCGGAATCCCGACACCCGGCATAATGACATCTTTTCTCTCTCTTGGGGCTCCAAGACCCCCCTGGAGGGAGAATAAATAGCGTGGCGCGCCACTGTACGCGCAGGTACCCGTACCCGCTCATTTGCGTTCGCCCAGCTGTCGGTATGCCGGCAGCCGGGATCCTGGCGTCGGTATGCTGGCCGCCGGGAGCCTGGCCGCCGGCATACCTTACTACACCCAGTCTAGGCCAGTGCTCTGAAAGGGGGGGGGGGGGATTTGGGTACTGATTACCAAGTGCAGGGTAGGCCTACTCACTACCTGGGCCTCATTCAGCTCTCGGTGGCCCTATGTTTACGTAGACATTCAAGTACTGCAAACCATTATGGTTTGCTCTTTTCATTATTTGGTTATAATACAATTTATTTGCAGTGATACTGTTCAATTAACATTAAAGCAGCAGTCCCATGAAATAATGAGATGTGTATTTTTTAGCATAAATCCCAGTGTGGAAGGCTATAAGAGGAACCTTGTTAATTACTTTATTTACTTGATTTGTTTCTTCAGTTCTGTACAGTTTGATTTCCATGGCAACCATGGTCACATGATGTAGTGAGCAGAGAGGCTTTGAAATCCTATTCTGAGCTCTGTATTCACTGTGAAAATGTTATGATACCAGTACGTCTGACCAGAGGTGATCTTATGACGGAGGTCAGAGTACTGGAATGGAATGCTGGTTACGGGAGCAGGAAAGCCTAGTAACCCCTGGCGCCCTAACTCCGTTGTCTCGCCCGTGTTATCAGAAATCCCCTGCGAGACTATGGTTGCTTGAGCCCATGGCAGCCGCGTTTGAAGGGCGGATTATGTCTGCCCAACTCCGATGCCCCCTCAGGTCTTAATGGGAGACAAAGGGAAATCCGAGACAGGGTGATAACAAGGGGCCCTCTGACTAAGCAACCAGGCCAGGGGCTACAAGCTAACTAACTTAAACCAGAAGTATGTGCGGACAAACCGCCAGGGAAAAGGACAACCAAAAATCCACGAATCCGTTACTCCTATCCAGCACCGCTGGATACCAGAGTGGATTTGTGGGAGCGGAATCCTCCGCAAAAGCTCCGAAACACAATGTAACCAAATAATAAATAGTAAGCGGTCAAGCCGCAACACACGGCTACGCCGCGACTCACGAACACCACAGGATGTTAAAGGTGCTCGGTCAGGACTCCAGGAAAAGATGACAACTTCCGAGTATTGGACCACTGAGGACAGGAACGACCGGATAGACAGGACTGGAAAACTCTCTGCAACAGACACAGCAAACAGGAAGCTATTACCGGCGTCTGTGAGAAGTCCAGAGAGTGCTTTTAACTGGGAGCTCTCCAATCAGGAGCCAGACAGGGTAATTAACAATCATGCCGTGCAGCTGCATGCTGCACGGCCAGGATACCAATGAGGTGATTAATCTAGACCCAGCAACGGGGAACGCGGTCCGACAGTGGCGTCCCCGTTGCTAGGGTCTGAGCGGCTCCGTGCGCCCGGCGTCTAGCGTTGCTAGGGAGCCGGCGGCTGTTCGCATGCGGCGTCCCTAGTTGCTAGGCGCCGGGCCGCACTGACGGGCGGACCCTCGGCGCCTAACAGAATGATGAAATCGTGTAAAAGGCAGCTACTGAGCTTGCTAGGTAAAAAAAAATAAATATGTGAGATTGCTGATTTAAATTCTAAAGCACAGAGAATAATATTGTATAGTCAGTATTACACCCAGTATACACAAAAACTATGCACGTGGTCAGTTTTGAAAACCAGGGACAAATCTGTAACACCTGGGACTATCCCTGGAAAGTAGTGACACGCCGCTTTCTAGGGTATAGATCGCAAAATGGCTGCCTCTATTGCTTTTAGGTGACAAATCCACCTTAAGCTGCCAAATTGTTCATTGCAGTATAACCTCTTAAAATATTTCTGGCTGACATTTGTTCTTGTGCTATGACAGAGGTGTCCTCAGCTCTGCTCTGTAATCGTACGTCTTTCCCTCCAGTGACTGCTCAGCAGGGGGCACACAAGGCTCGGCTTCTCAATCCTGCTCTCCCCCTCTCCCCGGTCTTTAGCCCAGGATAGGAATAATCTGCAGAAGTGTTTAGTGATCGCTGACATTATGTAAGATCTGTACCTGGATGTAGACTATGAATAGGAGCCGGCGCTTCTGACATCCTTATAGCAGGGTTATTTTAAAAATGGTGCTACAGTATTAATAGGTACAACTGAAATGTTCCATCAGCAAGGCTTTAATATTAATCTTAATAATTTTGAATCAACATATACTGTACATCCTGCTTGTGTAATGTAGTGCTCTGTACATTGCTGTGTGTGTGTATATATATATATATATATATATATATACAGACACACACACTTACACATACATATATATTGGTTGCACTACATTCTTTTTCCATAAATAAATAAATAAATTGCGTGTTCTGCTCCCATTCATCCGTGTGGGTGAAGACTGAGGATGCAGATAGGCTAATAAGGTAGGTACTGTCATAATATGGCAGTCTGCAGGAAGCAACGGGAACATGCTTAGTTTACACTCGGTGCTTGTTTGAAGGGTCAGAACCACCACCAGCTTCCTTGGTAACGCAACGGCTCCTGCCCCTAGCAACAGACGCGTTGCAGGATTTTATAGTAACACACTCCCAGCTATGTTGCTAATGGTTTTTTCCTTCTATCAGATGCTCAGTTTTGTGCGCACAATGGCGTATGAGACGAATCTGGAGCAGGACCAGGGTTCTGCAATGCGTCAGGTACGCTTGTATATTCGCTAGTGTCTCTGGCGTGTAAGCTGTAATGGTACAGGCTCCCAAATGTGTGAGCTCCTAGGGAGTATTATCTTGATCCGACTCTACATTATAATCTAGAAACAGCCGATACTGAATTATAAGGGATGTTCTGAGAACTGGCCTGCAACATGACACACACAACAAGCCCTGGACTGCTTGCTGGTAAGAGCTTATTAGCTGAATTGTGTTGTAAATTGCTGGTTTACTCTATAACACGTAAGGTTGTTTTTAACTCTGTGTCGGAATGGGATTAGCATCTTGTCGCTTAGGCTTTAGCACTGTTGCTGATTATCAAATCCATTAGCTGTTTATTGCCTGTAGTGATGTGTGTTGTGCTAGGGGATTATTTGATTTCTAGATAGAATAGAAGTCCCACGCTCTTTAAGAGAGGAGAGAGCTTGTATTGATAGTTTATCTGGACGCTGAAGAGGTTATGTTAATAAATAAGACTACTTCTGTGTGTACATTGAGGGCGAAGGCTGATCTGTGTGTGGGCATATAAGTAAAAGTCATATTTCATAACCACTCCTGTCCATCTATGGCATAGTAGTGCTAAGGTGGTCCCGGGCCCACAGACCGTAGGGGCACAGATGTCGTTTCTATATGTTGCATGGGCTATGGGGTCCTTTATTACTGTGAATGACACCAGTACCACCGGGTATGTACAGTGTATGCCAGCTGCATCAGTAATGCCCAATGATACACATCTCTCGACCATTCTTCACTTAGGGGCAGATTTACCAAAAAATAACATTCTTGTTATCACTCGTCATAAATGATAAATGGTGCTCAAACTAATCAGCTCCTAACTGTCATATGTTTTAAAAATGAGTTAGGAGCCGATTGGCTGGAGCACTATTCATAATTCGTAACGAGTTATACAAGAATGTCTGCCCCTTAGACATGATTGTCATGGAGACATGGAATTTGACCATCTGTACTGTGTTGGTTCCCTCCTCATCCTTATGCCAGGGCAAGGGCACAGGTCTCAATGCTCTGCTTACGGTTCTGGAGTCCCTTTATTCGGATCTTCTCCACTAGCGCATGAATGACCACCTTCCTGATCACCACACATTATTGATGCTGCTAGCTCAGTGGTTCCCAAACTTTCTTGAATCATGGAGCCATGGTTTATCAGCATTTTTTTCACAGCACCCCTAGACCAAAAGTTTCTTATTGAGATCTTCAGCAAAAAGTATTAAATTAAGTAAATTATCCTTAGATTCACTTATGTGGTGGAGTGGATGGGGTTCCTCTTCTGTTTGTCCACATTTTTTAACTGTCAGCCACCAGCATTGGTTTTGCCTATCACATACACCATAAATAATTTGATTTGGTCCTGGACCACCAACCCATGGCATGCAGGGTGCCGCAATACCCAGTTTGGGAAACACTGTGCTAGCTTATTCCTGGGCATACACAATATAGCAATGTCATATAAAGTTATAGCATAAAGAAGGTTGGGTAAGACTTAATCATAAGGAGTGGAATATGATACCTTATAAAAAAATAATAATCAAATACTGATCAGGCATAAAGCCAGGGTGTCCAGATCTGATGGAATATGACTTATGTGTCATGTGGATGGTGGGTTATCTTTCCTATGTGCACAATATACCATATAAAGGATTTTAAAGAAAAACAGTAAGATGGGCCACTCTGTTTCCAGGCTCTTTCCAGAATATGGGAGGCTTTTCAGAGTGGTGACAGCACCTGGGAGAAGTTAGCACAGTAGGATGGACCATGAGGCCGTCTGTGTAAGGCAAAAGAGGAGAGATAATTAAAGATCAGAAGACAGCAATTTTGGGGTACTCCAACAGATGGAGGGATACATTCTGGACAGTTTTTCTGGAGTGTGATCCCATCAATGATAAGCTTTGTATATATTTATTATTATTATGATAGATATTAAACAGAAGACCGCCTATTTTTTTATGATTTCTCATTAGTACTTCTCTGGATGGGGTCGCAAGTCTTTTACCCACTCTCTCATGTTTACCTCCAGGTCCAAGAGAATGTCAAGGAATATATTGTACAGTAAAGGGAGAAGAGAAACACAATTTTATGAAGGGGAACATGAGATGGGGGCGGGAAGACCGAAAACTCCCCAGGTATATGAGGTGATTCTAGAGGTAATCCAAGGCCGTGAGGTGGCTTTGGAGAGCCCATGTGGCTAGGTATTCTAAACAGATCACGCTAACCATTATTGGAGGGATTGGAGTACAGATCTGTGGTAGGGATAGTTTGGAAATAAAAACAAAGCTTTGGAAGCTTGTCCATTTTTAGGGCAATCATCATGCCTAGCCACAATATCAGAAGGGAACGTCACAAAAAGTGTTCTGACTTAATATTGAAGAAGCCCAAGTAATTCTCCCAGTAGAGGGGGTCATAGGAATTGGTGAAGAATACACTAAGATACTTTAAATTCTTTGTCTGGGCAGGGCAGAAATTTTAGCGCAAAGTTTGGTGGCCTTGTTGCCTTTTTTTGTAGAAATATTGGTTTAGCCATTTCATTTTGGTGGCCTCCTAATGAAATAAGAAGACGTTTCACTCCCGTCTAACTGAATATTTTATGGAGGTTGTCAGGATTCAATGAAGTTGTGTGTTGTTATTCCAGTTGTTGTAGAGAATCCAATAACTTCTCCAGTTTGGCTCTTGTAGAGTTGGAGGCTAAAGCAATTATATGTCCTCTAATGACAGCCTTATCGACATCCCAAAGAGTCATTAGGTATATATTAGGTAAATTGTTGCCATCAAACTATACTCACAGGAGGTGCAAGAAACAAATTTGAAAACCTGACCAGTGCGCAAGTAGCTGCCTGTGTGAACCAGTTGATGTGGAGCGTCACCAACACTCCAATACCGTATCAGAAAAACAAAATCATCAACATCGATTCCCTTGGCGCTTATAATACATTCACAGGATCGTCTGATTGAAGTAAACCAACTTAGAGTAGATATCTGTCTTCCAGATAGATCCTCAAAAAAAGGTAAACATAATACCTCATAGGGCAATATATTCAGTTCCTCTATACAGATATGATATAGAAAAATGAGGACTCCTGCCCTTTAAAGAGGTCTACGTATCAGGTAGACAAAACAGCATGTGATATTGGAGGGAGTACAACCCACAATTGTCATCTGTATTGGATACTGGTCACCATAATGTCCTGTATATTGGCTACTGGTCACCAGAATGGCCTCTATATTGGATACTGGTCCCTAGAATGTAATTTGTTTTGTATTCCAGTCATCAGAATGTCCTCAATATTGGATACTGGTCACTAGAATGTCAGTTGTATTATATAACAGTCACCAGAATGTCCTCTGTATTGGATACTGGTCACCAGAATGTCCTCTGTATTGGATACTGGTCACTAGAGTGTCCTCTACATTGGACACTGGTCATTAGAATGTCATTTATATTATATACCGGTCACCAGAATGTCCTCTGTATTGGATATGATTACAAGAATGTCCTCTGTATTGGATACTGGTCACCAGAATGTCCTCTGTATTGGATACTGGTCACCAGAATGCCATCTGTATTGGATACTGGTCACCAGAGTGTCATCTACATTGGATACTGGTCATTAGAATGTCATTTGTATTATATACCGATCACCAGAATGTCCTTTGTATTTGATATGATTACAAGAATGTCCTCTGTATTGGATACTGGTCACCAGAATGGTGTCAGGTCTCTAGGTTTGTCTGTCCCCGGCGGGGGCGCTAGTGGGTCAGTGTTGGTATGATGGATAAAACGTGGAGGCAATATAAAAGTCCTGCGCATAGGCGCTGATGTTTTATTATAACTGAGCAGATGGGATAACACAGAGTGAACAGAAAACCGGTAATGGAATGACAATGATTGATAACGGAATTTGAATAACTGAGGTCTCTTGCAAAAGAAATATGAAAACAACAAATACTGAAGGCAGATGATATAAACTAAAGTCCAGTAGTACTTGATAGCACACAGTCTCGGTATAACATAAGATAAAGTAACTTGAAAAGCAGAACTCCGATATGCGTAAGAAACACACAGTCTCTATAAAGCACAAGTCCAGGTAGCCTTACTAGGCTCAAGCAGGAGACAGTCTCTAAGCAACTAGTTGTTATACTGCTGGAATGCACAGATGGAATACTGATAGCAAGTGCACAGGTAAGATGGTAATACGAACACCTGAGGAGAGTCTCTGCTGCTGGTGGATTGTGGCTGGATGTAATTGAAGTCCGGAGTAACAGGAGAGCTGTGAAGGTGAAAACTGGAACAATGGAAATGACCATGGGGAACGCTGGAAACAGGAACACAGGAACCAGGAGAACTTAGGCACACGGTATGTGACTCGTTGTCTGAGGCAATGTGAGAGAGCCACGGACTGGAAGTTAAACCCCTTGCTCAGCGGTGATTGGACACAGAGCTGCAGGCGGAGATACAGCGCTGGATTGAACACCAGGATCAGCTGAGTGCTGGTGTCATGGCAACGTCCACACAGGCCGGACACCGGCACGCAGCAAAACCCTCACAGGACCAGACTCAGGGGTACTCAGCAATGCGGAAGATGACGCTCGCGGTCGCTGCACCCATGCAGCCGCAACTGGGGCCATGACCTCCGGAGGCCTGCACACCAGCGCGCTGGTAAGTGAGACGCAGCAGAGCGCTGATTCCTGACAAATGGCCTCTATATTGGATACTGGTCCCTAGAATGTCATTTGTATTGTATGCCGGTCATCAGAATGTCCTCTACATTGGATACTGGTCACTAGAATGTCAGTTGTATTATATAACAGTCACCAGAATGTCCTCTGTATTGGATACTGGTCACCAGAATGTCCTCTGTATTGGATACTGGTCACCAGAGTGTCCTCTACATTGGACACTGGTAATTAGAATGTTATTTGTATTATATACCGGTCACCAGAATGTCCTCTGTATTGGATATGATTACAAGAATGTCCTCTGTATTGGATACTGGTCACCAGAATGTCCTCTGTATTGGATACTGGTCACCAGAATGCCCTCTGTATTGGATACTGGTCACCAGAGTGTCATCTACATTGAATACTGATCATTAGAATGTAATTTGTATTATATACCGATCACCAGAATGTCCTTTGTATTGGATATGATTACAAGAATGTCCTCTGTATTGGATACTGGTCACCAGAATGGCCTCTATATTGGATACTGGTCCCTAGAATGTCATTTGTATTGTATACCGGTCATTAGAATGTCCTCTACATTGGATACTGGTCACTAGAATGTCAGTTGTATTATATACCAGTCACCAGAATGTCCTCTGTATTGGATACTGGTCACCAGAATGTCCTCTGTATTGGATACTGGTCACCAGAGTGTTCTCTGCATTGGACACTGGTCATTAGAATGTCATTTGTATTATATACCGGTCACCAGAATGTCCTCTGTATTAGATATGATTACAAGAATGTCCTCTGTATTGGATACTGGTCACCAGAATGTCCTCTGTATTGGATACTGGTCACCAGAATGCCCTCTGTATTGGATACTGGTCACCAGAGTGTCCTCTACATTGGATACTGGTCAGTAAAATGTAATTTGTATTATACACTGGTCACCAGAATGTCCTATGTATTGGATATAATTACAAGAATGTCCTCTGTATTGGTTACTGGTCACCAGAATGTCCTTTGTATTGTATACTGGTCAGCAGAATGTCCTCTTTATTGAATGATGTTCACCAGAATATTACTTGTATTGGATACTGGTCACCAGCATGTACTCTATATTGGATATTGGTCATCAGAATGTCCTCTGTATTGTATATTGGTCACCAGACTATCCTCTGAATTGGATACTGGTCAGCAGAATGTACTCTATATTGGTTACTGGTCATCAGACTGTCCTGTGTATTGTATACTGGTCACCAGAATGTCCTCTGAATTGGATACTAGTCACCAGAATCTTCTATGTATTGGATACCGGCTACCAGGATGTTCTCTGCATTGTATACTGGTCACCAGCATATCTTCTTAATTGGATACTGGTCATCCGAATGTCCTCTGTATTGTATACCAGTTACCAAAATGTTCTCTGAATGGTATACTGCATTGTATAATTGACACCAAAATGTCCTCTATTGTATATCACAACATAAGTACATGTCCTCTGCAAGTTCTCATTATTGTACAGTATAATGGATGGGAAACCATGTCGCTTGGGTAGACTACGCCTGTAAAAGTTGTTCACATCAGATTTTTAATTGTAAGTTCTTTACAGTCTCTAGTTTCAATGTTGTAGTTATTACAGCTGACTTAAGACGAAGACCTTGTGTTATTATTATCTTTTAATGATAAAATGCTGACATGTTACTATCCTTTTAATATGAGGGGATCATAGCACAAGCAGACTAGATATAGTGACATGACACAGAAGTATGGAAGCGGTGCAGGGGACACTTGATGCATGAGGTAGTGGGAAATGTCTGTGCGGCTGTTGTATGGCAGCAGCATTATCAGCTGTCAATCATGAAGCAGCCATTGGTGCCTTACATTTCTGTGCAGCTACCAGTGCACCACTGAGAATCCGAAACATGAACCAGTCATTGTAGATAACTGTTGATCAATAGGCCTATAGATGTTAAATTTCTGTCACAGTGTATGTCCAGTTAATGTGGATGACATTAATAAGGGGTAAGTGTTGTAATCTTAATATAGGGAGTGGACATTACTAGGCTACCAGTTACTCAAGAGTCTGTCATGGTAAACTGCTCACCAGTGTGGCATGTCCAGGTGTGTGAGGGTATCAGTGCCACCACAGGCTAAGTCATGTTAAGCTTCTGGGTCCTGTGAGGCTGCCCTGACACCCCATTACTGGCTACCCTGGCTTATGCCACCTGCCTGCTTACTGTGGATCAGCACTGCTGAGTAGCTGGCAGAGCACAGGGGCAGAATGCTGGACGCAACACAGGGAATCTGGGTGATGGATTACAGTGTAGTTATAATCTGTTGCTCACAGGAACAAAGTGGATTCCTAGCAGTGAAGAGGTTTATTGCACAGTAGGTCTTATCGGAGCTGTTACTCACCAGTGAAAGGTGGTGATCGTACACTTAGACACGTTACATGGGCTTCAAGCCCTCTTTTATAAAGTTCATTATCCTTCACAAGGATCACTCTAGATCGGGGAAGTATGCCCTGTGGGCTGTATGCAGCCTGCCAGGCAGTTCTACCATTTCCTTCCACAGCCTGTATGTGGCCCGCTGAAAAAGGGCAAACTGGTAAGAGGTCGCAAAATGGCAGATGCAGTTTCCATGCTTTGAATGGGACGCACACTGCCTGTTGCCATAGTGCATCAACGTGCAGCCATTTAGTTCTCAGACACAGCCTTTTGCTTTCTCTATAGGCTCCCAGTCCCTGGCTTCAGTGTGACTGGCTTCCCCATAGCTCCCTATGACCATGACCTAGATGAAGCAGATTCTCTGACAAGTGTCGGTGATACATAGATGCGGCTGACACTTTCCATTTTCAGTGTGTTTATGTCTCATGTTATTCCAAATTTGTGAATTTCACAAGCTCATTGAGAGCTGCTCTGTGAGATCCAGCAGGAGCGATTGTCTTCTGCTTATTTAGCACTTGTACTATTTATCAGCTTGCAGTGTGTCTGCTTTGTCAAACCAAATGCACATATATATATATATATATATATATTTATTTATTGTGAACGGTAAATGAGGTATTAAAAGCGACCACTGGTGCTTGATGATTAAAATAAGGCCAGATACTTATAAGTATAAAAAATAGGTACATAAATTTATTAGATAGCACTAAAACAAAACGGAGTAAAAGATTCTAAGCAAAAAACAAGGGGGTAACATGTAGTCAGCAGGGTAAAACATGTACACAACAAGTTATTTTGCATAAAAAAAGACATGGGATATATACTATAAAAAAGAGAGGGGGGGAATTCTACACATAAAATAACTTTCTTAGTGTATAAAAAACCTTACCTTAAAAAGTTAAAAAACATACAGAGTAGGAGTAAAAAATATCTTAACTTTTGGTAAGTGAGGTATGATCAAGGCAGCATCCAACGCGTTTCGTCCTGTCTGGACTTCATCAAGACAGGACGAAACGCGTTGGGTGCTGCCTTGATCATACCTCACTTATCAAAAGTTAAGATATTTTTTACTCCTACTCTGTATGTTTTTTAACTTTTTAAGGGAAGGTTTTTTTATACACTAAGAAAGTTATTTTATGTGTAGAATTCCCCCCCTCTCTTTTTTATAGTATACATCCCATGTCTTTTTTTATGCAAAATAACTTGTTGTGTACATGTTTTACCCTGCTGACTACATGTTACCCCCTTGTTTTTTGCTTAGAATCTTTTACTCCGTTTTGTTTTAGTGCTATCTAATAAATTTATGTACCTATTTTTTATACTTATAAGTATCTGGCCTTATTTTAATCATCTAGCACCAGTGGTCGCTTTTAATACCTCATTTACCGTTCACAATACTTTCTCCATAGGTACTTATACCAGTACCTTATTACATTTGAGGTAAATAGCTGACGCCCTGTGAATTTACAGGTAGTGCTGTACACAGACAGATACTATAGCATCTTTTAAATTTAAATTTTTCCCCGTATTAGTGTCAATAATTTTGAATACTGCATCTGTGGCGCTGTTTGCTCTATTGGTACACATATATATATATATATATATATATACATACACAATACTGTGCAAACGTTTTAGGCAGGTGTGGAAAAAATGCTGCAAACTATGTGAATGCTTTCAAAAATAGAAGTGTTAATAGTTTATTTTTATCACTTAACAAAATGCAAATTAAATAGAAGGGAAATCGAAATCAAGTCAATATTTGGTGTGACCACCCTCTGCCTTCAAAACAGCTTAAATTCTTCTAGGTACACTTGCACACAGTTTTTGAAGGAGCTCTGAAATGAGGTTGTTCCACACATCTTGGAAAACTAACCACTTATCTTCTGTGGATGTAGGCTTGCTCACATCCTTCTGTCTCTTCATGTAATCCCAGACAGACTCAATGATGTTGAGGACTCCTCGTTCTTCTTTACACTGAAGATATTTCTTAATGACATTGGCTGTATGTTTGGGTTTGTTTTCCTGCTGCAGAATACATTTGGAGCCAATTAGGCGTCTCCCTGATGGTATAGCATAATGGATAAGTACCTGCCTGTATTTCTCAGCATTGAAGCATAAAGAAACGGGCAACGTTGAGGACCGTAGACACCGTGGTCGGCAAAGGAAACTTACTGTATCAGATGAAAGACACATCATGCTTACTTCCCTTCGAAATTGGAAGATGTCCAGCAGTGGCATCTGCTCAGAACTGGCAGAAAGCAGTCAGATCTAGTTACACCCAACTACTGTTCGGAGAAGTCTGGCCAGAAGTTGTCTTAATGGAAGAATTGCGCCCAAAAAGCCATACCTTCGATGTGGAAACAAGGCCAAGCGACTCAACTATGCACGAAAACACAGAAAAATGTCAGCAGGTGCTCTGGAATGATGAGTCAAAAGTTGAAATATTTGGCTGTAACAGAAGGCAGTTTTTTCGCCGAAGGACTGGAGAATGGTACAATAATGAATGTCTGCAGGCAACAGTGGAGCATGGTGGAGGTTCCTAGCAAGTTTGGGGCTGCATTTCATCAAATGGAGTTGGGGATTTGTTAAGGATTAGCGGTGTCTTGGTGCTGAGCAATACAGAAAGGTACTTATCCATTATGCAATATCATCAGGGAGTCATCTGATTGGCTCCTTATATATATTGTAGCAGGACAATGATCCCAAACATACAGCCAATGTCATTAAGAACTATCTTTAGCGTAAAAAAGAACAAGGGGCCTAATTCAGACCTGATCACAGCAGTGTCCCTTTTCTCATGGAATTAGTCAGAGTTGCGACCTATTCTGAGTTGCGCATATGGAGAGTGTTGTCCTTTTTTCAGTTTAATCTTCAGTACCAAGCATTGGGTAGAAGTAAGTGATGGTACCAGTGATGAAAGCGGCTCTTTCTCAAGGGCTGGGTGTTGCGCCATCCAATAGATATGTCTGACTTCCAACTGCTGGATGTGTGCATTGGCAAAAATATACCCCTTCGAACATCAACCTTATCTCATATATCTTCATTTTCAACAGGCTCTGGGAAACTACATTGGTGTTCCAGAATTTTATTAGTGCAGTGGTTCCCAAATGAGTTCCTCAAGGCACCCCAATAGTGCAGGTTTTAGGGATATCCCTGCTAATTAAGTTACCTGTGCCTAAGCATGGATATCCTTAAAACCTGGACTGTTGGAGTGCCTTAAGTACTGTGTTTGGGAACCACTGGCTCTTTTATATAATTTACCAATGGCTCTTTTATATAATTAATTACCCTGTAAAGTTTTTTTTTTTTTTTTTTTAAGAAGAAGGTATATATTATTATTATCTTGCCATATACTATAATTACAGTTAAGGAAAAATACAGGGAAATATAAGTTACGCTAAATAGGGCATATCGTTCAGCAATTTAGTTACTGTTCGCTTTGTTTTTGGATAAAAAACCATTGTGTTGAGTCACGCTGAAATGTGATCACCACACTGCTGATTGCATTCATTTTATTTATTTATAAGCCCCTAATGATCAGTAATAGATCCCGGTGATCTCTGACCTGGCTGATATTAGATCTCTGGCCTCCTTTGGTCGTCTCGGCTTCTTTGATTCCTGCCCCTTCCCCTTGTCCTGCACTCTACTTGATGAAGTTACCTCCGCTTTGGAAACTGTGTTTACAAAAACATTACCAGGGAACGATTGCATTCATCTTGTAACAGATACTACTTATTATTTACCTGTGACACCGACCACTGCTCTGCATACAGATTGTTTAGATACGTGCTGCAGCTAAGGATTATATCTTCTGTTTCCGAGACTGGATTAGTCTTTATCACTTATTCCGTAATGAATTTGTATTCCTGAAACCTGCTGTATATAATCAATATCTGCTATTGACTTACCAGTTACATACATATGGTCAGCACAGCGGCACAGTAATGGGGACAGCAGTCAATTGGGGAGATGTACTAACCAGTGATAAGATTATAAGAGCGGAGAAGTGAGACTATGGAGAAGTGCCCATGGCAACCAATCAGCACTGAAGTAACATCTATAATTTGCATACTATAAAATTATACAGAGCTGCTGATTGGTTGATGGGGCATCTTCCGCACTGGCTCACTTCTCTCCGCTCTTATCACTGCTTAGTAAATGTCCCCCAAAGTCACAGACTTTTTAGCGTCACCTACTCTATTTACCTCCTCCATCCTAGTTGTAACCTTTCACGGTCCTCTCTACTCTACGTATCATGTCTGTCCACCTTCTATGCCGTTATATGTGGCATTACATTGTGGTTGGGGCAGGGCCGTGATGGATCAATGACATGTCTTAGGGCAGCATTAAAAAGTAAGTCTCTATGATTGGGACTAATGTTCCAGATTACTGCTAATGCCAGTAGTACTGTGACCTACTGAATACAGACTGGTGATGGACCTGACATGGTGGTGGATATGATTCTACGATGGTACTTTGCTATAGGCCATAGACATTTCTAGTTATGCCCCGTGTGGATATAAAGGGGTACATTTACTAGGGTGGGAGTTCTATTTAAGCTGGGATGTTGCCCATAGCAACCAATCAGATTCCAGGTATTAGCTTCTAGAAGGTGCTAGATAAATGAGAAGTTGAGTCTGATTGGTTGCTATGAGCGACATCCCATCTTAAATAGAACTCCCATAAATGTACCCCCTAATTTTAATATGCATCTGTTCTGGTTTCAGTACACGGTTATCAGCATTGTACAGCAGGGGAGGACCCACACTAAATGAATTCGGCACATATCATGTCATGGGCTGCCCAGAACGCCCGTTTCGCTCAGAAAGACTTGCCTACTACGCATCAGGGAGATTTCTCCCGGACATTGTGGGACAGTAGGCAAGTGTGTTTCAGTATATTCTCCATGCTGTTCCATTGCAAGACTCATTGACATGCATTAAATGGTGAAGTGTTCTAGGCCTAATGTGTATGATTCTCCAGAAAGCTAGATGTGAATGCATCTACTACTATAATCTAGATACTTTGCACGTCTGTAAGTTGTTACTTCATTAATGATATTAGACACATTTAAACATCCCTGAGCCCGATTCTGAGTCAAACGTATCTGCGATATTTCTCTGTCTTCATAGGGAAGGGTGTGGTCACATGGCATGGCTGGCACAGGGTGCTATAAAGCCCTTTTACGGCGCCCTGTGCCAGCCATGTCCCCAGAATGCCTGGCATCATGCTGGGGGGGGTTTGTCCAGAGGATGCCATTGATCCTGGCTGCAGGGTGCTAGCCAGATGCAGGCACTGTGGGGGCGGTGATGGTGCCGCCTACAGATCCCTGTGCATCGGCACCGCTCGCTCGCACCGTTACGGCCCCCTGCTTTTTCCTCTGCACCGGCAGGTGCATTAGTATCATGATTTACACCCACCCCTCAGCAACTGGCATCCTATCTCCGTCCACATGCACCTAACAAGCATGAAACTTGGACTATTCACTCAGAACACTCCCATGCCACAGGCTTTCACATGGTAATCTCCCAGGTGGCACCCACAAATGCCCATTTCAAGCAAGGAGCGAGCCGTCAATTGGCGAGATGCAGCAAGCTAAACAAATGAGGCCAAACCTCTGAAAATGCAGTTTCCGGCACGGTACAGCCTTTGCAGAGCATGCGCAGTTGCTTTGTGCAGAGCTTGCTCAATCTGCAGATATCCGCGAGATACGGCAGCATTTGGACCTACATCGTACTTGCCTACCTGACCCTCTCCATGAGGGAGAAAATGCTCTGTTCCTGGACTTTCCTGGTAATGTATGATTGCCATCACCTGTGGTGAAACACCTTTCTTATCAATTAACTAGCTCACCACAGGTGATGACAATTATACATTACCAGGAAAGTCCAGGAACAAAGCATTTTCTCCCTCTTGGAGAGGGTCAGGTAGGCAAGTATGCCCTACATCAGGGCTGGCCAAACCGGTCCTTGAGATCTACCAACAGTTCATGTTTTCCAGGCCTCCTGGAGATCTGTAGAATTGTCAGTTAGGAATGAATGCAGCACATCTTAATTAGTAATGACTACACCTGTGTACCAGCTAGGTGGTCTGGAAAATGTGTACTGTTGGTAGATCTCGAGGACTGGTTTGGCCAGCCCTGCCCTACATCCACCTCAGGCCCCCTATCTCAATCAGTTATGTCCCCCATTTCCCAGGCCTCCCTGCTCGCATCTGTTTACATATAAATATATTTATCTACACACACACACACACTACATATAGCAGGTCATTATTTTATATATCTTCCTCAGCTGGTGGAGAGCTTGGCTTTTGCTTGAGTTATTAGGTCACTTGGGTAAAAATAGCCGTTTTCATCTGGTTTCATCCATTTTGGGAGGGTTAACTGGTCTGCCTAACATCTGTGAAGGGGTTAATGCCACCCTAATCCCGGCATGGCAGCAAATAACACACATCTGCTCTCTCTTCTTGTGTTTAGGATTGAACAGGACTGTGCTCTGCAACATGTAACAGGGCTCTGCAACCAGCAACGACACAGCAATGTGCTGCAGCCCCTGCAGTTACAGAATATTCATTAGGTAGAGGAACGTTCTGTAGGGAATAATTGTACCGCCGTGCCTCTGTGCTGTGTATTTGTCCTCTGTATATAGATTTAAGGATTACTGTGTGATCCTGTAAGGATTAAGGTCAGCGTGAGTTAGTGATGGGCAGCAGTAAAGCTGATGGTTGAGGCAGTGACGAGCTGGATCAGGAAACTCATTACACTAAGGATGCTCTCGAAAAAAGTAAATGGATTTTGTAGTTGGGAGGAATGGCTTCCATTGTTCTATCATCTTTCTCTTCATCGTGTGTAGGGTTCTAACCAGACGTTGCCATTAATTTTCTTATTATACGGACTTCTTCATGTGTTGCTCGGTATAGGGACTGTAATACATGTGGCTTGGCATAGGGACATGCATTGCTCAGTTTAGGCCATGGCCTGCCCATGTCTTGTTCATTTCACTCACTGCCCTGCATTATTTACTGTGGAGACTGACACAGATGGTAAACAATACAGAGATTGGCATGTATCCTGCTTTGCATACACAGTACCAACATTCTGTTGTACTGAATAAAGGGCTGTATTCAGGTTTGTTAGCAAACTCAAAAAGTTAGCAATGCTGCACTGCAGGTGGGGCAGATATAACATGTGCAGAGAGAGTTAGATTTGGGTGGGGTGTGTTCAAACTGAAATCTAAATTGCAGTGTAAAAATAGAGCAGCCAGTATTTACCCTGCACAGAAACAAAATAACCCACCCAAATCTAAAGTGCCCTACAGACATGCCGATCCGCCGCCGAGCTGTCCGACGGGCGACCCGGTGGTGGGGGGGCAGTGACGGGGGGAGTGAAGTTTCTTCACTCCCCCCGTCACGCGGCTCCATTGAAGTGCAGGCAAATATGAACGAGATCGTCCATATTGGCCTGCATACACAGCCGACGGGGGACCAGCGATGAACGAGCGCGGGGCCGCACATCGTTCATCGCTGGAGCCTCCACACTGAAAGATCTGAACGAGTTCTCGTTCATTTATGAACGAGATCGTTCATATCTTTCAAACAAATCGGCCAGTGTGTAGGGCCTATTACTCTCTCTGCAAATGTTATATCTGCCACACCTGCAGTGCAACATGGCCCATTTGCTAACTGTTTTGGTTTGCTAACAAACCTGAACAACCCCCAAAGTTTGTAGATGTGCACGAATATATGATAATACAGCAGTTGCCTGCCAGACTGTATCTGACAGTAATAAAGCATTACACTACTTTAAGATTCATGTAGATTGTGGGATTAATTTCATCCTTTGTCAGAAGGTCCCAGTGCTGCAGATTGTATACACCCTGTCAGTGTTAATCAGAGTTTCCACGTAGCCCCTCCGAATCTTACATTGTGTCATCATTAAATCCCGTCCCCAGCTAGATCACTCTGTTATCAGGAGACACTTAGTAGGAGCTGAGGCGTCTTGTTTTTCCCTGCGTCCTCATTCCTGTCACCAGTATGAGACACAAGAGGCGCAGCAGCAGTCGGGGGGGGGGTCTGATAACAGCAGTCTGATACTGGGTCCATTCTGCCTCATGTAGGATTATGGCTTTACAGGTTTTCTAATCTGCACACAGTTATCCATACAAATAAAATGTCCCCACCACTATTTAGTTTAGGCAAAGCTAGGGGGGATTAGTTGCAGGCACCCAGTCTGCGCCTGAAGCCTGCAGAAGCCGCTGTCCGCGGGGTGTTGTACTGTGTCGTCTTCAATTACCTGGGATTAATAATTCAGCCGATACTTTTGTAACTCAAGCCGCCTGTTTCTGTTTGTGCCTTCGGAGAGCTCAGGTGCAGCTACATCTGTTTATTGTGTGTGGTTTTTTTTTTTATTTATATACGTGTAACAGAAGATTTTAACCGAGACATTCCCTGCCTCCTCCTCTAGCTCTGTATCTAAGCTGAAAGGGTTCATTTTCAATGCCGGTTCCAAGCAAGCACACAAGCATCAGCCGTTCTCGTAGCTGGGATGCTGCAGGTTCGTATGAAGGCAGTTGGGAGGGAGACGTCTCATCAGGATATCAGAGAGCAGCCGGCATAAACAATTCTCTGACCTACAACGGAGAGGAAGCTTTTTACAAGCTGCCAAGCAGCAGATCCCGCGATATTCTCGTGCCAGGGAGCTCGGAGATAAAGGCGGACCTCTGCTCTTACCCAGACGCATATATCCGAGGTCAGCAAGGTCACTTAGTGCGTCAGGATCGCAGGCCAGTGTGGAATAACTCCGTTCCAGACTCCAGCTATCCCTACGAGAGGCAGGTGGCAATGTCTGGGCGTGGAGCTGTGCAGACTCACGATTATTATAATGAGCCTTTTCTGGCAGGCAGATCCCTGGAGAATCCACGTTATTATAGAGAGCCGGTGCTAAGTCAGTCGGGACACACTTATGGGCCCCCCACAAACCGAACCGCCTGGGAACAGACTCCTGCACGTCCCTTTCACCCGCAAGAAGTAGGTCGTCTGTACAGAGATCCTACAGGTAGAGTCATCGCTGAGGGGCAACGCTCAAGGAGTCGGGATTCTTCACCTGCCAGGTACACAGTAGAAGCACACAACCCCAGGTATGGATCTGAGGCATCCACATTCAACAACAGACAACTCTATAATGAGATGATGGAAAGATCCATTGATCCTGCAACGGGGAGGCAGACAGCACCTACCTGCCTAGTGGTGGAGCCCGGTGATTCTGCTGCTATGGATGGCACACTGGGGACTTCATCTATTTCAGGAACTCGTTACGGAGGAGCAAGAGAGAACATGAGTGCTCAGATGGCTTATGATACGTATGACAGCTCTCAAGCCCCATCCCATGGCCAGATCCCTATGCCGCTCTCAGGGGCAGAACTGAAGAGGGCGGACATGGAGTTCCTCTCTGCCCTGCGGAGCGAAGGCCTCTCCGAAGGTACTATTAGTGCACTGGTGCAGCAGGGGTTCGACACGCCCAGCTCGCTGGCTGTCATGGAAGAACACGACATTAAATCAGTGGCAGCTAATCTTGGTCAAGCTAGATTGCTTTCAGGTCTTATCAAGAGCTACAGGACAGACCTGCAGATCCTGAGGCAAGATCAGCAGAAAAGCAACTCCCTGAGATCCCGCGTTCGCTCCAACAGCTTCAGCCATCGCGGGGATCTCATGCGCGGGGATTTCAATGCACAGCCCCTTAGCAATTCTGTGATGGATGGCGCCCTCAACCAACAACACTCCTTGTCGCTGCAGCCGGTCTCTCCCCGAATAGCGGAACTCAATCGCCGTCCTTCCAGCGCCCCTTCCCAGCACTTGTTGGAGACCGCCAACTACCCAACCTGTGGAATGAACGCCCAGAACCCACAATTCATGCAAACTGGCAGCTACACTATTCCTGTTCAACCTCGGCCTGCATCCGCCTACCATGCTCAGTCTGGCATTCCCATGACCGTTGTCCACACCAACATCAACACCGGGCCAAAGACTGCTTACCCCACTAGCTATACCGTGCCCATGGAGCTGATGAAGAGAGAGCGCCTGCCGCCCACTTCTCCTGTGCACAGCCCGCACTGCAGCCCCCAGCTCCTGCGCAAACATGGAAGTCATCTGGAGACCTCCATGAACTTGCCAACATCTTCCATACCCAACCAGCACTATCTCCACTCACCTTATCAGAAAGTAACCAGGAGGACTGGACCACCCATCATTGTTTCCACCATGGCATCACCAGAGCCAAGTAACTATGATCATTGTAGTTTCAGCAGGGCAGGGGAGCTGGAGTTGTGTTTTCCTTATAGCACAAAGTCTGACCCGTTTCACAGAGTTCTTGCAGTAGCGTTAAAGTGGTAGCAGGAAAGCTAGAATAACCTTTCTCTGTAATAGCATTAGATTCTGTCATAGTTTATATGGATTCATCACTTACATCTTTTGTTGCATGTTCTTTATTAACTATTAGGCAACCTGTGGCTCTCCAGTAACTTCCCCCCCAAGCATTTGACTGGCAGAGCATGCTGGCGTATGTAGTTCATTTATCACACAATTTATAGAATTAATTTTGTACAAGGATTTCATTGCTGGATCACAATCATAAGAGTTAAAAAAAAGTCAAACCTGATTTGACTATTAGACCATAACATTGGGTCCTGATAAAGTTAATACAGTTGTTAAGTACCACTGATAAGGACCCTGCAAGCAGAGACACAAACATGAAATATCGGGGCGGGATAGGAGTCTGGCTGGTACATGTGTTGCTGAGATCTGGTGTCACTAGTAGATCCAATCTCAGGGGCAGCAGGTGACAGAATATAGCAAAGTGACAATCATTAACCCTTCCCCAGCCAGTGGGCAGTAGCTTTGACGAGGACACTGTCTCTGAAGGGGTTAAGTCTGCGTAAGCTGAGAGATCATTAGATGCTAAGAGGCTTTTTCTTCCTGAGTGAGCGGAGAATCTGAAAAGATCCCCTTATATAGTCGTACAGATAGTCTAATCTATTATGGTGACCCTGCGCAATAAGTGTTCTGGGATCGTGTTTAGGATTAGACAACATATGGCTCTCCCTCTGCTGTGGAATTGCAAGTCCCAGCAAGCCCAGGCTTCCTGACATATCTCCAGACACAGCTCTTGACCACAACCCAGCGTGAGGTATATTGTGTCAGTAGGTCTCTTTGATTTGTGGGAGTTCTGGAATGGAGAGTAAAACTTTTCTAGGCAGTGAGTGGGTTAAGTTGCGCTGCAGCTGCTTAATGAGATTTGTGTTGTGTGACTGTGCGCTCACCGCCATGTAGAACTCATGTGAAGAAGCTGTTCTTTTGCACAGAAGCACAAGTGATTGCTCTATCCTTTCCTAGACACCAGCAGACGAGGGTGAATGTCAGCCCATATACGTATTATAATGGTAGCCGAGACCCCCGCGCCCCCCCCCCCCCCCCAGATATGGAACCCCACCGGGAGAAGTCAAAAGCTGTATCAGCCAGCCACATCTCAGCTTAAAGGGCCTCGCTGCCCAGCAGTAAGGGGGCCGGGGGGTCTGTGCAATGTGTGTCAGTCATCGGGACCCTCTCGGCTGTTGAGCATTGTCAGCGGGTTAGGGGACTTGCTCTGAAGTCTGTGTTTTATCATTCATTTATAGGCAACACATTCATGGCTGCAATATGGCGGCCTGCATTGAGTGTAGGGGGTATATTTGCTAAATGCGGGTTTATAGAAGTGGAGATGTTGCCTATAGCAACCAATCAGCTATTATCTTCTAGAAGGTGCTAGATAAATGATAAGTAGAACCTGCACTTTAGTAAATATACCCCTAGGTATCAGGTACGCACTATGGCCCTCATTCCGAGTTGTTCGCTCGCTAGCTGCTTTTAGCAGCATTGCACACGCTAAGCCGCCGCCCTCTGGGAGTGTATCTTAGCTTAGCAGAATTGCGAACGAAAGATTAGCAGAATTGCGAATAGAAATTTCTTAGCAGTTTCTGAGTAGCTCGAGACTTACTCAGCCATTGCGATCAGTTCAGTCAGTTTCGTTCCTGGTTTGATGTCACAAACACACCCAGCGTTCGCCCAGACACTCCCCCGTTTCTTCAGACACTCCCGCGTTTTTCCCAGAAACGCCAGCGTTTTTTCGCACACGCCCAGAAAATGGCAAGTTTCCGCCCAGAAACACCCACTTCCTGTCAATCACAGTACGATCACCAGAACGATGAAAAAACCTTGTTATGCCGTGAGTAAAATACCTAACTTTTGTGTAAAATAATTAAGCGCATGCACTCTGCGAACCTTGCGCATGCGCAGTAAGCGACTAATCGCAATATAGCGAAAATCGGCAACGAGCGAACAACTCGGAATGACCCCCTATGGCGGTAACATTCAGTGTCCATCTTTACTAATTCCGGGAATCTACTGAAGTTTAAGGGTTACTGGAGATAAAAGGGGTTGATTCAAATGCCTATTTACCCTGCAGCCCTTTATATTCCCAGCGTGGTATTACACGGAGAGCGTATGACATGAGACATGAATTCCTACTGCAGTAACTTTGGTCCTTTTATTTCATTTTATATAACGTGTCGCCCAGCAACGGGAGGCTGTGTCTAAGCTCCCAGGATGAGCATCTCCACGGTAACCTCCAAATTTATCTGCCAGGGCCTGCGGGCTCCGGCGGGATGAGACTGGCACAGAGACTGCCACAGCGACACTACTGCAGTGTGTTTACAGAGGCAAGGCATTAGCTGTGTAAACCGTGCGCTCCAGAGCTAGGGAATAATGTACTGCAAGGCTCTGTGACACAGGGGGGTGCTAATGAGATAATTACACTCATCAGCAATACAGTAACGCTCTTCTTTTTATTTATTTATTGTCTGTTTGTTTTAGCACCGGATGTTTGTTAAGCGATTACAAATGTCCTATTAATATTGGTTATCTGCTAATGTGTTTGGTTATTGCAGCAGAAAAATATCTACCAGTTTTGTCTATAGGGCACAAATCAGAGTTTATCCATTCCGACATGCATTTGTCGGAATGGATCCGACAACCCCTATTCAATCTCATCTCAATTCCACTTTTAAAAAGTCAAATTGAGATGAGGGACCCAGAGGAGGAGAGGGGGGGGAAGGGGGAGCTGCGGGGAGACCAGCGGGGACAGACGCAGGCAGACGGAGGAGAGCAGCGCTACAGCCGCCCAACCTCATGGCAGTGTCCACCCGGCTCCAGCAAGCGTGACCTCACTTGCTGGAGCCGGGTGGATGCTGCCGTGAGCGGCGTGGCTGTGAGACATCCTGCTGCAGCGCTGTTCTGTAGCGCTGCTCTCCCCTGTATGCCCCCCCTACCTTCTCCTCCTCTGGATCCCACATCTCAGTCCGACATTTTTTTATGTCGGACTGAGATGGTCGGAAAAGGGGCCAAATCCTGTCGAATTTGGCCCCATTTCCCTCAAAAGTACGTGAATCGGCAGCTATACCGCCGATTCACGTACTATTCGACAGACGGCAGTTTTTGACTCTTAATTGAATATACCCCCTAGGTCTGCAGTACAGGCAGTATAGTACATTGGGGAGACAGGGGGAGGGGCTTATTCACCCACTTACACAGTTCTGGATCTCGTTCCAGTAGTGCATGAGGGGGATTTGGCCCTGGAGCTTAGGGGTCCCAAGTCATGTTACAGCTGCTAATTATTTATTACCTCTGGTTCATTTATTATCTCTTATATGCGGTCCTGCCAGCATGTATTGCCATTCTTGTAGTCAGGAATACACAGAACGCCGCACGTGTTCTAGATAGGATCTTTTTAAGAAGTGGTTTTCCAAAAGAAAAAAACGTGTGTGAGAATGTGGGTGTGAGTATAATAGTACAGGGTTATTATATTATGCTTCTTTTAATCTAAACTTAGAAATAAAGCGTTATTTAAAAAGAAAAGCAGACAGAGTTTGTAGACATGGAGATTAGTGCAATCATTGCCTGTTTCTGCTGCTGTTTGTAGTTGCGGCCAGTAGGTACGGACACTCAATACAGCTATGTCCACAGGGCAAAAATAACTATACTGGTGGAGCAGAATTATTGTAAATATACACACACAGGCGTCTGTCTCGTGACTCTGTGAAAGCATCCGTCATGTATCACTGTCAGTAACGCCCATACTTTCCAGTTATGTCCCTGTCATGGGGACGCAAAACAAGGCGTGGGTGCACCTCAGCTGTAACATTACAACCTGCTGCAGAGGACCATATAGAGTATACAGAGCTGTAAAAATGTATAATAAACCATTAATGCTCATCCAGTGCCCTTATTTCTTTGGGCAGAAGTGGTCTTTAAGCAAGGGTGGAATGGTGCTTTACTGGGCCCCATAGCTAAATTTGGGTAAGGGCTGGACAATGCCACTGAATTCTGCAGTCTGTACTCATACCCCTCCCTACAGTGATCACATGATCACTAAGACCCTCCTTGCAGAACACATCCCTGTACACAGGGTGTATGCACAAAGTCCTATGACGTATGCACTACACAGGGGGTATGCACAAAGTGCTATGACGTCAGCACTACACAGGGTGTATGCACAAAGTCCTATGACGCCAGCACTACACAGGGTGTATGCACAAAGTCCTATGATGCCAGCACTACACACAGTGTATGCACAAAGTCCTATGATGCCAGCACTACAGAGGGTGTATGCACAAAGTCCTATGACGCCAGCACTACAGAGGGTGTATGCACAAAGTCCTATGATGCCAGCACTACACAGGGTGTATACACAAAGTCCTATGATGCCAGCACTACACAGGGTGTATACACAAAGTCCTATGATGCCCTCACTACACAGGGTGTATGCACAAAGTCCTATGACGCCCGCACTACACAGGGTGTATGCACAAAGTCCTATGACGCCCGCACTACACAGGGTGTATGCACAAAGTCCTATGACGCCAGCACTACACAGGGTGTATGCACAAAGTCCTATGACGCCAGCACTACACAGGGTGTATGCACAAAGTCCTATGACGCCAGCACTACACAGGGTATATGCACAAAGTCCTATGACGCCCGCACTACACAGGGTGTATGCACAAAGTCCTATGACGCCCGCACTACACAGGGTGTATGCACAAAGTCCTATGACGCCCGCACTACACAGGGTGTATGCACAAAGTCCTATGACACCAGCACTACACAGGGTGTATGCACAAAGTCCTATGATGCCAGCACTACACAGGGTATATGCACAAAGTCCTATGACGCCCGCACTACACAGGGTGTATGCACAAAGTCCTATGATGCCCTCACTACACAGGGTGTATGCACAAAGTCCTATGACGCCCGCACTACACAGGGTGCATGCACAAAGTCCTATGACACCAGCACTACACAGGGTATATGCACAAAGTCCTATGATGCCAGCACTACACAGGGTATATGCACAAAGTCCTATGACGCCCGCACTACACAGGGTGTATGCACAAAGTCCTATGATGCCCTCACTACACAGGGTGTATGCACAAAGTCCTATGATGCCCGCACTACACAGGGTGTATGCACAAAGTCCTATGACGCCCGCACTACACAGGGTGCATGCACAAAGTCCTATGACGCCCGCACTACACAGGGTGTATGCACAAAGTCCTATGATGCCCTCACTACACAGGGTGTATGCACAAAGTCCTATGATGCCCTCACTACACAGGGTGTATGCACAAAATCCTATGACGCCAGCACTACACAGGGCGTATGCACAAAGTCCTATGACGCCAGCACTACACAGGGTGTATGCACAAAGTCCTATGACACCAGCACTACACAGGGTGCATGCACAAAGTCCTATGATGCCAGCACTACACAGGGTGTATGCACAAAGTCCTATGACGCCAGCACTACACAGGGTGCATGCACAAAGTCCTATGACACCAGCACTACACAGGGTGCATGCACAAAGTCCTATGATGCCAGCACTACACAGGGTATATGCACAAAGTCCTATGACACCAGCACTACACAGGGTGCATGCACAAAGTCCTATGACACCAGCACTACACAGGGTGCATGCACAAAGTCCTATGACACCAGCACTACACAGGGTGCATGCACAAAGTCCTATGACGCCAGCACTACACAGGGTATATGCACAAAGTCCTATGACACCAGCACTACACAGGGTGTATACACAAAGTCCTATGATGCCAGCACTACACAGGGTATATGCACAAAGTCCTATGACACCAGCACTACACAGGGTATATGCACAAAGTCCTATGACACCAGCACTACACAGGGTGCATGCACATAGTCCTATGACGCCAGCACTACAGAGGGTGTATGCACAAAGTCCTATGACGCCAGCATTACACAGGGCGTATGCACAAAGCCCTATGACGCCAGCACTACACAGGGTATATGCACAAAGTCCTATGACGCATGTAATACACAGGGTTTATGCACAAAGTCCTATGACGCATGTAATACACAGGGTTTATGCACAAAGTCCTATGACGCATGTAATAGACAGGGTGTATGCATAGGCACAAAGTCCTATGACGCCAGCACTACACAGGGTGTATGCACAAAGTCCTATGACGCATGTAATACACAGGGTTTATGCACAAAGTCCTATGACGCCAGCACTACAGAGGGTGTATGCACAAAGTCCTATGACGCCAGCACTACACAGAGTGCATGCACAAAGTCCTATGACGCATGTAATACACAGGGTTTATGCACAAAGTCCTATGACGCCAGCACTACACAGGGCGTATGCACAAAGTCCTATGACGCATGTAATACACAGGGTTTATGCACAAAGTCCTATGACGCCCGCACTACACAGGGTGTATGCACAAAGTCCTATGACGCATGTAATACACAGGGTATATGCACAAAGTCCTATGACGCCCGCACTACACAGGGCGTATGCACAAAGTCCTACGACGCCAGCACTACACAGGGTGTATGCACAAAGTCCTATGACGCATGTAATACACAGGGTTTATGCACAAAGTCCTATGACGCCAGCACTACAGAGGGTTTATGCACAAAGTCCTATGACGCCCGCACTACACAGGGCGTATGCACAAAGTCCTATGACGCATGTAATACACAGGGTTTATGCACAAAGTCCTATGACGCCAGCACCACACAGGGTGTATACACAAAGGGGGTCATTCCGAGTTGATCGCTAGCTGCATTTGTTCGCAGCGCAGCGATCAGGCTAAAAAACGTCAGTTCTGAGCATGCGTATGCGGCGCAATGCGCACACGCGACGTATGGGTACAACGAACAATGTAGATTTGCACAGGGTCTAGCGAAGCATTTCAGTCGCACTGGTTGTTGCAGAATGATTGACATGAAGTGGGCGTTTCTGGGTGGCAACTGACCGTTTTCAGGGAGTGTGTGGAAAAACGCAGGCGTGTCAGGAAAAACGCAGGCGTGGCTGGGCGAACGCTGGGCGGGTTTGTGACGTAAAATCTGGAACTGAACAGTCTGAAGTGATCGCAAACGATGAGTAGGTTTTGAGCTACTCTGAAACTGCACAAAAAAACTTTGTAGCCGCTCTGCGATACAACCGTTCGCACTTCTGCTAACCTAAAATACACTCCCAGTGGGCGGCGGCATAGCGTTTGTACGGCTGCTAAAAACTGCTAGCGAGCGATCAACTCGGAATGACCCCCAAAGTCCTATGATGCCAGCACTACACAGGGCATATGCACAAAGGCCTATGATACCAGCACTACACAGGGCGTATGCACAAAGTCCTATGATGCCTGCATTACACAGTGTTCCACTGGTAGAACTAAAGGGGGTTAACAGGCTGCTGTGGGTATGCCCTCATAACACAGACTTGGGAGCCCGGGAGGTTACAGCAGCATCGCCACTACCCAAATGATGCACTGGGGCCTGGCCATGCACTGCCCTGCCCTTGCTTTGTGCTAATTGTGTATACATTGGAAAGCTGTATATTATAGTTGTCAGCGTGGTTTATTAACCAGTGTCTGTGACATGTGTGTGCTTAGGCATTCTGTAGGGGGTGTGTGCTTAGACATTCTGGAGTGGGTGTGTGCTTAGACATTCTGGAGCGGGTGTGTGCTTAGACATTCTGGAGCGGGTGTGTGCTTAGGCATTCTGGCTTGGGGGTGTGCTTAGGCATTCTGGAGTGGGGTGTGTGCTTAGGCATTCTGGAGTGGGGTGTGTGCTCAGGCATTCCCGGATTGGGTGTGTGCTCAGGCATTCTTGATTGGGTGTGTGCTCAGGCATTCTGGCTTGGGGGTGTGCTTAGGCATTCTGGAGTGGGGGGGGGGGGGGTGCTCAGGCATTCTGGAGTGGGGAAGGAGGTGCTCAGGCATTCCCAAATTGGGTGTGTGCTCAGGCATTCTGGATTGGGTGTGTGCTTAGGCATTCTGACTTGGGGGTGTGCTTAGGCATTCTGGAGTGGGTGTGTACTTAGGCATTTTGGAGTGGGTGTGTACTTAGGCATTCTGGAGTGGGTGTGTGCTCAGGCATTCTGGAGTGGGTGTGTGCTCAGGCATTCTGGTTTGGATGTGTGCTCAGGCATTCTGCAGTGGGTGTGTGCTCAGGCATTCTGGATTGGGTGTGTGCTCAGGCATTCTGGAGTGGGTGTGTGCTCAGGCATTCTGGAGTGGGTGTGTGCTCAGGCATTCTGGATTGGGTGTGTGCTTAGGCATTCTGGAGTGGGTGTGTGCTCAGGCATTCTGGAGTGGGTGTGTGCTTAGGCATTCTGGAGTGGGTGTGTGCTTAGGCATTCTCGAGTGTTAAATGTAAATTGGCCTGAGCAAAACAAATCTGTTTTTCTTTGGCCAAGCAGGAGCTCAGCATAAACACAAGCACTTAGAGGAGTACTAACATAGGAGCAGCTCCACTATAAAGCAGTGCGGTGGCTTGGATGAGTGAGGGGTCGGTGGTCGGATGAATGCCTAATGAGATTTGCTCCTTACTCCTGGGGTCAGTGACTTGTAGGGAATATTTACATAGAAATGGGGCACCAAATTATATAAATAAACCAAGCTATTCTGATCTTTATAGACTGATAAGACAGTACCCTTATATATTAGTTATAATTATCTAAGCTTCTGCTGTGTCTCTATCATTCCCCAGGTATGCGGCCCCAGACTCTAAATGGTCCAATGCACCCTCGCCCACTGGTAGCTTTATTGGATGGAAGGGACTGCACGGTGGAGATGCCAATCCTGAAAGACCTGGCTACTGTGGCTTTCTGTGATGCCCAGTCTACACAGGAGATCCATGAAAAGGTGCGGACAGTAAATAATATTGGTAGCTGACGTATTAAGGCAGGAACAAGCATATTATTGGTCCTCATTACTAGCTCCCATGAAGATTAAGGGAGGCGCTGTGGGCTTCGTCGTCGCAGCCAGTGCGACATAAGTGAATGTGTATATCTATTACACCATGCTGTGTCGTTATATGGATTGTTGCCCTTTTGTCGCCACCCTTGCTCAATAACACGGTGCTGGAACAGGTTGTGGCACACTTGCAGAGCTCTGTTGCAGAGCTCTTGGCAGATTGAATACCCCAGTCCTGTGACGCCCTTTATATGCAATAGGGCGGCACATTTGTGTTTAGTACACCATATTGTGCCATATGGAGCCTAGAACCCCAGTACGTTGCCCTGTGATACCATATATGCATCATATGCTAGAGACAGAGTGTTGGTTGAGTGGTTGTCCCACAATGTGCGGAGGGGCAGGATAAACACGACCCCATTCTAATATTGAAATCACACAATTGTTTTCTCTTACGTCCTAGAGGATACTGGGATTCCATTTAGTACCATGGGAGTATAGACGGGTCCACTAGGAGCCACGGGCACTTTAAGAATTTGATAGTGTGGGCTGGCTCCTCCCTCCATGCCCCTCCTACCAGACTAAGTTTAGAAAATGTGCCCGGAGGAGCCGGTCACGCTTATGGAAGCTTCTGAAGAGTTTTCTGCATTTATTTTATATGTTTGTTATTTTCAGGCAGGGCTGATTGGCACCAGCTTGCCTGCTTCGTGGGTCTTAGGGGTGGGGGGTGGCCCAACCTCTTGAAGGGTTAATGGTCCCGTTCCCCGCTGACAGGACACTGAGCTCCTGAGGGAACTATTCGCAAGCCCCACCACGGCGAGCGTACATTCCCGCAGCACGCCGCCCCTCCTAACAGAGCCAGAAGAAAGAAGAGTGGTGAGTACTAAGCCGGCGTCCCGACTGACGGGTCGCCGGCCATTATGGCGGCATGAGGGTACGGAGACGCACGGCTTCTAACCGGGACGAAATGCATCTCCAGACACAGTACACAGCTGCGGTGGAGATATATATATCAAGTATATATGCAGGCGCTGTGACGGGTGGCTTATCCTAGCAGCTGTATGAATAAGGGGTAGTCAAGCCCTTTTAATGACAAGGTGAACAGAGAGGAATATACAGCGCTGATTGACACAGTGAGATCTGCACAATATGTATTTAATGTTTGTTTAAAAAACCTTATACAATAAAAACATTTCAAGCTAAATGAATGGGCATAAAATCTATGTCTCACAATTAAATCTTTGGTGGACTTTGAGACCTAGTAAATACTAGCACCAACTAGCATATATATAAGCACCAATTAGCATAAATTGACCAAGCATGAAAACAGTCATTAATACGGACCAAGTGCATAATAATTTATCCAATTGGATGTAGTTACCAAGTCTCTGTTCTGGTTAAAGAGGCTCCCATAGATGCAAGTTCGTATAGCAACGGCAACAATTTGTGGAGTCCTGGTTCACAGTTCAATGAGTGCTCCGTGTTCCAATGTGTGGATTCTCCTATGAGGAATGGTAGGCGATGGCAGTGCCAATATGGAGTCCTGGTTCACGGAGGGAATCAATTGCAGGGTCCTGACTGTAGATAGTGGTGCAATGGTGGTTCTGGTCAACAAAAGTCCACGCAAGGTCCCAACCTAACGCGTTTTGCTGCTCCAGGCAGCTTTGTAAAAGCTGCCTGGAGCAGCGAAACGCGTTAGGTTGGGACCTTGCGTGGACTTTTGTTGACCAGCACCACTATCTACAGTCAGGACCCTGCAATTGATTCCCTCCGTGAACCAGGATTCCATATTGGCACTGCCATCGCCTACCATTCCTCATAGGAGAATCCACACATTGGAACACGGAGTACTCATTGAACTGTGAACCAGGACTCCACAAATTGTTGCCGTTGCTATACGAACTTGCATCTATGGGAGCCTCTTTAACCGGAACACAGACTTGGTAACCACATCCAATTGGATGAATTATTATGCACTTGGTCCGTATTAATGACTGTTTTCATGCTTGGTCAATTTATGCTAATTGGTGCTTATATATATGCTAGTTGGTGCTAGTATTTACTAGGTTTCAAAGTCCACCAAAGATTTAATTGTGAGACATAGATTTTATGCCCATTCATTTAGCTTGAAATGTTTTTAATGTATAAGGTTTTTTAAACAAACATTAAATACATATTGTGCAGATCTCACTGTGTCAATCAGCGCTGTATATTCCTCTCTGTTCACAGTACACAGCTGCGTCTCAGTACACTGTGCACAGTACCCACACTGGCAAAAACAGCCTTAAAATAGTTTTCTCTCCATTTTAAGCAACAGATTACCTCAGCCAGTATAAAACAGCAGGAAAACCGTGCGCCATTGAAGGGGCGGGGCCTTCACTATGAGCGGATCCAGCAGCTCACCAGCGCCATTTTCCCTCTGCAGTGGATACAGACGCTGACTGACAGGGACGCGCAGCTCCTCCAGAGAGACTCCAGATTACCTCAGCGGTACCAGGGGGTCATAGCAGGGGGGAGCGATTATTAGTGTATTAAGTGTGGGCTGGCTCTAAATAACTCTGTGTCTCCCTGAAGGGCTCTTTGTGGGTTAATTATGCTTAACCTTTTCCTGTGTGTGCGTGTGTGTGTGCGTGTGTGTGTGTGTGTGTGTGTGTGTGTGTTTGTGTATGTGTGTGTGTGTGCAGTCAAATTTACATTATGTCAGGCAGAGTGTGTTTCTTGTACAGCGGAGTGTTCCTCTTCACCAGAGGGCTCACTACTGGGTACTCAGGGCAGTGAACCTTCCCAGAATAGTGGGGCTGAACCGGAGTGGGTGAATTCTATTAAGGGAATGATCTCAAATATTTCTACAAAACTATCCCGCAGTAAGAATGAGACACAATACTTAAGACAGACTGTGGATGAGTTTCTGAATAGAGACTCAGTCCCCAAACCAGCATCTCAATCCCCTCCCATTTGTCTGCAAAAACGATCTCTGGCCCATATCCTGCAGTCTGACGCTGACGCTGACGGGTCAGACATGGAGGAGGGTGAGGTGGATTTGGAGGGGGGGATGCTACTCTATCACAGGGAATAGAAGCTCTTATAGAAGCTATCAGAGATGTTATGCATATCCCTGATAAGGTGTCAGAGGAGTATGAGGAATCTTATTTTAATGTAAAAAGAAGTCCTCAGTCACTTTTCCTGCGTCAAAGGAATTGAATACCCTGTTTGAAGAACCGTGGGTTAATCCTGATAAGAAATGTAAAACCCCTAAAAGGTTGCTCTCATCATTTCCTTTCCTCTGGAGGATAGGAAAAAAAATGGGAAAATCCACCGATAGTGGACGCATCAGTCTCTAGGCTGTCACGAAAAATTGTATTGCCTGTCCCTGGTGCAGCCTCCCTAATAGACACGGCTGATTGTAAAATTGAGACTACACTAAAATCATTGTACACAGCTGCTGGAGTGGCCCAGAGACCCACTATTGCATGTGCGTGGATCACAAAAGCCATTGCTAAATAGTCAGGTAACCTAAGTGAGGGGTTAGATTCCTTGTCTGGGGGGATGTTGTTTTACTCCTGCAGCATATACAGGACTCTGCAAACTTTATGGTGGAAGCCTTAAAAGAGATTGGTTTGCTTAATGCACGCACCATCACTATGGCAGTGTCAGCATGCAGGGGTTTGTGGCTACGCCAGTGGACTGCTGATGCGGACTCCAGGAAAGGCGTGGAAGGCCTACCATTCACAGGAGAGGCCTTGTTTGGCGACGAAGTAGACAAATGGATCTCCAAAGCTACTGCGGGTAAGTCTACGTATGTTCCTTCTGCGTCTCCCCCAGCCAGGAAAGCTTATTCAGCTTCAAATTTACAGTCCTTTCAGACAGCCAAGTTTAAGGGGAAACCCAGAGGTGCTTCTACGGCCTGCAGAGGCGCAAGATGAAAACCTGCAGGTGCTCAGGAACAGAGCTCAGGCTCTGCTTCCTCAAAGCCTTTAGAATGACGGTGGACCGCTATGCCTGGAGGACTGTCACGTGGGAGCCCGACTAAAATTCTTCAGTCACATCTGGTCAAGATCGTGTCGGGATCCCTGGGCATAGATCTTATTTCCCAGGGCTACAGATTGGAGTTCCAAGAGCTCCCACCTCACAGATCAAATCAGGCTTACCAGCTTCACAAGAGGCAAGTATAACTTTACAGCAGGCCATCCAAAAACAGGTACAGACTCAAGTCATTGTTCCAGTTCCACCTCATCTGCAGAACAAGGGGTACTATTCCAACTTGTTTGTAGTACCAAAACCGGACGGTTCAATACGACCAATTCTGAACTTCTCAAGTCCTTGAACTAATTTTTAAGAGTGTTCAAGTTCAAGATGGAGTCTCTGAAAGCGGTGATCTCAGGTCTGGAGGAAGGGGAATTCCTAGTGTCTCTGGATATCAAGGATGCGTACCTTCACTTTCCGATCTGGCCGCCTCATCAGGCTTATCTACGGTTTGCACTGCAGGACTGTCACTACCAGTTCCAGGCCCTGCCATTTGGTCTCTCCACGGAACCGAGGGTGTTCACCACAGTGATGGCAGTACTTCGCAAAGGGTGGTCTTCTGTTTGCCGGCGGTCGGGCTCCCGGCGCTCAGTATACCGGCGCCGGGAGCCCGACAGCCGGCATACCGACAATTATTTTCCCTCGTGGGGGTCCACGACCCCCATAGAGGCAGAATAAAATAGTGTGGCGCGCGTAGCGCGCCACCGTGCCCGTAGCGTGTCGAGCGCAGCGAGCCCGCAAGGGGCTCATTTGCGCTCACCAAGCTGTCGGTAAGCCGGCGGTCGGGCTCCCGGCGCCGGGATGCTGGTCGCCGGGAGCCCGACCGCCGGCCAGCCGTAGTGAACCCCTTCGCAAACAGGGAGTGAACATAATTCCGTACCTGGACAATCTTCTGATAAAGGCACCATCCAGGGCGAGGTTGCTGGACAGCATTGTTCTCTCAACCAAACTTCTCCAGGATCACGGGTGGATTCTGAGCCTTTCCGAAATCTCACCTAGAGCCAACACGGACACGGAGTCACAGAAAGTGGAAAAGGCATTGGTAATCTAGTTGATGGTTCGGGATGTCCTGAAGCCAACCCGGATATCAGTGCATCTGTACATTCGCCTTCTGGGGAAAATGGTGGCCTCTTACGAGGCACTTCAATACGGAAGGTTTCACGCAAGACCCTTCCAGCTCGATCTGTTGGACAAATGGTCTGAATCGCATCTTCACATGCACCAGATGATCAGTCTGTCGCCAAAAGCCAGGATCTCCCTTCTGTGGTGACTACAGATTTCTCACCTTGTCGAGGGTCGGAGGTTCGGAATTCAGGACTGGATCCTGTTAACCACGGACGCAAGCCTCAGGTTGGGGAGCAGTCACCCAGGGGGTGCAGTTTCAAGGAAGATGGTCAAGTCAGGAAGTCATCCTTCCAATCAACATTGTAGAACTCAGGGCCATATACAACGCCCTTCTGCAGGCCTCTTCACGATCGTGCCATTCAGGTCCAGTCGGACAATGTGACGGCAGTGACGTACATAAACCGACAGGGCGGAACCAAAAGCAGAGCAGCAATGTCAGAGGTGTCAAGAATTCTCCTCTGAGCAGAGAAAAATGCTGTTGCGTTGTCAGCGGTCTTCATTCCGGGAGTAGACAACAAGGAAGCAGACTTCTCAGCAGACACGACCTGCACCCGGGAAAGTGGGGCCTTCACCTGGAAGTGTTCAGGTGCTTGACACGTCGGTGGGGATATCCACAAATCGACATGATGGCCTCTCGTCTCAACAAGAAGCTCAAGCGGTATTGTTCCAGGTTGAGAGACCCACAGGCAGTGGCGGTAGATGCTCTGACGACTCCATGGGTCTATCAGATGGTGTACGTGTTTCCCCCACTTTCTCTGATCCCAAGAATTCTCAAAAGAATAAAAAGGGAAAAGGTTGAAGCAATACTCATTGCTCCGGACTGGCCAAGAAGGGTGTCAGGGCCGAGTGTTTTTGTGAATCAGTCAACCCTGGACCAATCAAAGGTGTAGGTGCTGGTGTATGATGAAAGCAGGGAGGACGAAGAAAGTTCTGTTTTATATATTTATTAAAGGCAACAATTCCAGTAAGGAGTTAAATGACAATTATTAGTCACCATATATATACTGACGTATTGCAATGAATGGTATAATGATAAGCAGGAACAGTCTTAAAGATGCATTGAAGAAATGTTCATACAAGGGAGTTTAAACAGGCTTGTGAAGAATTGTCCAAATGAAGCAATGACTGGTGCCAAACTGTAAGGAGTGTTAACTGGATATTGCAGACATAAATGAATAACTGTAGAGACTTGTACTGAAGCTTAAAGGTTAAACTGGAAGGCTGTGAAGAATTGTCCTTGATTGCAGCAACAATGAAAGTACAATACTGAATAGAATACTTGTAAATTGTGAAGAAGCACTGTGAAACTGCAGCAGACGACAATGGTGAAGAATGAGTTAAACTGAGAGCTGATTAAACGAGCACCTGAGTTTAGTAGAATCAGGGTAACCTCTCACAAGACTCTGGAAATCCCCTTGTTTGCCACTGGGAGAGCGATTGACTGACAGCACAGAAGGGAGCTGGTGGATCTTTTGCAGTGAAGGCTGCAGGCAGACCTCTGGGAGCGGAGGCGATATCTGGACCACTGGAATCACACAGAAAACCACGGAGAGAGCACAGAGCTAGGGTACAGAGTAGCTACAACAAAGCACTGGCTCAGAGTAACATAATCCCAGCCTACTTAAAGGCAGCACAAGCACGGGATTGGCTAACACTTACCCACAGGTCTTTCACAAGTGCTCTCAGGTGCTCATTTGGTCTCCAACATGGCCGCCCTCTATACTGCAGACACACAGCAGTGCATTTGGTCCCCGCATTCCCGGCTCCCAGAACCTGCATCACCTCTGCCGCTGACCATGCCATGTCGCCACACGGCCGCACAGCACCGCGAGCAACCGCGCCGACGACGGACTCCAGAAACCACAAAGGTGAGTGATCGGTTCGTGACAAAGGGCCTGGTACGCGGACCTTCTGGAGATGCTCCTCGAAGATCCGTGGCCCCTACCTCTTTGCAAGGATCTTCTGCAACAGGGCCCGTTCGTCTATCAGTACTTACCGCGGCTATGTTTGACGGCATGGAAGTTGAATGGCTGATTCTAGCCAGAAGAGGGATCCCTAACAAAGTTATCCCGACTATGATCCAAGCCAGGAAGGGGGTAACGTCTAAACATTACCACCGTATTTGGAAGAAATACGTCTCTTGGTATGAGAGCAGAACTTATTCTGTGGTGGAATTTCTCCTGGGACGTTTCCTGCTTTTTCTGCAGGCAGGTGTGGATGTGGGTCTACGTCTGGGCTCCATAAAAGTCCAGATTTCGGCCTTGTCTATTTTCTTTCATAAACAACTGGCTTCTCTCCCTGAGGTCCAGACATTTTTTGAAAGTGGTTCTGCGCATCCAACCTCACTTTGTGCCTCCCATGGCACCTTGGGATCTCAATTTGGTGCTGCAGTTCCTCCAATTGGACTGGTCTGAACCATTACAGGAGGTGGACGTAAAATATCTTACGTGGAATACCGTCATACTGTTGGCCTTGGCTTCGGCAAGACGTGTGTCGGAGCTGGGAGCTTTGTCTCACAAGAGCCCCTATTTAATTTTCCATGAGGACAGAGCTGAACTCAGAAACTCTTCTGAAAGTGGTGTCTACAATTGCACGCTGGATCAGGCTCACTATCCAGCATGCTTATTCCACGGCAGGTTTGCCTGTTCCAAAATCTGTACAGGCCCACTCTACTAGGTCGGTGGGTTCTTCCTGGGCGGCTGCTCAGGGTGTCTCGGCTTTACAGCTCTGCTGAGTGGCTACTTAGTCTGGTTCGAACACGTTTGCTAACTTCTACAAGTTCGATACTTTGGCCTCTGAGGACCTTCAGTTTGGTCAATCAGTTCTGCAGGAACCTCAGCACTCTCCCACCCTATTTGGGATCTTTGGTACATCCCCAGGGTACTAAATGGAACACCAGTATTCTCTAGGACGTTAGAGAAAATAGGATTTTAATTACCTACCGGTAAATCCTTTTCTCGTAGTCCGTAGAGGATACTGTGCGCCCGTCCAGTGCTTCGTTCTTCCTGCACTGTTACTTGGTTAAGTATTGTTGGTTCAGCTGTTGCTGTTCCTGTGTAAAGTTTGGTTAGCTTGGCTTTCCTCTAGTTTGTGTGGGCTGGTTCGGAATGTCACCACTATCTTTATCTATCCTTCTCTCAAAGTATGTCTGTCTACTGGGGCACAGTTTCCTAGACTGAGTCTGGTGGGAGGGGCATAGAGGGAGGAGCCAGCCCACACCATCAAATTCTTAAAGTGCCCATGGCTCCTTGTGGACCCGTCTATACCCCCATGGTACTAAATGGATCCCCCAGTATCATCTACGGACTACGAGAAAAGGATTTACCGGTAGGTAATTAAAATTCTATTTTCAAGGTTGTGTAATGAGTGTATTTGCGTTGTAGGTTCTGAATGAGGCGGTGGGCGCCATGATGTATCACACCATAACACTAACGCGTGAAGACTTGGAGAAGTTTAAGTCTCTGCGGGTTATAGTGCGGATAGGCAGCGGATATGACAACATTGACATCAAGGCTGCGGGAGACATGGGTACGTAATGCTGTGTGACCATATGGCTGTATGATAATGTTACTGGGCCCGGTGTATAAGGTATGTACATGCCCCTATCTGTGCTCTCTCTGTACCGCAGCGGCAGCGTAACAATCACCAGGACTATAAATGAGTAGAAGTAGCCCCAGAGGGACCCACACCTTGGGAAATGGTTTGCTTGTTGCTATCGGACTGTTTTAAAAAAGCCAAAAACTATCCTGGCTTCTACATTGAGGCAAGCACAACAGCAGCAGTGGCAATGTGCGTCATGGCACGATGGCTCTGTTTTAGAGGTGGAAGCAGCCGCTTTAGCTTATTTTGCCATTTTCTCATTTTACAAAGCCCTTTCCCTGTGTACAAGCATGCGCATGAATCAGCAAGGACCAAGACGCCCACTTGCAGCGTCTTAAGATGATGCATTACCGTCTGGTATGTAAGATGCAAACATTGGTGGCAGCTTTGATGCAGCACTGTGGCAGATGCAGTTTCTCTGTCTGAGTATGACCCCCTATGTCGGCTTTTCTCAGCCGCTTTCAGGTACACACCCCTGACACTCTCATAAGACACTGCCTGTGTGTCGCCGGATTTGCCACCCCGTTATCTCCCACGAACGCCTAAACAGTTCTATGTACGTGCGCTAGAATCACTACTGTGTATTTGTAGGCGCACCATCTGGGTTTTTCACACTGAACTCAGTGGTGGGCTGGGCCGGATTGCAGGTTACCACATGTCTACCGGCCGCAACAATTTTACAGAAAGCCTGTTGGATGGGAGACAAGTAGAAGAAGCTTCCCGGCTACTCCAGTCAGAGCATTTTCTATTCTGTCTCCAGGCAACCTGTCATTAGGTTGCCACAACTTGCCAGTACCATGCCATTAGGAGGGACTGGTGATTTCCTGGAATCCCACTGCAGGGGCTGGCACCGATAATATCCTGTCAGCGCATCACAGGCCCTTTCTACAGCTCTAGTCCACCCCGCGTCCTGCTCTCTATTGCCCAGCTCACTCTGCCCCTACCACCAGAGCAGTGCAGTGCTGCGATTTGCGGTTATTTAGGGGCGGAGCCTAATGTCGTGAAGTTCCTGCCCCCATCATAGACCTGTGAGGTAGTCAGACTCAGGGATTGTCTCTTCCTCCCCCACTCTCTCCCTGATACTGCCTATTTCTGTCACACTCCCTGACACACTCTTTCTCTCTCTGACACTCTTTCTCTCCCTGACACTGTCTCCCTCTTCCTGACACTCTCTGTCTCCTTGACACTGTCTTTCTCTCCCCCATGGTCTCCCTGATACACACACTCTCTCTCTCTCTCTCTCTCTATCTCTAACTCTCTCTCACCGACACTCTCTCTCTCCCTGACACTGTCTCTTTCGATGACTCTCTCTTCCTGACACTGTCTCTCTCTCACTCCTCTGTCTCCATTACACTGTCCCTCTATCTATCTCCCTGACACTTTCTTTCCCCCTCTTTCTCTCACTCTTCTCTTGCTCCCCTCTCTCTTCCTCCCTCCCAGACACTCTCTCTCACCCCCCTCACCTTCTCTCTCTGACACGCCATCTGTCTCTCTGACACTCTCTCTCCCCTTTTTCATCCCTTTCTCTCTCTCCTTGACACCTTCTATCCCTGACCTTCTTTCTCTCACTCCTCTTTCTTTCTCATTCCCTCTTTTTCCATAAACCCTCTCTCTCTCTCTCTGTTTCTCCCTCTCTCTCACCCTGACACCCTTTCTCTCTCGCTATTCTTTCTCCGATACTCTCTCTCCCCGTTCTCTTTCTCCCTGACATCCTCTCTGTCTCGCTCCTCTCTCTCCTTGACCCCCTCTCTTTTTCTCTCATTCCATTTTTCCATGAAATCCTCTCTATCTCTCCCTGACACCCTTTCTCTCTCTTTCACTCCCCTCACTTGCTCTTCAGCTCTCTAAGGAGCATAGTAGTGACAGCGCTGGGGGGTGGGGCAGAGTCGATCTTATTGGTGGGGCCCCCACACCTTCGTTGCCCTAGGGCCCCCACTATCCCTAATTTGGCCCTGATTGCAGGCATCACATGTAGACAGTGTGTGCACGGTGCACCCAACGCTGGAATCTCTTGGGGGGCTCCCCAGATCATCAGTTAGACAACCTATGGGTGGGTTATCTGCATCAGCAGCGCACTCCCCACACAGTGTGCTGGGCTGCACTCCATATCAGTATTTGATCCGATACTTCCCATGGTAGGGCTGCGATGCCTTCTGTTGCTGCAAACACTCCACCTCATTTATGTTGGTCATTGCATGTGGTGGTGCAGTCCCCCTACCAGCCATGCCAGGCTTTGGGCTACCTTGGGAACTGTAAAAAGCTTAGCGGGAAAATCGGTTTCCATGTGTAATCTCATCGAATCTCCAGTTTGTTTTTTTTCTTGTATGAAACAAGTATATTGATTGTGACAGTAGCGAAACCAATTGATATAAACCAATTGATCAAGTGTCTTACGATGTAAATTAAAGAGGCAGCTCTGGCCTGACATATTATTGGGCTTGTAGGTTTGCCTGTAGGTTTGGGGTGGGAGGACAAATCTAAGGAATTTTCTCTAACGTCCTAAGTGGATGCTGGGGACTCCGTAAGGACCATGGGGAATAGCGGCTCCGCAGGAGACTGGGCACAAAAGTAAAGCTTTAGAACTACCTGGTGTGCACTGGCTCCTCCCCCTATGACCCTCCTCCAAGCCTCAGTTAGTTAGATTTTTGTGCCCGAACGAGAAGGGTGCACACTAGGTGGCTCTCCTGAGCTGCTTAGTGAAAAGTTTAGTTTTAGGTTTTTTATTTTCAGTGAGACCTGCTGGCAACAGGCTCACTGCATCGAGGGACTAAGGGGAGAAGAAGCGAACTCACCTGCGTGCAGAGTGGATTGGGCTTCTTAGGCTACTGGACATTAGCTCCAGAGGGACGATCACAGGCCCAGCCATGGATGGGTCCCAGAGCCGCGCCGCCGGCCCCCTTACAGAGCCAGAAGACAGAAGAGGTCCGGAAAATCGGCGGCAGAAGACGTCCTGTCTTCACCAAGGTAGCGCACAGCACTGCAGCTGTGCGCCATTGCTCCTCAGCACACTTCACACTTCGGTCACTGAGGGTGCAGGGCGCTAGGGGGGGGCGCCCTGAGCAGCAATAAAAACACCTTGGCTGGCGAAAATACATCACATATAGCCCCCAGGGCTATATGGATGAATTTTAACCCCTGCCAGAATCCATAAAAAAGTAGGAGAAAAGTCTGCGAAAAAGGGGCGGAGCCTATCTCCTCAGCACACTGGCGCCATTTTCCCTCACAGCTCAGTTGGAGGGAAGCTCCCCTGGCTCTCCCCTGCAGTCACTACACTACAGAAAGGGTTAAAAAAGAGAGGGGGGCACTAATTAGGCACAGTATTAACAATACAGCAGCTATAAGGGGTAAAACACTTATATAAGGTTATCCCTGTATATATATAGCGCTCTGGTGTGTGCTGGCAAACTCTCCCTCTGTCTCCCCAAAGGGCTAGTGGGGTCCTATCCTCTATCAGAGCATTCCCTGTGTGTGTGCTGTGTGTCGGTACGTTTGTGTCGACATGTATGAGGAGAAAAATGATGTGGAGACGGAGCAGATTGCCTGTAATAGTGATGTCACCCCCTAGGGGGTCGACACCTGAGTGGATGAACTGTTGGAAGGAATTACCTGACAGTGTCAGCTCTGTATAAAAGACAGTGGTTGACATGAGACAGCCGGCTACTCAACTTGTGCCTGTCCAGACGTCTCATAGGCCGTCAGGGGCTCTAAAGCGCCCGTTACCTCAGATGGCAGATATAGACGCAGACACGGATACTGACTCCAGTGTCGACGGTGAAGAGACAAATGTGACTTCCAGTAGGGCCACACGTTACATGATTGAGGCAATGAAAAATGTTTTACACATTTCTGATAATACGAGTACCACCAAAAAGGGGTATTATGTTCGGTGAGGAAAAACTACCTGTAGTTTTCCTGAATCTGAGAAATTAAATGAGGTGTGTGATGATGCGTGGGTTTCCCCCGATAACAACTGATAATTTCTAAAATGTTATTGGCATTATATCCTTTCCCGCCAGAGGTTAGGGTGCGTTGGGAAACACCCCCTAGGGTGGATAAAGCGCTCACACGCTTGTAAGAACAAGGGCTCTACCCTCTCCTGAGATGGCCGCCCTTAAGGATCCTGCTGATAGAAAGCAGGAGGGTATCCTAAAATGTATTTACACACATACTGGTGTTATACTGCGACCAGCAATCGCCTCAGCCTGGATGTGCAGTGCTGGGTTGGCGTGGTCGGATTCCCTGACTGAAAATATTGATACCCTAGATAGGGACAGTATATTATTGCCTATAGAGCATTTGAAAGATGCATTTCTATATATGCGTGATGCACAGCGGAATATTTGCCGACTGGCATCAAGTCTAAGTGCGTTGTCCATTTCTACCAGTAGAGGGTTATGGACACGACAGTGGTCAGGTGATGCGGATTCCAAACGGCATTTGGAAGTATTGCCTTATTAAGGGGAGGAGTTATTTGGGGTCGGTCTTTCAGACCTGGTGGCCACGGCAACAGCTGGGAAATCCACGTTTGTACCCCAGGTCGCCTCTCAACATGAGAAGACGCCGTATTATCAGGCGCAGTCTTTTCGTGGACAAGCGGGAAAAAGGTTCCTCATTTCTGCCCCGTGACAGAGGGAGAGGAAAAAGGCTGCAGAAATCAGCCAGTTCCCAGGAACAGAAACCCTCTCCCGCCTCTGCCAAGCCCTCAGTATGACGCTGGGGCTTTACAAGCAGAATCAGGCACGGTGGGGGGCCCGTCTCAATGAATTTCAGCGCGCAGTGGGCTCACTCGCAAGTAGACCCCTGGATCCTTCAGGTGATATCTCAGGGGTACAAATTGGAATTCGAGACGTCTCCCCCTCGCCGTTTCCTAAAGTCGGCTTTACCGATGTCTCCTTCTGACAGGGAGACAGTTTTGGAAGCCATTCACAAGCTGTATTCCCAGCAGGTGATAATCAAGGTACCCCTCCTGCAACAGGGAACGGGGTATTATTCCACACTGTTGTGGTACCGAAGCCGGACGGCTCGGTGAGACCGATTCTAAATCTAAAATCTTTGAACACTTACATACAGAGGTTCAAATTCAAGATTGAGTCACTCAGAGCAGTGATTGCGAACCTGGAAGAAGGGGACTACATGATGTCTCGGGACATCAAGGATGCTTACCTTCATGTCCCAATTTACCCTTCTCACCAAGGGTACCTCAGGTTTATGGTACAGAACTGTCACTATCAGTTCAGACGCTGCCGTATGGATGGTCCACGGCACCCCGGGTCTTTACCAAGGTAATGGCCGAAATGATGATATTCCTTCGAAGGAAGGGAATTTTAGTTATCCCTTACTTGGACGATTCCCTGATAAGGGTAAGATCCAGGGAACAGTTGGAGGTCGGTGTAGCACTATCTCAGGTAGTGTTGCGGCAGCACGATTGGATTCTCAATATTCCAAAATCGCAGCTGGTTCCGACGACTCGTCTTCTGTTCCTAGGGATGATCCTGGACACAGTCCAGAAAAAGGTGTTTCTCCCGGAGGAGAAAGCTAGGGAGTTATCCGAGCTAGTCAGGAACCTCCTAAAACCGAGCCAACTCTCAGTGCATCAATGCACAAGGGTTCTGGGTAAAATGGTGGCTTCCTACGAAGCAATCCCATTCGGCAGATTCCACGCAAGAACTTTCCAGTGGGACCTGCTGGACAAATGGTCCGGGTCGCATCTTCAGATGCATCAGCGGATAACCCTGTCACCAAGGACAAGGGTGTCCCTCCTGTGGTGGTTGCAGAGTGCTCATCTTCTAGAGGGCCGCAGATTCGGCATTCAGGACTGGGTCCTGGTGACCACGGATGCCAGCCTGCGAGGCTGGGGAGCAGTCACACAGGGAAGGAATTTCCAGGGCTTATGGTCAAGCCTGGAGACATCACTTCACATAAATATCCTGAAGCTAAGGGCCATTTACAATGCTCTAAGCTTAGCAAGACCTCTGCTTCAAGGTCAGCCGGTGTTGATCCAGTCGGACAACATCACGGCAGTCACCCACGTAAACAGACAGGGTGGCACAAGAAGCAGGAGGGCAATGGCAGAAGCTGCAAGGATTCTTCGCTGGGCGGAAAATCATGTGATAGCACTGTCAGCAGTACTCATTCCGGGAGTGGACAACTGGAAAGCAGACTTCCTCAGCAGACACGACCTCCACCCGGGAGAGTGGAGACTTCACCCAGAAGTCTTCCACATGATTATAAACCGTTGGGAAAAACTCGACAGGTATTGCGCCAGGTCAAGGGACCCTCAGGCAATAGCTGTAGACGCTCTGGTAACACCGTGGGTGTACCAGTCAGTGTATGTGTTCCCTCCTCTGCCTCTCATACCCAAGGTACTGAGATTGATAAGATGGAGAGGAGTAAGCACTATATTCGTGGCTCCGGATTGGCCAAGAAGGACTTGGTAACCGGAACTTCAAGAGATGCTCACGGAGGATCCGTGGCCTCTACCTCTAAGAAGGGACCTGCTCCAGCAAGGACCCTGTCTGTTCCAAGACTTACCGCGGCTGCGTTTGACGGCATGGCGGTTGAACGCCGGATCCTGAAGGAAAAAAGGCATTCCGGATGAAGTCATCCCTATCCTGATCAAAGCCAGGAAGGATGTAACCGCAAAACATTATCACCGCTGTCACGCACCTCGGGCAGCGGCGACCGCGCTTGTCCCTGCGGGTGGCCTGGTCTGCCCGGCACCTCTCTTCTCCTGGCGGTCTTCGGCGGCGGGTCGGCGCGTCCCTCCGGCGGCTTCCCGGAAGCAAGGACGCCGCCATCATGAGCGAGGGCAAGGAGGCGGAGCAGGTCTGACGTCACCTGCCTGCTCCGCCAATCAGGCTAGGGCGGGGGATTTAAAACCAGACACCAGGCAGAGATCCGGTGCCTGAGTATCTTCGTTTCTCCTGCGGAAGCTGTGATTCCAGAGCTCCCTCGTCCCTGTGATCTCCTGTTCCTCCAAGCATCCTGTGCCTCCAAGCATCCTGTACCTCCAAGTACCTCTGTGCCTCCAAGTACCTCCGTGCCTCCAAGCACCCCGTGCCTCCAAGCACCCCGTGCCTCCAAGCACCCCGTGCCTCCAAGTACCTCCGTGCCTCCAAGCACCCCGTGCCTCCAAGTACCTCCGTGCCTCCAAGCACCCTGTGCCTCCAAGCACCCCGTGCCTCCAAGTACCTCCGTGCCTCCAAGTACCTCTGTGCCTCCAAGTACCTCCGTGCCTCCAAGTACCACCGTGCCTCCAAGTACCTCCGTACCTCCAAGCACCTCGTGCCTCCAAACACCTCGGTGCCTCCAAGCACCTCTGTGCCTCCAATTACCTCGTGCCTCCAAGCACCTCCCTGCCTCCAAGCACCTCGTGCCTCCAAGCACCTCCGTGCCTCTAAGCACCTCCGTGCCTCCAAACACCTCGTGCCTCCAAACACCTCCGTGCCTCCAAGCACCTCCGTGCCTCCAATTACCTCGTGCCTCCAAGCACCTCCCTGCCTCCAAGCACCTCGTGCCTCCAAGCACCTCCGTGCCTCTAAGCACCTCCGTGCCTCCAAACACCTCGTGCCTCCAAACACCTCGTGCCTCCAAACACCTCCGTGCCTCCAAGCACCTCCGTGCCTCCAAGCACCTCCGTGCCTCCAATTACCTCGTGCCTCCAAGCACCTCGTGCCTCCAAGCACCCTCGTGCCTCCCAGCACTCCCTGTACTCCCAGCACCTCAGTGCCTCCAACACCACAGTGTCTCCAACACCACAGTGCCTTCAATATCTCAGTACCTCAGCCTTCAGTATTTCTACAAGTCTTGTCTTTCAGGAGACCTTCAAGAATTCCTCTGTGCTTCCTGCTTGCCGTCTTAATCCTGCATGAGGAAGACCTACATCCGGCCATCTCTACTGCGACCCAGTAGCGGTTCCCCTTCCCGGTCATCGGAAGAAGCCCCGAGTCCACAACACTCCCAAACCAGGTCAGTGACAGTATACTCAGGCCACATGGACCCGGGGAATCGGAACACGGACTCAAGTGCCATCCAGAACCTGGCTTCTCGAGTACAAAGTCAGGAAGCGGCACAAGGCCAGGTGATGCAGTACCTCCAGCATTTGTCCGGGCGTCTGGATCAGATTCAGGCGTCTCTAGCCTCAGTAATTTTCGGCACCTGTTCCAGTAGTCGCACCAGTTGCCGTTGCCAGCAATGTTCAACCATCGGCCGGTATCACTCCACGCCTTCAGCTGCCTACTCCGTCCCGCTATAATGGGAATCCTAAAAATTGTCGTGGTTTCTTGAACCAATGCGAGGTACATTTCGAGCTACTTGCACACAACTTTCCTACAGACCGGTCCAAGGTAGCATATATTATTTCTCTGTTGGAAGGTTCTGCTTTGGATTGGGTGTCTCCATTATGGGAACGATCTGATCCCATGGTTTCCAACTATACCAACTTCATCTCGTCCTTTCGAAGGATTTTCGACGAACCCGGCAGAATGACCACTGCTTCTTCCGACTTGCTCCGTGTTCGACAGGGCGCCCGTTCCGTGGGTCAGTACGTGGTTCATTTCCAGACCATTGCTTCCGAACTACGCTGGAATAAAGACGCTCTGAGAGCTGCCTTCTGGAACGGTCTTTCCGACCGGGTGAAAGATGAGCTGGTTACCAGAGATCTGCCGGATCCATTAGAAGATCTGATTTCTCTTTGCGTCAAGGTGGATCTTCGGATGCAGGAGCGTGGAAGAGAACGTAGCCGTCCGGATCGTTCCAGGTTCCGGAATCCTACTCCTAGACCGGTGGCCTCACCTAGCTCAGATGAGCCCATGCAAATTAACCGATCCCGACTGTCTCCGGAAGAACGACAGCGTCGTCGTGAGGGTAAACTCTGCCTTTACTGTGGAGCCGCGGATCATTTTCTTAAATCTTGTAAATCTCGTCCGGGAAACGGGCAGGCCTAGCTTGTTCCGGAGGAGTCAAGCTGGGGGTTACGACAAAAGCTTCTCCAACTTCGGACTGTTTGCTTCCAGTAACTCTAGTCTCCGATTCAGTCTCCAAGTCTTGTGAAGCCCTATTGGATTCCGGAGCTGCAGGGAACTTCATTTCTTCCTTCTGTGCCCAAAGCTTGGGTTTAAAGTTACGGCCTATCGAGCGGCCAATTTCACTGACGGCTATCAACGGGACTAGAATTTCCAAAGGTCTTATAATGTGGCGCATGGGGCCAGTTAAGCTGCAGGTCGGGGCTCTACATCAGGAAGATTTGGAACTCTTGGTAATCCCAGAAATGCCCCATGATCTGGTTCTTGGAATGCCTTGGCTAAAAAGTCATAATCCCCACATCGACTGGAAGTCGTCACAAATTCTGTCCTGGAGTTCCTTTTGTCACATTAATTGTCTTACTCCTGTTTGTTCGCTCCGTGTCACCTCCAAAACGGATGAAGAGCACATTCCGGAGGCATATCAAGGGTACAAGGACGTATTTTCGGAACAAGCTGCTGACCTGTTACCACCTCACAGGCCTTGGGACTGCCCTATTGACCTTGTCCCAGGGAAGACGCCACCCCGTGGTCGCACATATCCTCTGTCTCTTCCCGAGACTCAAGCCATGTCGGAGTATATTAAGTCCAATATGCTCAAGGGATTTATTCGCCCCTCTTCCTCCCCTGCTGGTGCGGGCTTCTTTTTCGTGAAGAAAAAGGACGGGGGGTTGAGACCATGCATCGACTACCGCGGCTTAAACGACATTACTATTAAGAATAAATACCCCTTGCCACTAATCACAGAATTATTTGATAGGGTTCGTGGTGCCCGCATTTTTTCCAAACTCGACTTGAGGGGAGCTTATAATCTTATACGCATCCGAGAGGGGGATGAATGGAAGACTGCCTTTAATACCCGAGATGGGCATTACGAATACTTGGTGATGCCGTTTGGTCTTAGTAATGCTCCCGCGGTTTTCCAGGGATTCGTCAATGAAATCTTTCGTGACATGCTGTATCAGAGTGTTGTGGTATATTTGGACGATATACTGATCTTTTCCAAGAATCTTGTCGAACACAGGACTCAAGTCAAAGAGGTGCTCCACCGTTTACGAGAGAATCATCTCTATGCCAAACTTTCCAAATGTACCTTTGAAGTAACATCTATTCCGTTCCTCGGTTATATCATCTCGGGGACGGAGCTTCGCATGGATCCGGAAAAGCTGTCTGCCATTCGTGACTGGACTCAGCCTCTTTCTTTGAAAGCAATACAAAGGTTCCTGGGCTTTGCGAACTACTACAGGAAATTCATTAAGGGTTTCTCCACCATTGTTGCGCCCATTACCGCCCTGACGAGGAAGGGTTCTAATCCAAGTTTGTGGCCTCCGGAAGCCATTGTAGCTTTTTCTCACTTAAAGTTAGCTTTCATGACGGCTCCAGTTCTCCAACAACCAAATTTCGATGAACCCTTCTTCTTAGAAGTTGATGCATCTTCAGTCGGGGTTGGGGCTGTTCTCTCCCAGTACTCCTCTGATAAGAAATTACATCCGTGTGGCTTCCATTCTCGTAAATTCTCTCCGGCCGAACGAAATTACACTATTGGAGACCAGGAACTCTTGGCTATCAAATCTGCCTTGGAAGAATGGAGATATCTTCTGGAAGGGGCTAAACATGTGTTTACCATCTACACGGATCACAAGAATTTGCTGTACATCAAATCCGCACAATGCTTGAATCCTCGCCAGGCGAGATGGGCACTTTTCTTTTCCCGATTCTCGTTCATTATCAAGTACCGGGCCGGGACTCTCAATATTAAAGCAGATGCGCTTTCCCGTTCACAAGTTTCCACAGACGAGGATGAACCTCCTGAGCGGGGTTTAATTCTGAATCCAGTTTCTGTCTCTGCTGCTTTAACTACTCCAGCTCCTCCTCCTGGAAGAATGTCCGTACCAGCTAGATTCCGGCCAGGAATACTACTGTGGGTTCATAACTCCCAAGTTTTCCGGTCATCCCGGTGCCCAGAAGATGTACAAGTTTCTGCAAAGGTCTTACTGGTGGAACACCATGAGGAAGGATGTACAAGATTGCGTTAATTCTTGTCCCCAATGTACACAACATAAATCTCCTCGTCTGCCTCCTGCAGGGTTACTTCGTCCTCTGCCTATCCCTGTGAGACCCTGGACTCACATTTCCATGGACTTCATCACTGACTTGCCCTGTTCCAAGGGTTGCAACACCGTTTGGGTTATCATTGACCGTTTTTCGAAGATGGCACACTTTGTGCCTTTGACTGGTCTCCCGACAGCTCCGAAACTGGCTCTACTGTTTATCCGAGAACATTTTCGTTTGCATGGGTTGCCACAAGAGATTGTTTCTGACCGTGGAGTACAGTTCACCGCCAGGTTTTGGAAAGCCCTCTGTTCAACCCTACAAATTAAACTTAAGTTTTCGTCCGCTTATCATCCCCAAACAAATGGTCAAACGGAACGAGTCAATCAAGATCTAGAGACTTTTCTTCGTTTGTATCTCTCTCCTTCACAGGACAACTGGGTGGAGTTGTTTCCTTGGGCGGAGTTTGCCCATAACCATTTGTTTCATTCTTCCACTGGGGAATCACCATTCTTCGTCAACTACGGGTTCCATCCCCGTGTTCCAGAATTTCCAAGCCTTCCGATAGTAGAGGTTCCTGCTGTAGCGTCCACTCTACAACACTTTGGACAAATTTGGAGGAAGGTTCATGCTAATCTTAAGAAGGTTTCTGTCCGGTACAAGTTCTTCGCAGATAAGAAACGGCGAGCCGCACCTCAATATAAAGTTGGGGACAGGGTATGGCTTTCCACACGTAATCTCCGGTTGAAGGTGCCCACCATGAAATTCGCTCCAAGGTTCATCGGTCCTTATCCGGTGCTACAAGTCTTAAATCCTGTGGTCTGTAAACTGGGTTTGCCTGCCCATCTTCGAATACCTAACGCCTTTCATGTTTCTCTACTCCGTCCCCTCATTCTGAATCGGTTCCACTCAGCATTCCCTAGGCCAACGTCTGTAGTGGCAGAAGCTGGAGCGGAGTTTGAAATCAAAGCTATTCTTGACTCTCGTTATCTTCATAAAAAATTACAGTACTTGGTGGACTGGAAGGGTTATGGTCCTGAGGAGAGAAGTTGGATTGAGGCTACTGAAGTAACGGCTCCTCGTCTGGTTCGGATCTTCCACTCCAGACATCCGACTAAGCCCGGGAAGTGTCCAGGGGCCACTCCTGGAGGAGGGGGTACTGTCACGCACCTCGGGCAGCGGCGACCGCGCTTGTCCCTGCGGGTGGCCTGGTCTGCCCGGCACCTCTCTTCTCCTGGCGGTCTTCGGCGGCGGGTCGGCGCGTCCCTCCGGCGGCTTCCCGGAAGCAAGGACGCCGCCATCATGAGCGAGGGCAAGGAGGCGGAGCAGGTCTGACGTCACCTGCCTGCTCCGCCAATCAGGCTAGGGCGGGGGATTTAAAACCAGACACCAGGCAGAGATCCGGTGCCTGAGTATCTTCGTTTCTCCTGCGGAAGCTGTGATTCCAGAGCTCCCTCGTCCCTGTGATCTCCTGTTCCTCCAAGCATCCTGTGCCTCCAAGCATCCTGTACCTCCAAGTACCTCTGTGCCTCCAAGTACCTCCGTGCCTCCAAGCACCCCGTGCCTCCAAGCACCCCATGCCTCCAAGTACCTCAGTGCCTCCAAGTACCTCCGTGCCTCCAAGCACCTCCGTGCCTCCAAGCACCCGGTGCCTCCAAGTACCTCTGTGCCTCCAAGTACCTCCGTGCCTCCAAGTACCACCGTGCCTCCAAGTACCTCCGTACCTCCAAGCACCTCGTGCCTCCAAACACCTTGGTGCCTCCAAACACCTCTGTGCCTCCAAGCACCTCTGTGCCTCCAATTACCTCGTGCCTCCAAGCACCTCCCTGCCTCCAAGCACCTCCCTGCCTCCAAGCACCTCGTGCCTCCAAGCACCTCCGTGCCTCTAAGCACCTCCGTGCCTCCAAACACCTCGTGCCTCCAAACACCTCGTGCCTCCAAACACCTCCGTGCCTCCAAGCACCTCCGTGCCTCCAATTACCTCGTGCCTCCAAGCACCTCCCTGCCTCCAAGCACCTCGTGCCTCCAAGCACCTCCGTGCCTCTAAGCACCTCCGTGCCTCCAAACACCTCGTGCCTTCAAACACCTCCGTGCCTCCAAGCACCTCCGTGCCTCCAAGCACCTCCGTGCCTCCAATTACCTCCCTGCCTCCAAGCACCTCCGTGCCTCTAAGCACCTCCGTGCCTCCAAACACCTCGTGCCTCCAAACACCTCCGTGCCTCCAAGCACCTCCGTGCCTCCAAGCACCTCCGTGCCTCCAATTACCTCGTGCCTCCAAGCACCCTCGTGCCTCCGAGTGCCTCCCAGCACTCCCTGTACTCCCAGCACCTCAGTGCCTCCAACACCACAGTGCCTTCAATATCTCAGTACCTCAGCCTTCAGTATTTCTACAAGTCTTGTCTTTCAGGAGACCTTCAAGAATTCCTCTGTGCTTCCTGCTTGCCGTCTTAATCCTGCATGAGGAAGACCTACATCCGGCCATCTCTACTGCGACCCAGTAGCGGTTCCCCTTCCCGGTCATCGGAAGAAGCCCCGAGTCCACAACACTCCCAAACCAGGTCAGTGACAACCGCATTTGGCGAAAATATGTTGCGTGGTGCGAGGCCAGTAAGGCCCGACGGAGGAAATTCAACTGGGTCGATTCCTACATTTCCTGCAAACAGGAGTGTCTATGGGCCTGAAATTGGGGTCCATTAAGGTTCAAATTTCGGCCCTGTCAATTTTCTTCCAAAAAGAACTAGCTTCAGTCCCTGAAGTTCAGACGTTTGTAAAAGGGGTACTGCATATACAGCCTCCTTTTGTGCCTCCAGTGGCACTTTGGGATCTCAATGTAGTTTTTGGGTTCCAAAAGTCACATTGGTTTGAACCACTTAAATCTGTGGAGTTAAAATATCTCACATGGAAAGTGGTCATGCTGTTGGCCCTGGCCTGGGCCAGGCGCGTGTCAGAATTGGCGGCTTTATCCTGTAAAAGCCCTTATCTGATTTTCCATTCGGACAGGGCGGAATTGAGGACTCGTCCTCAGTTTCTCCCTAAGGTGGTTTCAGCGTTTCACCTGAACCAACCTATTGTGGTGCCTGCGGCTACTAGGGACTTGGAGGACTCCAAGTAGCTAGACGTTGTCAGGGCCCTGAAAATATATGTTTCCAGGACGGCTGGAGTCAGAAAATCTGACTCGCTGTTTATCCTGTATGCACCCAACAAGCTGGGTGCTCCTGTTTCTAAGCAGACTATTGCTCGTTGGATTTGTAGTACAATTCAGCTTGCACATTCTGTGGCAGGCCTGCCACAGCCAAAAATCTGTAAATGCCCACTCCACAAGGAAGGTGGGCTCATCTTGGGCGGCTGCTCGAGGGGTCTCGGCTTTACAACTTTGCCGAGCAGCTACTTGGTCAGGAGCAAATACGTTTGTAAAATTCTACAAAATTGATACCCTGGCTGAGGAGGACCTGGAGTTCTCTCATTTGGTGCTGCAGAGTCATCCACACTCTCCCGCCCGTTTGGGAGCTTTGGTATAATCCCCATGGTCCTTACGGAGTCCCCAGCATCCACTTAGGACGTTAGAGAAAATAAGAATTTACTTACCGATAATTCTATTTCTCGTAGTCCGTAGTGGATGCTGGGCGCCCATCCCAAGTGCGGATTGTCTGCAATACTGGTACATAGTTATTGTTACCAAAAAATCGGGTTATTGCTGTAGTGAGCCATCTTTTCTAGAGGCTCCTCTGTTATCATGCTGTTAACTGGGTTTAGATCACGAGTTATACGGTGTGATTGGTGTGGCTGGTATGAGTCTTACCCGGGATTCAAAATCCTTCCTTATTGTGTACGCTCGTCCGGGCACAGTATCCTAACTGAGGCTTGGAGGAGGGTCATAGGGGGAGGAGCCAGTGCACACCAGGTAGTTCTAAAGCTTTACTTTTGTGCCCAGTCTCCTGCGGAGCCGCTATTCCCCATGGTCCTTACGGAGTCCCCAGCATCCACTACGGACTACGAGAAATAGAATTATCGGTAAGTAAATTCTTATTATTTTTAATGAGGGAATTGTGGTGGGGTCATAGCCTGGATATGATTTTAAATAAAGGAGGTTTGGTAAAATCTGGGATCTGATGATTTTTATTGAGCAAGGAGAGGTGGCCACATGGAGTCTGGTTTTAGATGTGTTTATTGCATGTAGGTCCCTGTTATGCCCTCCAGACAGAAAGTTGCCAGCCAGCCCCTGACTGAACTCAGTCACTTACAATGCTGATGTTCACAGTGACATTACTGCACTTTGAGGCATTCAAGCATAAAAAATGTTGGAACTCCAAGTTCCTTGGTGTACCCAAATCAGGTTCCTCTGTGGGTGCCTTACATTAGGTGCTCTGGAAAGAACCTCTTTATTTATTCATTCAAACACAGATTACTGCCAGAGCGCTCACAGGTCAAGGAGATAATTTAGCCTGATTCAGAGGCAGACGTGGGGGGTAATTCTGAGTTGATCGCAGCAAGATTTTTGTTAGCAGTTGGGCAAAACCATGTGCACTGCAGGGGAGGCAGATATAACATGTGCAGAGAGAGATAGATTTGGGTGTGGTGAGTTCAATCTGCAATCTAAATTGCAGTGTAAAAATAAAGCAGCCAGTATTTACCCTGCACAGAAACAAAATAACCCACCCAAATCTAACTCTCTCTGCACATGTTATATCTGCCTCCCCTGCAGTGCACATGGTTTTGCCCAACTGCTAAAAAATTTCCTGCTGCAATCAACTTGGAATTACCCCCGTTGTCTCATCGCCAATAGTGGGCGCCATCGGTAGTGGGAAGCGATAATTTGCAGATGCTAATGTCAGCTTTCCCCTTGTGCACTAGCGTGCGACGGAGAGTACAAGCGCAGAGACACCCATTTTTAGTGTCCGTGATCAGTGCAGCTACGTCAGTGGTTCTGAGCACTCCACCATCAGCACACCCTCACTTGCACCATTGACACGACACCCTATGGAATACTAAGTGTTTCCATCTCAAGTCTGTATATGGCTCTGTGGCTGTGGATCTGCATTTGGGAACACAATTGCCTTCACGGGCATACCAGTGACATTCCCATACCACGCCCGTGAGACCACCTTTTTTTTCGATCACTTCAGGCCAAAGCCCAGGAATGCCCATGGTTGTGTTTTGCTGGCTCTACAGTGAGCGACTCCATATGCATCAGTCTCTGAATACAGTCAGGGGTACTGTGTGACTGGGAGTCAGCTAATCAGGCGCATGGAGATGCTGCGTCTTATCGGTGTGCCACTGAAAGTGATTGCATAAAAAGACGCATCATCGCTGACATTGGAGGCCATTCTCAGCCGGAGACTCTACACCTAGCACGGAGGTCGTACTCAGATGGAGAGTCTGCACCAAGCACGGAGACCGTACTCAGACGGAGAGTCTGCACCTCACACAGAGGCCGTACTCAGACGAAGAGTCTGCACCTAGCACGGAGGCGGTACTTAGATGTAGGGTCTACACCTAGCTCGATGGCCATACTCAGATGGTGAGTCTGCACCAAGCATGGAGGCCGTACTCAGACGTGGACGTCTCAGTCCCTGCACATTGGGACGCACGGCCGTACACCAGAAAAAGGGCCTTCTAGCACCATTAGCATAAAGTTGCAGATACTACAGTGGCAAATGACACACTTATGGATGCAGCTGCGTCCTAATCAGAATCAGCCACATAATGCTGTATGCTTTTGTAGTAATTGTACATTGTGAAAGTGAAACCTTTTCTCCAGAACTGCGAGCACTGTGCAGATAGGGTGTGTAGGGTGTGTGATCGCAGCCCCTTTTCCCAGAATGCCTAGCATTCAGATCTACTGCCAACCTTGAAACCTACAGGAGGCGGGGCATTGACAACCCGACTGAGTTCTGTTAGCAGAGCTGTTGTCGATCAGGGGGACATTATGACCATCATAGCTGGGAGATGGCAATAATGTAGGCATTTTAGATTTAATAGATCACTTTCCTTTATATTTACATATAGTTTGTGCATTGAATATTTGTCCTTGTATTTTGTATATTTTTGTAATAAGATTTACCCTAGAATTCTCATTATGGATGAACAATATTTTATAATGGGAAATCCAGTCAACTCAATCCACTGCCTCATACTGCAAGCAGCTCCAGTCCCTCGGGTACTCCCACTGGCAAGCCCATGCAGACTATCTGTTCGGAGTTCCAAGTGGCAGTCCATTTAGCTTTCTGTAGCCCCCAGTATTCCCCAAAACCTGGGACCAAGGCCGGCCTGTTGGGAGGCTTTTCTCCCAGACACGACGATTGCGAGACCTCATCTAAATAGTTTGATCCCCTCCCCCCCCATGCTGGAGAGGCTCTGATTGCCCTAGGGAAGTCTCTTTAATTGAGAGGGCACCTAAATGTCTTCAGCAGGACAGCACAGAGAAGTGGTGTGGCTGAGCTCATGCAATGGGGCTGTTGTGTTGTGAGATTAGGGTCCTGGGAACTTAGCAGGGAAAGGACTGCCATGCGGGCATGAACTGTTTTAGAAACCCGAGTTTCCCAGTCTCCGCCATTACAGTCCAGGTTTTAAGGATATCCATGTTTGAGTCCTGACGGTTAAATCAAATTACTGACGTACTAATTAAGTCAGCTTTGCCCAATCATCGAAATCCTTAAAACCTGCACTGTAATGGTGGAGTTTTTGGAAACTCTGCTCTAAGCTGTTTTCCCACGGGTATATTTTATTTTCTCTACCATCAAAACTTATAAAAGGAATAATTGCCATTTGGAACTGTAAAAGCTTCTGACATGTGTAGGTCTCAGGGGTCCTACAGGATAGGTGATTACTGCAAGTGAGCTGACACCTGCTGACCATGCTTGTGTTGTAGGTGTGGCGGTATGTAACATTCCATCAGCCGCTGTGGAGGAGACTGCCGACTCTACCATCTGCCACATACTCAACCTCTACCGGAGGAACACATGGCTGTACCAGGTGCTGCGGGAGGGCACACGGGTACACAGTGTGGAGCAGATCAGAGAGGTGGCATCAGGGGCAGCACGGGTCCGTGGTGAAACGCTTGGCTTGATAGGATTTGGTGAGTACAGCACTGTAAATGTTACATGGTTATTAGGCATTCCATGAAATAAATGCAATGGTAGATACTAAGAACATGCTATTTGCCAGGGAACAGTAATTGTAGCAGAGAATGTAGCCTTAGTATTATTATTGTTTTCTAGAAATGTTTTTGGATGTATTTGTCAGTCGCTAATAAGAACCCACACTCAGCAGTTCCTAGTGTTTTAGATATGAGTACGCCGGACTGTTAATTCCTGTTTATTTACTGCTATTGGCGCGTCCACAGGTTACACGGATAGATCAGACGGATGTTACAGCGAATGGGACACTTGGACAATCTTCACCATTCATGCTATTGCTGGACTACATTTCCCATGATGCTGTGCCAGGCAGCAATTTGTTATGTGTTTAACACAGTGCTGCACACGTTACATGTAGTTATACATTTTGCTGGGGTGAGATTCCTGACCTGCTCCAGATTATAAGAGCCGGCTCGAATGACTCATTTACTGTACCCCATTACTTACCTGTCAGGAAGTCGAATGTTTAGTTCTAGCAATTGTCCATTTGACTTGCACTGCACAGTATCTATATACTATGATTTTTGTTATAGATGTAACTGGTTTTAATGCTAAATGTTTCATTATAGTTGTTTTTGTTCTTCGTATATTGTAGTAACAGCTACTGTTCCAGCTCCATGCTACACACATTACCTTACTGCCGTATAAGCGTTTACAGCCAGAATCTGCTCATCTTACGTTTCCCTTCTGATGTGATCACAGGAGAGTTATTACATCTGGCTTCTCTGTATGTAATCTCTAATCCTCTGCAGTCAGTGTATATAAGACACTTCTGTAGCTGGAGCAGTTACTTGCAATTTACTTGACACCGAAAACACTTTGTACAGCTTGTGCCACCCTCAGCCATGTGACCAATCAGGAGTGTACTAACGCCCTCCCCTGAGCAGCAGCCCCCTCCGCCCACCCTTTGCATATTGCCTGGTGCTGGCAGGTGGGGTCCCCCTCCTCCTCCGCAGCAACAGAGTACTTGCTTTCACTGCGTGGGCCATTTTTTTCAAACATTTTACTGGGAGGATGGCACGGAGTGTGGTGGTGGGGGGTGGACAACACCCATTTTCTGGCATCGGCTAGGTATACTGTGGCCTGCACCCATTGGAAATACACATATTCACTCGATCCACATGGAAGTGCCCATACAGTAAGTGACCACAAATTGATATTTGTCTTACCCCAAAAAATGCGACCAATCTAAAACAATGTAGCCTATATATATATATATATATATATATATATCATCTGTACACAATTTACACAACTCATTAAATCCATTGCGCAGAGACTCCTCAATACATTGCCTAACCAGGTCGTGAAATGCATTGGTACCCAGCTTTGCAGAGCTTGTGCATTTTTTATACTGCTGTTTGCAATCCCAATCAGTATCTTCAAGAATGTTAATTAGGCTTGGCGGTAAATGCGATGACATAGATCAGCTCAATCATTAGTCCTGATCAGCCAAATCTGCTTGATATAGCAAACCATGGAAATGCATATTGGTGTCTTGAGTAAAGTTCTGGTACAGGCGGTGTGGCGCTTTAGGCACATGCGGTGTGGCACTTTAGGCACAGGCGGTGTAGCGCTTTAAGCTGATGTGCTGTTTACAAAGCCATGCTTTTGAATCTAGAAAAACTGAAGCTTTCATGCTGACCCGTTGCTTTCAATGTTTTCATATAACAAAACCACGCATTTCACCTGCTGGCTGTAAAAACATATCGCTCTAAAAACACGTCTGCCACCAGCTCTACACTTGTGCACAGTGGATACCGGCGCTCTCCCAGGCGGTAAGGCCTCCTCACCTGGTTCTGTTTTCTCCCCACAGGTCGTGTAGGACAAGCAGTAGCTGTGAGAGCCAAAGTGTTTGGCTTCAGTGTTATCTTTTATGACCCGTACCTGCAGGATGGGACAGAGCGCTCTCTGGGAGTTCAGAGGGTGTACACGCTGCAGGACTTGCTCTACCAAAGCGACTGCGTGTCTCTGCACTGTAACCTGAATGAACACAACCATCACTTAATTAACGACTTCACAATCAAGCAGGTAAGAAGGCTGTGCATTGTACGGACTCTTATGGGGATATGTACTAAGCAGTGAAAAGAACGGAGAAGTGAGCCGGTGGAGAAGTTGCACATGGCAACCAATCAGCATTGAAGTAACATTTATGATTTGCATCCTTTCAAATTATACAGAGCAGCTGATTGGTTGCCGTGGGCAACTTCTCCACTGGCTCACTTCTCCATGCTTATCTCTGCTTAGTACATTTTCCCCTGTATTTATATATAAGTATGTGGACTAAGGACATTTTCAGTTTGGCAGCACCCCTTTCTGTGCCTCCAAATCACACAAATACCATGATCCTTAGAGCAATCCATCTCTTTATGGTTAACGACTCTGCATGGAAGCCTGTTTTTCATACTGAATAATTAGCAGGCTTAAGGAAATTATTTTTAGTGTACGTAAAGTATCACACAGAGCCGGGTCGATGTTTTCTGTTGGATTACAGTTTAACTTGCGTGGGTCACAGCAATCAGTGAAGTCTGTGCCCATTTATTATTTCTACTTTCCCACTAGACTTTTCAATTGATCGCAACTGAGCAAAGACAAACACATACTGCTGTTGTCAATAAATATAATTATCAGGGAAGCCGAGAGTATTGTGCATCAGGTACAAAGTACCTGGGCCTCCGGTAGAGTTCAGCAAGGGATCACGGTGGGGATTACCTAGGAACAAGTATGTAACATAGGACCTGATTCAGAGGTGGACGCAATGCAGTCACAACAAATGCTGCAGCCGATTGGCTGGCTACGGAGATGCCTGACATCGGTTGTGGCTCTGCCCCTCTGTGTTGCACTAAGAATCGCACCATCGGACTTCGGAGTAACTCTATGGTTTGGCCACCGGTGTCAGTGGAACTGCATTTCCTAACACCGGCACGCCGCCCGCGCCCCCCCCCCCCCCCCCCCCTTTTTTCCTGGTCACTGCCCAGGAACAATAAGGAAGCGCATATACTTTGCATCTCAGACGCGTGCACTCATAGATCACTTTCTATGTATATTGCTGAGGTCTAGAGGAAACCAGCTAGAAATAGGGATGGCCATTGGCCACCAATGGGTAACCGATATCGATGGTTAACCAGCTAAGGCCAATGGTTTTACCATTGATGGTGAATATCCAGTGGTTCTCCTTTATTGATGGCAAAGAGCCCTGCAATGTTTTTTTAAATTTCTCTTACGTCCTAGAGGATGCTGGGGACTCCGTAAGGACCATGGGGTATAGACGGGCTCTGCAGGAGACATGGGCACTCTAAAGACTTTAGATGGGTGTGAACTGGCTCCTCCCTCTATGCCCCTCCTCCAGACCTCAGTTAGATCCTGTGCCCAGAGGAGACTGGATGCACTGCAGGGGAGCTCTCCTGAGTTTCTCTGAAAAGAGTTTTGTTAGGTTTTTTTATTTTCAGGGAGCACTGCTGGCAACAGGCTCCCTGCTTCGTGGGACTGAGGGGAGAGAAGCAGACCTACTTTACTGATAGGTTCTGCTTCTTAGGCTACTGGACACCATTAGCTCCAGAGGGTCGGAACACAGGTGTCGTCCTCGCTGTTCGTCCCAGATCCGCTCCGCCGTCCTCCTCACAGAGCCGGAAGATAGAAGCCGGGTAAGTATATGAAGTAAGAAGACAAAGAAGGCGGCAGAAGACTTCAGTTCTTCATGAGGTACCGCGCAGCGGTCGCGTTGCGCGCCATTGCTCCCACACACACACAGGCACAGCAAGGGCGCAGGGGGGGGGGGCACCCTGGGCAGCAACAATTACCTCAAATAACACTGGCAGGCACCATTGTTAGATACTGTGGAGGCATTATATTATAAAACCCCCGCCAGTATAAAAAAATTAGCGGGACCGAAGCCCGCCGTCGAAGGGGCGGGGCTTGATCCTCCAGCACTAACCAGCGCCAATTTCTCCACAGCATGCTGCAGAGACGCTGCTCCCGGACTCTCCCCTGCTGAACCAAGTAACAGGAGACAAAAAACGAGGGGGGGACACACATTTATTTGGCGCAAATCATATATATAAAAAACCACTGTATAGGCTGGGACTGTGCTTTCAGTGTCTAGTGGCGCTGTGTCTAGTGGCGCTGGGTGTGTGCTGGCATACTCTCTCTCTGTCTCTCCAAAGGGCCTTATTGGGGGGCTATCCCCATATTCATATATCCCAGTGTGTGTGGGGGTGTCAGAACGTGTGTGTTGACATGTCTGAAGCGGAAGGAGGATGCAGAGCAGATGGTGGTGGTGTCTCCGTCGGCACAGCCGACACCTGATTGGTGGGACATGTGGAATGTGTTAAATGCTAATGTGACTTTATTACATAAGAGATTGGACAAAGCAGAGTCCAAGGACAAAGCAGGGAGTCAAGCCATGGCATTGACTGTGTCACAAGACCCTTCAGGGTCCCATAAACGTCCCTTTTCCCAGGTAGCAGACACTGATACCGACACGGATTCTGACTCCAGTGTCGACTATGATGATGCGAGGTTACACCCAAGAGTGGCCAAGAGTATTCAATATATGATTATTGCAATAAAAGATGTTTTACATATCACGGAGGACGTTCCTGTCCATGACACGAGGGTATGCATGTTTAAGGAAAAGAAACCTGAGGTAACGTTTCCCCCATCTCATGAGCTGAACGCTTTATTTGAAAAGGCTTGGGAAACTCCAGACAAGAGGCTGCAGGTTCCCAAGAGAATTATTATGGCGTATCCTTTCCCCTCAAAGGACAGGTTATGGTGGGAATCCTCGCCCACGGTGGACAAGGCCTTAACGCGCTTATCCAAAAAGGTGGTGCTACCGTCTAAGGACACGGCGGCCCTAAAGGATCCTGCGGATCGCAGGCAGGAAACTACCTTAAAATCAATTTACGCGCATACAGGAGCCCTACTCAGGCCTGCAGTAGCCTCGGCATGGGTTAGTAGCGCAATTGCAGCGTGGGTAGATAACTTGTCATCGGACATTGACACCTTAGATAAGGATAGTATTTTGTTGACCTTGGGTCACATTAAGGACGCAGCGTTATATATGAGAGGCTGCGCGAGATATTGGGCTGTTGGGTTCAAGAGCCAATGCCATGGCAGTTTCTGCTAGAAGGTCCCTGTGGACCCGTCAATGGACGTCTGATGCTGATTCAAAGAGACTTATGGTGGCTTTGCCTTACAAGGGTGAAGTTTTATTTGGGGAGGGCCTCGCGGACCTGGTTTCCACAGCTACCGCGGGTAAGTCTTCTTTTTTGCCTTATGTTCCCCCACAGCAAAAGAAAACACCTCAATACCAGTCCTTTCGGTCGCACAAGTTCAGAAAGGGTCGGGGCTCTTCCTTCCTCGCCAGAGGTAGAGGGAAAAGAACACCAGCTACAGCTAGTTCCCAGGAACAAAATTCCTCCCCGGCCTCTACAAAATCCACTGCATGACGCTGGGGCTCCGCTGGGGGAGTTCGCACCGGTGGGGACTTGTCTTCGTCTCTTCAGCAAGGTCTGGGTTCAGTCGGATTTGGATCCTTGGGTGATCGAAATTGTATCCCAAGGCTACAAACTGGAGTTTGAAGATATGCCTCCACACCGATTTTTCAAATCTGCCTTGCCAGCTTCTCCCCCAGAGAGGGAAATAGTTTCAGCTGCCATACAAAAGCTGTGTCAACAGCAGGTGATTATCAAGGTTCCCCTAGGACAACAGGGAAAAGGGTTTTATTCAACCCTATTTGTGGTCCCGAAGCCGGATGGCTCGGTCAGACCAATCCTGAATCTAAAATCCCTAAACCTATATTTGAAAAGGTTCAAATTCCAGATGGAATCTCTCCGGGCAGTGATCTCCAGCCTCGAAGGGGGGGGATTTTATGGTGTCACTAGACATAAGGGATGCTTACCTTCATGTCCCCATATATCCTCCTCATCAGGCGTACCTGAGATTCGCTGTACAGGACTGTCATTACCAGTTTCAGACGTTGCCGTTTGGGCTTTCCACGGCCCCGAGAATTTTCACCAAGGTGATGGCGGAAATGATGGTGCTCCTGCGCGAGCACGGGGGCAAAATTATCCCATACTTGGACGATTTCCTGATAAAGGCAAGATTGAGAGATCAGTTACTGAAGAGCGTGTCTCTCTCCCTGAGAGTACTACAACAACACGGCTGGATTCTAAATCTACCGAAGTCGCAGTTGGTTCCGACGACTCGGCTGTCATTTTTGGGCATGGTTCTGGACACGGAAAAAAAGAGTGTTTTTCTCCCAATGGAAAAATAAGAATTTACTCACCGGTAATAATATTTCTCGTAGTCCGTAGTGGATGCTGGGAACTCCGTAAGGACCATGGGGAATAGCGGGCTCCGAAGGAGGCTGGGCACTCTAGAAAGATTTATGACTACCTGGTGTGCACTGGCTCCTCTCACTATGACCCTCCTCCAAGCCTCAGTTAGGACACCGTGCCCGGACGAGCAGACATAATAAGGAAGGATTTAGAATCCCGGGTTCACTACGGCTGGCCGGCGGTCGGGCTCCCGGCGACCAGCATCCCGGCGCCGGGAGCCCGACCGCCGGCTTACCGACAGCTTGGCGAGCGCAAATGAGCCCCTTGCGGGCTCGCCGCGCTACACGCGCCACACTATTTTATTCTCCCTCTATGGGGGTCGTGGACCCCCACGAGGGAAAATAATTGTCGGTATGCCGGCTGTCGGGCTCCCGGCGCCGGTATACTGAGCGCCGGGAGCCCGACCGCCGGCAAACAGAAGACCACCCAGAATCCCGGGTAAGACTCTTACCAGCCACACCAATCACACCGTACAACTCATGATACTATATCCAGTTTGACAGTATGAAAACAACTGAACCTCTCAACAGATGGCTCAACAATAACCCTTTAGTTAACAATAACTATTTACAAGTATTGCAGACAATCCGCACTTGGGATGGGCGCCCAGCATCCACTACGGACTACGAGAAATAGAATTACCGGTGAGTAAATTCTTATTTTCTCTAACGTCCTAGTGGATGCTGGGAACTCCGTAAGGACCATGGGGATTATACCAAAGCTCCCAAACGGGCGGGAGAGTGCGGATGACTCTGTAGCACCGAATGAGAGAACTCCAGGTCCTCCTCAGCCAGGGTATCAAATGTGTAGAATTTTGCAAACGTATTTGCCCCTGACCAAGTAGCTGCTCGGCAAAGTTGTAAAGCCGAGACCCCTCGGGCAGCCGCCCAAGATGAGCCCACCTTCCTTGTGGAATGGGCCTTTACAGATTTTGGCTGTGGTATGCCTGCCACAGAATGTGCAAGCTGAATTGTACTACAAATCCAGCGAGCAATAGACTGCTTAGAAGCAGGAGCACCCAGCTTGTTGGGTGCATACAGGATAAACAGCGAGTCAGATTTTCTGACTCCAGCCGTCCTGGAAACATATATTTTCAGGGCCCTGACAACGTCTAGCAACTTGGAGTCCTCCAATTCACTAGTAGCCGCCGGCACCACAATAGGCTAGTTCAGGTGAAACGCTGACACCACCTTAGGGAGAAATTGGGGACGAGTCCTCAACTCTGCCCTATCCATATGGAAAATCAGATAAGGGCTTTTACATGATAAAGCCGCCAATTCTGACACTCGCCTGGCTGAAGCCAAGGCTAATAAAATGACCACTTTCCACGTGAGATATTTCAGATCCACGGTTTTAAGTGGCTCAAACCAATGTGATTTTAAGAAACTCAACATCACGTTGAGATCCCAAGGTGCCACTGGAGGCACAAACGGGGGCTGAATATGCAGCACTCCTTTTACAAAAGTCTGAACTTCAGGTACTGAAGCTAGTTCTTTTTGAAAGAAAATCGACAGAGCCGAGATCTGTACTTTAATGGAGCCTAGTTTTAGGCCCATATCCACTCCTGCTTGCAGGAAATGCAGAAATCGACCTAGTTGAAATTCCTCTGTTGGGGCCTTATTGGCCTCGTACCATGCAACATATTTTCGCCATATACGGTGATAATGCGTTGCCGTAACATCTTTCCTGGCCTTAATAAGCGTAGGAATGACTTCTTCCGGAATACCCTTTTCCTTCAGGATCCGGTGTTCAACCACCATGCCGTCAAACGCAGCCGCGGTAAGTCTTGGAACAGACAGGGCCCCTGCTGTAGCAGGTCCTGTCTGAGCGGTAGAGGCCACGGGTCCTCTGAGAGCATCTCTTGAAGTTCCGGGTACCACGCTCGCCTTGGCCAATCCGGAACCACGAGAATTGTGTTTACTCCTCGCTTTCTTATTATTCTCAATACCTTTGGTATGAGAGGCAGAGGAGGGAACACATAAACCGACTGGTACACCCACGGTGTCACTAGAGCGTCTACAACTATCGCCTGAGGGTCCCTTGACCTGGCGCAATATCTTTTCAACTTTTTGTTGAGGCGGGACGCCATCATGTCCACCTGTGGTTTTTCCCAACGGTTTACCAGCATCTGGAAGACTTCTGGATGAAGTCCCCACTCTCCCGGGTGGAGGTCGTGTCTGCTGAGGAAGTCTGCTTCCCAGTTGTCCACTCCCGGAATGAACACTGCTGACAGTGCTAGTACATGATTCTCCGCCCATCGAAGAATTCTTGTGGCTTCTGCCATCGCCATCCTGCTTCTTGTGCCGCCCTGTCGATTTACATGGGCGACTGCCGTGATGTTGTCTGACTGGATCAGCACCGGCTGGTGTAGGAGCAGGGATTTTGCTTGACTTAGGGCATTGTAGATGGCCCTTAGTTCCAGAATATTTATGTGAAGGGAAGTCTCCTGACTTGACCATAGTCCTTGGAAGTTTCTTCCCTGTGTGACTGCCCCCCAGCCTCGAAGGCTGGCATCCGTGGTCACCAGGACCCAGTCCTGTATGCCGAACCTGCGGCCCTCTAGAAGATGGGCACTCTGCAGCCACCACAGTAGAGACACCCTGGTTCTTGGAGACAGGGTTATTAATCGATGCATCTGAAGATGCGATCCGGACCACTGGTCCAACAGGTCCCACTGAAAGATTCTGGCATGGAACCTGCCGAAGGGAATTGCTTCGTAAGAAGCCACCATCTTTCCCAGGACCCGCGTGCAGCGATGCACTGATACCTGTTTTGGTTTCAGGAGGTCTCTGACTAGAGATGACAACTCCCTGCTTTCTCCTCCGGGAGAAACACTTTTCTCTGGACTGTATCCAGAATCATACCCAGGAACAGTAGCCGTGTCGTCGGAACCAGCTGTGACTTTGGGATATTCAGAATCCAGCCGTGCTGGTGCAGCACTTCCTGAGATAGTGCTACTCCCACCAACAACTGTTCCTTGGACCTCGCTTTTATTAGGAGATCGTCCAAGTACGGGATAATTAAAACTCCCTTTCTTCGAAGGAGTATCATCATTTCCGCCATAACCTTGGTAAATACCCTCGGTGCCGTGGACAGTCCAAACGGCAGCGTCTGGAATTGGTAATGGCAATCCTGTACCACAAATCTGAGGTACTCCTGGTGAGGATGGTAAATGGGGACATGCAAGTAAGCATCCTTGATGTCCAGGGATACCATGTAATCCCCCTCGTCCAGGCTTGCAATAACCGCCCTGAGCGATTCCATCTTGAACTTGAATTTCTTTATGTATGTGTTCAAGGATTTCAAATTTAGAATGGGTCTCACCGAACCGTCCGGTTTCGGTACCACAAATAGTGTGGAATAATAACCCCGGCCTTGTTGAAGTAGGGGTACCTTGATTATCACCTGCTGGGAATACAGCTTGTGAATTGCCGCTAGCACCGCCTCCCTGTCTGAGGGAGCAATCGGCAAGGCAGATTTTAGGAACCGGTGGGGTGGGGACGCCTCGAATTCCAGCTTGTACCCCTGAGATACTATTTGCAGGATCCAGGGATCCACCTGTGAGCGAACCCACTGATCGCTGAAATTTTTGAGGCGACCCCCCACCGTACCTGGCTCCGCCTGTGGAGCCCCACCGTCATGCGGCGGACTTGGAAGAAGAAGCGGGGGAGGACTTTTGCTCCTGGGAACCTGCTGTTTGTTGCAGCCTTTTTCCCCTGCCTCTGGACAGAAAGGACCCGCCTTTTCCACGCCTGTTTTTCTGGGTCCGAAAGGACTGAACCTGATAAAACGGCGCCTTCTTAGGCTGTGAGGGGACATGGGGTAAAAATGCTGACTTCCCAGCCGTTGCTGTGGAAACTAGGTCCGAGAGACCATCCCCAAATAATTCCTCACCCTTATATGGTAACACTTCCATGTGCTTTTTTGAATCTGCATCTCCTGTCCACTGGCGAGTCCATAAGCCTCTCCTAGCAGAAATGGACAATGCACTTACTTTAGATGCCAGTCGGCAGATTTCCCTCTGTGCATCTCTCATATATAAGACTGAGTCTTTTATATGGTCTATGGTTAACAGGATCGTGTCTCTGTCTAATGTGTCAATATTTTCTGACAGTTTATCTGACCATGCAGCGGCAGCACTGCACATCCAAGCTGACGCAATAGCTGGCCTAAGTATAATGCCTGTGTGTGTATATACAGACTTCAGGATCGCCTCCTGCTTTCTATCAGCAGGTTCCTTGAGGGCGGCCGTATCCGGAGACGGTAGTGCCACCTTTTTAGACAAACGTGTGAGCGCTTTATCCACTCTAGGGGGTGTTTCCCAATGTGACCTATCCTCTGGCGGGAAAGGGAACGCCATTAGTACCTTCTTAGGAATTACCAATTTTTTATCAGGGAAAGCCCACGCTTCTTCACACACTTCATTTAATTCATCTGATGGGGGAAAAACTACGGGTAGTTTTTTCTCTCCAAACATAATACCCTTTTTGGTGGTACCTGTAGTTATATCAGAAATGTTTAACACCTCTTTCATTGCCTCAATCATGCAGTGAATGGCCTTAGTGGGCATCAGGTTTGACTCATCGTCGTCGACACTAGTGTCAGTATCAGTGTCGACATCTGGGTCTGCTTGAGGTAGCGGGCGTTTTAGAGCCCCTGACGACCCATGCGACGCCTGGGCAGGCACGAGCTGAGAAGTCGGCTGTCCCACATTAGGTATGTCGTCGATTTTCTTATATAAGGAGTCTATACGTGCACTCATTACTTTCCATAAGCCCATCCACTCAGGTGTCTGCCCCGCAGGGGGTGACATCCCTTCTAAAGGCATCTGCTCTGCCTCCACATCATTATCCTCATCAAACATGTCGACACAGCCGTACCGACACACCGCACACACACAAGGAATGCTCCGAATGAGGACAGGACCCACAAAAGCCCTTTGGGGGGACAGAGTGAGAGTATGCCAGCACACACCAGAGCGCTATATAATGCAGGGACTAACTGAGTTATGTCCCCTATAGCTGCTTTTTATATTATATATATATATATATATATATATATATATTGCGCCCAAATTTAGTGCCCCCCCTCTCTGTTTTTACCCTGTTCTGTAGTGTAGACTGCAGGGGAGAGCCAGGGAGCTTCCTTCCAGCGGATCTGTGAAGGAGAAATGGCGCCAGTGTGTCTGAGGGAGATAGCTCCGCCCCTTTTACGCGGCCTATTCTCCCGCTTTTTTCTGGATTCTGGCAGGGGTATTTACCACATATATAGCCTCTGGGGCTATATATTGTGATATTTTTGCCAGCCAAGGTGTTTATATTGCTGCTCAGGGCCCCCCCCCCCCCAAGCGCCCTGCACCCTCAGTGACCGGAGTGTGAAGTGTGCATGAGGAGCAATGGCGCACAGCTGCAGTGCTGTGCGCTACCTTGGTGAAGACTGATGTCTTCTGCCGCCGTTTTTCCGGACCTCTTCTTGCTTCTGGCTCTGTAAGGGGGACGGCGGCGCGGCTGCGGGACCGAACACCAAGGACTGGGCCTGCGGTCGATCCCTCTGGAGCTAATGGTGTCCAGTAGCCTAAGAAGCCCAATCCGGCTGCAAGCAGGCGTGTTCGCTGCAGTGAGCCTGTTGCCAGCAGGTCTCACTGAAAATAAAAAACCTAAAACTATACTTTCTGTCTAAGAGCTTAGGAGAGCCCCTAGTGTGCATCCAACCTCGGCCGGGCACGAAATCTAACTGAGGCTTGGAGGAGGGTCATAGTGGGAGGAGCCAGTGCACACCAGGTAGTCATAAATCTTTCTAGAGTGCCCAGCCTCCTTCGGAGCCCGCTATTCCCCATGGTCCTTACGGAGTTCCCAGCATCCACTAGGACGTTAGAGAAAAGCCCAGGAACTCCAGAGCATGGTCAAGGACCTGCTGAAACCAAAAAGAGTGTCAGTTCATCAATGCACTCGAGTATTGGGAAAGATGGTGGGGGCCTACGAGGCCATTCCGTTCGGCAGGTTCCATGCAAGAACTTTTCAGTGGGACCTTCTGGACGAATGGTCAGGGTCCCATCTATAGATACATCAGAGGATAAGCCTGTCCCCCAAGGCCAGGGTCTCTCTCCTGTGGTGGCTCCAGAGTGCTCACCTTCTAGAGGGTCGCAGGTTCAGCATTCAAGATTGGGTTCTTGTGACCACGGACGCGAGCCTCCGAGGATGGGGAGCTGTCACACAAGGAAGAAATTTTCAGGGAATATGGTCAAGCCAGGAGGCTTGTCTACACATCAATGCGCTGGAATTGAGGGCCATATACAACGGCCTGCAACAGGCGGAGAGTTTTCTTCGCAACCTACCCGTTCTGATCCAATCAGACAACGTCACAGCCGTGGCGCATGTAAACCGCCAGGGCGGGACAAGGAGCAGAGCAGCAATGGCAGAAGCCACCAGGCTTCTTCGCTGGGTAGAAAATCATGTAAGCGCTCTGTCGGCTGTCTTCATTCCGGGAGTGGACAACTGGGAAGCAGATTTCCTCAGCAGACACGATCTCCATCCAGGAGAGTGGGGACTTCATCAAGAGGTCTTTGCAGAGATAAGTCGTTGGGGACTTCCTCAAATAGACATGATGGTGTCACGCCTCAACAAAAAGCTTCGGATGTATCGTTCCAGGTCAAGGGACCCTCAGGCAGTGGCGGTGGACGCACTAGTGACACCGTGGGTGTTTCAGTCGGTCTATGTGTTCCCTCCACTTCCACTCATCTCAAAAATATTGAGAATCATAAGACGAACAAGAGTGCAGACAATACTCATTGTTCCAGATTGGCCTCGAAGGGCCTGGTATTCAGATCTTCAGGAAATGATCGCGGAAGATCCGTGGCCTCTTCCTCCCAGGGAGGACCTGTTGCAACAGGGGCCCTGTGTGTTCCAAGACTTACCGCGGTTACGTTTGACGGCATGGCGGTTGAACACCAAATCCTAGCTAGAAAAGGTATTCCGGGGGAAGTCATCCCTACTCTAATCAAAGCTAGGAAGGAGGTAACGGCGAAGCATTATCACCGCATCTGAAGGAAATATATTTCTTGGTGTGAGGCCAAGCATGCTCCTACAGAGGATTTTCAGCTGGGGCGTTTTCTCCACTTTCTACAGACAGGAGTGGATATGGGCCTTAAGTTAGGCTCCATTAAGGTGCAGATTTCGGCCTTATCTATATTCTTTCAGAAGGAATTGGCTTCTCTCCCAGAAGTCCAGACTTTTGTAAAGGGAGTGCTGCACATTCAACCTCCTTTTGTGCCCCCAGTGGCACCTTAACGTGGTGTTACGGTTCCATAAATCACACTGGTTTGAACCTCTTCAAACGGTGGAGTTAAAATTTCTCACTTGGAAAGTGGTCATGTTGTTGGCCTTGGCATCTGCGAGGCAGGTGTCCGAATTGGCGGCTTTGTCTCACAAGAGCCCCTATTTGATTTTCCATGTGGATCGAGCGGAGTTGAGAACTCGTCCTCAATTTCTACCTTAGGTGGTTTCGTCGTTCCATATGAACCAACCTATTGTGGTGCCTGTGGCTACGGGTGACTTGGAGGATTCCAAGTCCCTTGATGTAGTCAGGGCCTTAAAAATTTATGTAGCCAGGACGGCTCGGGTTAGGAAAACAGAGGCACTGTCCTGTATGCGGCCAACAAGGTTGGCGCTCTTGCTTCTAAGCAGACTATTGCTCGCTGGATCTGTAACACGATTCAGCAGGCTCCTTCTACGGCGGGATTGCCGTTACCAAATTCGGTAAAGGCCCATTCCACTTGGAAGGTGGGCTCTTTTTGGGCGGCTGCCCGAGGCGTCTCGGCATTACAGCTGTGCCGAGCAGCTACTTGGTCGGGTTCAAACACTTTTGCAAAATTCTACAAGTTTGATACCCTGGCTGATGAGGACCTCATGTTTGCTCAGTCGGTGCTGCAGAGTCATCCGCACTCTCCCGCCCGGTCTGGAGCTTTGGTATAATCCCCATGGTCCTTACGGAGTCCCCAGCATCCTCTAGGACGTAAGAGAAAATAAGATTTTAAACCTACCGGTAAATCTTTTTCTCCTAGTCCGTAGAGGATGCTGGGCGCCCGTCCCAGTGCGGACAATTTCTGCAAGGCTTGTATATAGTTGTTGCTTACATAAGGGTTATGGTACAGTTGTGATCAGTTTCTGACTGATGCTGTTTTATACATACTGTTAACTGGTTTGGTATATTCCATGTTGTACGGTGTGTATGGTGTGGGCTGGTATGCATCTCACCCTTAGATTAACAAAAATCCTTTCCTCGTACTGTCCGTCTCCTCTGGGCACAGTTCTTTAACTGAGGTCAGGAGGAGGGGCATAGAGGGAGGAGCCAGTTCACACCCCTCTAAAGTCTTAGAGTGCCCATGTCTCCTGCGGAGCCCGTCTATACCCCATGGTCCTTACGGAGTCCCCAGCATCCTCTACGGACTAGGAGAAAAAGATTTACCGGTAGGTTTAAAATCTTATTTTCTTCTTGGTGCTGGAGCACAGTAACCTAGCCTCCCAACCCTACCCCGACCTGTGATGCCCCCACCTATGATTAGCCCACTGCCCGATGAGTAAAAAAGCAGTGAGGATTCCCCCACGCCAATTGTTTCATACCATCAATGGTTGAACCACGATGGCCATCCTTGGCTACCTAGAAATAGCATGGGTTTTGCTAAAGGCACAGGTCTGATGCAGATGTAGTACTACGTTAGTTGATGCTCCGAACACTAATGTGGCCATACAGATGTCTGACATTCCACCCCTTCCCCCTGTCTCTAGCGGCTTGCACCTTGAAGGGCGGAAGAGGGAGGGATAGGGGATTTCTGATGGAGGCCAAGTGTAGTAAGGCTGCATGCACATGCAGACCTGGAAAGAGGCAGAGGTGCACCTGAGAAAGCCATAATTTGTGGCAGGTCAGGGGTACGTTCAAATACTGAATGATGATGATTGCTAACATTAGTGAACTGCTTGTGATTGAATTCCGCTTTCTCAATCACTTGGGTTTACAATGCTTCTGTGGAGCATGTACGGCAGGAGGAGGACGGGGGTGGGGGGAGTTCTTCATTGGTTTATTTCTCAGCTAACTGCAGGCTACACTCCACATCCATTTCCATATTAACCCCTTATCACACCAAGACCTGTCACCACGGCAGGCGCAGGGAAAGACAGGTGAACATTCAGTCAGTGTGTTGTGCTTGCAGATGCGGCAGGGTGCGTTCCTGGTGAACACCGCACGAGGAGGCCTAGTGGATGAAAAGGCTTTGGCTCAGGCACTGAAGGAGGGCAGAGTCCGAGGTGCAGCTCTAGATGTACATGAGACTGAACCTTTCCTGTGAGTATCGCTAACCCAAATAGGTTTACTACAAAATAAATATTCTAGACATATTTAAATAAACGGGCAGCGGCGCAGTGTTCGCATATGTCATTTCCTGCTCATCTGATGTCCACCAGCAATAGACAGGGAAACAATATGCTTTAGCCAATGAGATCACAGAAATGCTCACAGCAGCACAGATTATTTGAGGAGACATGTACAGATAAGTAGTGTTTTGTTTTATTTTCTCTTTAGAAAGTTCCTTTTTATGTAAAATCCATTTCCCAATACATCTGCCGTTATTCTCTACATGTGGTCACAATATATTCAGGATATTCTTATATTAATGATCAGAAGGTGGACATATCCAAGGTGGAGTTATAAATCCTTGCCTACTTAGGGATCTCATGGTGACAAGCTGTACGTGGGCCCAGTAGCTGGCAAATGATTATTGGTCATCATTTCTCTACATGGGGGTAAATTCAATTGCGGTCGGGTCCTTTCCGACGGAAAGGATCCGACAGCTCTCTATGCAATGCTGGGAAAAGCAGACAGGTTTGGCCTATTCCCGACAGTGTCAAGCCGACGTTTTTTTTAAAGTTGGATTGACATTGTCGGAAACTGGGCTAAAACCGGTCGGGTTTGGCCCCGCTTCAGACAATAAATGCGGCTCGGTGGCTGAAGCCGCCGATCCGCGTGTATTCCGACAAGTCGGATTTCCCGACTTGACGGTAAAACAGCCTGGATTGATTAGATCGGAACCTCTTCCGACCTATTCCAGTCAGAAACTGCTGTCTTTCCGACAAGACGGCAGTTTCCGACTCTAATTGCATATAGGGGGTCATTCCGAGTTGATCGCTCGCTAGCAGTTTTCAGCAGTCATGCAAACGCTAAGCCGCCGCCCTCTGGGAGTGTATGTTAGCTTAGCAGAAGTTCGAACGAAAGGCTACAAAAAAAAATTGTGCAGTTTTAGAGTAGCTCCAGACCTACTCAGCGCTTGCGATCACTTCAGACTATTCATTTCCGGATTTGACGTCACAAACGCCCTGTGTTCGCCCAGCCACGTCTGCGTTTTTCCTGGCACGCCTGCGTTTTTTAGAGCACTTCCTGAAAACGGTCAGTTGACACCCAGAAACGCCCCCTACATGTCAATCACTCTGCGGCCAGCAATGCGACTGAAAAGCTTCACTAGACCTTGTGTAAAAATACATCGGCCGTTGTGAAAGTACGTCGCGCATGCGCAGAAGTGCCATTTTTTTACTTTATCGCAGCGCAGCGAACATTTTCAGCTAGCGATCAACTCGGAATGACCCCCATAGCCCATGAACTGCAAACAGTTATATGGTCAGAAGTGTGCTGACATTTGCACATTAATCACTTTACAAAACTCATGGGCATTAATATGGAGCTAGTGGCCCTGTGTGCTGATGTAACAGCCTCCACTCTTCTGGGAAGTATTTCCACTAGATTTAGGAACATGTCTGCACATCCGCTCAGCCACAAGGACATTAGACCAGTAGGCCAGGCTTAGTCCGTGTTCCAATTCATTTCAAAGGTTTCTTTGGGCTGAGTTAAGTGCTCTGTGCTGTAACATTTGCAAGTTCTGCCACACAAAGCTCAGCAAGCCAAGGGGGCATCCCCATACTTTTGGAACGGATGCGCCCAGGCCAAACCGTGAGAAACAGCCTGAGAACCCTACTTCCTTCACATGCTCTACAGTTGGCGGTACGCATTCAGGCAGGAATCATTCTCCTGGCAACTGACAAACTCAAATTTGCCAATCAGACAGCCAGCTGGTGACGCGAGATTCTTTATTGTAGAATATGTGTTTCACCCCCCCTAGAGCTCAGAGGCAGTGTTTGGCATTACGCATGGTGATGCGAAGCTCGTGTGCAGTTGTTCTGCCATGGAAACCCTGATAAACAGTTTTTGTGCCACCGCTGGCAGGTTGTACCTAAATAGTGAGTGTTGCTGTTGAAATTAGTTCTGTGCCCTGCCGCTTTGCATCTGAGCTAGTCACTCCTAGACATTTCCACTTCATAATAGCGGCACTTAGGACGACTGTAGCAACTCTAGCACCTGACGTGCCAGAAAATGGACATATACGACAGTGCAAGGGTGCACTCTTTAGTACGAGCCATTCTACTAATAATGATTGACTGTGGGGAGTACTTAGTTTTATGTGCCTATTAGCAATAGGTGTACCTGATATGGGCAAATACACTGAACACAAGGTTGTTAGCATACTTCTGGCCATGGGGTATGTGTATACTGTATGTGTTATACTTTGAATACTGTCACACATGATTTCATTCTGGCGTTATGAAGGATGTTTTTTAGGGTGTATTGTCAGCTTTTCTTCCATAAGGAGCCCAGAATCACCAATTCATTTGTAATGATTTGCAGATTTGCTCAGGGTCCACTGAAAGATGCCCCAAATCTGATCTGCACCCCCCACACGGCATGGTACAGTGAGCAGGCGTCGCTGGAGATGAGAGAAGCTGCAGCCACTGAGATGCGTAGAGCAGTCACAGGTATGGTGTGAGCATAAGATGTATTATTAGGTCCCTCATGCACTAAGATGATATGCAGGTCTCTCAGTTACTGCACTGCTCCTAGATGGCAGGAGAAACATTACACAGTATTGTCTATAGCAGTGGTTCTCAAACTCGGTCCTCAGGACCCCACACAGTTCACGTTTTCCATGTCACCCAGCAGCTGCACTGTGTATAACCAACTGTCACATTTTAAAAATCTACAGGTGACCTGCAAAACATGGACCGTGTGGGGTCCTGAGGACCGAGTTTGAGAACCTGTGGTCTATAGGATTCCCTGTCCCATCTTACTGGCTAAGTGGTGATACAAGGCCAATATATACACAACAGTGGGCACAGGCTCATAGTCTATTAGGTCTGAGTGGACATAAACGTCATGGTGAATGCAGAACACACACGCAGTATACTGAGCCTTCATACTGAAAGCTGCACTGTACTGTAAATGTGGTGTGTATTATGCATAAACTCTCAGTAGGGATCCATTATTTCCATTCCAGTAGCTGTGGAAGCTATGCTCACGGGGTGGTCTTCAGTTTGCCGGCTGATGGGATCCCGGCACACAGTATACCGGCGCCGGAATCCAGACACCCGGCATACCGACACCATTTCTCTCTCTTGGGTGTCCACGACCCCCCTGGAGGGAGAAAAGATAGCGTGCCCGCAAGGGGCTCATTTACTCCCGCCCAGCTGTCGGTACGCTGGCGAGCGGGAGCTCGGCCGCCGGCATACCATACTACACCCATGCTCACGATCTGGGTGACTGCAGCTAGAGGATGTTTGGTCATTAGTGACAAATTAACCATAAGACGAATGTGATGTAGTCACAGCTAGAAGGCCAGTAGAAACATAGCATTTGACGGCATATAAGAACTACTTGGCGCATCTAGTCTGCCCCTTGTTAGATATTCTGGTTATTGTAAAGCAGAAGGGAGGGCAGAGATCGCATTGGGCATTAAATAAGTGCCCATACCGCTGACACTGTTACTTTGTGTATTGCACGATGGTTAGTAGTTGGAGAATAATGGATAAGGGCTGGCATGGCTTCTGCCAGCTGTAATAATAACCTGCACTTGCAGCTCTTTCCAGGGGAACTATAGTGCGGCGTAAGCAGGATCTGACCGCCGCTGAGAATCCCATTGTGATATAAACTGGCATTAGCGAGATACTGGCAGTGATACAACAGATCCGCTAAGTCACCATGTTCATATGTTAGTACATTTCAGACAAAGGTCTGTCCTGACCACGCATCTACTCCTAGGGGTAAATTTACTAAAGCTTCTAAAAGTAAAAAAGAGGTGATATTGCACATAACAACCACTCAGATCCTGTCTATCATTTCTCTATTGCATCCTAGAAAATGACAGACTGAATCTGATTGGTTGCTTTGGGCAACATCATCTCTTTTCACTTTTAGAAGCTTTAGTAAATCTGCCCCCTAGAGCAGGCCTGGCCAACCTCTGGCTCTCCAGCTGTGAAACTACACATCCCAGCATTCCACGGCAGAGTTTTAGCATAGCAAAACTGTGGCAGGGCATGCTGGGACTTGTAGTTTCACAACAGCTGGAGAGCCACAGGTTGGCCAGGCCTGCCCTAGAGAGTGCCTCTAAGTAGATGCTTGTCAAGGCACCTGTGAGTAGATATTGCACACTACTATCTTAACAAGCCTGAAATTGCCGGTGTTACAAGTCCATGACCATTATTGCATGTATGTAAATATACCCACTTACCATTTCTGTTACACTGTATTAATCAGGGATGCGGAACCTTCGACCACCCAGCTGTTGTTTAACTACACATCCCAGCATGCCCTGCAACAGTTTTAGCAACACCAAATAGCAAAACTGTAGCAAGGCATGCTGGTATGTGTAGTTCAACAACAGCTGGAGGACCGAAGGTTCCCCATCCCTGGTATAAATGGTACATTACTAGTCTGTGGTAGCAGGAGATCGGGCGAGTGCGGTTGCTCTCTAGTACAAAACCTGACGAGCTGCGATTTCATTTCTCCAAAGGACGGATTCCAGATAGCCTCAGAAACTGTGTGAACAAAGAATTTCTAGTGGCAGCAACACAGTGGCCAACCATGGAGGTACCAGGGACCAATGTGGAGCTGAATGGCGCCACCTACAGGTGAGAAGCCAATTTATAGTATCGCAACCATAGACTTCATTATTGGTGTGACTGCAGCAATGTTCTTTTTTCGCTTTATACCACAGGTTCTCAAACTCGGTCCTCAGGACCCCACATAGTGCATGTTTTACAGAATCACAATTGAAATAATGGGCTCCACATGTGGACCTTTAAAAATGTGTCAGCGAGTAATTAATACACCTGTGCACTTGCTGGGTTACCTGCAAAACATGCACTGTGTGGGGTCCTGAGGACCGAGTTTGAGAATCTCTGCTTTATACAATTGCCAGCTGGGTAATATCCAGAGTTTATGATCATTATTGCCATCTTTCCATTGTCACAGATCTGTGTGCGTGCAGCCGATCCAGGGAGAGAAGCGCTGATCACTGCCTCCAGCACGTAAGTTCCCCACATCCCTCCTCATCACTGTGCCACAGGGTCTCTTATTATCCAGCCGGGGTGCTGTTCTGTATTGGGGTTATATCTATATGTCACACTGCAGTGTTGGTGTACCAATCTTCTAACACACCAAACTACTCAGGCAGCTGTTGTCACTTAGGTATTTTCTCACATAAATTTAACCAACTTTGAGAAACTACTGTTTTTGTCCATTTTGCAGTGTTTAGGAGCAAATGGTCAATTGCCATTTGCTCTCATCCATTACCAAATTTTCATTCCAACCAGCTAAATCTGGCAGAGTATCTGCCAGATAATTGTATATTGTGTACCTAGGCTAAGAAGCACAAGTGGACTATTCCCCAATCCAATGAACAAACGTGATAGTTACCTGGGTGCTGCTGTGGGGATAGGGATGAGAAATGCTTCTGTATTTCATGTGCTCTGTGATAAGAGTTTGGCTGTAGGTTTACTATAGCTTACCGTTGAGGCTATTAAGCATGATAAAAATCGAGATTTTTTTTTTTTAAACACATTTAATATTCCCGATTCCTTGACCCAGCCGTTAGGGAGTTGTCACATAGAAGCAATATATTGTTAATGTATGGGGGACTGCTCACTGCACCATGGGGGTAATTCAGAGTTGATTGCAGCAGCAAATTTGTTAGCAGTTAGGCAAAACCATGTGCACTGTAGGTGTGGCAGATATAACGTGCAGAGGGGTTAGATTTGGGTGGGGGGGTGTTGTTTCTGTGCAGGGTAAATACTGACTGTTTTATTTTTACACTGCAGTTTAGATTTCAGTTTGCACACACCCTACCCAAAACTAATTCACGCTGCACGTTACATCTGCCCCCTCCCCCTGCAGTGCACATGGTTTTGCCCATTAGCTAACATTTTCTGCTACAATCAACTCTGAATGACCCCCCCCCATATGTATTACTACATCAGTATGGTCAGTTACAGCGCTGCAGCTGTGAGTAGGAAGCACAGTAGAGGGCGTAGGATACACAAATAGGGTGTCGTGCAATTCATTCATGCTCTGCACAGTGAGATATTTCTTTCATGCTCGGTTACAAAGGACTGCAGCTTATGCAGATCTGCCTTATCACAAGCTACCTTTAAGGGCTAAATTCCATTTCACTGGTATTCATTTGACAATAATACTGTAAGGTCTGCCTGACACCATAATCGCTCATTACCCACGTAGAATCTTGCTGTTCGCTAGAATTCTGGAACTTCCCTGAAGAGGGTGCTAGAGGCTGCGGTCTGAAGCAGTTGATTTGTCATTTGATAAAAATACTGGCACTTCCATCTATTTCATCACACAGATCAACAGTAACACTTGTATAGCAGTAATTTATTTACTATTAGGGCAGTAATGTCAGGACTAGCTTTACTATAAAGCCACACCATGCACCAGGACTCTCACAGTTTGCCTATAATAGTTTCCCTTATTAACTGCAGTGGAATACCAATCACCTCTTCATGTGGCTAGGGTCACTCTGCACATGGCCGCACACAGGTCCTGGTAGTGCAGGTAGAGGATGCCGCAGCCACAGGTGGGAGCAGTTATCCTAATGCATTTACAAGATTACCAAAATCATCTACATTGTATCATCACGGATCACACTTTTATCTGGAGCACTTGGCTGATACTGGGTTCTGAGGAGAAGGGAAATCTTCAATCGGACACATGGTCTTAAACCTGTGGCCCTCCAGCTGTTGTGAAACTACACATCCCAGCATGCCCTGCCACAGTTTTGCCATTAAGGTATGCTAAAACTGTGGCAGGGCATGCTGGGATGTGTAGTTCCACAGCCGCTGGAGGACCACAGGTTGAAGACCCATGCTTTAACACATCATATCCTTGGGTTGAGACCACTTTTAACCAACCCATGTCCTGACACTTTCCTAGAGAACAATATATTATCAATATAAATACCAGCTTAACACTAGAACCCATTACACAAAGTCCTTTACACTTCATTGATCCCTATGGGAATACGCATCTCTTTATTGTGTATGTTACTGTGACATAGTTTCATTTGCTCTGGTTTCCCCTCATGTGCATTCCATTCAGAACTCAAGGGAGGGAGCTGTAAAATAAGAATTTACTCACCGGTAATTCTATTTCTCGTAGTCCGTAGTGGATGCTGGGAACTCCGTAAGGACCATGGGGAATAGCGGGCTCCGAAGGAGGCTGGGCACTCTAGAAAGATCTTAGACTACCTGGTGTGCACTGGCTCCTCCCACTATGACCCTCCTCCAAGCCTCAGTTAGGTACTGTGCCCGGACGAGCGTACACAATAAGGAAGGATTTTGAATCCCGGGTAAGACTCATACCAGCCACACCAATCACACCGTACAACTCGTGATATGAAACACAGTTAACAGTATGAAACAATAGAGCCTCTCAACAGATGGCTCAACAATAACCCGATTTAGTTAACAATAACTATGTACAAGTAATGCAGATAAACCGCACTTGGGATGGGCGCCCAGCATCCACTACGGACTACGAGAAATAGAATTACCGGTGAGTAAATTCTTATTTTCTCTAACGTCCTAGTGGATGCTGGGAACTCCGTAAGGACCATGGGGATTATACCAAAGCTCCCAAACGGGCGGGAGAGTGCGGATGACTCTGCAGCACCGAATGAGAGAACTCCAGGTCCTCCTCAGCCAGGGTATCAAATTTGTAGAATTTTGCAAACCAAGTAGCTGCTCGGCAAAGTTGTAAAGCCGAGACCCCTCGGGCAGCCGCCCAAGATGAGCCCACCTTCCTTGTGGAATGGGCATTGACAGATTTTGGCTGTGGCAGGCCTGCCACAGTATGTGCAAGCTGAATTGTACTACAAATCCAACGAGCAATAGTCTGCTTAGAAGCAGGAGCACCCAGCTTGTTGGGTGCATATAGGATAAACAGCGAGTCAGATTTTCTGACTCCAGCCGTCCTGGAAACATATATTTTCAGGGCCCTGACAACGTCTAGCAACTTGGAGTCCTCCAAATCCTTAGTAGCCGCAGGCACCAAATAGGCTGGTTCAGGTGAAACGCTGACACCACCTTAGGGAGAAACTGGGGACGAGTCCTCAATTCTGCCCTATCCATATGGAAAATCAAATAAGGGCTTTTACAAGACAAAGCCGCCAATTCTGATACTCGCCTGGCAGAAGCCAAGGCCAATAACATAACCACCTTCCATGTGAGATATTTCAGATCCACGGTTTTTAGTGGTTCAAACCAATGTGATTTTAAGAAAACTCAACACCACGTTGAGATCCCAAGGTGCCACAGGAGGCACAAACGGGGGCTGACTATGCAGCACTCCTTTTATAAATGTCTGAACTTCAGGTACTGAAGCGAGTTCTTTTTTGAAAGAAAATCGACAGAGCCGAGATCTGTACCTTAATGGAACCCAATTTAAGGCCCATAGTCACTCCTGCTTGCAGGAAATGCAGAAATCGACCTAGTTGAAATTCCTCTGTTGGGGCCCTTTCGGCCTCACACCATGCAACATATTTTCGCCATATGCGGTGATAATGAGTTGCTGTAACCTCTTTCCTGGCTTTAGTAAGCGTAGGAATTACTTCCTCCGGAATGCCCTTTTCCTTCAGGATCCGGCGTTCAACCGCCATGCCGTCAAACGCAGCCGCGGTAAGTCTTGGAACAGACAGGGCCCCTGCTGCCGCAGGTCCTGACTGAGTGGCAGAGGCCATGGGTCCTCTGATATAAATTCTTGAAGTTCTGGGTACCAAGCTCTTCTTGGCCATCCACGAGTATCGTTCTTACTCCTCGCCTTCTTATTATTCTCAGTACCTTTGGTATGAGAGGCAGAGGGGAGAACACCTAAACCGACTGGTACACCCACGGTGTTACCAGAGCGTCCATAGCTATCGCCTGAGGGTCCCTTGACCTGGAGCAATATCTTTTATAGCTTTTTGTTAAGGCGGGACGCCATCATGTCCACCTGTGGCCTTTCCCAATGGTGTACAATCCTATTGGAAGACTTCTGGAGGAAGTCCCCATTCTCCCGGGTGGAGGTCGTGTCTGTTGAGAAGATCTGCTTCCCAGTTGTCCACTCCGGGAATGAACACTGCTGACAGTGCTAACACATGATTTTCCGCCTATCGGAGAATCCTTGTGGCTTCTGCCATCGCCATCCTGCTTTTTGTGCCGCCCTGTTGATTACATGGGCGACTGCCGTGATGTTGTCTGATTGGATCAGTACCGGCTGGTTTTGAAGCAGAGGCCTTGCTGGCCTCAGGGCATTGTAAATGTCCCTCAGATCCAGAATATTTATGTGTAGGGAAATAACCTGACTTGACCAAAGTCCCTGGAAGTTTCTTCCCTATGTGACTGCCCCCCAGCCTCAAAGGCTGGAATCCATGGTCACTAGGACCTAGTCCTGTATGCCGAACCTGCGGCCCTCTTGAAGATGGGCACTCTGCAGCCACCACAGTAGAGATACCCTGGTCCTTGAAGACAGGGTTATCAGCCTATGCATCGGAAGATGCGATCCGGACCACTTGTCCAACAGGTCCCTCTGAAAAGTTCTTGTATGGAACCTGCCTAATGGGATTGCTTCGTAAGAAGCTACCATTTTTCCCAGGACTCGCGTGCAATGATGCACCGCTACCTATTTTGGTTTCAGGAGGTCTCTGACTAGAGATGACAACTCCTTGGCTTTCTCCTCCGGGAGAAACACTATTTCTGGTTTATGTCCAGAACCATCCCCAGGAACAGTAGACGTGTCATAGGAACCAGCTGTGACTTTGGACTGTTTAGAATCCACCTATGCTGTTGTAGCACTTTCCAAAATAGTGCTACCCCGACTACCAACTGCTCCTTGGACCTCGCCCTTATAACGAGATTGTCCAAATACGGGATAATTACAACTCCCTTTTTTTTTTTTTTTTTTTTTTTTAAAGGAGTATCATCATTTCGGCCATTACCTTGATAAAACACCCTCGGTGCCATGTACAGTCCAAACGGCAGTGTCTGGACTTGGTAATGGTAATCCTGTACCACAAATCTGAGGTACTCCTGGCGAGGATGGTAAATGGGGACATGCAGGTAAGCATCCTTGATGTCCCGGGATACCATGTAATCCCCCTCGTCCAGGCTTGCAATAACCGCCCTGAGCGATTCCATCTTGAACTTGAATTTTTTTATGTTCAAGGATTTTAATATAAAATGGGTCACACCGAACCATGCGGTTTCGGTACCCCAACCCGTGTGGAATAGTAACCCCGTCCTTGTTGAAGTAGGGGCACCTTGAGTATTACCTGCTGGGAATACCGCTTATTAATTGCCTCTAGCACAGCCTCCCTGCCTGAGGGAGTTGTCAGCAAGGCATATTTTAGGAAACGGCTGGGGGGAGACATCTCTAATTCCAGCTTGTACCCCTGAAATACTACTTGGAAGAAACAGGGATCCACCTGTGAGCGAGCCCACTAATTGCTGAAATTTTTGAGGCGGCCCCCCACCGTACCTGGCTACACCTGTGGAGCACCCGCGTCATGGTGTGTACTCACAGGAGGCGGGGGAAGAATCTTGATTCTGGGAACAGGCTGACTGGTGCAGCTTTTTCCCTCTACCCTTGTCTCTGTACAGAAAGGAAGCGCCATTTGACCCGCTTGCTTTTCTGAAGCCGAAAGGACTGTACCTTTTTCTGTGAGGAAACCTGAGGTAAAATTATTTCTTCCCAGCAGTTGCTGTGGATACGAGGTCCCAGAGACCATCCCCAAATAATTCCTCACCCTTATAAGGCTCTCTATGCGCTTTTTAAGTCAGCATCACCTGTCCAGTGACAGGTCTCTAATACCCTCCTGACAGAATGGACATTACATTTATTTTGGATGCCAGCCGGCAAAATATCCCTCTGTGCATCCCCCATATATAAGACGACGTCTTTAATATGTTTTTATGTTTGCCAACTATTATCCCTGTTTGACAGGGTCACCAACCACGCTGCAGCAGCACTATCTGCAGGTCTCAGTCTAGTACCTGAGTGTGTAAATACAGACTTCAGGATAGCCTCCTGTTTTTTATCAACAGGTACCTATTAAAGTGGCCGTATCCTAAGACGGCAGTGCCACCTTTTTTGACAAACGTGTGAGCGCCTTATCCACCCTAGGGGATATCTCCCAGCGTAACTTATCCTCCTGGCGGGAAAGGGTACGCCATCAGTAACTTTTTATAAATTACCAGTTTCTTAACGGGGGAACCCACGGTTTTCACACACTTCATTTATTCATCTGATGGGGGAACAAAACACTGCCTGTTTTTTCTCCCCAAACCTAAAACCCATTTATAGAGGTTAAAGTCAGAAATGTATAACACATTTTTTATTGCCGGGATCAAGTCACGGATTGGATTGTGTATATGTCTCCACCTTGTCGACACTGGAGTCAGACTCCGTGTCGACATCTGTGTCTGCCATCTGAGAGAGCGGGCGTTTTTGAGCCCCTGATGGCCTTTGAGACGCCTGGGCAGGCGCGGGCTGCGAAGCCGGCTGTCCCACAGCTGTTACGTCATCCACCCTTTTATGTAAGGAGTTGACACTGTCGGTTAATACCTTTTACCTCTCTATCCACTCTGGTGTCGGCCCCACAGGGGGCGCCATCACATATATCGGCCTCTGTTCCGTCACCATATAAGCCTCCTCATTCAACATGTCGACACAGCCGTACCGACACACCGCAGACACACAGGGAATGCTCTAAACGAGGACAGGACCCACAAAAGCCCTTTGGGGGGACAGAGTGAGAGTATGCCAGCACACACCAGAGCGCTATATACTGCAGGGACTAACTGAGTTATGTCCCCTATAGCTTTATATCTATATATATATATAATGTATACTGCGCCTAAATTTAGTGCCCCCTCTCTCTTTTTTTAACCCTTGTAGACTGCAGGGGAGAGCCAGGGAGCTTCCCTCCAACGGAGCTGTGAGGGAAAATGGCGCCAGTGTGCTGAGGAGATAGGCTCCGCCCCTTTTTCGCGGCCTATTCTCCCGTTTTTTATGGACTTCTGGCAGGGGTATTTACCTCATATATAGCCCCTGGGGCTATATATTGAGGTATTTTTGCCAGCCAAGGTGTTTTTATTGCTGCCTCAGAGCGCCCCCCCCCAGCGCTCTGCACCCTCAGTGACCGGAGTGTGAAGTGTGTATGAGGAGCAATGGCGCACAGCTGCAGTGCTGTGCGCTACCTTGGTGAAGACTGAGTCTTCATGCCGCCGATTTTCCGGACCATATTCTTGCTTCTGGCTCTGTAAGGGGGACGGCGGCGCGGCTCCGGGACCGAACATCAAGGCTGGGCCTGCGGTCGATCCCTCTGGAGCTAATGGTGTCCAGTAGCCTAAGAAGCCCAATCCGGCTGCAAGCAGGCGAGTTCGCTTCTTCTCCCCTTAGTCCCTCGCTGCAGTGAGCCTGTTGCCAGCAGGTCTCACTGAAAAGAACAAATTCTAAGACTATAACTTTCTAAGAGCTCAGGAGAGCCCCTAGTGTGCATCCAACCTCGGCCGGGCACGAAATCTAACTGAGGCTTGGAGGAGGGTCATAGTGGGAGGAGCCAGTGCACACCAGGTAGTCTAAGATCTTTCTAGAGTGCCCAGCCTCCTTCGGAGCCCGCTATTCCCCATGGTCCTTACGGAGTTCCCAGCATCCACTAGGACGTTAGAGAAATACATGTACATTTAAAGAAGCCTTTAGGCTAAGAACGTAAGGGAACCTTCTGCACCTGGTCACTGTAACCCCAGAACCCCATTACCGAGTGTTTCCTGTGTCACTGCAGAGGTCCTATGACAAGAGCACTGATCTAAGGTAAGGTTACAACAAGCATTTGTTGCCGACAGTGACAGCCGTCGTACTTGGTTTCCCATCAGGCACATGGAGATCATGGTCAGGTTATTCCAGCTGCACAATCCTCTAGTCACCGCATGATATTTCTCACTCAATCATTCTCAGCCACCAACATAAAAAATCTTCCATGCTTCAATGACTTTGCATTAAACTGAACTACTCACCTTGTCCCCTGCCCCAGGGACTACTCACTAGTGAGGCCAATCCCAAAATCGGCGGGATCCCAGGATTCTGGCCCAAAAACACCTGGATTTTAATCTGGGGATTGCATGCACAGTTCCCTGCCTCCCTTTCCCCGCTTCAGATGCTGCGTTCTGCAGCGTGGCAGCCTCTCTCCCCCAGGCAGCACTGAGCACTCTGGACCTTGGGGACCCCTCTACTCATTAGTGAGTAGGTTATTTTTATTTTGAACTTGAAATCCCTGACTCCCTCCCCCACATACATAAATAAGACGACCGTTCAATCCTGGGATTGGCCTCCCTACTACTTACCTTGTCCCCTGGCCCAGGCGGCACCAGGGACCACTCACCCGAACGCCTTTCACTCCACAGTTTAGCAGAACTTTGAGCTGTTGTGCTGCCCCTACATACAGCTTATCACAAACATTTTCTGCAATCTGCGTTTTTAGCTCCGCACATGGTATAGTCAACAGTTTTCCTACTAGCTATGTCAGTAATCAGTAAATAGTATTTTGTACTTCTCACAAATGCTGCAGGCTATCCCTTTGCATAATATAGAGAAGAAACACAAGACCAGAGTTACCCAGCTGCATGCCCTGTTCTATTAGAGATCAGGCCACGCTGGCACCTCAGTGCTGGATTACTCACATGTGATACTAGTGCAAGGTGCTATTTTATGAATACTAAAATATAGTCGTCCAGTCTTACTGAACTGTGTTTATACAGTCGTCCTATGTGACCATTGAAGAGCTGTCCGGGCCAGGGACGTGCGGTGGGGTGAGGCAGAACCTTTCCTGTAATACTAAGGTTTAAACAAGAGTTTTGACTGAATAAAGTGTATGAAAAAATAAAAAAAAATAACTGAAATATCTTCTTTGCATTATTCTAATCATTTTTATAGCCAGAACTCTGGAGTAAAAAGTCTATGGCAGGTGAGGCAGTGCCTATCAAACCTCACCAAATTTCCAGCAGTATATACTGTTGCACCTGTGTATAATGCCCAGATGTAGCCTTTGGCTCATATATTGCATGTAAATCTGGTTTTGGTGCTAGCCAGTGCCCCCTGAGCCATTTAGCTCACCGCATGTCCCTGCAAGCAGAGACTGCACATGACCTGTTACTGCACTACACCTGTGCGACATCACACCTGTGCAAGTGACACAATTATGATTAAAAACTGGTTCCCAAACTAGGTGTCACATAGCACATACAGAGGTTCCACAGAATAGTGTTCCAGAACCAAATTATATATGCTGCTGCCAATCACATGTATATACACACAACCTGCCAACCACCACATAACAGAGCCTATAACTGGATACACACTATAAGATTATCTGTCCAGTCTCTGATTGGAATGAAAATGTGGTACTGTTTGGAAGCAAAATGACAATTGACCATTTGCTCCCAAACACTGGAAAACAGACAAAAATTGTCATTCAAATTGGTTAAATTAATTTAACCAATTTATCCAAACAACCGTTTTTGTCTGTTTTCCAGCGTTTGTAAGCAAACAGTTGATTGGTATTTGCTCCCAGACATTGCCAGTTTTCATACCAACCAGCCCGATCGGACCAATAATCTTATCCAGTTTAAGGGTGACAGGTTAGCACAGATTACTTCATTTAATCATTTTTGCTACATTTCTCAAGAAATGTTTGGCCTAGGAACACCATGAATAAAATGCCAATACTCTAGTGTGCTGTGGTTCAAGAAAGTTTGGGAACCACTGATTAATATAAATGAAAGTTAATTTGCATGCAGTGTGACGACTGCCTGTTAAAACGAATCTGTAATGTAAAAGGTATTCCGTAATTATTTTATACTTAATTTAATTGTAAATTTGCCGTTTAGAATCTCAAATCCCATGTTTGTAGTGGCAGAAAAGGAAAGACCACACAGTGCATTAAATTAAAACAGACTTGTAGCTGACATTTGGAATTTTGGTATCATAGTAAGAAATGTGCATGAAATCAGAAACGCAAATGTCACAAATTTGTTTTATTTAACCATTTCATAAGCCAAGTCTGGGGTGCAATAAATGTTCATGATTATCAAATTAATAGGTTTGTTTTTTTATTAGGAGATGTAGGATTTTACTTGGCAGACGACTGAAATATTCCTACACTTTCTGCAGTTCTGTATTTTACCTAGAAAATCAGTCAGACCTAATGCTGCTCATACACTTATATGATATGGCATACAAATCATCGCATGATTGTAATGCGCGAGCACGCCGGTCGGCCATCGCGTTGCATGGTTTTACGTGCTGCACTTAATATTTATCACATCGCAGTGCAATCACGTGTTTTTTTAAAGCACATGCAATATTTTGCACTGCGATGTGCTATGGACACCCGCCAGGCACCCGACGTGATTACCATGCGATCTATCACATGGTAATCACTTTGGCAGTTCAGGTGCGCACCTGAACTGCCAGTGCGATGCCCCGCGATGTTGCATTGCACCAGTGTATGGGGGGCATAAGTCTAACAGTGCGTATCTAACTATCCACTGCAATCACCACTCCTATGTCTGGGGAGTATGTGGTATGTGACTGCACTCACCATATACATTGTATTCTCTATACCTTATAAATAGGGAATGTTAGTTTCAATTGTTGCAACATTTGTTCAACTGACCAACTGCTGCACCAATTGAAAGTAACATTCTCTGTTTATAAAGTGTGGCGAGTTCAGCTCGCCGTATGTAACATGTGGAGAGTGCAGAGCAAGAATCTGTGCGCCTCCTACTCTATACTATACTAGATTAGAGCAGATGATGGAAATGACAGCGCTTTTCCCCCATTCCTGTATTTGGTAAACCAATCACATCTATTGTTCCTGCCAGCACCTAGCACTCCGTGTAAAGTCGATATTAGATCAGCTTCTCACATCCAGGTTACACGGATACAGCAGAGCTTAAATGTACTGAGAGCTGCGGTTGGAAAGCCAGAAAGTAAATTTAACTAGTGACTGCAACCTTCCCCCCCCCTCCCTTTCCCCATCGCCTCCATTAAATTAGGTGTCTCCATTAGACACCCAACACTGCCCTCCATCATTCTAAATCATTCTATGTAGCAGGAACAGTTTAGGCTTTGGAGCACTTTCTATGGTGAATATTCATGTTAATGGGTGTTGTCTTGCTTCTCTCTGCACAGATTCCTTACTGGCTTCAGCCAGCTCTCCTGCAGTCACATAAGGAATAATCCATTACCACTCATCCCTCAGTGCCCATTCTACCCAACAGCCTCAAACACACAGGCTGCCCTGCGTTCCAAAGACAGAAGCTCGGTTCATTAGAGGCCAGTGATGGACAAAAAAGGGCGTGAGCATGCAGCAAGTCGGGACAACAGTGCAGCTAAATATGGAGTGGTCAGAAGACAAAGCAACCTGCCAGCAAGACCACACAACCATGGAACCTACACATCCGCAAGCACACAACAGGGATCAGGAACATTGCTAGTGGGGGGTCCTGTGTGAGCAGCAACTGTCCGTTTTACCATGTTAAGCCTAACACACTGCTGTCCTTGTCCCTTTGGGGACACTCGGCGCAAACTCCGGAGGGACCAAGATATCAAATCCAGGAACGTTCCCCCACCTGGACCAGCGTTTAGCCCTTCTCTAGCAGTCACCAGACTGAAAGGAATCATTTGTCATGATGTTTGTCTCTCGTCTGTCCCATCTGCTCCACTGGCTCAGGAAATCTAATGTCTATATACAAAGTAACTATTTTCTAACACTGAATTCCACTCTGTTGTTTTTTATTACTTTACGTTTTACCTGTGATCATTGATGTAGACTGACTGTAGTATTGCACTTAATGTTCTGTGTGTTCTGAACTGCGTTTTAATTTTGGAAATGGACAACAAAATTCAGGCATCAGAGACTGCTCCAGACACTTTGAAGTAAAATAAAGAAAGAAAAAAGAAAGATATTGTCACAATATTAGTCCTGCGGGCACTTTCTGTGCAGTCTTGTGTGGTATTTCGCTACAAGGGGGGAGATTTATCAAGGCTTAGAGAGAGATAAAGTACTGACTGAGAACAGTGTCATTTATCAAGCACAGCCTGTAAGTGACGGTTCTTAGCTGATTGGTTGTTACTTTCGCTCTCTCTAAGGTTTGAGACAACTCCCACAAGGATACAGCATAGCTTGGCATTGGTCCCAACACGAACTCAGCATCCTGGCTACTGAATATGTGTTCCCTGTATAGCTCACACACCCATGTTCTGCAGATGGACCTGTGATTACACCCCACTTAAAAGGACCATTGGTGTCGGGTGCAGATAGACAAGGTCACAAAATAACCCAGAATGATAACAAAATGACTCCCATTCAGAACACAGTAACCACAATGCAAGAAAAGGTTCACAGCAAGATGATGTATTTGTGTCACATTCGCAATCAAGTTCAAGCTGGCAAACTGCACACAATCGCTTTAGAACCCAATTCCTGCATGTGAGGAGAAGTAAAGGGGGGGGATAAGTGTTTCTGAACAAATAAATATATAAAGTTTTCAGAAGAAAGAAAAAAACAAAAACAGGTGACTCGGAAGAAGACAGCGCTCAGTATCCCCAGCTCTTCTCCATATAATCCTTAGCTATTTCATTACCATTATTTCATAAAAGGAAAATTAAAATGGTTTTCGGTCTGACACTTGAGACCATCATTGTTTGTGCAGGTGGCAGGTCACATATAGCGTTCCTACCACTTGTGTACAGAATCCTAAAAATTAAAGTATCCTTAACCCCTTTATTGCTCGAGACAGCCACAAGCTGTGTGTGTGTAACTGTGCAATATACTCTTGGCCTGTCCAGTAATGCCAGGGTTAAAAATCAAGTGAGGGCCAGTTTAAAACAAGAAGTGAAAATGAAAATAAAGCTTTGCAATTAAAAAAAAAAAAAAAAGAAGAAGGGCAGGAACTAGGGGCAAAGCAAAACGTGACCAGCCCATTTCTCTGATGGGTTTGATCATGGGATTTTCACCTTCAAAAGTCCTCTCTCCTCTGCTGCACAACACATGCATTATACGCCAAGATTTACAACCCAGAGTAGTAGGGAGAGACAGAATGAAAAACAATACAGTGTCCAGTCCTGGTAACATAAGGATGTTTTCATCGGAGCTACAGGTGCGGTTTTCCGGGACTGGGTGGGCTGGATCATTCCTCCCCGCGTCAGGCCTCAAGCAGATGAGGCAGGGTCCCATTACCTCAGGTCCCAGTAATGACACACAGGGTGTGTGTGTGGATCAGCCATTAACTCCAGAGGATCTTCTCACTCGTCCTCATCTTCCTCGTCCTCTTCTCCGTCAGACAACGCCGTGCAGGGGCGGATCTGGCGGTAGCCATCCAGCCACTTTTCCACCATTTGCGTCACTAGTGGGTGGTTACGGCGGCGGGAGCTTTTTTGCATGGCTACCAAGACCCCGCCTTCGGTAACACAACAGTCCAACCATTCACGCAGGAGCTTCTCCTGCTGGTCCTCGTTGCCGAGCTAGACAGCAAAAACAAGAATTCTCAGCACTCTTCATAGAAACGAAATACGTTTTATACAGTGCAATTTTTGTTTTAGTTTCTAGTGGAAAAATAAAAAGGAGAATCTTCCCATGGTGTAAGTGAAGATATTTCTATATAAAATGCTGCAGCATGATTATATTTGAAGCGATTTTATGCTCTTACTACATAAATGGTGGATGAATGTATGTGTTGTGCAATTCTTCCTGGACTTCATCTTGCTACATAATGGAGCAGTTGAGATATGCTTCATTATATAAACTGTATCAGACACATGGCTTGCTTATCTCTTCATAGTAAATGGAATAAGCATTGCAAGCTATAGCATTTAAGCATTGCACAGCTTATGAGGAACTGCCTGAAGCTCTCATAAGATAACACAGATCTACGGAGCACTGATGAGAAGATTAATGTGGAGATCTAAGCAGCAGCTTCTGGCTGCCTATATAATTACAGGACAACCACTGACACTGGTCACTTGCCTGCAGAATAGATTACCTGTGTAGTTGTGAATGATATTTGTAGCGGTTATGGGGCCTGATGCAGAGACGTACACAATGCTGAAAGCTACGCAGTTTAGCAATTATCGGCCAACGATGCATGCACCGCGGTACCTTAGCCATGCCGCTCACAGTGAGGATTTAACAAGTAACAGAGTAGCGGCAAAAGTGCAGCCGCGTTGTGACCATTTTCGCATCGTGTCTCAGCAAACAACTGCGATCCCGTATGTCAAAAACATGGCGCCAGCATCTCCGTTTCCATGGCCATTCAGTACAACCATAGCTGAGATAATAGATTACAAAGGATCTGCAACCGCCACTGCGCACAGCCGGGATCTATGAAGCCGCCGCTAGGCATCTCAATACATTTCCAGGCTGCGGCAGCATTAGCATATTATCACATACCCGCTGCTTACGGGTTCACAGCTGTGAAGGCATTTGTGTACATCTCTGAATCAGGCTTATAGACTTATGCGAGTGCTCTATTGGGTGGCCCCATAATTAAACATGTACACAATCTGCGGCACATAGCAAAATATCCATTGTACGGCACCTGGCTCACCTCTTGTGCAGACAGGAAGTGACTGTGTAGCGCATCTATAACTACAGAGCAATATGCAATGTACGGCACCTGGCTCACCTCTTGCGCAGACAGGTAGTGACTGTGTAGCGCATCTATAACTACAGAGACAGGAAGTCACTGTGTAGCGCATCTATAACTACAGAGCAATATGCAATGTACGGCACCTGGCTCACCTCTTGCGCAGACAGGTAGTGACTGTGTAGCGCATCTATAACTACAGAGACAGGAAGTCACTGTAGCGCATCTATAACTACAGAGCAATATGCAATGTACGGCACCTGGCTCACCTCTTGCGCAGACAGGAAGTGAATGTGTAGCGCATCTATAACTACAGAGACAGGAAGTCACTGTAGCGCATCTATAACTACAGAGCAATATGCAATGTACGGCACCTGGCTCACCTCTTGCGCAGACAGGAAGTGAATGTGTGACGCATCGATAACTACAGAGCAATATGCAATGTACGGCGCCTGGCTTACCTCTTGCGCAGACAGGAAGTGAGTGTGCAGTAGTTTCCTTTCACTGTCCACCAGTGGCAGAAACGTAACCGTTACATCGTCATCGGTGTTCAGATTTGCGCCAGCCCCACGATTGTCATAGCCGTCATTCTCCATGGCAACCAGGGCCGAGAAGTGGCCCCTTGTGTAGCCCAAGGCGATAGGGCTTTTCCAGCAGAAGCTCTGCTCCCAGAGAAGCGGTAAGTACACTCCTGATGGAGAAAGAACAGATGTTACCTATAGCACTGTGGTGACAATTCCAGCTTGACTTAAAGTGACCACAAAACATTTAAACACACAAATTCCACATTAGCTTATACACCTTCTAATTAATACAGGTGCTCTGTCGGCAGCCAATATGGACACTAACAAATATCAGTCTGCTCATTAGGTTTTCTTCTACTCCCAAACCTCCCCTCCGGCACCTGTAGCCAAGTGCACAACAGTAAGGCTGCAGAGGACTGTTTTACAAGTTGTATTACTTAAGCTACATAATGGCTGGAGAGATACAGCCTCTATGGCATTCTGGCCAAGGGGCAGGATTAAGCCATGTGGAAAATGGATTTTGGTACTTACCAGGTAAATCCTTTTCTTTGAATCCATAGGGGGCACTGGAGTACTCTTGGGATATGGACGGCTTAGCAGAAACAAAGGCACTGAATATTTAAATTTAGAACTCTCCACCCCTCCATATCCCCGAGTACCTCAGTGTAGTACCTCAGTGTTTTTTACTGAGCCGAACAGGAACTATAGAGAGGTTGACAATGGAGAATTCCTATAACCTAACGGACAACAACAAAGTTGACACATAACGTTACTGACAACGAAACAGTTGACACCATAACCGATAGAACCTTATAATTTGAACCAGTCGGTGAAAATGTGTTACCATAAGATCTCCTGAGCTTAATACAACCCAGGTAAAACTGCTCTGGGTGGGCGTCCAGTGTCCCCTATGGATTCAAAGAAAAGGATTTACCTGGTAAGTACCAAAATCCTATTTTCTTTTTCATCCACTAGGGGTCACTGGAGTACTCTTGGGACGTACCAAAGCTTCCCCCGTGGGCGGGAGAGCTGTTTGACACCTGTAACACTAGGCGGCCAAAGCTAGATGCTGATGCCGCAAACGTATCAAACTTGTAAAAGCGCACAAACGTGTGCACTGAAGACCATGTAGCCGCACGGTCAAGCTGCGTCGTAGAAGCTCCACGACCAGCTGGCCATGACGTTCCCACAGAACCTGTGGGATGAGCTATTACTGATGTAGGCGACTGTAACCTAGCCTTAAGGTAAGCCTGACGTATAGTCAGTTTTATCCATCTGGATAAGGTCTGCTGAGAAGCTGACCCACCCCACTTGGCAGCATCATAGAGAACAAACAACGTATCCGCATTACGAACCGTAGACGTTCGGAACATATAAACGCGTAATACGCGTACCACATTAAGAATTCTAGAATGTGCTGTCAACACAGGAACCACTATTGGTTGATTGATGTGAAAAAATGACACTAGCTTTGGTAAGAAATCGGGATTCGTCCGAAGTTCTGCTCTGTCATCAGGAAACACCAAATACGGTGGCTTGCATGACAAGGCACCCAAATTTGAAAAACGTTTTCCAAGTGAGAAACTTAATATCCCCTTGCTGTAAGGGTTCAAAATAAAGAAATCTGAACACAGATTCAAGTCCCATGGCGCTGTAGGTGGGATAAATGGAGGCTGTACTCTGAGGACACCCTGCAGAAAGGTGTGTACCGACGGCAATAGAGCCAATCGTCTTTGAAAATAAATTGACAACACAGATACCTGCACCTTCAGTGTAGATAAACGCAGTCCTCCATCCAACCCCGTCTGTAAAAATAACAGAATACGGGTAACTTGAAAGATGATGTCGGAAAGTTCCGAGCTTCACACCAACCTATATAGGCACGCCAAATTCTGTAATAATGAGCTGCCGTAACCGGCTTCCTAGCTCGTAACATGGTTGGTATAACCGATACTGTAATGCCCTTTCTTCTTAAGAGGGCGGTCTCAACAACCACCCCGTCAACCGCAGCCGCGCTAAATAGGGGTAAAAGAACGGCCCCTGTTGTAACGGGTTGGACGTAGTATGAGCGGCCAAGGATTGTCTGCGAGTAGTCCTCGGAGATTCGAGAACCAAACTCTCCGAGACCCATGAGATATCACTAGTATGACTGTGACGGACTCTCTTATGATCCGTTTTAGCAACGGAGAGAGCAGCGGAAAACGGTGGAAACAGATACACGAGGCTGTACGGCCACGTGATTGTGAGAGCATCCACCGCCACTGCCCTTGGGATCTGTCGTTCTGGACACATACTGGGCGTTTGTAATTGTGGCGAGATGGCATCATGTCCACCTGAGGGTAACCCCACCTGTGGACCAACCTGTGAAACACCTCTGGATTTATTGCCCAGTCTCCTGGATGAAAATCCCGACGGCTGAGATCATCCGTCTAGCAGATGTCCACTCCCGGAATGAACCCAGTCGACAATATCACCCTGTGGTATTCTGGGCAATTGAGGATTCGAGCTACTTCCCGCATTGCCATGCGGCTTCTCGTTCCTCCCTGGTTGTTGTGTATGCGACTGCCGTCGCGTTGTCTGACTGCACTTGGACAGTCTGAGAGCGAAGCATGTAGTGCAATGTAAATTGCACGGAGTTCCAGGACATTTATAGACAGCAATCTGTCGTGATCCGTTTAGAAACCCTGTCGCTGACCATTTTAAACTACAACTCCCCAACCTCTGAGACTCTCGCCCAGAGTAGAGACACCCTCGCCCCCCTGTGGGGAATCTGGCTATGTGAGGGCGACCACTGCTGTTGAAATGGACGCGAGTGAAAACCTCCGAACTGAAGCGCTTCGAAAACCCATCATTGTTCCTAATAGGCGAATACACAAATGTACCGATAGTGTGCGTGGCTTGAGCACTAATTGTACCAGATGGCGTATAATCTGTTCTTTCTGGTGTAGTAGGTAAATTCTTTGATTTACCGTATCTGGAAACATACCTAGGAATTGAAGTCGTTGAGACGGAATTAGATGCGATTGTTTTTGAACTTGACACTGCAACCGTGGTGTACGTTAGCAGCGCAAGTCGGAGGAGCATCTGTTGAGACGGAGCTCTTATGAGCAGATCGTCTAAGTATGGAACGATTGTTACTGCCAGAGATCTGAGATGAGCTATCATCACAAACATCACTTTGGTGAATACCCGAGGCGCTGACAAGAGGCCAAACGGTAGAACCTGAAACGGTTAATGGTTGTGGCGTATTGCAAAACGCAAGAACCTGTGATAAGGTGACCAAACCGGAATGTGTAAGTACGCATCCTGGAGATCAAGCGCAATCATGCAATCTTGTGGCTCCAAATATGCAAATACTAACCGCAGAAAATCCATTTTCAATCTGTAGTAAGTGACTTGCTGATTGAGACTGCGACGGAGCCCTCCGGCTTCGGTACCACAAACAGACGGGAATAATAACCCTGACTTTGTTGGTGTACCAGGCCTGGAATTAAAAACTGCTGAAACCAGCAGAGACTGAATGGCAACCTGCCAAAACGCCTTATTTCGTCCGACAGAGGCAGTCCTGTCTTTTAACCCTAAATAGCGGATACATCCATGAGTGGATGTCTGGAAACCCGGCAAATGTAACGTGTAAAGGCGCTACCACAATTGAAAATTCGAGATGGGCTGAGAGCCCGTCAAGCCACTGGCTTGTTGTGACTTTAACGCCCTGGCGTTACAAGGCGTGACTGTTTTTGTACCACAGCCTTGAAAAGACTGAAGTCTAAAGGCTTTAAACGCCGGACCAGAGTATTTCCGTCTTGATACCGGAGGAGGCAATGGCTAGACTTTTCCCTGAAATATGCATTTGTCAAATTTAGGACCAAACAACTTCTGGCCTTGTCGTGCTGAAACTAGCGACGATGAAAAACGAGAAGCGAGGTAACAGGCGGCAGCAGACGCTGTACAGAGATACTCAGTAGCTTCTTATTAACGATAAGTATAACGTGATCGTCATTGTTTCCATAGACAGAGCGCCCTAGTGACCCAAATGTATCTTGGGTCTTTATAAGGTTTGACACAGACGAATTCACCAATGGCGGATTCTCCAATTTAGATGTCACTGTGTGGAAACGGGTAAATAGCCTTAAATCTTAGTAAGATATCCTAAATAAGAAACCCATTGAAGATCTGTCGTTTAGTAAATACGACGGATTAGATGTTAGAGGCTCCTTAGTCTCTGTAAATTTCAGAGACTGACTCACTGGTCATTAGCAATGTATGGTTGTCAAAACCCGCACTATCTGACTGTCTAATGTGCCCTCCTCACTCGTATTTAGCGCTGTGAGGTTTGACATAGAATTGTCAGACTGCAACATAGAAGAAAATGTTTAAATTATAAGACCAGTTAAATTAACCCCCTGGTATCCAAAGTGAAGTTGGACCTTTGGAAAGGCTGAGACTCCTCCGTTCAAGCTGGCGGAGTCACTTCCGAGACTCCGATCTTACCACTCCTGTCGAGCGGAGTCAATTTGAATTGCCAATGCTTAACATAGGATCTGGGAATGAACCGGCTTCCGGAGTGGAAACCTACAAAACATACTGAACATGTGGTAGATTTATGTCCAGACATTGTTTAAAAGTATTTTTAGTCTGTGCTGGAGCCTTACTCCTTATGCAGACAGACAACACAATAGCCAAAGGACAGACACTTGCACGACTCAGTAAAATTATTACTTAAGGTGTGTAATATATATCTATTTATGGCCGAAATGCAGTTCACATGGCCAGCCTATGTGAAACCTGAACCAAAATTCCCACTAACACCCCTGCGCCGGTGGAGTAGAGATGTAGGGCAGGAATGTTCTGGAATTACAAACTGGAAGAAGCAGGAAGCATGGTTAAAATGGCCCCCATGCCATGCTTACACTGATATCACAGGACAGGTTACAATTGCTACAGTGTTAATATAGGCTCAATAGCCTATTATACAGTGATAATCACAGGCAGGCCACAATACGTGCTCTAGTGTTAATATAGGCTCAATAGTCTATTACACAGTGAAAATCACAGGCAGGCCACAATACATGCCTCCAGTATTAATATAGGCTCAATAGCCTATTATACATTAACTCTGCCTACTGTTTATATAGGTATGGCAGCACTTTACATTCCCTTGTAGCCGCGCTGTAATCAGCCAGATTTCCCCCCCCCCCCTCTTCCCCCTGTACTCCCTGTAGCGCTGTGTCTCAGCGGGGAGCGCCGGGAAGTCCTTGCAGGGAGGCGAGGGACACTTCTTGCCGAGCAGCGGAGGTCGGCTGGCCGGAGCGGCGCGTAGCGGCTTCCGGCGTCGCTAGTCGAGCTGCGGCGGTTCTCCCCCTCTCAGCGCTGGCACCAATACAGCACTGACGGAGCGTCTGGGGCGGCCGGACGGTGCTGAGGCGGCCGGACGGAGCGGCCGGACGGAGCGGCTGGGGCGGCCGGACGGAGCGGCTGGGGCGGCCGGCTGTGGGAGCGGCGGCATTACAACACTGACCCCACACAGCGGGGCGGCAGCCTGCGCTGACCGCCCCGTTTCCCCAGCATACCTTGTTGTAGGGAGGCCTGCGACGGGCTTCTAACTGTAAGCTCCGAGCTCTTCCGGTCATGGCTGCGACGGGGCTTCTATTTGTAAGCTCCGTCCAGCTCTTCAGGTCATGGCTGCGACGGGGCTTCTATCTGTAAGCTCCGTCCAGCTGTTGCAGGAGACAGTGGGCTGCCTGTGGCTGTGAGGGTGCTCTTTGTGAGGACCGACACGCCATGCGCTGTCCGTGCAGCGGCACTATCCCGGACCCATGTTTTTCCAGAAACTGGGAAGGGATGTGCTAAGTGAAAAAAGTAAAATGTAAAAGTAAAAATGAAAAATTTATAAAATCTTCCACAAAGTGTGGGAACTCCACACAAGCCTGGTTAGTGCTGTGAGCACAGAAAAAAACACTGAGGTACTACACTGAGGTACTCGGGGATATGGAGGGGTGGAGAGTTCTAAATTTAAAATAAGATTTTACTTACCGATAAATCTATTTCTCATAGTCCGTAGTGGATGCTGGGGACTCAGTCAGGACCATGGGGAATAGCGGCTCCGCAGGAGACAGGGCACAAAAGCAAGCTTTTAGGATCACATGGTGTGTACTGGCTCCTCCCCCTATGACCCTCCTCCAAGCCTCAGTTAGGTACTGTGCCCGGACGAGCGTACACAATAAGGAAGGATCTTGAATCCCGGGTAAGACTCATACCAGCCACACCAATCACACCGTACAACTTGTGATTTGAACCCAGTTAACAGTATGATAACAATGAAGTAGCCTCTAAAAAAGATGGCTCACAACAATAATAACCCGATTTTTTTGTAACAATAACTATGTACAAGTAATGCAGACAATCCGCACTTGGGATGGGCGCCCAGCATCCACTACGGACTATGAGAAATAGATTTATCGGTAAGTAAAATCTTATTTTCTCTAACGTCCTAGTGGATGCTGGGGACTCCGTAAGGACCATGGGGATTATACCAAAGCTCCCAAACGGGCGGGAGAGTGCGGATGACTCTGCAGCACCGAATGAGAGAACTCCAGGTCCTCCTCAGCCAGGGTATCAAATTTGTAGAATTTAGCAAACGTGTTTGCCCCTGACCAAGTAGCTGCTCGGCAAAGTTGTAAAGCCGAGACCCCTCGGGCAGCCGCCCAAGATGAGCCCACCTTCCTTATGGAATGGGCATTTACAGATTTTGGCTGTGGCAGGCCTGCCACAGAATGTGCAAGCTGAATTGTACTACAAATCCAACGAGCAATAGTCTGCTTAGAAGCAGGAGCACCCAGCTTTTTGGGTGCCTACAATATAAACAGCAAGTCAGACTTTCTGACTCCAGCCGTCCTGGAATTATATATATATATATATTTTCAGGGCCCTGACAACGTCTAGCAACTTGGAGTCCTCCAAGTCACTAGTAGCCGCAGGCACCACAATAGGTTGTTTCAGGTGAAACGCTGACACCACCTTAGGAAGAAACTGGGGACGAGTCCGCAGTTCTGCCCTGTCCGAATGGAAAATCAAATATGGGCTTTTGTAAGACAAAGCCGCTAATTTTGACAATCGCCTGGCCGAGGCCAGGGCCAACAGCATGGTCACTTTCCATGTGATATATTTCAAATCCACAGATTTGAGTGGTTCAAACCAATATGATTTGAGGAATCCCAACACTACGTTGAGATCCCACGGTGCCACTGGAGGCACACAAGGGCTGTATATGCAATACTCCCTTGACAAACGTCTGGACTTCAGGAACTGAAGCCAATTCTTTCTGGAAGAAAATCTATAGGGCCGAAACTTGAACCTTAATGGACCCCAATTTGAGGCTCATAGACACTCCTGTTTGCAGGAAGTGCAGAAATCGACCTAGTTGAAATTTTTTCGTGGGGCCCTCCTGGCCTCACCCACGCAACATATTTTTACCACATGTGGTGATAACGTTGTGCGGTCACCTCCTTCCTGGCTTTGACCAGGGTAGGTATGACCTCTTCCGGAATGCCTTTTCCCTTAGGATCCGGCGTTCAAACCGCCATGCCGTCAAACGCAGTCGCGGTAAGTCTTGGAACAGACAAGGTCCCTGCTGGAGCAGGTCCTTTCTTAAAGGCCGATGCCACGGTTCCTCTTGGAACAGACATGGTACTTGCTGAAAGCAAATCCCTTCTTAGCTCCCGAGGCCATTAGTCCTCTGTGAGCATCTCTTGAAGTTCCGGTTACCAAGTCCCTCTTGGCCAATCCGGAGCCACGAGTATAGTTCTTACTCCTCTATGTCTTATAATTCTCAATACCTTGGTTATGAGAAGCAGAGAAGGGAACACATACACCGACTGTTACACCCACGGTGTTACCAGGACGTCCACAGCTATCGCCTGAAGGTCTCGTGACCTGGCGCAATACCTGTCCCATTTTTTTGTTCGGGCGGGACGCCATCATGTCCACCTTTGGTCTTTCCCAACGGTTCACAATCATGCGGAAAACTTCCCGATGAAGTTCCCACTCTCCCGGGTGGAGGTCGTGCCTGCTGAGGAAGTCTGCTTCCCAGTCGTCCACTCCCGGAATGAACACTGCTGACAGTGCTATCACATGATTTTCCGCCTAGCGAAAAATCCTTGCAGTTTTGCCACTGCCCTCCTGCTTCTTGTGCCGCCCTTTCTGTTTACGTGGGCGACTGCCGTGATGTTATCCCACTGGATCAATACCGGCTGACCTTGAAGCAGAGGTCTTGCTAAGCTTAGAGCATTATAAATTTGCTCTTAGCTCCAGTATATTTATGTGGAGAGAATTCTCCAGACTTGATCACACTCCTTGTGTGACTGCTCCCCAGCCTCTCAGGCTGGCCTCCGTGGTCACGAGCATCCAATCCTGAATGCCGAATCTGCGGCCCTCTAGAAGATGAGCACTCTGTAATCACCACAGGAGAGACACCCTTGTCCTTGGATATAGGGTTATCCGCTGATGCATCTGAAGATGCGATCCGGACCATTTGTCCAGCAGATCCCACTGAAGAGTTCTTGCGTGAAATCTGTCGAATGGAAGCGCTTCGTAATAAGCCACCATTTTTACCAGGACTCTTGTGCAATGATGCACTGACACTTTTCCTGGTTTTAGGAGGATCCCGATTAGCTCGGATAACTCCCTGGCTTTCTCCTCTGGGAGAAACACCTTTTCCTGGACTGTGTCCAGAATCATCCCTAGGACCAGCAGACGTGTCGTCGGAACAACTGCGGTTTTGGAATATTTAGAATCCACCCGTGCTGTCGTAGAACTACTTGAGATAGTGCTACTCCGACCTCCAACTGTTCTCTGGACCTTGTTCTTATCAGGAGGTCGTCCATTTTCTTTGAAGACGAATCCTCCTTTCGGTCATTACCTTGGTAAGGACCCGGGGTGCCTTGGACAATCCAACGGCATCGTCTTGAAACTGATAGTGACAGTTCTGTACCACGAACCTGAGGTACCCTTGGTGAGAAAAGGCAAATTTTGGGACATGGAGGTAAGCATCCCTGATGTCCCGGGACACCATATAGTCCCCTTGTTCTTTGCTATCACTGCTCTGAGTGACTCCATCTGGATTTGAACCCTTATAAGTGTTCAAATTTTTCAGATTTAGAATAGGTCTCACCTAGCCTTCAGTACCACCATATAGTGTGGAGTAATACCCCTTTCCTTGTTGTCGGAGGGGTAAATTTATTATCACCTGCTGGGAATACAGCTTGTGAATTGTTTTCAATACTGCCTCCCTGTCGGAGGGAGACATTGGTACAGCAGACTACAGGAACCTGCGAGGGGGGAAACCTCTCGACATTCCAATCTGTACCCCTTGGATACTACTTGTAGGATCCAGGGGTCCTGTACGGTCCCAGCGTCATGCTGAGAACTTGGTAGAAGCGGTGGAGGGCTTCTGTTCCTGGGAATGGGCTGCCTGCTGCAGTCTTCTTCCCTTTCCTCTATCCCTGGGCAGATATGACTCTTATAGGGACGAAAGGACTGAGGCTGAAAAGACGGTGTCTTTTTCTGCAGAGATGTGACTTAGGGTAAAAAACGGTGGATTTTCCAGCAGTTGCCCTGGCCACCAGGTCCCATGGACCGACCCCAAATAACTCCTCCCCTTTATACGGCAATACATCTTTGTGCCGTTTGGAATCTGCATCACCTGACCACTGTCGTGTCCATAAACATCTTCTTGCAGATATGGACATCGCATTTACTCTTGATGCCAGAGTGCAAATATCCCTCTGCGCATCTCGCATATATAGAAATGCATCCTTTAAATGCTCTATAGTCAATAAAATACTGTCCCTGTCAAAGGTATCAATATTTTTAGTCAGGGAATCCGACCAAGCCACCTCAGCTCTGCACATCCAGGCTGAGGCGATCGCTGGTCGCAGTATAACACCAGCATGTGTGTGTATACTTTTTAGGATATTTTTCAGCCTCCTATCAGCTGGCTCCTTAAGTACGGCCCTATCCGTAGATGGTACCGCCACTTGTTCTGATAAGCGTGTGAGCGCCTTATCCACCCTGAGGGGTGTTTCCCACCGCGCCTTAACTTCTGGCGGGAAAGGGTATACCGCCAATAATTTTCTATCGGGGGAAACCCACGCATCATCACACACTTCATTTAATTTATCTGATTCAGGAAAAACTACAGGTAGTTTTTTCACCTCACACATAATACCCTTTTTTGTGGTACTTGGAGTATCAGAAATATGTAACACCTCCTTCATTGCCCTTAACGTGTGGCCCTAAAAGAAAATACGTTTGTTTCTTCACCGTCGACACTGAAATCAGTGTCCGTGTCTGGGTCTGTGTCGACCGACTGAGGTAAATGGGCATTTTACAGCCCCTGACGGTGTTTGAGACGCCTGGACAGATACTAATTTGTTCGCCGGCCCTCTCATGTCGTCAACCGGCTTGCAGCGTGTTGACATTGTCACGTAATTTCCATAAATAAGCCATCCATTCCGGTGTCGACTCCCTAGAGAGTGACATCACCATTACAGGCAATTTGCTCCGCCTCCTCACCAATATTTTCCTCATACATGTCGACACACACGTACCGACATACAGCACACACATAGGGAATGCTCTGATAGAGGACAGGACCCACTAGCCCTTTGGGGAGACAGAGGGAGAGTTTGCCAGCACACACCAAAACGCTATAATTATCCAGGGACAACCTTTATATAAGTGTTCCTCCCTTATAGCATTTTAATATATATACATATCGCCAAATCAGTGCCCCCCCCTCTCTGTTTTAACCCTGTTTCTGTAGTGCAGTGCAGGGGAGAGCATGGGAGCCTTCCCACCAGCTTTTCTGTGAGGGAAAATGGCGCTGTGTGCTGAGGAGAATAGGCCCCGCCCCCTTTTCGGCGGGCTTCTTCTCCGGAGTTTTAGATATCTGGCAGGGGTTAAATACATCCATATAGCCTCAAGGGCTATATGTGATGTATTTTTCGCCATACAGGTATTATACATTGCTGCCCAGGGCGCCCCCCCCCAGCGCCCTGCACCCTCCGTGACCGCTGTGTGAAGTGTGCTGACAACAATGGCGCACAGCTGCAGTGCTGTGCGCTACCTGATGAAGACTGAGAGTCTTCTGCCGCCTGGTTCCGGACCTCTTCATCTTCAGCAAGGGGGGTCGGCGGCGCGGCTCCGGGACGAACCCCAGGGCGAGCCCTGTGTTCCGACTCCCTCTGGAGCTATGTCCAGTAGCCTAAGAATCCAATCCATCCTGCACGCAGGTGAGTTGAAAATCTCTCCCCTAAGTCCCTCGATGCAGTGAGCCTGTTGCCAGCAGGACTCACTGAAAATAAAGAACCTAAAAACTTTTTCTAAGTAACTCTTTAAGAGAGCCACCTAGATTGCACCCTTCTCGGCCGGGCACAAAAACCTAACTGAGGCTTGGAGGAGGGTCATAGGGGGAGGAGCCAGTACACACCATGTGATCCTAAAAGCTTGCTTTTGTGCCCTGTCTCCTGCGGAGCCGCTATTCCCCATGGTCCTGACGGAGTCCCCAGCATCCACTAGGACGTTAGAGAAATATTCAGTGCCTTTGTTTCTGCTAAGCCGTCCATATCCCAAGAGTACTCCAGTGACCCCTAGTGGATGAAAAAGAAACAGCTTTTGTCTATCCAAACATTGTGTAAATACTGGGTTATTTTTTCCAGGAGCCCTGCGTTTATAAGTAGTAGCATGAAGAACTTAGGAGGACATGTACTAAGCAGTGATAAAAGTGAGCCAGTGGAGAAGTTGCCCATGGCAACCAATCAGCTGCTCTGTATACTTGTAAGCAAATTATAAATGTTACGTCAATGCTAACTGGTTGGCATGGGCAACTTCTCCACTTTTATCACTGCTTAGTAAATGTTCCCCCTAAATATCTACATACTGGGAAAATGGACTGAAATAAGGGAGCAATTCCCAAAGAGACTAAAGCAGTTTGTTCCAGCCCACAGAGACTGTCACATAATGTATTACCTTATTGTATATCAAACACATATGTTCATTCATATCTATGATTGATTGATTTTCATGGGACAGCAAACAGCAAGCAACATAAAAAGTATAAGATTCACAAGCCCCTCTTCAGCTGTGAGACAGGAGAGTGTGTGAGGGGGGGAGGACACAAGGTCATTTTCCTTACCACTTAATATCTTTGAGACTTTAAAAAAAAATGAATGAAAAAGTAGAGTAGTGAATGAGTCACACAAAGGCAGAGTAGTATGAAAGCTGAAGACTACAAACTAAGAGGAGAACTTCATCATGCGGCTATATGCAGGGGCCCACATCTGGCATTGCCACAGTCAGTACAGGGTGATTGTACCTTGAAAGCGAGTGTAGCCCAAAGTCTCCCCGCGGAAGCTCTTGTAATATTTCACTCCATATACTATGATTGGTCTTCTAAGAATATGCGCAAGAACAAAGATGTGCGTCTGTTCCAGGCTGGCCCCTGGCTACGACACATGGAAAAGATACACAACGTAAGAGGTGCAGACATTTCTGTAACAAGAGGAGCATTAAACCAAAGCTAAGGAGACCAGCCAAGTGGCCACATAAATAGCTGATAAGCCAATATCTCGCAGTACGGCAAATGTAAATAAAACATCACAACAGTGTCAATTTGTGAGATTGTACTAGCTAAAGACACAACAATGTTCCCTCTGCTCGTCTCCCTGTGAATCTCTGTTGGGGGGTAGAGTTGTCAAAGACTGGAGAGAGATTACATACTAACAAGTCAGCTGTCATTTTACAATCTGTGCTAGAAAATGGACATAACCATTTTGGTTGGTACGTCATCTCTCTCCGAGATTTGATACATCTCCCCCTTGGTGAGCTAACAATTGTCAATCTCCACTACCCACCTCTATGCTGACAACTCACAAAACTCTCCCACCCTAACCTCTTCCCTTCTCTAGAGTCCAGACCTTTCCCTGATTCCGCCTCAGATATCGCATGGTCAATAGGCCACAAATCTTACCAACATTCCTATTATCTCATGCCCCACCTACTGCAACCCTTACACAGGCCAATCCTTCCTCACAGTGTGGCAAGACTTCACTCACCGCTCTGGTTCTGCCTCCCGGCTCTGACACTCATTACCTAGCTTCTAGATTCCTATAGGATACAAATCAAACTCCTCCCCTTCTATCTCCGACCTACCCCTCATTACCATTCCTCTGTTTATGACCTGCACCTCACAACCCTGCCTCCAAGCCTTCTCCTGTGCTGCTCCACATCTATGGAACACACTCAGACATCCAACAAGACTTTCCACCCAGCATCTATATTTCCAAAACCCAGCTGTTTCTAGAAGCCTACTAGTCTTACTTTTACAGGTGGCCATATACTGTCAGTTGTACTGGATGAATTCCCATGCCAGACATACAGGTAGTTGGTGTTTGGCTGCAGCCACACAATGTGCGGTGTATGGCCATCGTAACTCCACTCCCACTGACCCACACTCACTGTGTTATGCCCTCGTCTCAGCCTCACACCTTCCACCTGGGCATTGTTTTCTCCTGCGTGTTCAATACAACACGCCTATGCACAGTATTATGCTTCCTGTAATCCCACTACTTTGCCTATTAAGTCTGTCTTGAATATATGCTCCACTAGATTGTTGTGAGGCCTAAACTATAAATTTCAATAATTTGGTTACATAATTAGTGCAGCCCTACAAACAGGCTAATTCTGCAGAGTACACAGCTAGCAAACACGTGGAAATAGGATGCAGTTACAAAGGCCGGGAATGGGGGCGTATCTGTTTTGGAGCAGTTTACGGCAACTGTACAATGGATCAAATAATTGTTCAAGTAGGGTAAAGGGGATTTGTATTTGCAATGCAATCATATTTTATGAGATATTACACAGAATATCTATTTATATAGCTTATGGGGATGGTGGCCACAATAGGGGCACAGCGAATGGGTGTAGTATGGTATGTGGGCTCCCGGCGACCAGCATATCGGCGCCGGGAGCCCGACCGCCGGCATACCGCCAGTGTGGCGAGCGCAAATAAGCCCCTTGCGGGCTTGCTGCGCTCGCCATGCTGCGGGCACGGTGGCGCGCGTTTTATTCTCCCTCCAGGGGGGTTGTGGACCCCCACGAGGGAGAATAAGTGTCGGTATGCCGGCTGTCGGGATTCCAGCGCTGGTATACTGTGCGCCGGGATCCCGACAGCCGGCATACTGAAGACCACCCCAGCAAATGTGAAAGAAACGGTTAGGCTACATAGACTCTTATCAAGGAAGCTGGGTTTACTGCTACACAAGTAGTACAGGGTAATGCGGGAACACAGTGGTAACGCAGGGGTTAACAGCAGTGGTATCAAACACAGGGTATTGCAGCTAATAGCTGTCTCACCTTAGGAGGCAAGCACTGTACTAGGGATGGGCATTGACCATCATTGGTTTACAACTATCGATGGTTAACCACAGATGGTACTGTTTTTTGCCATCGAGGGTGTACCAGTGGTTCGCCGCCATCGATGGCATAGCTCCCCCAAATGTTTTTTTTCTCTCCCATTTTCTCCTTGTGCCGGGGCACCAGGCCAGCAAAGTCCCGCCCTTACCTCTGAATGGCCCAGTGAGTAATACGACATGAATGATCGTTAGTGGGTGAAACCATTGATGGTTAACCTCGATAGCACAAGACCATCGACAGGGAAATCTTCAATGGCATCATATATGCTTAATCCATTGTTGGTCATCCCTATACTGAACTATGACACTCTGAATATTGCAGTAGTCTGCACATGTGCAGCAGCACATCAATTCAGATGTCGCATCTTCCTGCAGACTCTGGGCCCTAGTGCCCTGAAAGTATAACACACTAGCTGGAGTACCCGGCTTTGCCCGAGATTTTAAGAATGTCTGTTTACAAAAATAAATGTAAATATTAAACACACAGTATAAATAACATTGTAGATAGCTGAATACCCGTGCTTTGCTACAGGAGGAGGATGGTAAATTAGAATGATAGTTGTTTGTTAATTTACGTTGGTTGGAGATCTAGTATATAGGCATATCTTGCTTCCCTGACACACTTTGTGCAGTGGCCGGACCCCTATTTGGTCCCCCAAGGGACCCTGCTCTTCCCACTATACAACTCTCAGAGTGTGGCTTCCTGCTGCCTCCATTCCCCTCCTCACATCATGTCAGTGCCCCTGTGAAATTATCAATTTTTTCACAGTTTATTATATAGCGCAGCACATTACATATCTTCTGATATACTCTGTGCTGCTGGGGGACTGTACTTCCACTATATAACTCTCATTGTGTGGGTTTGTGCTACCTGCGTTCCCCTCCTCACATCATGTCACTGGCCCTGTCACATGCAGCCCTGTCATCACTGACATATTATGCATGTCCTGATATAGTCTGTGCTGCTGTGCCACCCCTAGGGGTGCTAGTGGTGTGTTACCCCCACAGTGTTTGTTCCCAGAGTGTAAGTCATATGTGTAGCAAGTTTGGTGTAAATTGCTCCAGGCATTCCAGAAATACTCAGTGCTGCTTCCTCCCGCTAGGGGTGTCTCCCCCCACAGTGTCTGTTACCAGATTGTAAGGCATATGTGTACCAATTTTTGAGTACATTGCTCTAGCAATTCTGGAGTTATGCTGTCTCCTGATATAATCTGTGCTTCTGTGTCGTGGTCCCCCCCCCCCCCCCCCCTTAGGGGTGCTAGGGATTTTTTTATTGTTTTAGTTGCCTCTGCCGTATTTTAATACGCTCGTATGTAAAATTCCACGATCTTCGCTTGTAAACTGAGGATTTGTATAGGACAGTTTTCGCTTTTAGTAGATAGGAGATAGTGCAGAGTGCTGCTCTTCCAACAAGAACTACATGTGTGGCACAATCACATTTAGTTGCATGAAAAGCTTTAATAAGACGGATAAAACAATTACATTTCACAGTGAAATGTGCTTATTATTAACAGACTTTTCCACTGAACAATTATGAGATGAGATTGAGCTGCACATCCAATAAATCCACACACCTAGTTATGCAATCGCTTACAAATAATGGGCAATCAAAATTAGCAACTACATATATCTAATATCGTGTATTAGACTGTATTATTTTACATGGTAAGTGTGCCACACAGGATAGCAATATTCTGAGCTCTTAAGAAACAGGATTACATTGCAAAATAAACACTGTCCTGTCCTTACGGCCGGGAGTGCAGGAGCAAGCGCAGAATCTGGGGTATTTAACACTTCCTTCCATCAGACTAGTCACATTCTTGCTGGAAGCATAATCCTTTTGTATGGGTGTGTTACATTCATGCAAGATGTGTCAGTAATAGGCTAAGTAACGGCGGTACTGAGGAGAGCGGGTATTTGAATGTTGGTGCCATATATTAAAGTAACCTGTGGTTCCCTGACAATGGTGGACCTGCAGGCTCAGGAAGGAGGTCATGGCAGCACTTGCATGATCCACATAGGCTGTCTGCCTTCTCTGAACTGAGCCAAGAACAGAGGCAAATCAGGAATCTCCATTTCATTCATCTCCTGGGTTTATGGGACAATCTTTGCAGGAACCTCCACCTACCACTTTTCTACTGTAACTGCCCAACCCGCCTACTCCTACAGCAAGGCAGCGTTGGCGAGTGGTAAAGTAAGTGCGTCACTCGGCCTCTGTATAGCAGAATGTGATGATGGTGTAATTACAATTTTAGAAAGGGCAGCACATTGCACCCGGCCCCTGAATAGGAGTTGGCATTTGTGGATTTAGTCAGTGTTTCTAAACTGATAGATGTAGTTACCATACAACTACCCCTGTAAACAAACCTTGACTGCCAGGATCTGCCTGGTTAGGTTACTTGTCCATACGTCATAGTGACAGCCTCCACTGCTTACCTGGCTTGCAAGTGACAGAATAAAAGCCCAGTCTTCCTGCCACTGTTCCTCTCTTAGAGAGAAATGTAATCCGAAGCTCTGGGAGTACCAAGACTCCCACTCCTTCCAACGGCTGTAGAACCTGTACAGAGAACGCACATATAGTCAGAAACAGAAGGAAAGTGAATATTCCCTATTGGGAAACCTGTAATTGCAGTCACCTGTGGGACTTGTCACACTAGCCTTGTAACCTCAAACAACTGTGACATGCCGCCACAAGAGGGCAGCAGTTACTACTTCCTTGGCAGAAAGCATACAACGCTGACCAGACGTCACAGGACAAGAATGCAGAACGACCATGTGTATAAAGCAAACAAAGGCCGTTCCGGTTCATGGTACATTTACCAGTGGGAGCAGTCGTGGAGGCTGTCGTGTAGAGCCTTCCTTAGCACAGAGTCTTTGTCATAGATGCCCCAGGTGGCTTGTAGTACAGAGTCCAGCAGGCAGTCACCTGCTGTGCGGTTCCAAAGTGCATAAAGTCTGCTGTCCAGACGGGTCCCCAGCTCCAGTGACCAATTAATAATAGGAGATTCCTCCTCCAACTCTGAGAAGGAGAGAAAGACGTTGGATACAGCAGCACAGAGCGAGATGTGACGGGGGATCATGCAGCCGCTTACGCTTACCTTTCTGCACATCACGGTCCAGGACTTCATCAAATAGTTTCTCCTGAACAGGGGGTGGCAGATCCTCTATGTCTGCAAAGAGAAAAGCCACTGGGGTCACTCAGCCCGATAACAGAGCTTTATAGCAGTCGGGCAGTATGAATGGTGTAATGGTTAGCATTACTGCCTCACAGCACTGAGGTCATGGGTTCCATTCCCACCATGGCCCTAACTGTGCAGTGTGTGTATATTCTCCCTGTACTTGCGTGGGTTTCCGCCGGGTACTCCGGTTTCCTCCCACAATCCAAAAATATACTGGTAGGTTAATTGGATTCCAACAAAAATTAACCCTAGTGTGAATGTGTCTGTGTATGTGATAGGGAATATAGATTGTAAGCTCCACTGGGGCAGGAACTGATGTGAATGGCCAAATATTCTCTGTAAAGCGCTGCGGAATATGTGTGCACTATATAAACAACTGATAATATTTATAGCAGTCCTACAACGGGGGGGCTTTCATTGGGCGACACAACAGCTATGTAAATTAGGGTGGAAGCCAGTTACTAAACACAAGGAACTCTTACACCAGCATTTCCTATTAAAGGGTAGGATGCTGCGTTCCCATTTGCCCAGAATCCCAAAGCAGTTCCACCACTGTAAGTAGGCAGCAAGTATGCTTACACCAGTCCCACAGGGGCTGGATACCTACCTGCAGGTAGAGTGAAAGTCACCAGGTCTGCCAGGAAGTAACAGGCAAAGTCTCCCTTCCTCTGGTGCATGGAAGCTGCAATCTCCCTGCGGATTTGCTCGGTAAGCTCAGGACACACCATGGCTGGGATACATTTGGCTGCATGCTGAGACACCTACAAGAATTAAAACCATTTTGAGACAAAAATATAGAGCATTCGCCCTGAGGAAATCTAGAATATTATGCTTGCACAGGAAATACATTTTCAGAAGGGCTTTTACTCTAGCTTCTGTAAGAGCACAACAGCGTTAATGCATAAGTAATGGCGTGCATTGGGAGCGTTTCATGAAATATTTAGCACGTATCAAATATTGATACATATTTACATGAAACGGTGTAAACTGAAAGCTCAGCACAGTTTAACGCTGCGGCCAGTGGGCGTCACATGGCTGAGGGCTCTGTGCAATAGGTAACACACAGGTATAAACGCCAGGGATGGTAGGTGTGAGTGCAGGGAGGAACGGAGAGACGACCCTGCCTGCTCACTTCTGTCAGAAGTATGGCCAGCATGTCCTGCCTCTGGAAGCGAATAGACAGGTGCACCAGAGTGTAACCCACATCAAAGGCCGACGGACGGTTCAGAAGACGAACTTCATCGGCAGAGAGCTGACGGGCAATGTCTCCTCCTGACGTCTTGTACGCTTCCACTGCTGACAGATCACCTTCCACAACACCTGGAAGACAGGACGCACAACTTCAGACCATAATGTATAAATATCATTGTGTTACCATCTACTACAGGAGCAGCTGACCCATGACCCATACAGGTGTTACACAGTACTGACGATCCCACCACCAGTGGCTTCTACTACAAGGAATCCTCAATGCATGGACCATAGGAGCACGTTCATTACAAGAACAGTCAGAGCTCTTACGGGTCTATATATATATATATATAAATTAAAGTTCGCTCCACTAAAATCTATGATTTGGATGGCATTCTTGGTCAGGAAGAAGAAAACATCTTAATGGTCACAGGATCTGAAATGAACGCAGCATTCTATCACACAGACATTGGACTGTGCTTTAGAATACTTTAATACAGTCACCAACTACTTCCCTGTGTAGCTACAGTACAGTCTCTCTATTGAGGTTGTCTAACTACGTATCACATTATAAGGCCCCAACAGCAAGGTGTCTCGGCCACTGTGTGGGGATGGTACCATGTTAGAGACAAAGTCCTTCTAATACCTGTACAATGGCAAGCGACATAAGCGATTTTACCCCCAAGGAATTCTCTGTATATGTAAGAGTGAAGCCACTACAAGTCACGTTAGACTTCATGATACTGAAAGTCTATTACTCTACAAGAGTCTTCTGATGAGGGTACAGTTGTCACCTGCTGAGACCACCGTTCTGTGGGCTGCCCAGCAACAGAGCCAGGAACGTCACTGCAAGGCCAAATATATTACCTAGAACCCAGACAGGCTGTGTCCAGCCTATAGGTGACCGATGCATTACATTGATGTGCTCCGCATAATCACTGAAGGCCTGCAGATCCAGGAGGGAGACTGGTGGAGTCCTGCTATCGGCCACCCTTTCATACCACAGTGAGATGAAACATGGCCGATATTCTATAGATGCACAGTATAAGTAAAGCTGGAGGCCATAATTCCAACGCTTAACACTTTACCATCTACTATAACTGCCGCTTCGCGAACGATAAATCACGCAGATATGGTTAATTTACTAATGGAATCCAAAGTGGCTAATAGGAACGGGAACCTTTCAATTTGCCGGCTGTCAGGATCCCGGCGGTCAGGATATTGACGCCGGAATCCGGACAGCAGACAATTCTTGGACTCTTTGCACTCACCCTACAAGGAGACTCACTGCACTCACCCCGCTGCCGGCATTCTGGCGGGTGGGATGCCGCTCTCGGGATATGAATAGCCGGCATCCCGCCCGCTGGTAAATCATACCGATTCCATAGGACCATTGAAGTGACATCTCACAGAAAGGTTTCTTCTGTTTAAGATGGAGCTTTCTCAGTTGTAGAGGTTGCTGTGTACGCCTTATTACACATATTGGACTGCAGTACCTCTCGCCAAGCAGGAACCATGCCCTGGTGACCAGAACAAGCCCCATTCATGTAATAGGATATCATTCCTTCAGTGTCCCCCTCAGGTTGCTGCCTACGCTAACTATAGGAGGTCCCCTTTACCTGCCTGAAGATCACATTAAAAACAATAAGTAAAAGGAACTACCAGAAAGGCAGTGAAATGCTATTTCCATATAGTCATACTACAGTATGTACAGCACGTACAAAATAAAATGTAAAAAAAGTAATCTTAGGGGTCAATCTAATTAGGTGCAAGTTGCCATTTTCTCAGCAAATTCGTACTGCAAATTAATTTTGCAATCCAATTGCAAACTTGCATTGAACAATCAGAGGAAATCCTTAGGGTAAGAAAATGTAGGGAAAAGCTTTACGTGACGGCAAAAATGTCAGGACTTGCCTCAGAACCCCTTTTTTCTCCAAAAATACCCAGGGAACGGATAGAAGAATGTAGTGTAGAATATGGTGTAGTAGGTTTCTATGGGGGCTGCTCTGGAACGCAGAACTCTGCCCCAGTAGTACCATTATCTTCTCATATCGGCTACACATGGCAATATGGATCCGGCAATAGGTGTTTGCACACGCGTGGTTGACGATCGCACATGTGCAGCAGTGTGACCGGCCCCTAACCAAACAGAGCACTCACATTAGTGATTACTTTACTCTTGCATATCGCTTGGTGTTGACAAACCTTCATTTCTAATTGCAACAATAAGAAATTCTGTTTATCGGAACCAAGTCCCGATCCGATCATAATCGTGCCCCTTAACAGCAAAATGCCCCCCACTGGGTGCTACAACTCTACACCTTCATGCAATCTCCTATGGGTGTTTGCGCAAACTCCAAGCCTCTACAATATGCGGCCCTCCAGCTGCTGTGGAACTACACATACCAGCATGCCCTGCCACAGTTTTGCTGATATAGCATGCTGGAAGGTCTAGTTCCAGAGCAGCGGGAGGACTGCATGTTGAATGCCCCAGCTTTAGGGTATCCACAGGCCAAGGAATACAGTTTGGACACCTTCCCATTGGGCAACTCCTCTCCTGACCCCACTGTGATTACACTTCTCACATGTTCTGGGATCAAGGGAAATGGTCAGTAAAGATAGAACGATTCCAGTGTGTACCCAGCCTTACACAATGTACGCCTCTTTATAGCATCTCAATAGCACTGTATAAGTTGTAATGAGAAGAAAAAAAAACAAAAAAAAAAACAGACATTAAGGGGGAATTTAATTGTCTGTGAAATGCAGTAATTTTTCAGGGATTAGCTTTTCATGCAAAAGTGTTTTTTCACTAGTATGCGCGCTCGCGTTTTTCGACTTACCCAATTGCAATTGTGCAAAAACGGGATTCCCAAAATAATTATTGCCGGCAAAACCAGAGACTGCCTGTACTCCAAAAAAAGCCAAACTAATACAGGTATAGGTTAACAATATAGGGGTGTATTAGTGGTCATAATAAAAGTATTTGGGGTACCTAAATTGGGTCAAATGGCTGTTAGGTACATTTTTTTTTTTTTTTATAGTTAAAAATTATAGAAAGTGTTTTTCAGCAAAATAAGTGCTATAAAGGGGTACATAAAAAAAATGGGTATAAGTATATATTTAGGTCATTTTAAGCCTCTTACAAAATGATAAAAAAAAAAAGAAAAAAAAAAAGAAACCGATGATAACTCCCACCTGCACGCCTAGAAACACTTGTGCTACTCATAAAGCGCACCAAATATACTGTTCCCATACCTTGTACCCCAATTTCCATCAGGTTGCACTTTTTCACCCCAAAAATAAATTAAAAACTAACTGCCTAATAAGACATTCAGGGGGTGTCACAGGGGTTCTGTACCAAATCCCAACATTTCTACCTTAAAATAGGTATTTTCCACAACATTTCACCTGCGAAAAGAAATTTGTATTAAACCTATGGAGAATTATCGCCAGTACTTTTCGGCAGACAATTGAATTCCTCCCTAAGATTCAATTACTTTTTACTCCATTATACAGTATGTGTTGTAACAAAGTATGGAACAATGTACTTTTGCAGAGTTTCTGGTAGTGATCAATACTTACCGTTTGTTTATAATATGGCCTATTCATGGACGGATTTAGATTAAAAGACTGCATATAAAAGGGGATGGATAACGTGCGACACTAATGATTGGAAACACAGACCACGCATGTGTGACAGCTGAAGATATTTTGGATAAGAGTCTGACCCAATGCCGGGAATATTTCCCAATGCCCAGGAGCCCGGGACGGATGACGAGAGAACAGTTTACACTGAGAAGAAAAGCCAAATGCAGAGTCAGGGTTTGGACTGCAGCTTAGAGATAATACATTCTGAAGGCATTGTCTAAGCAAGTGTTACTCCCAGGACATCATCTGCAGCAACAAGACTAACCACTGCAGCCAGAGGTAAACTAGGCGTTAACGTTTTACCCTTGATGCTCTCCGTTTCTCTTCAGTTTCAAGGAAAAAAAAAAAAAGTATAAAATGATTTGGATAAATCCCAAAAGAACAGAATTTACTGTTTCTACAACTAGGGCTCACTCGGAGATCTCTCATTATCATCATCCGTTATTTATATAGCGCACACATATTCCGCAGCGCTTTACAGAGAATATCTGGCCATTCACATCAGTCCCTGCCCCAGCGGAGCTTACAATCTATATTCCCTATCACACGTACACACAAACACATTCACGCTAGGGTTAATTTTGTTGGGTTCCAATTAGCCTAACAGTATATTTTTGGGGGGGATTGTGGGAGGAAACCCCACGCAAGTACGGGGAGAATATACAAACTCGACACAGTTAGGGCCATGGTGGAAATGGAACCCATGACCTCAGTGCTGTGAGGCAGTAATGCTAACCATCACACCATCCGTACTGTCTCCTGCTCCATGTACTTGCGGATATCCAAGCTAAATGGTGAATAGGCCCCAAGGTTCCTGCTGCTTGCAATGCTTCCAATGGTGGCAAATTGAATTGGGCGCTATGTATGGAGGGAGCATAGGGTTTTTGCTAGACGAGGGGGGCAATCATTAAACTTACTTTATATCATACAGTTTAAGGGTTATGTACCATTAAGAAGTGATGTTATAGAAGATTACAAGGGAACAATTATTATAATGATCGTAAAGACTAACTGAACGCTGCCCGCAAAATGTATTTATTCCTTCATTTAAACCCCCCCCCCCCCAAAAAAAAAAGGTGTAGTAATGTTTTCGGTCGGATTTATATAAATAGGCTATAAAGGTTACAAAAGAACCGGTCTGTAGGGCATTACAGAGTTAATTAGACTCATAAGCTACAATGGGTTTGACCCCAGAGAAACACATAGGGGCTGCTATTGCGATCAGATACCTGCTGCGGTTCCACCCCAGATACATACTGGGGACACTATACATTTACCGGTGTCTTCTGAGGTTAGCCTGCAAATTAGGTTTCATAAATATGACCCAAAAATAAAAATACAATGACTCATTTTAATGTGTCGTCCCCCCTTTTAAAATAATGCCACCAGCAAAACGGTAGACTTCATGTATACATACCCTGTACACGTGTGTAGTGGATATCCTGTGATGTTAGCATGTTACACAAACTCCCCAATACACCGCAGCGGTTTTGCACTGACGCTTCTCATGGCGGTATAGGACAAGAGCGCTTTATTTTCCATCTTAAAATACACTAACATTCACAGAACTAGAATCGCCCAGACACATTGGGGATTTGGGATGGGGGTAGCTCAAACCCTCAACATCTGCATGAGTAAACTCTATAAAGGCTGCATGCAACATTTTCAGAACTTCATCGTTCCCAAGTGAGCAGAGAGGAGCATTTCCCATTTACTTCAATAGGGTCAGCACAGAGCAATCTGAGCTCTATGAATGCCAGAGCTTTGCCAGATCGTGCCTGCGACATTGGCCTGCAGCTGCCCTAGCACCAAGTAATATTCAGTGACAGCACAAAGTAACCATGTGGTGGCGTTGCCTATAACCCAGCTACGTGAATGGAAGAAAAATGGCAGCACCTGTGTGTAGGTAGTGAAACAAACATGTATGTGCCAATTCCTGCAGACCCCAATCCTGATAATGAACTAGATCTACAATTCCTATTGTATCACCACTCCAGGTTAAGGTTGCGGGGTGAGAGTTAGGTTTAGGAACCCCCCTGGGGAGTGTTAGTGTTCGGCTGCAGTGGGAAGGGTTAAGGCTAAGCTGCGTGAAGGGGAAGGGGGGGGGGTAGATTCAGGCAACAGAAGGGGAGTGCTAGGGGGGCCGAAGGGGACGGAGGGGGGGGGGGGGGGTAGATTCGGGCAAGAGAAGGGGAGTGCTAGGGGGGGGGGGGGGGGGTAAGCATACTTACCTTCCTCTGTCAGGTTTCCACTTATCAGGATGCTGCGGTCGGTATCCCGACCGCCAGCAAATCAAACCCTGCCAGGAATAGAGATACTACAGGTTGAGTATCCCTTATCCAAAATTTTAAATCACACATTTTTGGTTCCGCTACAGAGATAATGACACACATACATATTATATTATATAGCTGTATAATATATCTATATATATATATATATATATATATCTCTCTATCTATCTATCTCTCTCTATATATATATCTATATATCTATATATCTATATATATATATATATCTATATATCTATATATCTATATATCTATATATCTATATATCTATATATATATATATATATATATATATATATATATATGTTATTATCTCAGTAGAGGACCCAAAAATGTAAGATTTTGAATTTTGGATAAGGGATACTCAACTAGTATCATATTATAAAGATGACACATTTTCAGTGACAGAACTGGTGGATGACCCCATCTGTGTAAGTGTACGGCTGGGTGGACACACATACCTGAAAAGCCAGTCAGTCATATTTAGGAGTCAGATGGCTCTATTAAGGAGTCAGGAAAGGTGTGAATCCTTTGACATGACTCAAATGTTAGGTGTGGACAGTCATTTTTAGGCATGTGAAGGCCTGAATGTATTTGTATGGCCACTGATCTACAATCAGTAAGATGCAGGATCACCCATCCAACCAGGAACCAGGGTCTACATGTCCTGCAAAAGAGACAGTAACACCAGATAGCCAGGAGCCAGCATCTACGTGTCCTGCAAGAGAGACAGTAACACCAGATAGCCAGGAGCCAGGGTCTACATGTCCTGCATAAGAGACCGTAACACCAGATAGCCAGGAGCCAGGGTCTACATGTCCTACACAAGAGACAGTAACACCAGATAGCCAGGAGCCAGGGTCTACATGTCCTACACAAGAGACAGTAACACCAGATAGCCAGGGTCTACATGTCCTGCACAAGAGGCAGTAACACCAGATAGCCAGGAGCCAGCATCTACGTGTCCTGCAAGAGAGACAGTAACACCAGATAGCCAGGAGCCAGGGTCTACATGTCCTGCATAAGAGACCGTAACACCAGATAGCCAGGAGCCAGGGTCTACATGTCCTACACAAGAGACAGTAACACCAGATAGCCAGGAGCCAGGGTCTACATGTCCTACACAAGAGACAGTAACACCAGATAGCCAGGGTCTACATGTTCTACACAAGAGGCAGTAACACCAGATAGCCAGGAGCCAGGGTCTACATGTCCTACACAAGAGACAGTAACACCAGATAGCCAGGAGCCAGGGTCTACATGTCCTACACAAGAGACAGTAACACCAGATAGCCAGGAGCCAGGGTCTACATGTCCTGCACAAGAGGCAGTAACACCAGATAGCCAGGAGCCAGCATCTACATGTCCTGCACAAGAGGCAGTAACACCAGATAGCCAGGAGCCAGGGTCTACATGTCCTGCACAAGAGGCAGTAACACCAGATAGCCAGGGTCTACATGTCCTGCACAAGAGGCAGTAACACCAGATAGCCAGGAGCCAGGGTCTACATGTCCTGCACAAGAGGCAGTAACACCAGATAGCCAGGAGCCAGGGTCTACATGTCCTGCACAAGAGGCAGTAACACCAGATAGCCAGGAGCCAGCGTCTACATGTCCTGCACAAGAGGCAGTAACACCAGATAGCCAGGAGCCAGCGTCTACATGTCCTGCACAAGAGGCAGTAACACCAGATAGCCAGGAGCCAGGGTCTACATGTCCTGCACAAGAGGCAGTAACACCAGATAGCCAGCATCTACATGTCCTGCACAAGAGGCAGTAACACCAGATAGCCAGGAGCCAGCGTCTACATGTCCTGCACAAGAGGCAGTAACACCAGATAGCCAGGATCTACATGTCCTGCACAAGAGGCAGTAACACCAGATAGCCAGGGTCTACATGTCCTGCACAAGAGGCAGTAACACCAGATAGCCAGGAGCCAGGGTCTACATGTCCTGCACAAGAGGCAGTGTGGCTGTGCAATACTAAGGACAGTGCAGACGTTTGGCTGAAGATTACACAAGCACAGTCTCCTTCCACGTCCTCTCCAGCAGCTGCTGCCCAGGAGACAGAGCACCCAGCTATAAATACACACTGTAGGACTGAGAATGTGTGTATAAACTGGATTCATGATCAAATTAAATATAATCTCCCCCCACCCCTTACACAAAGAGAATTTGAGGGGGGGGGGGGGGGGGGGGGGGCGACAAAATAAACAAAATTTCCCTTTGACAATGACGGGTCAGACTAAGACCAGCATGACAGTGTGTCACAGACAAGAAAAGAGATGATTATTAAAATAAATGTAAAAGCATCCCACACACTCAGATGCCTGGCTCCACTGAATGCTTTGACATGACTCAAATGTTAGGTGTGGACAGTCATTTTTAGGCATGTGAAGGCCTGAATGTATTTGTATGGCCACTGATCTACAATCAGTAAGATGCAGGATCACCCATCCAACCAGGAACCAGGGTCTACATGTCCTGCAAAAGAGACAGTAACACCAGATAGCCAGGAGCCAGCATCTACGTGTCCTGCAAGAGAGACAGTAACACCAGATAGCCAGGAGCCAGGGTCTACATGTCCTGCATAAGAGACCGTAACACCAGATAGCCAGGAGCCAGGGTCTACATGTCCTACACAAGAGACAGTAACACCAGATAGCCAGGAGCCAGGGTCTACATGTCCTACACAAGAGACAGTAACACCAGATAGCCAGGGTCTACATGTCCTGCACAAGAGGCAGTAACACCAGATAGCCAGGAGCCAGCATCTACGTGTCCTGCAAGAGAGACAGTAACACCAGATAGCCAGGAGCCAGGGTCTACATGTCCTGCATAAGAGACCGTAACACCAGATAGCCAGGGTCTACATGTCCTACACAAGAGACAGTAACACCAGATAGCCAGGAGCCAGGGTCTACATGTCCTACACAAGAGACAGTAACACCAGATAGCCAGGGTCTACATGTTCTACACAAGAGGCAGTAACACCAGATAGCCAGGAGCCAGGGTCTACATGTCCTACACAAGAGACAGTAACACCAGATAGCCAGGAGCCAGGGTCTACATGTCCTACACAAGAGACAGTAACACCAGATAGCCAGGAGCCAGGGTCTACATGTCCTGCACAAGAGGCAGTAACACCAGATAGCCAGGAGCCAGCATCTACATGTCCTGCACAAGAGGCAGTAACACCAGATAGCCAGGAGCCAGGGTCTACATGTCCTGCACAAGAGGCAGTAACACCAGATAGCCAGGGTCTACATGTCCTGCACAAGAGGCAGTAACACCAGATAGCCAGGAGCCAGGGTCTACATGTCCTGCACAAGAGGCAGTAACACCAGATAGCCAGGAGCCAGGGTCTACATGTCCTGCACAAGAGGCAGTAACACCAGATAGCCAGGAGCCAGCGTCTACATGTCCTGCACAAGAGGCAGTAACACCAGATAGCCAGGAGCCAGCGTCTACATGTCCTGCACAAGAGGCAGTAACACCAGATAGCCAGGAGCCAGGGTCTACATGTCCTGCACAAGAGGCAGTAACACCAGATAGCCAGCATCTACATGTCCTGCACAAGAGGCAGTAACACCAGATAGCCAGGAGCCAGCGTCTACATGTCCTGCACAAGAGGCAGTAACACCAGATAGCCAGGATCTACATGTCCTGCACAAGAGGCAGTAACACCAGATAGCCAGGGTCTACATGTCCTGCACAAGAGGCAGTAACACCAGATAGCCAGGAGCCAGGGTCTACATGTCCTGCACAAGAGGCAGTGTGGCTGTGCAATACTAAGGACAGTGCAGACGTTTGGCTGAAGATTACACAAGCACAGTCTCCTTCCACGTCCTCTCCAGCAGCTGCTGCCCAGGAGACAGAGCACCCAGCTATAAATACACACTGTAGGACTGAGAATGTGTGTATAAACTGGATTCATGATCAAATTAAATATAATCTCCCCCCACCCCTTACACAAAGAGAATTTGAGGGGGGGGGGGGGGGGGGGCGACAAAATAAACAAAATTTCCCTTTGACAATGACGGGTCAGACTAAGACCAGCATGACAGTGTGTCACAGACAAGAAAAGAGATGATTATTAAAATAAATGTAAAAGCATCCCACACACTCAGATGCCTGGCTCCACTGAATGCACTTTACAGAGCAGACCTGTGAGTCATCTGGCTCTATTTATAGAGGCCCCAGTCACTGCATGCAGCACAGACTCCGACCACTGCTCAACAAAATCATTGTGCCTCATTTTCCCATTCTCTCGGAGCTAGCACATTACGTGTGGTAAACATCCGCAGGTCTTTCAGCTGAAACATCCAGCGCCCAAAACCTATTGATTCCGGCCAGACGTTCCCAATGAACCCTCCCCGGTGAGCAGAGGCGAGCTGGCGGATGATGAAAAGCAGTACACAAGCTGCACGCCTCTTACAGAGACAAGAACAGCTAAAGCAGCTGCTTGGCCTGTACAATATTATCATCATCATCATTTATATGGCGCCACAAGGGATCTGCAGCGCCCATTACACAGTACATAATAAAATGAGCAAACAAGAAAACAGCACTTACAGTACATGACAAAATAGGACAGGTATAGAAAACCCGGGGTTAGGTGCTATCAAAGGGAATATGGAGTATAAGATAGTGTAAGTAAGAAAAGGAAAGCCACATGAGGAGAGAAGTCCCTGCTCTTGTGAGCTTACAATCTAAAAGGTGAAGGGCTGACAGACCAGAGTGACACAGAAGGGGTAGACCGTGAGCATAGACAAGAGGGTTAGGAGGAGAGTTGTCTGGGTTTGGCGAAGAAGTGGGTCTTGAGAGCCCGATTGAAGTTTTGTAGAGAGGTGGAAAGTCGGATGGGGAGAGGTAGAGCATTCCAAAGATAGGGAGCAGCATGAGGAGAGACGGCGTGCATTAGCAGAGCGAAGAGGACGGGTGGGAATGTAAAGAGAGATAAGGTCAGAGATGTAAGAGGGAGAAGAGTGGGTGAGGGCTTTGTAGGCGAGTGTGAGAAGCTTGAATTGGATTCTGAATGGGAAGGGTAGCCAGTGAAGGTCCTGCAAGAGAGGGGATGTGGATGTAGTACGTTTGGTGAGGAAGATGAGCCGGGCAGCAGCATTGAGGATAGATTGAAGTGGGGAGAGGCATTTTTGAGGGAGGCTTAGGAAGGAGAACCGGCCATTAGGACCATTTAATCTAAAGTTTAAACAGTGGTCTATATAAAAAGCACTATTTAAAAAAAAAAAACCAACACGTTCCTGGTTTCAGGTACAAACTTAAGATATAGGCGAGAGTGTGTTGGGGTGGTCTGGCTTGTGGATTACGCTCTATGCATAACAGACCTGATAGCACACACATTTGAAGTGATTACATATTGGAGCCGATTGGTTGGTGCGTTATCACCTTGCACTTATCACTGCTTTATCACTTCTCCAGGCTTAATACATCTACCCCATTGTGCAGCCTTACAGTACCTGGATCAGCTGTTACTAAGGAATAATAAAAATGTTAGCTAAACATATACAGTTGCTACGGTTACGAAATAAATATTCATTTGAGATCAACTTTTATTTTAGGCCCATTAACTCTTAATGACAAAACAAGACCATTAAACATATTACTGGACTGTAATTTGCTCAGTCTGCAAAAGTGGTATCTTGGAAGATGCTTCACTTACCCACACATGCATTCAAGAACAGCCAGTCCGTCTTCCTCATGCGGTTTTTGATCTGCTTAAGCTTTTTGAGGTCCAGTTCCAGCTCATCCTTGCTACCCACTGCCCCAGCTAGCTCAATCCTTTGGAAGTCCATCTCGGAATCCCTCTTGGACATGGGTGGCGATCGACGCTGGCTGTTGCTGCTGCTGCAGCCACCTCTCCAGCGAGCGCGGTCTTGCTCGTTAATAATGGAGGATGCCTCGTCAGTATTTGCCAGCTCTATAGCGTCCATGTTGTTGGGGGTGGGGTGGTCACACACCACGCATTTCTTTGCTTTGGCACAGTTCTCGTACGTGCAAGCAGAGCAAGTCCAGTGCTGGCCCTTTATGTTCAGTTTATTGCGGTCATTATATTCCTCGCACGGGTCGATGGGGCTGGGAACGGAGCGTAAACCTGATCCAGAGGACTGTGGGGATTCTGTGGGGCTACGTGTCCTGCGCTGGGACAAACACTGAGTGCATCGGATGGCCCTAGGCCAGTTCAGGTAGGTACAGATGTGACAGGACCACTTACTGCTATTTTCCATGCTAAATGAGGACTTTACACGTGGCCTGGCGCTTGAATCAGGGCAAATTAAAGGACTCCCTCCGCCTCTTTCTATAGTACCCACATTGGGGGTGCTGCTTTTGAATGGTTCCTCTGTGATTATGGCACCGCTGGGTCTCTGGGCACGACACATGGTACACTTGATTGCAGACGGCCAATTCTCGTAAGTACAATATTCGCAAGCCCACTTTATGCCATGCTCAGTCATCGTAACACTCCCCAGAATGGATGGCTGTATCTGTCAGGAAGCTGGAAAACAAAAAGAAACAAAAGTACTGGTGAAAAGGTGAACGACGGATAAAAGTTTTTCACGTTAATTGCTCCAAGAAAAGGAAAAGAAAAAAAAAAGGAAAAAAAAGTTACATATTCAGAACAAGTATTCCCCAAGAGAGAGTTTAAACATTACGGACCCCTCAGTATACAAAGCACATGACCACACCAAGCACTTTAGAATCCAGGACATGTAGGTTATCCATGTAAGAGGTTATCTCAGTGCTGGCCACAGCTCGGTAAATGGCCCATGTACTAATTATCCACCACACCCAATACTAATTACCCCTGATCATTTAACCACTTGCCTGGCATGGTTGCATCAGATGCAACCACACCAGGCTGGGTTTCCTCAGAGATGGTTACATCTGATGTGGCCAGTCAGAAGCGCCCACTGTGTGGCTGCTGGAAGATAATCTTGCAGCAGCTGCCACTATCAAAGGGACCTCCCAGCCCCTTCTCCTGCTACTCTCCCTCCCCCATCGCCCTACCGTGCAGCAGATAACTGCTGATCGGGAAGCCCAGTGGCACCCCCCACCCTGCAGCTGCAGAGGTTAGCAGCCGCCGAGGAAATGTAATAGAAGGTGTCCTTATCTTGCCTGTGTACACCCAATGGCTGCAGAGAGAGAGGCAGCCGCGACATTTAGGTTTGCGATGGGTGCAATGTTCCCATCAATTGTCTGAAACTTTTTCTATCGATGCTTCCCCAATGTTTATTAAATAATTTTCAAATTAATTTTATAAAAGTGTTTGATATGTTTTAAATAGATGTTCTTAACCGAATTCAATCATATTTATACCTGGTTGTGTAAGGAGTATTTGGATTTTACATATTGGGGCACCTGCACCAGATGTGCCAGTGCTGCCCCTAGCAGACCTGTACCCCCCTCCCCTCTCTCTGCTCTCCTATGCTGGTTTGTGCCATTATATCTGGAGGTTCGTCGTGAAAGTATCATTGTTCTCAACCAAAACAAACGGAGAATCTGAACCATCATATGAGGAGAGCAGCAGAAATCTGCTCTTCTCTCCAGTTTGTGTCACTGAAAATATGACACTTATTATAAGTCTTGACAAGACCCAGGGGCCTGTCAGTGCTCCATCCCACATGCTAATCCATCAGTTAACTACAGGCACCAGGAATGTCGACCTATCATTTTGGTGCCAACAGATGTCCCAATTATGCCCACGCTCAGTGACCCAGAGAGCTGGACCTTGACAAGCCTCCTGCTGATGGCACACTGGGAATTGGAATATACTGTGTCTTACAGCGAGTTTGAATTACTCTGAAATGCATGTTAAATTGCTACATAGGTTGTACCACTCTCCCGAGTATTCGCACAACACTCGGCCAGCTTTGTGTAAGCTTTGCTGTTGGAACTGCAATGAAGTCGGTCAGGTCTTCCTCGTTTGTTCCTTTGTATTGTCCCCCACCTCACCCTAATTCAACCCTTTTGGAAAGAAGGGTGATCCCTGCAACTTGTGTGGCTTTAGCTTAGTACTGGAAAACTTCACTCTCCTCTTTATCTACAGTGGTTTTGAAGGTGCAATTCCACTTTGACATAGTACCCAGAAGAGATCCCTATTCCACATCTCTTTCTTCCCCTATAATGCAGCGACTGTTAGATGCCATACCGATTGCATCTGCCCGACCCACTCACTTACTTTAAATGAAAGGTAACCATCCCTAAGATGCTTTATCCATCATGTGCAGTCTCTCCGTTGAGCTGTCTTGTTTGTATTGCTGCATATTGTACTGTTTAGCTCCCCATGTGATACCCCCTCCCCTTTTTATACCCCCTTGTCCTTTTTGTTTCAATAAAAACTGTAGATGTAAAATTAAACATTTTATTCTGCATTCAAAATGCATCTAACTAGAAATGCAAAACTCTAGACCTAAACAAGGTGGGTTCACACATACTTGACCAGCGGCTGACCACGGTAAACACTCCCGATCAGCCGTGATGTGTGTTCTGGCTTGACACGTTCGGGACTCTGTACACACATACGGTTCGGATGGTATGGGGTTCTATGGGATCGGGTGGTTGAACCTTTAAAAATCAAACACTCATAAGATTCGATCCTCCGATACGGGCCGCTGCAGGAGCATTATATGCCATTTATTTGCTAACACTCCTGCATCAGCACTGCATACACACCTAATCAATTAAACAGCCAGATAATTGTATAGGTCTGTAACCGCCTTAATAGCCTATATACAGAACAATGTGGCTCCCACAGAAATGAGCTACAGTACACAAATTTCTGATCATACAGGCAGGTAAGCTGCAGAGTTCCTAATGACCTGTACACAGAAGACCCCCGCCGCCCATTATCCTGAACGCAGAGTCTGCTTTACAAAGGAAAAAAGAGGTGTATGTTATACCCCTATACCGCCATTATATATTTATACAGGAGGCTCATTATACTACTGCTACAAACTAATAAGAGTTAACAAAAACGGAAGGTAAAAAACAAAAAAGTACTTCATCTCTGTAGCCCCCCTGCTGGAGGCGCGCTGGTTACACTGCGCTACTTACGTATCTTCACTGAAGATACGGCATATGCGGGGGTGAGTGTTGTGTTCGGCTGGTCATATGCGGCGAGTGTTAGTCCACAGAAAATTTGCGGGGGACAGAATAGACATATCGCGCGGCGGAAATACAGTAGCGTAAGTAGTACATTTTGTTTTTAAGAAAGTTACGCAAGTACCTTACGTAGCGGATAAGTAAGTTACGTAGCGGGGGCCACAAAGATGAGGAAGGTACCAGACAAAAAAAAATAGATATATAAAAAATAATAAATAATTATTATTAAATAATAATAAATAATAATAAATAATAATAATAAATAATAATATATACACACACACACACACACACACACACACTGTATATACACAAAAAAAAAAAAAAAGTCAGTTACAGAGACAAATGGCGCCATAATAGTTGCAGCGCCTGAAAGTGACTTGTGGGAAGCACAAATATATTTCCATTGTAATATACAAATATGAAGCTTATAAAAGAAATACCCATTAAAGGACGCACACCAACAAAAGCAAAAACTTTGAAGAACTGTTCCCTCCGCTTTTCACCAGTTTGCAGACAGTCTTAGCTGTTATTCATTATGTGCTCTTGTTATGTAATGGGTAGTGTACACCCACCCTATAAGGCAAGGAAACTGCATGAATGTATTAAACTAAGACAGTAACGGTGAAAGGAGGAGATTCATACCCTCCAACATGACCCACCCCACTAGGTACAGAATGCTCTGCTCCTGGACTTCCCTCTTAATTTATGATTGCCATCACCTGTGAAGAAACAGCTCTCTCATCAAATAACTAGTTCAACACAGGTGATTGAAATCATAAATTAAGAGGGAAGTCCAGAAACAGAGCATTTTGTACCTAGTGGGGCGGGTCATGTTGGAGGGTCTGGAGATTCCGCTCCCCATTACACAAGGCTAGTTGGAAGAAAAAAAAGAAAAAGAAAAAAGTTAAATATTTATAACGTTTTGCATTAGCAGACAGCAATAACTGAATGCAAAAGCAAATAAATTACAAAACTTCTTGCATTTTGGGGTAGGGAAAAAAATGTCTTTTGGGATCCAAAAATTGTAAACCTGCCCATCAGTACAGCCATCCTAAAATAAAACATGCTAACATGATCTAATCCAGCAAATGTTAGAAATACAACAGAATGCCTAGCCATTAAACCCCATAAGTGCTTCGAATGATCCATTTAACAAAAAAAAAAAAAAATCCACCTACAGATAAACACTACATAGACAAAAGTATTTGGCCACACCTGTTAATTATTGAATTCAGGTGTTTCAAATCAGACCCGCTGCCACAGATGTATAAAATCTAGCACCTAGCCATGCAGTCTCCATTTGCAAACATATGTAATACAAAATGGGTCATTCTGAAGAGCTCAGTGACTTCAAGCGTGGTACTGTGATAGGATGCCACCTCTGCAATAAGACTGTGTGTGAAACTTCATCTCTGCTGGATATTCCATGGTCAATTGTACGCATACCTGCCTACCTGACCCTCTCCATGAGGGAGAAAATGCTCTGTGCTTGGACTTTCCTGGTAATGTGTGATTGCCATCACCTGTGGTGAGCTAGTTAATTGATAAGAAAGGTGTTCCACCACAGGTGATGGCAATCACACATTACCAGGAAAGTCCAGGAACAGAGCATTTTCTCCCTCATGGAGAGGGTCAGGTAGGCAAGTATGATTGTACGTGATATTATTACAAAGTGGAAGCGTTTAGGAACAACAGCGACTCAGCCATGAAGCAGAAGACCACATAAAATCACAGAGTGAGGTCAATGACTGCTAAGGCGCATGGTGCGTAAAAGTCGCCAACGCTCTGCTGATTTCATAGCGGAAGAGTCTGAACGTCCACTGGCATAAATGGAAGCACAAAAACTGTGCGGCGGGAGATTAATGGAATGGGTTTCCATGGCCGAGCAGCTGTATGCAAGCCTCACACCACCAAGTCGAAAGCCAAGCGTCGGATGGAGTGGTGTAAAGCCCACCGACACTGGACTGTGGAAACGTGTTCCGTGGAGAGACTTATCATGCTTCTCTGTTTGGCAGTCAGATGGGCAACTCTGGGTTTGGCAGATGCTGAAAGAACATTACCTTCCTGACTGCATTATGCCAACTGTGAAGTTTGGTGGAGGAGGGATAATGGTGTGGGGCTGCTTTTCTGGGATTGGGCTAGGCCCTTTATCTTGAGGGAAGGGCAATCTTAATGCTTCAGCATACCAAGACATTTTGGACAATGCTATGCTTCCAACTTTGTGGCAACAGTTTGGGGAAGGCCCTTTTCTATTCCAACATGACTGTGCCCCACTGCACAAAGCAAGGACTATAAAGACACGGTTTGACGAGTGCAGTGTAGAAAAACTTGACTGGCCCACACAGAGCCCTGACCAACCCCAATGAGCACCTTTGGGATGAACTGTAACCAAGATTGTAAGCCAGGCCTACTCGTCCAACTTCCGACCTCATAACTGCTCTACAGATGGAGTGGGCACAAATTCCCACAGATACACTCCAAAATATTGTGGAAAGCCTTCCAAGAAGAGTGAAAGCTGTTAAAGCTGCAAAAGGGGGACCAACTCGAAATTAAAGTATATGTATTTGAATACACTGTCATTACAGCCCGTTAGTGTAATGGTCAGGTGTCCAAATACTTTTGTCCATATAGTGTATGTTCTCACACCTGTGCAATGCATTTTCCTCTATATTGTGTCTTCACATACAGGGGCCAACACAATTATCCCTGATAGCTAGCACAGGGATTTTGTTTCATCTGTTTGGAGGTAGGTGAAACAAAGTCTGTAATAAGTGCGTTTTATTTCACGCCCACATTTACAAAAACATTGTAGGCATCTGGGAACTTATCCCGGATCCCTGTGTTTTCGCACGATAGCGGGTCCATTTTACAGTGAAAAAGGGGCTTTAATTAAATTGCCTGAAAAAAATAATTGGGGGGGGGGGGGGGGGGGGGACTCACGAAAAAGCCCTTTTTTGTTGCAGTAAAATTCACCATGGTCAATTGAATTCCCCCCATCGAGTACTACCGTAGGCACTTAGGATGTTTTCATTGCATACAGATTAGTACACAGTCGCAGATGAGGCTTGATGATACAAGATGTGGGTAACTTTTATCGAACCTGTATTTTGCCTTTACACTGCTGCAATCTCCATTCCAGTTCATCCCAAAGGTGCTCAATAGGGTTGAGGTTGGGCATCTTTTTTGATTTTTTTTTCCAAAAATGCATCTTAGCCCTGATGCGACTAGGATGTACCAGGAGACTGCCGATTATTTTGATCTAGCACTGTATATATCTGTGTGCAGCTGTGTCTCTGAATCTGTATACAAAGTGCTACAGTGGTAGATGCATTTTTTTTTTGGGGGGGGGGGGAATGATGCCCAACGCTAGCACAGTCTCAGAGAACTTGGAGCACTAAGAGGGGTTGTTTGGCACGACTGCAGCAATAATGCACCAGGACACATCTATCATTCCACTAGAAACTAGTGACATCACTGCCGTCCCTAGTCCCAGCCATTTATAACACTGCGATTTCATGAATATTGCTTCAACTCACTTGGGGATGGGGCATTTTATCAAACCTGCTAAAAGAGAAGAAGCAAATCACATTATAGAAAGCACAAGATAAAAGATAGCAAAACTGATTGGTTGCTACTGGCAACGCAGTCTCTTTAGAGGTGTTACAAATCTTCTCCACAGCGTAATGGCGGCCAGACTATTTTAGTTGTATAAAAGACTGTACAAGTATAAAACAAGACACTGCAAACATCAGACTGGGTGGACCAAGCGCTTTGTATCCCAAACAGTTCTAAATACTTTCAGTTTTAACCTGCAAAACAAATGTGCAGACTGTCTGCTGCTTGGAACACTTGCAAAAACCTCAAGTCAAAATATGTATAAATATCCTGAGACCAGCAAGGCTAACGTGTCTATAAACACTGGGCATTAGCTGCCTCTGATCACAGAGACTGCTGCCGTGTCTCACGCGGGTCTCGCCGTCCCTGTATAAAGGGTTAATGAAAAACCATCTAAATCCTAAAGGGTTTAAGGTTTGGGTTTTTCTTTAGACATTTATACAGACCTAGAGTGTAGTGAAACGTAGAGACAGACATCGCTCTGTACATGTAACTGAATAGTTGCAACACTTTCTTTGCTTGGTCTAGTGAAATAGAAGAAGAACGTGAAAACAATAAAGTGCTTCGTTTTAATACATATTATACCCATTTATGATGGTTTTTTAGGCATGACCAGACACACAGGATGCAGTGAATTTGCTGGCGGTTGGGATCCCGGCGTTCAGGATACAGACGCTGAAATCCCGGCGCACCAGGACTATTTCCACTCGTGGGTATCCATGGCGCCCATAGAGTGGGAATAGATGCTGTGGCGGGCACACAGAGCCTGCAAGGGGACTCTTAGCACTCGTCCCGCTGCAGACATTCTGGCAGCTGGGATGCCGCTGTCAGGTATTGACAGCCGGCATCCCTATTGCAGGTAAAATCTATGAAATACAAAACACACTTGGGCTTGCAGCCCACACTGAAATAGCCTCTGGTCCCCGTCTTCCCAGGGTGCCAGCAGCCCAGCGTGACTGCTTCCTCCAGTACTTGGGTACCTAGGGCGGAACATATATGATTTTCAGGTGGTTGGGACCCCAGCGACCGCATGACTAACCACGGCACCCAGACACTGAAGATGCAGACATCAGAGGGGTAAGTATACCTGATCCAGAACCCCAATACTCACCTTTGGGGTGTTAGCAGTCGGTGATCAGACACCGGTCTCTTGAGTGGTGTCGAGATTCCGGTGTCGGTCACATGACCACCAACATCCCGACAGCTGGGACGCTAAACACATCACTTAGGTCTGGCCAGAGAAGCTGCTTTGCATTGGATCAGCCCTTACCACAAGCGCCAGCTGGCATCAGGCCCGGGGAGAATCACGGTGCTCTTTTCTGATCGGTACCATGGGAGAATGGATGAGGCAGACATAAAACTTGGGGCAGTCCTGCCAGTCATCGGTAAGTGGCCTAGTAATGCTGTATCCTTGCAAATGCAAATAGAATTTGGCCTATAATGATAAATATGTCTTTGACCTAAAACACCTTGCAATGGTCAGTAAATACCGTAGACTGGATTCTCCTTAACATTCCCTCTATTATCTCGTCCCACTCCCACTTGTTTTTCAGACAAATTTAGAAATGTCTTTTTATTTCAACATTTCGTAATTGTGACAGCAGCTCATTGCTTTTACAGGGCCAAAGAATTCCTCTGCTACCTCGAACATCTTTAAAATGTAATACAGGATTTATTATTATTAAAATCAATTTGAAATCAATGTTGGACTTGCAGGTCTAAAACACGCATCAATATATATTTTTTTTATCTTTTAGGCGATGTTTAAATGTTAGTCAATGGGTTGTATTCAATTATTTGAACCGCTGCCAGCCAGTAAATGGTGCCCAATAGAGCGATCAGCTTCCGACGCGGGCATTTCACAGCTCGCACTGCCCAGGGATGACGCGCTGCAATGAGCGAAAAAGTGACCCGTTCCAACACTCAAATGGGACTTTCACGGCACACCCATTACTTTGGTTGGGTTTAGCTGCTTTACGCGGCTAAACCAGACCTCTCTGGGCACGATTAACGCAATAAAATGAAACAAGTGAATTTCGCCCCCCAATCTACAGTCACTTTAGACGGGAGATCGGGAGTGATAAACAATTGAATATCGTCCAATGTGTGTTTTAGCCATGTATGCCAAACGTCAATGAAGATCGATTTGAAACTATATAAAATAAATAATAAAATTAAGCAAAATCGACCTTAAGTAAACACACCCTATTTGTCACTCAGTACTTCGGGGAAGATTTATCATTGGGGTGGAGACTCTCACAATTCAACTGTTTTTGTGCATTCCGATGGGTGCTGCTCAACTGTTTTGCCGACGGGGGTGAGAGCAGCAGGTACCCATTACTTCTGTTTGAAATCCACCCAGACAGGCTTTTGGCCACCCAAAATGCCCAATACTTTGCATGTGTTTAGCTGCTTTACGCTGCTAAAAAAAGAAAAAGAAAAAAAAAAGAAAATACATTTGGGTACAAGAAGTATTGAGCACCCGTTGTACTCGTGACCATTGGCAAAACAAGTAGATATCGCCCATCGGGCACCCATTACTTACAGGTGACCATAAACAACTGAATTCCCCCCTTGTAAGATACAGAATATTAGATAGTCTGTTGTACTGTATACCAAATGGTGCTACTTGGTGCAATTTGAGGACAGATGTATGTGGCCACATCTGCAGGAACCCCACCAACTCAGATTCCCGATACTGAAACTCTAGCAAATGGCTTCATCTGCAAATGAGAATGTTCTGCATGCTAGGAAATAAACACTCCAGTCATGCATCACACCTTAATGCAAATGTATATACTTATTCCACAGGCCATTTCTTTAACAAGCCTCTGTCAGCATCTTCCAGACAATTCTGCAGTGGCCAAGCTCATTAACATGAATGGAAAGAAAGCCTTTCAGATGCAGAGTAATGCTGCAGCCGGACCATTATTCTGACCCAGTGCAGGCGTTTAATAGAGGCGATTATTATTGTGCAGAAGGAGGCCAGGACTGACAGTACTCTACAATCCTAAACTATTTTGGGAGTGTGTCACAATGTACTTGCAGACAAGCGCTCTGATCCGAGGTTTCCAGTAAGCAGAGTTTGTGAGAGGGAGGGATGGCAGGAATGATAAAACAAACCCTATCATTACGCAACAACCCTGCCATGAAACCACCCATCCAAAAACAATGTTGATCCATCAGCAATAGTGGGAAACGGTGGTTACATTTAGTCTCTTATGTCACATGAAATCAGACCCTAAACCCAAGTATAACGACCCAACCCATTAATAAAGGACCAGTATAGTAAGCCAAAAAGTGTACAGGTAATGTAATGGATTTATTCTAGGGTTTATTTCATTTACAGGGAATTTTAACCTTAAGGTTTCTCTACACTGTGTGTATTGTGCTTTAATTACTTTGTAACACAAACGGAACTCTACATCCGCATACCTGCTGACGTTTAGTGTACTGCAGTATTTAACTCATACAGTGCCAGACAGATAGGAGATCATAGTACAATATATTTACTTCTTTATATAGGCTGCCCCACTGGAGATTATAATCTATATACCAGAGCACAAGCAAACATATTTATATATACACACAATTTAGTCAGCTGCTAGTTACTGCACCAGTATGAAAGAAATCGGAGCACCCAGAGGACACGCACATAAACAGAGAGAACATACAAACTCCACGCAAATAGGGCCCTGATTGGTGATCAAACTCATGACCCTATGAGACAAATTCTCAAACATGCTACTTGAGAGATATAAGAATATATGCACACATGTACAGGGTGGCCATAATTAAACGTCCCCTATTCAGAGCCATCTGTAGCTTAATCCAGCAGCCATAATGCCCCCAAATTTGATATGGGGACCAATTAGGACATGGGAAGCAGGATTCCATGGCAACATTTTTAGTGTAAAAAGGAGGCATAAGGCGCTGTACAATGTGAGCACAGAGTGACAATGGACAGACATATGAACAAGACTAAACTCTGATGAACAATTCCCTTTATTGTGTTACATTACCTGAGATGTACAGGATTATTGCAGCAACAGCATGACATTCAAAAGAAACATTAATGGAAATGTATCACTGCATGTAGAAAGTCATCAGTATAGTCTACGCAAAGCCATCACACTAATATCCAGATGCGTGTAACTCTATGGAGTAGAAAAGCCGCGAGAACAGAGCTCAGTTATAGTAATTCAATTCAAAATGAGTGATCTGGGGGTAGAACAGAATTTATCCACAGGGTTACATTGGGATATACACGTCCCCATTCAGCCTGGTGAACGTCTTCTGAGAGATTTTACAATTCCTGGCTTAACCATCAAATCAGTAATCTATATGAAAACATCAAAGCCATCCTTGGTTTCAGGAACAGACGATTTCAAGATGAATCAATGTGATTATATTGTGCGTGACGCTTCACTGCAGATTTATGAGAATGGGGCAGATCTATTAAGCCTAGAGAAGTGATAAAGCAGTGGTGCCAGGTGATAATGCACCAGCCAATCACCTCCAATATGTAAATTGCCAGCTAGGAGCTGATTGGCTGGTGTGTTATCACCTTGCACTTATCACTGCTTTATCACTTTGTCAGGCTTCATACATCTGCCCCAATGTGTGTGTTGACACAGTTTTTGCTGGACAGACGTATACAAAGAAATTGAACGTGGCGTCTGACCTACTGGCAACAAGCCCAGTCTGAGCTGCTGCTTCCCAAATATGATACACTGCTAGGCCTCAAACAACGCAAGATAAAATAGACTGTCAAGAAGCGCTGCTCAGCTGGATACAATTGGCACCAAAAACAATTAAGATAATAAAAATCTGTCAATTTATTAATACATACAATAAATTCAGCAGAATGGGTAAGTAGTGCAAGTTCACTCATTCAAAATAGCACATAAAATTACTAAGTGCAAATACTAATTTTGATAACATTAATACATAACATCAAAAGCTGTTATGTGGTTTTCATCCTATATGCCCATATATTGTATGTATTAATAAATTAACGGATTTTTGTATCTTAATTGTTTTTGGTGCTCATTATATCCAGCTGCGCAGCGCTTCTTGACAATTTATTTAATCTTTTTACTGGACAGAAACAGGACTCCGTTAGACACCTTGGGCTCCTCCCATGTAATTGGGGATCCGGGCTTTAGGTCGACAACACTTATAGGCCCTAAACACTTGCCGATATGCCTCAAAGATATGAACGATCTCGTTCATTATTGAACGAGATAACATTCATATCTTTGAGTGTGGAGTCACCAGCGATGAACGATGCGCGGCCCCGTTCATCGCTGCGGCCCCGTCGCTGTACATGCAGGCCAGTATGGATGATCTCGTCCATATTTGCCTGCACTTCAATGGAGCCGGGTGACGGGGGAAGTGAAGAAACTTCACTCCCCCCGTCACTGGCCCCCCGGCCACCGGGTCGCCCGTCGGCGGATCTTTATATGCGTAGGGCCCTTTAGGTAGACACTCATTAGACCGACATAGTCACTAAGTCGACATGAGTCACTTTTTTTTCTCTCAATTTTTTGACATTTTTCATACTTTCCGATCTACGTGGACTACAAATGGGAATAGTAACCTGTGCAGAGCGGAGCGAGCCATTCGATGGGACACGGTGCACTAACTGGGGTTTCCGGTCACGTTATGAAGAAAACGCCACCAAAAAAAACAAAAACTCATGTCAACCTTTTTCCATGTCAACCTAATGACAGCGTCTACCTATTTCATGTGTCGACAGTCACTGTCGACCAACAGTGGTTGACCTAATGACTGTCGACCCAACGATCCACACTCCTGTAATTGCCACATGTCATATTTGCTTACTGCCGGTAATACAGATCTGCTTATGAAACTAAGCAGTGTTGGAGGATTTTGGAGCAAGGAGAAGAAGAGGAGAAAGCTGTAACAGGGCATATGGTAAGGATTTCTCCCATTACCCCACGTGCATGTCCTTCCTCTGCCCACACTTCTCCTGTGGACCCACACATAGCAGACGGGAGGTGGTAAATACGGAGGAGACTGTGAAAATGTTCCTCTCTTACCAACACTGAATAAACAGACACTGACACTATTTCAGTATTTGTATGCTACAGTATATGGACACCTGTCACTGGTCTACTGCGTCAAGAACCTGGCTTCCGGACTAAAGGCATGAACTTTCACCTACATACACAATAAGGAGTGAGAATTGCTTTTATTTTCCACATTGTGAGATACTACTGTACAAGCATGACATAAAAGACCTCATTTGGAAAGATAAAGAGATAAAGAGGATATGGGTCATAAAGAAGGAGAGAGGTGAGAGCTAGGAACCCACTATGATAGTCACACTGACTTTATGGGACACATTTAGGCAAGCTGATTTGTAACAGTGTGAGTATACCTATACTAATGGTTAACACTATTAGTGTGAAGCGATAGATACACAACTTTATCTCCGGGAGACCTTTGTATGGACAATATACACTATAAGAGCAGTAAGTTCACACACAGGCTCGTTCCTAGTAGTAATTGTCACATGCTGTCAATACCAATATTTGCTTTGCATGTGACCCACATTGGCAAATGAGCTTTTAATACGCTGACAGACTCATACAGGACTAGAGGTAACATTTTTATACACATAGTACCGAGACCTGGACACAGTACTGGGCAAATAATGCATTCCATGTGCAAACTGATTTAAAAGAACCTGGTCAATAATCTATTACTTCTTGCTGGTATACTTACCACTGAATAACCGGTGACACAGTGGTCAAGTCTCCCACCCGCATGCATGAGGTTACATCTCTAAGACATCAATATTCATTGTAGACAATTAATAAACCATTCAACACAACACAAAGGTGCATAAGCTGAATGGAGCTATACATTAAAGAGCTAATAACTATTCTGTGCCCCAATCGCAGGCTTCTTGCAATGTGATAAGGGGTTAAAAATTTATAAAATGCTTTCATAGGAACCTCTGGAACATAAACATAAAAGAAACTAACACAGTATAATACTATAAGGGAAACCTTTAGGGAAGATGCTAGGAAATTATACAATATTAAGAAAGGGATACAATTTTTAGTCCATTTATTTTCTTCTTATTTGCTCTTGGCCCGCCATATCCCAAAATGTGATTGGGAAAATACCCAGGAAATATTTGGGGAGAAAGTGGGGACCACTTAGGTGTTCTGCATATTTCTAGCAGAATCAGCCTTATCTGGGATTGCTTATTATGTCTCAGTTAGTTCCTCCTATTTACGTTACTCTCTCAATTCATAGGAGTTTATGATGTAGACAAAGAACACAGAGCAAGAGCATCGCATTACCCTCGACAAATAACTGAATACATCATAAAAACCAAGATAAAAATGCAATAAAACAGGGATCACTGTGTTTAAAGTGGGTTTGTACTGAACAGTAGCCAGAGGCGTTGCACCAGGGGCTAAGAGGTTCTGGATGTATAATAGTTTCCCTTATGGTATTCTACTATTCAGGGTTTCTTTCTTTTGTGTATGTGTTAGATTGCTGAAGTGAAGAAATCGCTAATCAGCATTTCCGTACTTCTGCGCACTTGCCGCTGCGCACATGCACGAGGGCTTATATTGCAATCGCAGTGTAAGTGCCGGCAGGGTATGGAGCAGCGTCACAGCATTTTTTGGGCGTCGACACGGTGTTGGAGGGGTGCAGTCCGGACAATGGAGGTGTGTGCGGACCGTTTGCAGGGTGTGCCAGGATGCCTGCATGACGTCATACGCAGCGACTGCCTTTACAGCTAGGCTGCAAAGGCAGGGCATTACCCTAAAGGTGTGAGCGCTTCGTCGTTTAGCGAAGTACTCACATGTTAGCGGGTGGGACCGATACAGTATGAGGGGCGGCCTCCCGTATGCTAGTGGAAGGAGTTGTAGTTTTGAGACTTTTCTGCTGAATTAGGCCCAATATACAAGTAAAGCATAAAACCACCATTATTACACCATGGTGTAAGATAATACTTGCACAATCCCAATATCCAGGGGAGTAAGAGGTACAGATCTGATGAACTGTGGGTATGAGTGTCTGGTCACAGTCTGTAGCTAGCATTTGTGGGTAAGACACAATGGGTGGAATTCAAATGTTTGAAAAGTTGGTTGGGTGTCTGTTTTTTCCTGTCTATTAGATAGGAATATACAGACTCCCAACTGACTTTTCAAACATTTGAATCTCCCCCAATGCCTATTGGGAGTTGCAATCAAATTCCTGCACATTACACAGTGTCACAGCATCTGCGATAATCTATAGAACAGATCTTTTTTGAAAGATTGGGTGGAATTAATTTTCGCCGGGGGCACCCGACTGAGCAATTCAATTCAATTATTGTGCCATTCTGCCGTGAACAGCTGCCGGCACCTGCATTTCAGCTCTTAAATTCCCCACCCCACCAGGAGGTGTCGAGCTGAAATAAGATACCTGTTTGGGCATCCAAACAGCACTTTTCACGTTGTGCTCCGCACTTTAGACATTTTACACAGCTAAACTCGGGCTGTGAAAAAAAACATTTTAATATGGTCACTTTAGATGGGAAATCGGGCGTGAAAAACAATTGAATTCCACCTAGTATGTCAAGTAAACAAAGTTGCTGCTGATAAAAATGTAACAGCAAAATTAGAAATAAAAAAAATAAAAAAAAGGAAATTCCCACAAAACCTTCCTCAAAAGGGAAGGGAGGGGTTGTGTGGCTGAACCTGACTCCGGCAAGGCTTATACTTCTCCAGTTACAGCGTTCAGTAAGAGAGACCATGTAAGTGGAGCCAGACCCTCATGTGCAAACACAGACTATAAATGAGAATCATTATGAGAGGAAGTTCTGTGACAATATAGTGAAAGGACTTCCTAAAGAAACCGAAAAACAGTGCAAAAGCCGAACTGCATAACAACTGACTGACACCAACCTGCAGTGGCTGATCTAGTACAACAGTGGGCCTAATTCACTAGCACAGCATGTGTGTGTAGAATTAGCAGCACGGGATATCATTGTTTACCATGCACTAGACAGGTAAAACCTAAAGTGGACATATACGGCAATTATTCGCCTGATCAGCCAATTATCGGCTGAACAAGCCACCAGTTTTAAAATAACTTTGGGGGGTGGGTTTGATGTATAAAGCAGTGAAAAGAGTGGAGAAGTGAGCCAGTAGCGGAGTTGTCCAAAGGCAACCAATCAGCTGCTACAAGTAGAATGCACTTGTTAAACAATATCTCAAAGTTGAATGGTTGCCATGGCCAACATAAACAGTAATAGGGGTAATGTAATGAAGCCCGAGTTAATCGGAGGTGCGGGCTCCCGGCCAAACGTTTAAAAAAATTTAAAGCGGCGATCATGTACAAGGCATGGTTTTACCGCTTAAAAAACAAACAAACAAAACACAACACCTCGGACTTCATTAAATCCGGCCCCATATGTTATTTGGATGCCCATGAGTAATGGATGCCTGACAGCAGCTTTTCACTTGTTTGACGATTGTACGACTGCGTGATTTCTGCCTGCAGCCCCCTGAGGTGGCGAGCAGAAATCTACGAAGAGCCGGTTGTTTGGACACACTAACAAAGCGTTTGCGTGTTTAAACCGGATGCATTTGGGCACAACAAGAGCGATAAGTAACGCAATCACGCCTGACCGGAAAAACAATTGAAAAGCTGTCAGACAGCCATTACTGTTTGCCTCCCAAAAAAACAATAGAGTCCCTCCCCCCATGGAATAATTTTCCCAAAAAGGTTCAATATACTGAAAGGAGATAAAGAGGGGGATGCCACAGTGACTGCGAGGAGAATTTTAGGTACTGTGCTCCAAATTCCAACCACTTCTGTATGCATGCATGTATTTAGATAGGATATATCGGGTGGAACTAAAATTACTTTCGCCGGCCACCGTCAGTGCCGCCCGCCCACCAGAGCAAATCAATTGCTAGTCTCGCCAAGGAGGAAGAGCTGCCAGTGCCTGCATTTCTGCTCACAATCCACCCCCCCCCCCCCCCCCCCGATGCTAGCAAGCTGAAATGAGCGAACAGTGACCCGCTTAGGCACCCAAATATCACTTTTTGCACCGCGACCAGCACTTTGATCGGGATTAGCAATTTTACGCAGCTAAACCCAGGGATATCTGGGAACAATCAGCGCAAGCAAACAAATGCTTGACTATCGCAACCCCAATCTCCCAGTCACATTAGACAGGAGAACAAGCACATTAAACTATTGAATTCCACTTTTTGTTTTATAAAACTTCATAAAAGTGACAATTACTACTACATAGGTGGTAATGGAAGCATGACTAATCTACTGATCGTCATAAATATCTGTACTACACCACCCATGGGTCACAGCATCAGACTAGTACAGTCTCCATTTACACTAACGAAGGATACAACTACACAGGAACGGTACAATACCAGCGGACTACGCAGGTGTGCATTACAGCACATGGTCTAAAGTAGGTTACATGCTGAAGTACATGAACGCTGATCTTTAGCTTCCACATACTTCAGCCACTATTAATAAGATTTTACTTACCGGTAAATCTATTTCTCGTAGTCCGTAGTGGATGCTGGGGACTCCGTAAGCACCATGGGGAAAGAGACATGGGCACTTAAAGAAAGAATTTAGGTTCTGGTGTGCACTGGCTCCTCCCTCTATGCCCCTCTTACAGACCTCAGTTAGAGAAACTGGGCCCAGAAGAGCTGACAGTACAAAGAAAGGATTTTGGTAATCCAGGGCAAGATTCATACCAGCCACACCGTATAACATGTGATAACAACCAGTTAACAGTATGACAAATAACAGAGCATCAGGTCAAACCCTGATGCAGGCATAACTTAACCCTTATTGAAGCAATAACTATATACAAGTATTGCAGAAGAAGTCCACACTTGGGACGGGCGCCCAGCATCCACTACGGACTACGAAAAATAGATTTACCGGTAAGTAAAATCTTGTTTTCTCTAACGTCCTAGTGGATGCTGGGGACTCCGTAAGGACCATGGGGATTATACCAAAGCTCCCAAACGGGCGGGAGAGTGCGGATGACTCTGCAGCACCGATTGAGCAAACACAAGGTCCTCCTCAGCCAGGGTATCAAACTTGTAGAAATTTGCAAAAGTGTTTGAACCTGACAGAGTAGCCGCTCGGCAAAGCTGTAGTGCCGAGACCCCTCGGGCAGCCGCCCAAGAAAAGCCCACCTTCCTAGTGGAATGGGCCTTAACTGATTTTGGCAGCGGCAATCCAGCCGCAGAATGAGCCTGCTGAATCGTGTTACAGATCCAGCAAGCAATAGTTTGCTTTGAAGCAGGAGCACCAAGCTTGTTGGAAGCATACAGGATAAACAAAGACTCTGTTTTCCTGACCCTAGCCGTTCTGGCTACATAAACCTTCAAAGCCCTGACCACATCCAGTGACTCGGAATCCCCCAAGTCAGTAGTAGCCACAGGCACCACAATAGTTTGGTTTATATGAAAGGATGAAACCACTTTCGGCAGAAATTGTGGACGGGTCCACAATTCTGCTCTATCCGCATGGAAAACCAGATAGGGGCTTTTATGTGACAAAGCCGCCAACTCTGACACACGCCTAGCCGAAGCCAAGGCTAATAGCATGACCACCTTCCACATGAGATATTTCAACTCCACCGTTTTGAGTGGTTCAAACCAGTGGGATTTCAGGAAACTCAACACCACGTTAAGATCCCAAGGTGCCACTGGAGGCACAAAAGGAAGCAGAATATGCAGCACTCCCTTTACAAACGTCTGAACTTCAGGTAGAGAAGCCAACTCCTTTTGAAAGAAAATGGATAGGGCCGAAATCTGGACCTTAATGGAACCCAATTTTAGGCCCAAACTCACTCCGGACTGTAGGAAGTGAAGGAAACGGCCCAGCTGGAATTCCTTCGTAGGAGCATTCCTGGCCTCACACCAAGCAACATATTTTCGCCATATACGGTGATAATGTTGAGCTGTCACTTCCTTCCTTGCCTTTATCAGCGTAGGAATGACCTCATCCGGAATGCCTTTCTCTGCTAGGATCCGGCGTTCAACCGCCATGCCGTCAAACGCAGCCGCGGTAAGTCTTGGAACAGACAGGGCCCCTGTTGCAACAAGTCCTATCTTAGAGGAAGAGGCCACGGGTCCTCTGTGAGCATTTCTTGCAGATCTGGATACCAAGTCCTTCGTGGCCAATCTGGAACAATGGGTATTGTTCTCACTCCTCCTTATCTTATTATCCTCAGCACCTTGGGTATGAGAGGAAGAGGAGGAAATACATAGACCGACTGGAACACACACGGTGTCACCAGGGCGTCTACAGCTATCGCCAGAGGGTCTCTTGACCTGGCGCAATACCTCTGTAGCTTTTTGTTGAGGCGGGAGCCATCATGTCCACCTGTGGCAGTTCCCACCGACTTGTAATCTGTGCGAAGACTTCCTGATGAAGTCCCCACTCTCCCGGGTGGAGGTCGTGTCTGCTGAGGTAGTCTGCTTCCCAGTTGTCCACTCCCGGGATGAACACTGCTGACAGTGTGCTTACGTGATTCTCCGCCCAGCGAAGAATTCTGGTGGCTTCCGCCATCGCCACTCTGCTCCTTGTGCCGCCTTGGCGGTTTACATGAGCCACTGCGGTGATGTTGTCTGACTGAATCAGAACCGGTTGGTCGCGAAGCAGGGTCTCCGCTTGACGTAGGGCGTTGTATATGGCCCTTAGTTCCAGGATGTTGATGTGAAGGCAAGTCTCTTGACCTGACCACAGACCTTGGAAATTTCTTCCCTGTGTGACTGCACCCCAACCTCGGAGGCTTGCGTCCGTGTTCACCAGGACCCAGTCCTGAATGCAGAATCTGCAGCCCTCGAGAAGGTGAGCGCTCTGTAGCCACCACAGGAGTGACACCCTAGCCCTGGGAGATAGGGTGATTAACCGATGCATCTGAAGATGTGATCCGGACTACTTGTCCAGTAAGTCCCATTGAAAAGTCCTCGCATGGAACCTGCCGAAGGGAATGGCCTCGTATGATGCCACCATCTGCACTGACACCTGTTTTGGTTTTAATAGGTTCCTGACCAGTGTCATGAGTTCCTGAGCTTTCTCCATCGGGAGATAAACCCTTTTCTGGTCTGTGTCTAGAATCATGCCCAGGAAAGGCAGACGAGTCGTAGGAACCAACTGCGACTTTGGAATATTTAGAATCCAGCCGTGTTGCCGTAACACTTCCAGAGAAAGTGCTACGGTGATCAGCAACTGCTCTCTTGATCTCGCTTTTAGGAGGAGATCGTCCAAGTATGGGATAATTGTGACTCCTTGCTTCCGCAGGAGTACCATCATTTCCGCCATTACCTTGGTAAATATTCTCGGTGCCGTGGAGACCAAACGGCAACGTCTGAAATTGGTAATGACAATCCTGTACCACAAATCTGAGGTACGCTTGATGAGGTGGATAAATGGGGACATGAAGGTATGCATCCTTTATGTCCAGAGACACCATAAAATCCCCCCCTTCCAGGCTTGCGATGACCGCTCTCAGCGATTCCATCTTGAACTTGAACCTTTTCAGGTATATGTTCAGGGATTTTAAATTCAATATGGGTCTGACCGAACCGTCCGGTTTCGGGACTACAAACATGGTCGAATAATAACCCCTTCCTTGTTGAAGGAGGGGAACCTTGACCACCACCTGTTGAAGATACAATTTGTGAATTGCAGTTAACACTATTTCCCTCTCGTGGGGGGGAAGCTGGCAGGGCCGATTTGAGGTATCGGTGAGGGGGCATCTCCTCGAATTCCAGCTTGTATCCCTGAGACACAATCTCTATTGCCCAGGGATCCAACTGGGAGTGAACCCACTTGTGACTGAAATTTCGAAGACGTGCCCCCACTGGGCCTAGCTCCGCCTGTGGAGCCCCAGCGTCATGCGGTGGATTTTGTAGAGGCCGGGGAGAACTTCTGTTCCTGGGAACTAGCTGTGTTGTGCAGCTTCTTTCCTCTGCACCTGCCTCTGGCAAGAAAGGACGCACCTCGGACTTTGTTTTTCTGTGATAGAAAGGACTGCATTTGATAATACGGTGCTCTCTTAGGCTGTGAGGAAACATAAGGCAAAAAATTTGACTTTCCAGCAGTAGCTGTGGAGACCAGGTCCGAGAGACCCTCCCCAAACAATTCCTCACCCTTGTAAGGTAAAACCTCCATATGCCTTTTTGAGTCGGCATCACCTGTCCATTGCCGAGTCCACAGGACCCTTCTGGCAGAAATTGACATAGCATTTATTCTAGAACCCAGTAGACTAATGTCTCTTTGAGCATCTCTCATATATAGGATAGAGTCTTTAATATGCCCCAAAGTCAACAATATAGTATCCTTGTCTAAGGTATCAATTTCCTCAGACACGGTATCCGTCCATGCTGCTACAGCACTACACACCCAGGCCGACGCGATCGCCGGCCTCAGTAAGGTACCTGAATGTGTATAAATGGACTTCAGGGTAACCTCCTGTTTGCGATCCGCAGCATCTTTGAGGGTAGCCGTATCCTGTGACGGCAGGGCTACCTTCTTGGATAAGCGTGTTAAAGCTTTGTCCACCTTAGGGGAGGATTCCCAGCGTAACCCATCCGTTGGCGGGAAAGGATACGCCATAAGAATCCTTTAGGAAATCTGCAGTTTTTTATCTGGAGATTCCCAAGCCTTTTCACATAACTCATTTAGCTCGTGTGAGGGGGGAAAGGTTACCTCCGGCTTCTTTTCCCCATACATATGTACCCTCTTGTCAGGGACTGGGATTTCCTCTGTGATGTGCAACACATCCTTAATTGCTATAATCATATAACGGATGGATTTAGCCAATTTTGGCTGTAACTTTGCATCATCGTAATCGACACGGGAGTCAGAATCCATGTCGGTATCTGTGTCAACAATTTGGGATAGTGGGCGCTTCTGAGACTCTGACGGCCTCTGCGACATAGGATCAGGCACGGGTTGGGACCCTGACTGTCCTGAGGCTTCAGCTTTTTCTAACCTTTTATGCAAGGAATTAACATTATCATTTAAAACCTTCCACATATCCATCCAATCAGGTGTCGGCGGAGACACCACATTCACTTGCTCCCGCTCTGCTACCACATAGCCTTCCTCATCAGACATGTCGACACAAGCGTACCGACACACCACACACACAGGGAATGCCCTTTTTGAAGACAGTTCCCCCACAAGGCCCTTAGGAGAGACAGAGAGAGTATGCCAGCACACACCCCAGCGCTATCAACCCAGGAATAACACAGTAACTTAATGTTAACCCAGTAGCTGCTGTTTATATATTTATTTATTTTTGTTTGGGTTTTTTTGCGCCTAATTATGTCCCCCCCCCCCTCTCTTTTTACACTCCTCTACCGTGTATCTGCAGGGGAGAGCCTGGGGAGCTTCTTCTCAGCGGAGCTGTGGAGAAAAAATGGCGCTGGTGAGTGCTGAGGAAGAAGCTCCGCCCCCTCGGCGGCGGGCTTCTGTCCCGCTTAAATATGCCATTTTCAACGGGGGCTCATACATATATACAGTGCCCAGCTGTATATATGTTTAACTTTTGCCAAAAGAGGTCCCAAATGCTGCCCAGGGCGCCCCCCCCTGCGCCCTGCACCCTTACAGTGACCGGAGTATGCGAGGTGTGTGGGAGCAATGGCGCACAGCTGCAGTGCTGTGAGTTACCTCAGTGAAGAACGGAGTCTTCTGCCGCCTGTGAAGTCTTCTTTGCTTCTCATACTCACCCGGCTTCTGTCTTCCGGCTCTGCGAGGGGGACGGCAGCGCGGCTCTGGGATCGGACGGCGAGGGTGAGATCCTGCGTACGATCCCTCTGGAGCTAATGGTGTCCAGTAGCCTAAGAAGCAGGACCTAGCTTCAGAGAGTAGGGCTGCTTCTCTCCCCTCAGTCCCACGATGCAGGGAGTCTGTTGCCAGCAGAGCTCCCTGAAAATAAAAAAACTAACAAAATACTTTCTCTCAGCAAACTCAGAAGAGCTCACTGAAAAGCACCCAGCTCGTCTGGGCACAGTATCAAACTGAGGTCTGGAGGAGGGGCATAGAGGGAGGAGCCAGTGCACACCAGAACCTAAATTCTTTCTTTAAGTGCCCATGTCTCCTGCGGAGTCAGTCTATCCCCATGGTCCTTACGGAGTCCCCAGCATCCACTAGGACGTTAGAGAAAGACAGTTTAATGTGTATGGCTCACAGGAACTAAAGTTTAACTGACTCAACTACAACAAATGTAGACATTGGGTCCGATTCCGCATTGGATGCATCTGTGGACTCTTTTCTGTTCCGAGGCGGAAACCTTACACTAATATGAGATTCCACCAGAGCACTCAAAAAAAAACACGCGCCAATATGTGGACGCCTATACTGCCCACTATCTTTACATCTGCAGCTGCCACCATCGTTATTCGCTGGACTGTCACCCAACCCATGCAGGGCGCAAAAAACCTTCAGAAAACAGGTGTGCCATCTCCATACTACAGTCATACATGGAAGTCTACTTACACACCCACGAGACAGGGCACTTCTGTTTGCTCACATGGCCTCCAACCAATTAACACCCAGAAATGCCCATTTCTCAGAAAACATGGTCTACAGAAAGAATAATTTCACTAGCAAACACCATCAATAAGCGTATATGTGATCCAAGCATGAGCAGTTGTCCAATTTCTTTCATAGGCGCATGTGCAGTTTTCGGAATTACAAAAAAAGATACAGCTGTGTCCACATACACCAAGGGGGCAATTCAATTGTTTTAGCGCTCCCCATCGCGCCATACTGCCTGTTACTTTAGGTGCAGCAGAGTTGAGCAGGACCCAGCACGCAGAAGGGCTGTCCGGTGCGAATGCATGAAGACACATCTGTACATCAACACTGCACTTGTGTCGGACTCAGAATCGGGCCACTATGAGTAGCTGCAGCAAACACCTGATATATGTCATAAAACCTCAACGCATACAAAACAGAAAATCAGCACAACTTCCCAAACAGCCCAGTTCTGCACAAATCAAGGTCAGTAAGGATGCAGTATTCACAAGATTTGTTTGGGCTATATTATGTTGTACATAATTAAAATTAATATACCGTATATACTCGAGTATAAGCCGACTTTTTCAGCACCTTTTTTTGTGCACGAACCGGCACTTCCTTTAACACACACACACACACACACACACACACACGCCGCTGCCGCCGGAGACGCAGGAGGGACACAGGAGAGCCGTGCTCTGTGCCCTCCGTGTCCCTCCTTCAGAAGACAGTGCGGGAGCGACGGAGGGTAAGTAACAAACTGGCAGCGTGGGGCACATCTGGCAGCGTGGGGCACATCTGGCAGTATGAGGGCTGTGTACGGCTAGAGCTGCATTTCCCACCCTAGGCTTATACTCGAGTCAATAAGTTTTCCCAGGTTTTTGTGGTAAAATTAGGTGCCTCGGCTTATATTCGGGTCGACTTATACTCGAATATATACGGTATTAACATTACCATTAATCTGAGGGGTTCCGCTGAATTATAAGCAATGCGCTTGTAGCTGCGCCATGACTGTGCACCGCAGAGAAGTAACGGATTTGGTGCCACTGTAAAGAATAGAATTGCCCGTTACCCCGACAAAATGTCATTGCTTGCAAAGAAAACTGCTCCTCACAGTGGGATTTAGAGGGTGCGGGATGTAGCCGTCGGTATTGAGACACATAACTACACCCCCTACTGCGGACCCCAAACAGTTGTCAGCACGTAACAATATATGCAGACTTTAGAACTTCTGGAAAATATATATTATTCTTTTATTCCTAAAACGCTACAATAGTTTCATAGCGCTGCAACATACAGAATTACATGGTAATACAGTGAATATACACAAATCGATGTACATACATAATCACCACCAGCAGAATGTATAAATATGTAACAGGATATAGAGAGCGAGGGGCAATGCTTGCAAGAGGTCACATTCATTAAAGGGCAAAGGGGCTGGTGTGGGGCATACAGCAATGTGGTGCAAAGCTTGCAGAGTCAGGAGGAGGAGTGGTAGGTGCACTGTATAAGAATATGGACGTTCCTAGTGAAATGAAGCGGACATCCTGGAGGCTGCACACTAGCAGAAGGTAGACTGTTCCACCTTGCTCATTAATATCGGATTTGTGATCATCGAGCACTAGTCATACCATCGACTGATTACAGAGGTAAAGATCACCTGACCCGGGAACTCCAATGCTGACACCTGCAATATGCAAAGGATTTCATTTGAAGCAATAAGGATATATCTACATTGCTCTGCTATTAATTACTGATTTAGGTCAACATATACAGGGGGCACACAGACAGCTGCCCATTTAGGATGGAGTCTGCAGCAATGTATTCTCCGAGTGGCGGGTTACTTGTATGAAACACAATGTGTATGCACTCTACACAATGAGGTCAACAACAAAAGTTATCCCATGTGGATAATAGCAAGAAGCAGCAGTACCCAATGGAAGCATGTTACAATCCTATCTCATGGTATGTAATCACCAGGTCACCGCTGTCAACAGCAGAAAGCTGTATGTCAGTGTAACAGAGTCGACGTATCATCAGTGTCGACAGGCGAACATTCAAGTAGTGAATAAGAGCCCCCTGCATCCACCCACACGATAACCAAGACATGCAACGCTGCTCTGTCAGGCACTCACTGTAACAAGTATTCATTCTGTACACAATGCCTATGGCCCAGTCTGCAGATCTAGAACCCTGCCCTGTTCAGGACAATGGTAAATAGGACTAAGTCAGGGTCTCGGTGACAATCCTGGATAACTGGATGAGCTCTTGCGTAATGGTTCATTTTGCTGAACTTCCACCCTGGAAACAAACAGCTGAGATGCCTGACCACTCCTACCAAGTCACTGCAATAAAATAGGTCATGCAGCTCACATAAGGCTGTAAGTTTACCCTCCCTACATCAACACCAATTAAATGCGTCACTCTCCCTGCCGACGCCAAAACATCTCTATGCATCAATGTTGTACAGAATCCTGTCTAGTGACCCCAACACACTGATACAAAGACGAGGCCTTTAGGGTATGCATAATCCGCGCTAAGCAACAAGGACAGAGCAGGAGGCTGACTGCTACGGCTCATCCATGCGCTCCGAGAGGACACTACCGAGGTAATACCAGGAGCTCCCCAGCTGTGTCAGAGGACCCAGAGAATGGAGAGGAGGCACGGAAGGCTTTACAGTCCATTAAATACCCATCCAGGAATGGATATAACCCATCATACATACACACATTCCTCACAGGCATGTTCATGACAGTTTCTTCTCCACACGCTAATGAGTTTATTAGAACACAGGCCACAAAGGCAGTGCAACAAATAGAGGGAAGGTAAATCAATGAAGGTGACACAGACGGGATGCAGTCAAAATGCCGGCTGTCGAGATCCCGGCGATCAGGAGACTGGCGCTGGAATCCGGACAGCTGACATTACTGGCGCACGGAATACCGACACACACCCCTAATTTCCACTCGGTTGGTGGATCCATGCCAGCAACCGAGTGGGAATAGAACCTGTGGAGAGCAAAGCGAGCCACCGGGACCGATGCATGGCGAGCGCAGCACCGTCGGTATTCCGGCAGACAGGATGCCGCTGTCAGGATACGGACAGCCGGTACCACATCAGCTAATATTACATACCAAATCCAAGACAAAAGAGAATGACACAAACAAGTCTAGGGGGTAAATTTACTAAGATAGGAGTTCTATTTAAGATGGGATGTTGCCCATAGTTACCAATCAGATTCCAGGTATTGCAGATGGAGAGAAAAACACCCTAAGGTGGATTTGCTCCAGGCGCTGGAAGGGGAGGTTCAGCACAGCAGCTGAAACAAAAGGGGTTGGTCAGACCCCCAAGACACAAAACAGAATATAGATAAAATGAAAGCGCTAAATGGTCATATATGAGAGAAAAAGGTCACATAATAAACACATGAATTTATTGATTTAGAGAATAAATATGATTTAAAAGATAATTAAAAACAATGAAATGTAGAAAAACACAAGTGAGTGTCAAATCTCAAGTGAGCCGTGCCCCTCTCAATCCCAGTGGGAATCAGTGTATAAAGTTCAAGCCTGTTCCAATAACAGTCCCCTGTTGATTAACTTTGGATTTCCTGTTAGTGTCCCATCGTGTAAGATATTTACCACCAGCAATTGTCAAGGCGTTTTAGCGGTTGGCATCCGCAGAGGCTTATCCCTTGGTTGGCTGTGTAAAAGTTCCACGGTGGGGAGATGTTCTTCCAACGGGGTCCACAAAAAGACAATGGTGGGGACCTGGTCCAGGTGTGAATTCCTCAGGAGATCAAGTCGCAGAGAGTGGGCACGCACAGCAGCAGTCACCAACGCGTTTCGTTGCGTTCACGCAACTTTTTCAAGGTATTGACAGTACTGCTGTCCAGGGTTTATATACCCTCTTCAATATGGCTGCTCATTTGCATGTGTAATTGGAAGTGACCAAATTCTCTCATTATATGACCAAATAATGACAGACAAAAAGTTTGGAATGTTAAATAAACAGCAAATAGTTAATCATATACATGATGTACCTTATTACTTATAATATCAACATGATAAGTTTTGTAAAAATCAAGTCACATGACTAACATACCTATGGGCAGAGGAGTGGCACAAAAAACCCGGAGTGGAATATAGAAAAGGCCCCTATTGGCCCATTGTTATTGTGACCCTTAGCTTTTTCCATATATTACATAAGTTTGGTCAACTCAAATATGCACACAGGTGGATGTTAAACCTCTAGTAATGTGTCTGCACCCATCATATAGACGGCGCGTCACAATCCCGCAACGGGGGGTCCGGACGACGGCACATGTCCATTTTCATATTTACATATGTATATGTTTCAACTATATCCATATGCATATATCATCCCTATCTATTATGCTATATGGATTAATCTGTGACTCTATAATGAGACCATTAATGATAGCAGTATTGGCTATTGCTTATTATGGATACTATTATTGTATTCATTGAATTTATTCATCCATTCCTTCCCCTTCCCTTTTCTTACTGATTATGATCATTTTATATAGATTCCAATACTATAGATCATTATGGTGCTTTTTCCTTGATGTGGGCGGATAGTTGCCGTGGCGGCGAGCATTGCAGTGGGTGTTACCATGGTGACGCGCATTGCGATGTCCGCTGCCATGGCGACTCCCACACCCTCATGTTTCCTGGTCGCAGTGGGATGATACATAGTACCCCGCCACGCACAATACTGACGTATGTTGGATCTAGCAGGCACGTCAGCGGGCCGGACGCGGCGGTTAATTACGTGCCCTGTGGGGATGGACATGTGCCGTCGTCCGGACCCCCCGTTGCGGGATTGTGACGCGCCGTCTATATGATGGGTGCAGACACATTACTAGAGATTTAACATCCACCTGTGTGCATATTTGAGTTGACCAAACTTATGTAATATATGGAAAAAGCTAAGGGTCAAAATAACAATGGGCCAATAGGGGCCTTTTCTATATTCCACTCCGGGTTTTTTGTGCCACTCCTCTGCCCATAGGTATGTTAGTCATGTGACTTGATTTTTACAAAACTTATGTTGATATTATAAGTAATAAGGTACATCATGTATATGATTAACTATTTGCTGTTTATTTAACATTCCAAACTTTTTGTCTGTCATTATTTGGTCATATAATGAGAGAATTTGGTCACTTCCAATTACACATGCAAATGAGTAGCCATATTGAAGAGGGTATATAAACCCTGAACAGCAGTACTGTCAATACCTTGAAAAAGTTGCGTGAACAAAACGCATTGGTGACTGCTGCTGTGCGTGCCCACTCCCTGCGACTTGATCTCCTGAGGAATTCACACCTGGACCAGGTCCCCACCATTGTCTTTTTGTGGACCCCGTTGGAAGAACATCTCCCCACCGTGGAACTTTTACACAGCCAACCAAGGGATAAGCCTCTGCGGATGCCAACCGCTTAAACGCCTTGACAATTGCTGGTGGTAAATATCTTACACGATGGGACACTAACGGGAAATCCAAAGTTACTCAACAGGGGACTGTTATTGGTACAGGCTTGAACTTTATACACTGATTCCCACTGGGATTGAGAGGGGCACAGCTCACTTGAGATTTGACACTCACTTGTGTTTTTCAACATTTCATTGTTTTTAATTATCTTTTAAATCATATTTATTCTCTAAATCAATAAATTCATGTGTTTAATATGTGACCCTTTTCTCTCATATATGACCATTTAGCGCTTTAATTTTATCTATATTCAGATTCCAGGTATTATCTTCTAGAAGGTGCTAGATAAATGAGAAATAGAATCTGATTGGTTGCTATGGGCAACATCCCATCTTAAATAGAACTCCCATCTTAGTAAATTTACCCCTAGGTGTTTAGTGTGTACAACCCCTAGAACCAGATCGCTCCTACCACAAAACCATTTCCCAATATAGAATCGGCTTCCTTTAGTAATGTCCTTTCTATGAACTAGGAACTTCCACAAAACTACTCTGCAATATCACAAAATACGCTCTCCATGACTGGACCATTCAGCAGCCAAATATTGTTTTTTATTTAATCATTTCCCCCCACATATGTTTTCCATTTAATGCTTATGGTCATTAAGCAGCTACATAAAGAGCATGTGGAAAAGCCATAGTCAATCCTAGGTCAGCTGGAGGGTTTTACAGTGTAATTCATATGAACAGAATCAATGGAAAATACTAGAACGACCTTGCGTAGGTTTGTCTGTTTAAGGCGATTTGAATGAATGAGAATAAAAGCAAAACAAGAAACCACAGGATAATCTAACCCCTGATACATTGTACAACCTACAGCACGTTCTTGGGCAATATTTAATAAACAGAGTGGGAAAAAATGGAGGTGGTTAAAAGTTACTCATATATATGGTGTATGGTATAAATATACAATATCTAAATAAAATACAAAGAATGATTCAGTAAAAGGCACTTTTACAGGGGTTAAGGCACCGATGGGACAGACAGCAGGTTCAGACTTTTCCCCCTATACTCGCAACACGTTGCATTCCAGTTCCATTCATAGCTCAGCAAACACTGCAGATGGAACCCAGTGGGGAAAGTGTTAACCATATGTGAGAGAGCGAGCAGTGACAGACACACACAGCATATCCTTGTCCATTGTGTTCCATTCATGCCTGTGTACTTGTATATAAGGATGCTACTTTATTTAATGTGCCCAATCTATAGCCCGTGTCTGCACTGATGCCCACATATAACAAGTACGGAGGAAGTGTTCCTGCATAGGAGCCATATTGGCTTTATAAATCCACCTCTCACACATAACTCCACACAATGACAAAAAATACACCAACAGCACCCCAGTAATGAGGTAATAAACTCACGTTTATTCAACAGAAACTGCAACATCGTGGGCCATAGTGGCTCATAGAAACGCAGAATGTGACTGCAGATAAGAACCACTTGGCCCATCTAGTCTGGCCCTTTTACCTTGCTAACTTGTTCAGCCTGAAAAAGGGCCACCACGGTCCGAATCATTGCAGTTACTGCTTAATAAGCTGTTCTTTTATAGCAAGGGTAGGCACTCCAGCTGCTGTGGAACTACACATACCAGCATTCTCTGCTAAGTTTGCTGTTAACACATGCTAAACCGTGGCAGGGCATGCTGGGATGTGTAGTTACAGCTGGAAGACCACACGTCGCTTACCTCTGGTTTATAGCATTATTACTGGAATGCCATTGGTAGATTTCTTTCCTACTTACCTGTATTCTGTAGAGGGCCCATTTTTCTGGCTGTCAATCTACCTATACATATGTATCGCATTCAATGATTCATGGGGGGATTATTTCTTCTATGCAGTGTAGACTTGTCTATAAGCCACACTCACCAACTCAGATTCCTATACCGGATTCCACCAAGGCAAGTAACAGTATTTAATGGTATTAGACACCAAGTTCGGTCATGGTATGGGAACCTTGAGATATAAACTTTGCGGATGCTAAAAGATAACGACATAGGATTATTATACATCCAATGGTGCTTTATGCCGGATATGTACCGACACCTTTAGACTGACCAGGAGTCCTTGTAGCCAGGGACAGGGTGCACAGACACTGCTCCCTGTAACATCACTCCATCGCCTTTTAGTGTTCCTTACCCTGGCAGTAGCAGCGGACAGAGCGTCCTGTGCTACCATTACTGAACACTGACTGTACATGGCAGCACGATCCCCTGGAATGTGCAGAGCACACAGAACGGACGACACATGCTGTACAATATATAATCATTAGGCAATCTGCAATCATCACCCAGAACTGTACAAGAGATACAAGAGATAAGAAGTCCATTTGTGTACCAGCTGGCTTGCAGGAGATCAGCTGCAGTCACCTACACAGATTCCATGCAGCTTACTGGGCTTTGCAGATGGTTCACTCATTAATGGCCAGACAGGACTGTCAGAACCACATTTCCTTCTATGATCCCTATATAAATAAAGAACACAAGCGAGGCTAAGTGTCCATGTGGGAATTATATGTACAACTATACCTACACTAATGCTAGGCACTGCATAATTGTTCTAAAAGAAAATAAGTAGCCCAGCTTTTCCCCCCAGTCCTGATCAGGGCTCCAGTAAAGATAAGGGAGACCAATGTACACTCATTAGCCACAGAGCCGGCCCTAACCCATATGATGCCCTAGGCAAGATTTTGGCTGGTGCCCCCTAGCACCGCCGCTAGTTCCGCCTCTGACCCTGCACCCCTTCCCCAGCACCATCACCTCTCACCCATAGCAGTCCTCATTTTGGTGCTCCTGCCCCCTATATTTTAAATAGGAACAGTGTGCACATTCTGCGCACAGCTCAAAAATGGGCGTGTTCTCGCTGGGAAGGAGCATGGCCACACAATAGTACCCTCAATTCAAATAACGTTGCGCACCTTGTTTGACGAAAATGCGTCTTATTTGCATTAATATGTGGCTAAGATGCACAAGCAGCTTCTGCTGGTTAAAATGATATGCAGCATGCCTATATTCTTTGTGTGACTATGGCTGTATATGCATACGAAATGCTACGTTAGTGATTTCCAGGAATACACTTACGTAACATTTCGTATGCATATATAGCCATAGTCACACAAAGAATATAGGCATGCTGCATATCATTTTAATCAGCAGAAGCTGCTTGTGCCCCTAGGCTTACCAAATGCCCTAGGCATTTGCCTAGTTTGCCTATGCCCTGCTCTGATTAGCCACACAATAATGCTTGAGTTGAAGTTTCCCTAAATCACTCAATGATTTCTTATCAAGATTTAGAAAGCAGAACAAGTGGCTCCAACAACAGAGCTAGTGACATGTTAAAGCTCTCTGCATTCCTGACAGCTGTAGTAAAGGGCCATATAGGAGCGGTGATTGACAAGTACCCGTGTTTGAAGAAAGATGGCGCCACTGACGTCAAACACCTGTACATCATATTTTTTTGTGTCATCTGTCAAACAACGGCTGTCAGAATTTCAGATAAATTCATTGTGTACTTTTGTTTTGGTAGCTGTTGGAAGTGAGCAAGTTTGAGTTTTTTCTAAATATGGAGAAAGTGCAGGACCGATCGGTGATTAGATTCTTGTTTTTGGATGGGAAGACGTGTGAGGACATCAAAGAAAAGTTGGAAGCCGTTTATGGGGACCTTTCACCTTCGATGACAACCATCAGATATTGGTTCAATGGATTCAAGCGTGGTCGTACATCCGTCCTCGATGAAGAGCGTCCAGGTCGCCCAATTGAGGTGACTAAGGATAAAATGTTCAACAAAATCCATGATATCGTATTGGCAGTCTGGCGAGTGAAGAGCAGAGAGATTGTTGAGATCGTAGACATCTCACCTGAACGTGTGCAGAATATCCTACTCCCCCATCAGGGGAGTATCGGGACAAATCTCTGTTCAGACGATGCCTGGGTTGGGAGAACTAGCAAATGCCCAATCTGGCGATTTCAACCCAAAAAAATACAAAATGGGTATAACGAGTCTAGGATTCTTAACAAGTTGATGTTTTTGCAGATTCCCATTCATTGATGTCCGGTGAATTGCATCAGCATAATGGGGAACCAGGCCGTAGACGTATGGCCTGCAGTACCTCTTAGGACATTCATTTATCCACATGCCCACCTGCACAGCAGCTCTACAGACCACTGTCTCCCCTCCACTCTGGTCTCCTCCTCTCACTCAACACATCCAAGATTTCTCCCGTGCTGCCCCTGGAACTCACTCACTCACTCTAGAAGACTATTTGCCAGCCTCCAGACCATCAAACAAGCCCAATATATGAAAAACAAATGGAGTTTCCTACTATGCACAGACTAAAGCAGCCACAACACCAATAAGAGTATAAAACCAAACACTGAAATACATACAAAAATATAGGCATGTATTTGTATGTTTTTCTATATTAGCGCAGTTTTTTGCCTATATTTTTGTATGTACATCAAACAAGCCCGTCTTAACTTTGCTCACCCTCTTATTCTCAGTCCCACCTCACCCTCACTGTCATGCCCCTCCTTCAGAGTGCTAGCACTTCTAGAAAGCGCCCTCTTCTCTTGGCCTCTCCACCTAGCACTATCCCTACCACGAACACACCTTGGTCCCATCTCCATTCCCCACGAGCGACTCCAATCCTGTCTGTTCGCCCAATGAGACTTACAGAGTGCAGGTTTGTGTCCTACTCTATCCCCAGCCCATTGGGCTCATCAATGAACCCTCTCTGAGCCATAGAGAGTAATCCCACCCTCTACTTCTCCTACCCAGACCTTGCCTTTGGCTCGGTTTATGTATTCTAGTTATTCTATGTACAGGGTGATTCAAAAGTCGCAGTACACCCTTTTGTTTCAAAAACGGTGCAGGAAATTGGAAAAATTAATACTCCAGTAAGGTATGGGCGCCATCTTAAAATCGTCCATCTTGAATCGAAGTCAGTTTTTCAAATGGAAAGGGGGTCGTGTGACATGTCAAACATCAGAATTTGCTGAAAAGTTTATTGCTGCAAACAGACTTGAAATAGCAGTTATGGTTCAAGTTGCAACACTTTATTGCAGGTAACTGAAGATGGCTTTGACAAAAGGTGTTTTCCCATTTCCTGCAGTTTTTGAAGCAAAAGGGTGTACTGCGACTTTTGAATCACCCTGTATTCATGCACATTGTTTTATAACCACTGTAATTATAATAAATAATAACAGTAACACTTAATGCCTTTAAGTCTAGACTTTGTAGTTCAGGTGATCTGCCAGTCACTGGAAGGCATTTTCTAATATAAAGGTTTGCGGGTGGTAATTTTACAGAGTAGACAGAACTCTTACGGAAGCTTAGTGGAAAGGTTTTCGGTTTGGATTATGAGCATTTTATAAAGAACAAGTCACAGTAAAGTGGAAGACTGAAAACTGCATCGCTCTGAACCAGTTGCATCTATATGTATGTACTCTTCTGCATCGCCAGTGACGAGCAACAGGTGGCTATCAGAGCGTTCACCTGCTGCCACCAGCTTTATACACCGTTGACCCAAGGTCAGTTTATTTCTGCTATATGTCCAGCTGACCCTAGCTCTAATGCTTGGTTTTATGCCATGGAGAACCTTAGTTGTAGCTGTTAAAGTAGCGGAAAAGGAGACTTTGCTCAAAGGAGCCAACTTCCACATCACATGACTTCCTCCACAACATGCAGAACTGGAGAAGAAGGGATGTGTCGCTCGCGCCACATGATCTCCTACCTGCTACTGCAGGAAAGACCCCGGGACTTCTGCTCAGTGGGAAACATTCTCTGCTATGGGGGCACATTAAAAACAAGCACAATCGACTGACTGATAGCAAGCTCTCTGCAGAATTATGCTCCAGGCCTTACTCTTCAATTGTATAAGCTGTTGGAAGATCTGGTCACCCAGAAGTCACATTCGCTTATCAGCTGTTATTGGTTGCAGCCATTAAAATGCACGTTAACATCTTAATACAGATTGCTATCTTTCTTTAATTAAAAGGTTTAATTTCTCACTCACAATTAACTGGAATCACCAGTGGAACATGTGTCACCTATGCAAGACTGAATAATAATAATAATAATAATAATAATAATAATAATAATAATAATAATAATAATAATCATCATCATCATCATCATCACGCCTGATCTACCAACTCCAAATTCAAGACCAATTCTGTACAGGCCAGGAGGAATTAGCCATGGATATTAAGAGGATGCATCGGAAGATTTATCAAAACAGTGAAGAGATAGAGTGGAGAAGTAGAACATAGGGTGTGTACACATGGTGAGATCCTTGCTATGCCCGATTTTCACTTGCGATTTCCCCTGAACTCCCCGGAGCCCAGCACTACCGATTTTGACTAACTTTTCTTGAGATATGGACTATGTGTGCTTACGATTTTGGCTTATGTGAGAAGTCATTGACATGTGAGATGAACTAGATAGTACACCGATCTAGCAAGGATTGACTTGCCTGCACAGTCTATCTTTTCTTGCGATGCCGACCTACCGGGACTAACTTTTCTTGCAATTTTGACTATATAGTCAAAATTGAAAGAAAATATCTCACCATGTGTACACACCCATACTGTACCAACCACTCACAGTCTAATTTTCATGTATCTAGCTTATTCTATGAAATGACAGAAGCTGATTGGCTGATTTTCCACTGTCTCTCTCTCTCAACAGGGAAGTGATCACATAAGTGAGGAAAGGGGGGGGGGGGGGGGGTATGCATATGAAGGCATAGATGGAATCTATTCACTTGGCACAATCTGTACTTTTATACTTCCCCATATTCCTAGTTTGCTATATATGGTTTTTGACAGCAGAATTTAAATTATAATTTTGTGCTATTTTGCCAAATTAGTGTGAATTGTAAAAACAGTAACATAACTTTAGATTTTATGGATTGTATTGTTTCATGAAACATATGGGTTTAGAGAACCAGTAGGGTTATGGAATGTCATTCTTAGTTTTTTTGAATGGTGGAATTTTTTATCTTATTTCACTTGTTAGCAGCACTTTTAGAATTTACTAGATGCCGCAAGAAGTTATGTAGCGCCATACAAGGGTATAAAACTGCCAAACATTTACAAGGGATGTGCACAACAGTATGCTGTATCAACAAATAAGGAATCATTCAGATTTAAAATCTGCACTAATTTTAATATCAAAAACGTAATTAGAAAATATTTAATACTTTAGTTCAAATGTGATGCAAATAAGCTGAACTTTGCCCCCAAAAAACTACTTTAAATATTGAGCTAGTGAATAGATCATACAATAGGCAAGTCACAAACTCTTGTACAACCCACCAGCACTACAAAGAATCTTTTTACACAGCCTTTGGTTCAGGTTGGGTGCATCTATGGGTAGATGCAGACTTGATTTCCCTAGCTGGCCTGAGGCATTGGAACCCAAACCTTCCAACGCCTTTGTCCCTACACAGGACCAATAAGCAGACAGAACAGTGTAATACAGACATTTCAGACAGCAAAAAGGGTCAATAAATGCAGTCTCTTATGCCCAAGGCATTCTTATGGTTAATTTAAGACTGGTGGTCGGATGTACTAATCTTAACACAGCCTGTAACAGGACAGTAAGGAGCTGGTTTGTTGGCACTTTATCTCTCTCAAGTCTTATTACATCAACCCTGGGTTCTGAAATGAGCAGTATTTTACTGTGGTTAATATCGAAGTTATCGGCCAAAAGTGATACACATTCTGCAATTAGCAGTGGGGTTCTGATTGCTGCCATATGAAAGACTGGTAAGTGGGCATACACACTGCAAACTAGGCACAGATTCTCAACGACAATATAGAGCTGGCTTCTCTTTTTTTTTTTTTTTCGGTTGCTGAATGACCCTTAATGGAATTGGATCAAACACTAGATTGTTTCAACAGATCGAGTATTACACGTGTAAGGAGAACAGAAATCATGCACCATATTGGACATTCACTGTGAAATTCCTTCCAAAGCTAGGCAGCAGGGAAGGATTATGGGGGTCATTCCGAGTTGATCGTAGCTGTGCTAAATTTAGCACAGCTACGATCATTCGCACTGACATGCGGGGGGACTCCCAGCACAGGGCTAGTCCGCCCCGCATGTCAGTGTCGCCCCCCCTTCCCCCACAGAAGTGCAAAGGAATCGCACAGCGGCAATGCCTTTGCACTTCAAGATTAGCTCCCGGCCAGCGTTTCGGCTGCGTGTGACGTCACGCGGCCCGTCCACCGTTCGGTCCGGCCACGCCTGCGTTGGCCAGACTGCTCCCACGAAACGGCGGCCAAACGCCGCCGGTCCGCCCTCTCCCACCCAGCGACCGCCTCTGCCCGTTAATCAGGCAGAGGCGATCACAGCCCTGCTACGGCCTTCAGCCGTCTGGCATGCGCCGGCGCACTACGGCGCCGATGAGACCCGTTCGCTCGGCTGCGACAAACAGCAGTGAGCGGGTCAGAATGATCCCCTATGTTCTATGGCCACCTGGCTCCTGGAATTCGTTTCCCCAGACTAAAAGGTTGGTGTGGTTCCCGAGCTCCCCTTGATTGTTCATTATAAGCCATTAACATTTGAAGCTGTCTATAAGTCTACCTTGGTACTGTGATAACGTAGGCTGAAAGTTGAAGTTTGAAATTGCGCTGTTGCAAAGTATACATGATGGGAATGACGCAGAGTCAGTTTAGTGGAAGGATCTTGTGCATTTTCATACTAGCTGAACCAGGTGGAAACTGGTATTTTGCACAAAGGCTACGTTTTTTTGGCAGATCAAGGTGTCACAAAATTGTGAGCGAGTTGTGTGTACACGTGGATACAAGTGTTTTCAGGCGGATCCTTGCAGCAGGAAAGGGCTGCTGCAAGTAAGAACTGATAATGATGACTACTATGAAACAAAGCACACAAATAGCTGCTACAGGGATTCTTACAAATAGCCACATTTTATTCTGGCTACTGCAGTCTTATTTTCAAGGTAACAAGCACCATAAGAGATATTTTAGGAAGCAGATGACAGTTACACATATTATGACAATGGATTATTACATTAAAGAGGACATAATCTTCAGAGCTCTAAACGGTCATTTTGGCGGATTAATGAATGGCTGCTCAGGATGTGGCCACATTGTATACGGCGGTATTAGCCTAATGACATGACTGACAATCTACAGTAACTTGCACACTCCTGTAAAGCTGTAATAGCCAAAGCGGCAGAAGATTATTATATGAAAAGGCCATCACACAAAGCTGTGTAACAGACGGTGAAAGCAGAATGGCGATTTACCATTTTCACAATAGAGGGTTTGGAAAAAAGGGAAACTGTTCTAAGCAGGGATCCGTCTAGTTTTTAAAATTTCACAAAGGAGATGTCCGTCCAAAAATGTGCTTATGTTAATATTAAATTCCTCCTTCTGTATTATTACACTGAGGGTCATATACCCGGATCCGCTGCAGGTATGGGAGATACAGGAGGCAGGAGCATTTTTAAAGGTAACACAGAGGGCTTCTATACGAGAGGGGTCCTGTGAATATCAAATGTGACCAAAATCCACTGACTGTTTTGCATTACAATGACTAATTTTACGGTCTGCGGTTTCTACACTGTCTCATCATCGATAATTATTTTTATAGGATTAATATACAGATGTGCCCTCATACATCTTTGATGCAGTCACACCAATTAGCCCTCCTTGGCACCCCAGGTCCAGTGACACACTGCTAGCGTTGGGTGCCTTTATTGCCGAATATGCATTAGATGCAACAAGGACGCACCAGGAGACTGATTAATTTGACATGCACATTTGTATATCTGCATGCAACAGAATCGGAGTCTGCATACAAAGTACTGTGATGCAGTGGCTGTAGCTTTTTTCCATGCAGAGTTCCATTGTGCTCCATATATAGACTCCGTCCCACACATATATACAAGTGTTGCATATCTAATTAATCAGCACCATCTCCTGGTGTGTCATAGACGCACAGCATTGCTAATAAGATGCATTTTCAGCAATAAAATGTGCCCGACGCAAGCACGTGACCTGTCTGCTCACTCAAGCCATGCATGTCCCGCTGCATGGAGTATTGAGGCTAGATGTATGAGGACACATCTGAACAACTCTGGCCCCATGAGGCATGGACTCCACAAGACCCAAGAAGGTGTTCGTGGCATTTGGTACCAAGATATCAGCAACAGATCCTTTAAGTCCTGTAAATTGTGAGGTGGGGCCTCCATGGCTGGGACTCATTTTTCCTCCAGCACAACCCACAATTCTCAATCTGTTTAAGATCAAAGATCTGGGGTATTATAAGGCCAAGTCAAAACCTTGAACTCTTTCCCATGTACCTCAAACCATTACTGAACATTTTGCAGTGTGACAGGGCGCATTATCCTGCTGAAAGAGGCCACTGCCATCAGGGAATACTGTTGCCATGAAGGGGTGTCCTTTAGGTAGGCGATACCTGTCAAATTTACCTCTACATGAAAGTCATGATCCAAAGGTTTCCCAGAGCATCACACTGCCTCCACTGGCTTGCCTTCCTCCCATAGTGCATGCTGTTGCCATCTCTTCCCTAGGTAAACGCACATATACATCTGGCTGTCTACATGATGTATAAGAAAACATGATTCATCAGAGCAGGTCACCATGGTCCAGTTCTGACACTCACGTGTCCATTGTATGCGCTATTAGTTATGGACAGGAGTCTGCATGGGCACTCTGACCAGTCTCCAGCTACTCATAGCCAACTTCATTTCAGCAATCTGTGCTACCATAGCTCTTCTGTGTAACCAGACGGGCCCCTCTTCGCTCCAAATGCAAATCACTGAGCCTTGTGCGCCTGTCCGTGTGCCTGTAGCCGGTTCACCGGTTGTCCTTCCATATCACAGATTTATTCGATCCCAGTAAATTTGGGCTATTAGGGGATTCCCTCTTACGGTAAGTAACCGCTTGTTACTGACTCCACCCACTGCGCAATGGGCAGATAACATGCCGCCACCACCAACCAGGCTCCTACAATGGGCACCGGAAACTGTTTATTTTTTCTCTGGCTCCTAACATCCGTGCTTGAAAACCGCCTACTTCTGTGTATGCGTGGATACGCTGTTGCTGCTGCTACAACACCTCCTAGTTGGTGCCTGCTGATTTCCACAGGTCCTTTACTCTGGACCAGTCTGTGCCGAGTAGCTGGCTTAGCCTGGAGACACTGGGCTCACTCCTGAACAGCCGGAGAACAGAATAGCATTATGATCAATTCTGTTGTTGCAGGATACAGCAGATGAAGATTTCTTGAAGCCAGTACATGTTTATTGCACCACAGCATACAATACGGTGTTACAGAAGGATTCTCCTCTCAGAGTCAGAGAAGATAGCTACTTACACAGGGCTTTATATAATCAAAAGACACAACCCAACATGTTGAAATCCTTCCCCCATATAGCTTTAGGACTCGTACATCAATCAGACCAACTATCTTACAACATATCAATATATATACAGCTTACATTTCAAAGGAACTGAACAACTAACTAAAACAATTTCCAACTTCCTTTCATATAGCTACAAAACCCCAGAACATCACCTGGTGCGCAATGAGCACAATCACCAGACCCCCTGCTAGGAAAGGACAATTACCATCCTGCTTCCTACAGTAACTGTACAGCCACAGAAGAGCATTTCACTCTACAGTCAGACACATCTTACATATAAATGCATCTAATCATGTAGCAGATTATTACATATACCCTGCTTTATACACCAAGGCTGCAGTACTTTACAGCAATATATACAGGTTGAGTATCCAATATCCAAATATTCCGAAATACGGAATATTCCGAAATACAGACTTTTTTGAGTGAGATAGTGAAACCTTTGTTTTCTGATGGCTCAATGTACACAAACTTTGTTTAATACACAAAGTTATTAAAAATATTGTATTAAATGACCTTCAGGCTGTGTGTATAAGGTGTATATGAAACATAAATGAATTGTGTGAATGTATACACACTTTGTTTAATGCACAAAGTTATAAAAAAAATAAGAATTTACTCACCGGTAATTCTATTTCTCGTAGTCCGTAGTGGATGCTGGGGACTCCGTCAGGACCATGGGGAATAGCGGCTCCGCTGGAGACAGGGCACAAAATTTAAAAGTTTGACCACTAGGTGGTGTGTACTGGCTCCTCCCCCTATGAACCTCCTCCAAGCCTCAGTTAGGATACTGTGCCCGGACGAGCGTACACAATAAGGAAGGATTTTGAATCCCGGGTAAGACTCATACCAGCCACACCAATCACACCGTACAACTTGTGATCTGAACCCAGTTAACAGTATGATAACGTAGGAGCCTCTGAAAAGATGGCTCACAACAATAAACAACCCGATTTTTTTGTAACAATAACTATGTACAAGTATTGCAGACAATCCGCACTTGGGATGGGCGCCCAGCATCCACTACGGACTACGAGAAATAGAATTACCGGTGAGTAAATTCTTATTTTCTCTGACGTCCTAGTGGATGCTGGGGACTCCGTCAGGACCATGGGGATTATACCAAAGCTCCCAAACGGGCGGGAGAGTGCGGATGACTCTGCAGCACCGAATGAGAGAACTCCAGGTCCTCCTCAGCCAGGGTATCAAATTTGTAGAATTTTACAAACGTGTTCTCCCCTGACCACGTAGCTGCTCGGCAGAGTTGTAATGCCGAGACCCCTCGGGCAGCCGCCCAAGATGAGCCCACCTTCCTTGTGGAGTGGGCATTGACAGATTTAGGCTGTGGCAGGCCCGCCACAGAATGTGCCAGTTGAATTGTACTACAAATCCAACGAGCAATCGTCTGCTTAGAAGCAGGAGCACCCAGCTTGTTGGGTGCATACAGTATAAACAGCGAGTCAGATTCTGACTCCAGCCGTCCTTGAAATATATATTTTCAATGCTCTGACAACGTCCAGCAACTTGGAATCCTCCAAATCGCTAGTAGCCGCAGGCACCACAATAGGCTGGTTCAGGTGAAACGCTGATACCACCTTAGGCAGAAAATGAGGACGCGTCCTCAATTCTGCCCTGTCCGAATGGAAAATAAGAATTTACTTACCGATAATTCTATTTCTCGGAGTCCGTAGTGGATGCTGGGGTTCCTGAAAGGACCATGGGGAATAGCGGCTCCGCAGGAGACAGGGCACAAAAAGTAAAGCTTTATGATCAGGTGGTGTGTACTGGCTCCTCCCCCTATGACCCTCCTCCAAGCCTCAGTTAGGATACTGTGCCCGGACGAGCGTACACAATAAGGAAGGATTTTGAATCCCGGGTAAGACTCATACCAGCCACACCAATCATACTGTACAACCTGTGATCTGAACCCAGTTAACAGTATGAGAACAGAGGAGCCTCTGAAAGATGGCTCACTACAACAATAACCCGATTTAGTTAACAATAACTATGTACAAGTATTGCAGATAATCCGCACTTGGGATGGGCGCCCAGCATCCACTACGGACTCCGAGAAATAGAATTATCGGTAAGTAAATTCTTATTTTCTCTATCGTCCTAGTGGATGCTGGGGTTCCTGAAAGGACCATGGGGATTATACCAAAGCTCCCAAACGGGCGGGAGAGTGCGGATGACTCTGCAGCACCGAATGAGAGAACTCCAGGTCCTCCTTAGCCAGGGTATCAAATTTGTAGGATTTTACAAACGTGTTCTCCCCCGACCACGTAGCCGCTCGGCAAAGTTGTAAAGCCGAGACCCCTCGGGCAGCCGCCCAAGATGAGCCCACCTTCCTTGTGGAATGGGCATTTACATATTTTTGGCTGTGGCAAGCCTGCCACAGAATGTGCAAGCTGAATTGTACTACAAATCCAACGAGCAATAGTCTGCTTAGAAGCAGGGGCACCCAGCTTGTTGGGTGCATACAGGATAAAACAGCAAGTCAGATTTCCTGACTCCAGCCGACCTGGAAAACTATATTTTCAGGGCCCTGACAACATCCAGCAACTTGGAGTCCTCCAAGTCCCTAGTAGCCGCAGGTACCACAATAAGCTGGTTCAGGTGAAACGCTGACACCACCTTAGAGATAAACTGGGGACGAGTCCGCAGCTTTGCTCTGTCCGAATGGACAATCAGATATGGCTTTGTGAGACAAAGCCGCCAATTTTGACACTCGCCTGGCCGAGGCCAGGACCAACCGCATGTTCACTTTTCATGTGAGATATATCAAATCCACAGATTTGAGTGGTTTAAACCAATGTGATTTTTGGAATCCCCAAAACTACGTTGAGATCCCCCAGTGCCACTGGAGACATCAAAAGGGGTTGTATATGCAGTACTCCCTTGACAAACTTCTGGACTTCAGGAACTGAAGCCAATTCTTTCTGGAAGAAAATCGACAGGCCGAAATTTGAACCTTAATGGACCCCAATTTGAGGCCCATAGACACTCCTGTTTGCAGGAAATATAGGAATTAACCTAGTTGAAATTCTTCCGTGGAGCCTTCCTGGCCTCACACCATGGAACATATTTTCACCTAAACTGTGATAATGTTGTGCGGTCACCTCCTTCCTGGCTCTGACCAGGGTAGGGATGACCTCTTCCGGAATGCCTTTTTCCCTTAGGATCCGGCGTTCACCCGCCCCTGCGTCAACGCAGCTGCGGTAAGTCTTGGAACAGACATGATTCTTGCTGAATCAAGACCCTTCTTATCTCTTGAAGTTCCGGTTACCAAGTCTTTCTTGGCCAAACCGGAGCCACGAGTATAATTCTTACTCCTCTCCTTCCTATAATTCTCAATACCCTGGGTATGAGAGGCAGAGGAGGGAACACATACCCGACTGGTACACCCACGGTGTTACCAGAGCGACCCAGCTATTGCCTGAGGGTCTCTTGACCTGGCGCTTCAGGTGGGACGCCATCTTATGACCACCTTTGGTCTTTCCCAACGGTTTACAATCATGTGGAAACTTCCAGATGAAGTTCCCACTTTTCCGAGTGGAATTCATTCCTGCTGAGGAAATTCAGTTTTCCACTCCCGGAATGAACACTGCTGACAGTGTTATCACATGATTTTTCGCTCAGCGAAAAGTTCTTGCTGTCATTGCCCTCCTGCTTCTTGTGCCGCCCCGTCTGTTTACGTGGGCGACTGCCATGATGATGTCCGACCAGATCAGCACCGACTGACTTTGAAGCAGAGGTCTTCCTAGGCTCAGAGCATTGTAAATTGCTCTTAGCTCCAGTATATTCATGTGGAGAAAAATCTCCAGACTTGACCACACTCCTTGGAAATTTCTTCCCTGTGTGACTGCTTCCCAGCCTCTCAGGCTGGCATCCGTGGTCACCAGAACACAGTCCTGAATGCTGAATGTGCTGTCCTCTAGAAGATGAGCACTCTTATGTGGGGGCTGCAGAGACACCCTTGTTCTTGGAGACAGGATTATCTGCTGATGCATCTGAAGATGCGATCCGGACCATTCGTTTTCGTGAGATCTGCCGAATGGAATTGCTTCGTAAGAAGCCACCATTTTTCCCAAGACTCCTGTGCATTGATGCACTGATACTTGGCCTGGTTTTAGGAGGTTTCAGACTAGTTCGGATAGCTCCTTGGCTTTCTCCTCCAGGAGAAACACCTTTTTCTGGACTATGCCCAGAATCATTCCTAGGAACAGCAGACGTATCGTCGGAAAAACGCTGCGATTTTTGGAATATTAGAATCCACTCGTGCTGTCGTAGAACTACTTTAGATAGTGCTATTCCGACCTCCAACTGTTCTCTGGACCTTTCCCTTTTCAGGATATCGTCCAAGTAAGGGATAATTAAGATGCCCTTTTCTTTGAAGAGAATCATCTTTTCGGCCATTACCTTGGTAAAGGCCCGGGGTGCCGTGGATAATTCAACGGCAGCGTCAGAAACTGATATTGACAGTTCTGTACCACGAACCATAGGTACCCTTGTTGAGAAGGGCAAATTTGGACATGGAGGTAATCCTTGATGTCCAGGGACACCATATAGTCCCCTTTTTTCCGGTTCGCTATCACTGTTCTGAGTGACTCCATCTTGATTTGAACCTTTGTATGCAAGTGTTCAAAGATTTCAGATTTAGAATATGTCTCACCAAGCCGTCTGGCTTCAGTAACACAATATAGTGTGGAAGACTAATACCCTTTTCCTTGATTGTAGAAGGGGTACTTTGATTATCACCTGCTGGAAATACAGCTTGTGATTTTTTTCCAATACTGCCTCCCTGTCGGAGGGAGCCTTTGGTAAAGCAGACTTCAGGAACCTGCGAGGAAAAGATGTCTCGAATCTCCAAACTGTACCCCTGGGATAATACTTTGTACGATCTAGGGGTCAACTTGCGAGTGATCCCACTGCACGCCGAGACTCTTGAGACGACCCCCCACCTCACCTGAGTCAGCTTGCACGGCCCCAGCGTCCTGCTGAGGACTTGGCAGACTCGGTGGAGGGCTTCTGTTCCTGGAAAGGGGCTGCCTTCTGCAGTCTACTTCCCTTTCCTCTATGTCTGGGCAGATATGACTGGCCTTTTGCCCGCATGCCCTTATGGGAACGGAAGGATTGAGGCTGAAAAGACAGTGTCTCTTTCTGCTGAGATGTGACTTGGGGTAAAAAGGTTGGATTTCCCAGCTGTTGCCGTGGCCCCCAGGTCCGATGGACCGACCCCAAGTACCTCCTCTCCTTTATACGACCATACTTTCATGTGCCGTATGGGATCTGCATCACCTGACCACTGTCGTGTCCATAACATCTTCTGGCAGATATGGACAACGCACTTATTTTGATGCCAGAGTGCAAATATCCCTCTGTGCATCTCGTGTATAATATATATATATATATATATATATATATATATATATATATATATATATATATATATATATATATATATATATATATATATATATATATATATATATATATATATATATATATATACTGCATCCTATTAAATGCTCTATATCACTAAAATATTTTCAGTCAGGGAATCCGACCAAGCCAACCCAGCACTGCATTTCCAGGCTGAGGCGATCGCTGGTCGCAGTATAACCACCATATGTGTGTATATACTTTTTAGGATATTACTCCAGCTTCATATCAGCTGGCTCCTTGAGGGCGGCCGTATCTGAAGACGGTAACGCCACATGATAAGCGTGTGAGCGCCTTATCCACCCTAAGGGGTGTTTCCCAACTCGCCCTAACTTCTGGCGGGAAAAGGTATAACGCCAATATTTGCTATCGGGGTAAACCCACGCCTCATCACACACTTCATTTTATTTTATCTGATTTAGGAAAAACTACGGTAGTTTTTTCACTCCCACAAAATACCCATCTTTGTGGTACTTGTAGTATCAGAAATATGTAACACCTCCTTCATTGCCCTTAACGTGTGGCCCTAATGAGGAATACGTTTGTTTATTCACCGTCGACACTGGATTCAGTGTCAGTGTCTGTGTCGACCGACTAAGGTAAACGGGCGTTTTAAACCCCTGACGGTGTTCTTGAGACGTCTGGACCGGTACTAATTGTTTGTCGGCCGTCTCATGTCGTCAACCGACCTTGCAGCGTGTTGACATTATCACGTAATTCCCTAAATAAGCCATCCATTCGGGTGTCGACTCCCTAGAGAGTGACATCACCATTACAGGCAATTTGCTCCGCCTCCTCACCAACATCGTCCTCATACATGTCGACACACACGTACCGACACACCAGCACACACACAGGGAATGCTCTGATAGAGGACAGGACCTACTAGCCCTTTGGAGAGACAGAGGGAGAGTTTGCCAGCACACACCAAAAACGCTATAATTATATAGGGACAACCTTATATAAGTGTTTTCCCTTATAGCATCTTTATATATATTTCTAACGCCAAATTAGTGCCCCCCCTCTCTGTTTTAACCCTGTTTCTGTAGTGCAGTGCAGGGGAGAGCCTGGGAGCCTTCCCTCCAGCCTTTCTGTGAGGGAAAATGGCGCTGTGTGCTGAGGAGATAGGCCCCGCCCCTTTTTCGGCGGGCTCGTCTCCCGCTCTTCAACGGATTCTGGCAGGGGTTAAATATCTCCATATAGCCCCCGGAGGCTATATGTGAGGTATTTTTTGCCAAATAACAGGTTTCCATTGCTGCCCAGGGCGCCCCCCCCCCAGCGCCCTGCACCCTCAGTGACTGCCGTGTGAAGTGTGCTGAGAGCAATGGCGCACAGCTGCAGTGCTGTGCGCTACCTTAAGAAGACTGAGGAGTCTTCTGCCGCCGATTCTGGACCTTCTTCTCTTTTCAGCATCTGCAAGGGGGCCGGCGGCGAGGCTCCGGTGACCCATCCAGGCTGTACCTGTGATCGTCCCTCTGGAGCTAATGTCCAGTAGCCAAAGAAGCCAATCCATCCTGCACGCAGGTGAGTTCACTTCTTCTCCCCTAAGTCCCTCGATGCAGTGATCCTGTTGCCAGCAGGACTCACTGTAAAATAAAAAACCTAAGCTAAACTTTTCTAAGCAGCTCTTTAGGAGAGCCACCTAGATTGCACCCTTCTCGGCCGGGCACAAAAACCTAACAGAGGCTTGGAGGAGGGTCATAGGGGGAGGAGCCAGTACACACCACCTGATCATAAAGCTTTACTTTTTGTGCCCTGTCTCCTGCGGAGCCGCTATTCCCCATGGTCCTTTCAGGAACCCCAGCATCCACTAGGACGATAGAGAAAATCAGATACGGGCTTTTATACGATAAAGCCGCCAATTCCGACACTCTCCTGGCTGAAGCCAGGGCCAGTAGCATGGTTACTTTCCATGTAAGATATTTCAAATCTACCGATTTGAGTGGCTCAAACCAATGGGATTTGAGAAAATCCAAAACTACATTGAGATCCCACGGTGCCACTGGGGGCACAACCGGGGGCTGTATATGTAGTACTCCTTTTACAAAAGTCTGGACTTCAGGAACTGAAGCCAATTCTTTCTGGAAGAAAATCGACAGGGCCGAAATTTGAACCTTAAATGGACCCTAATTTGAGGCCCATAGATAATCCTGTTTGCAGGAAATGTAGGAATCGACCCAGTTGAAATTCCTCTGTCGGGGCCTTCCTGGCCTCACACCATGCAACATATTTTCTCCAAATGCGGTGATAATGTTGTGCAGTCACCTCCTTCCTGGCTTTGACCAGGGTAGGGATGACCTCTTCCGGAATGCCTTTTTCCCTTAGGATCCGGCGTTCAACCGCCATGCCGTCAAACGCAGCCGCGGTAAGTCTTGGAACAGACACGGTCTCTGCTGAAGCAGATCCCTTCTTAGAGGTAGAGGCCACGGATCTTCCGTGAGCATCTCCTGAAGTTCCGGGTACCAAGTCCTTCTTGGCCAGTCCGGAGCCACTAGTATCGTTCTTACTCCCCTTTGCCGTATAATTCTCAGTACCTTGGGTATGAGAGGCAGAGGAGGGAACACATACACTGACTGGTACACCCATGGTGTTACCAGAGCGTCCACAGCTATTGCCTGAGGGTCTCTTGACCTGGCGCAATACCTGTCCAGTTTTTTGTTGAGGCGGGACGCCATCATGTCCACCATTGGTCTTTCCCAATGGACTACAATCATGTGGTGAACACTGCTGACAGTGCTATCACATGATTTTCCGCCCAGCGAAGAATCCTTGCAGCTTCTGCCATTGCCCTCCTGCTTCTTGTGCCGCCCTGTCTGTTTACGTGGGCGACTGCCGTGATGTTGTCCGACTGGATCAACACCGGCTGACCCTGAAGCAGAGGTTTTGCCAGGCTTAGAGCATTGTAGATTGCTCTTAGTTCCAGTATATTTATGTGAAGAGACGTTTCCAGGCTTGACCACACGCCCTGGAAGTTTCTTCCTTGTGTGACCGCTCCCCAGCCTCTCAGGCTGGCATCCGTGGTCACTAGGACCCAGTTCTGTATGCCGAATCTGCGGCCCTCTAACAGATGAGCACTCTGCAACCACCATAGCAGAGAGACCCTTGTCCTTGTCGACAATTTTATCCGCTGATGCATCTGCATATGCGATCCGGACCATTTGTCTAGCAGATCCCACTGAAAAATTCGTGCATGGAATCTGCCGAATGGAATCGCTTCGTAAGAAGCCACCATTTTTCCCAGGACTCTTGTGCATTGATGCACAGACACTGTCCCTGGTTTTAGGAGGTTCCTGACGAGTTCGGATAACTCCCTGGCTTTCTCCTCCGGAAGAAATATCCAGAATCATCCCTAGGAACAGCAGACGTGTCGTCGGGATCAGTTGGGATTTTGGAAAATTCAGAATCCACCCGTGCTGTTGGAGCACTACTTGAGTTAGTGCTACTACGACCTCCAGCTGTTCTCTGGATCTTGCCCTTATCAGGAGATCGACAAGTAAGGGATAATTAATACGCCTTCTCTTAGAAGAAGGATCATCATTTCGGCCATTACCTTGGTAAAGACCCTGGGTGCCGTGGACAATCCAAACGGCAGCGTCTGAAACTGATAATGACAGTTTTGTACCACGAACCTGAGGTACCCTTGGTGTGAAGGGCAAATTGGGACATGAAGGTAAGCATCCTTGATGTCCAAGGACACCATAAAATCCCCTTCTTCCAGATTCGCTATCACTGCTCTGAGTGACTCCATCTTGAACTTGAATTTTTGTATGTACAGGTTCAGAGATTTCAGATTTAGAATAGGTCTTACCGAGCCGTCCGGCTTCGGTACCACAATTAGCGTGGAGTAATACCCCTTTCCCTGTTGTAGAAGGGGTACCTTGATTATCACCTGCTGAGAATACAGCTTGTGAATGGCTTCCAATACCGTCGCCCTGTCTGAGGGAGACGTTGGCAAAGCAGATTTTAGGAACCGGCGAGGGGGAGACTTCTCGAATTCCAACCTGTAACCCTGAGATACTACCTGCAGGATCCAGGGGTCCACCTGCGAGTGAGCCCACTGTGCGCTGAAATTCTTGAGGCGACCCCCCACCGCCCCTGAGTCCGCTTGTAAGGTCCCAGCGTCATGCTGAGGCCTTTGCAGAAGCCGGGGAGGACTTCTGCTCCTGGGAAGGGGCTGCTTGCTGCAGTCTCTTACCCTTTCCTTTGCCTCGGGGCAAATATGAATGTCCTTTTGCTCGCTTGTTCTTATAGGAACGAAAGGACTGCGGCTGAAAAGACTGCGTCTTTTTCTGCTGGGAGGGGACTCGAGGTAAAAAGGTGGACTTCCCGGCTGTTGCCGTGGCTACCAAATCCGATAGACCGACCCCAAATAATTCCTCCCCTTTATACGGCAATACTTCCATATGCCGTTTGGAATCCGCATCGCCTGACCACTGTCGTGTCCATAGACTTCTTCTGGCAGATATGGACATCGCACTTACTCTTGATGCCAGAGTGCAGATATCCCTCTGTGCATCTCGCATATAAAGGAATGCATCCTTTAATTGCTCTATAGTCAATAAAATACTGTCCCTATCCAGGGTATCAATATTTTCAGTCAGGGAATCCGACCAAGCCACCCCAGCACTGCACATCCAGGCTGAGGCGATTGCTGGTCGCAGTATAACACCAGTATGTGTGTATATACTTTTTAGAGTATTTTCCAGCCTCCTATCAGCTGGATCCTTGAGGGCGGCCGTATCAGGAGACGGTAACGCCACTTGTTTGGATAAACGTGTGAGCGCCTTGTCCACCCTAGGGGGTGTTTCCCAGCGCGCCCTAACCTCTGGCGGGAAAGGGTATAACGCCAATAACTTCTTTGAAATTAGCAGTTTTTTATCAGGGGTAACCCACGCTTCATCACACACGTCATTCAATTCCTCTGATTCAGGAAAAACTACAGGTAGTTTTTTCAGACCCCACATAATACCCCTTTTTGTGGTACTTGCAGTATCAGAGATATGCAAAGCCTCCTTCATTGCCGTGATCATATAACGTGTGGCCCTACTGGAAAATACGTTTGTTTCTTCACCGTCGACACTAGATTCGGTGTCCGTGTCTGGGTCTGTGTCGACCGACTGAGGCAAAGGGCGTTTTACAGCCCCTGACGGTGTTTGAGACGCCTGTACAGGTACTAACTGGTTTGCCGGTCGTCTCATGTCGTCAACCGACTTTTGCAGCGTGCTGACATTATCACGTAATTCCATAAACAAAGCCATCCATTCCGGTGTCGACTCCCTAGGGGGTGACATCACCATTACCGGCAATTGCTCCGCCTCCACACCAACATCGTCCTCATACATGTCGACACACACGTACCGACACACAGCAGACACACAGGGAATGCTCTGATAGAAGACAGGACCCCACTAGCCCTTTGGGGAGACAGAGGGAGAGTTTGCCAGCACACACCAAAGAGCTATAATTATATAGGAACAACCTTATATAAGTGTTGTTTCCTTATAGCTGCTTAAATCTATATAATATCGCCAAAAAATGCCCCCCCTCTCTGTTTTTTACCCTGTTTCTGTAGTGCAGTGCAGGGGAGAGCCTGGGAGCCTTCCTAGCAGCGGAGCTGTGTAGGAAAATGGCGCTGTGTGCTGAGGAGATAGGCCCCGCCCCCTATTCCGGCGGGCTCTTCTCCCGGTTTTTCTGAGACCTGGCAGGGGTGAAATACATCCATATAGCCTCATGGACTATATGTGATGTATTCTTTTTAGCCAGAAAGGTATTAACATTGCTGCCCAGGGCGCCCCCCCCAGCGCCCTGCACCCTCAGTGACCGCCGGTGTGAAGTGTGCCTGAGCGCAATGGCGTACAGCTGCAGTGCTGTGCGCTACCTCATGAAGACTGAAAAGCCTTCAGCCGCCGGTTTCTGGACCTCTTCTCTATTCGGCATCTGCAAGGGGGTCGGCGGCGCGGCTCCGGTGACCCATCCAGGCTGTACCTGTGATCGTCCCTCTGGAGCTAGTGTCCAGTAGCCTAAGAAGCAAATCCATCCTGCACGCAGGTGAGTTCACTTCTTCTCCCCTAGGTCCCTCGTTGCAGTGAGCCTGTTGCCAGCAGGACTCACTGAAAATAATAAAACTATCAAAACTTTTACTCTAAGCAGCTCTTTATGAGAGCCACCTAGATTGCACCCTGCTCGGACGGGCACAAAAACCTAACTGAGGCTTGGAGGAGGGTCATAGGGGGAGGAGCCAGTACACACCACCTAGTGGTCAAACTTTTAAATTTTGTGCCCTGTCTCCTGCGGAGCCGCTATTCCCCATGGTCCTGACGGAGTCCCCAGCATCCACTAGGACGTCAGAGAAATATTGGCTAAAATGACTTCAGGCTGTGTGTATAAGGTGCATATGTAACATAAATGCATTCTGTGCTTAGATTTAGGTCCCATCACCATGATATCTCATTATGGTATGCAATTATTCCAAAATACGGAAAAAATACGGAAAAATCCCATATCCAAAATACCTCTGGTACCAAGCATTTTGGATAAGGGAGACTCAACCTGTATTATAATACAGTTCACATGGTCTCAAATGCAGTCCTCAAGGCACCCCAACTGTCCAGGTTTTAAATATGCCCATGCTTGGCCACAGGTGACTTAATTAGTACCTTAGTCAATTTGATTTAACCATGTGTGCTGAGCCTTGGATATAAGGGACTGCTGGGTTGCATAAGGACCTGTGGTTTAGTTTATGCATGTGTGCACTACTGTTAGCAATAATCCCAGCTCCCACAGCTGGAACTGGTCTATGCCATGTCCCAGTATTATGCAGATGGCAGTCTTAAGGTGCATATACACAGTGCGTTATGCACTTTATAGTCAAAATCGTAAGGAAAGTTAGTGCATATCGCATCGTGTGTACACTGCTTGTGATGCCGATGCGAGGTCCCGAGGGATCGGCATCCCAAGAAAATAAGAATTTACTCACCGGTAATTCTATTTCTCGTAGTCCGTAGTGGATGCTGGGAACTCCGTAAGGACCATGGGGAATAGCGGGCTCCAAAGGAGGCTGGGCACTCTAGAAAGAATTATGACTACCTGCTGTGCACTGGCTCCTCCCACTATGACCCTCCTCCAAGCCTCAGTTAGGACACTGTGCCCGTACGAGCTAACATAATAAGGAAGGATTTTGAATCCCGGGTAATACTTATAATACTATATCCAGTTTTACAGCATGAAAACAACAGAGCCTCTCAACAGATGGCTCAACAATAACCCTTTAGTTAACAATAACTATTTACAAGTATTGCAGACAATCCGCACTTGGGATGGGCGCCCAGCATCCACTACGAGAAATAGAATTACCGGTGAGTAAATTCTTATTTTCTCTGACGTCCTAGTGGATGCTGGGAACTCCGTAAGGACCATGGGGATTATACCAAAGCTCCCAAACGGGTGGGAGAGTGCGGATGACTCTGCAGCACCGAATGAGAGAACTCCAGGTCCTCCTCAGCCAGGGTATCAAATTTGTAAAATTTTGCAAACTTGTTTGCCCCTAACCAAGTAGCAGCTCGGCAAAGTTGTAAAGCCGAGACCCCTCGGGCAGCCGCCCAAGATGAGCCCACCTTCCTTGTGGAATGGGCATTTACAGATTTTGGCTGTGGCAGGCCTGCCACAGAATGTGCAAGCTGAATTGTACTACAAATCCAGCGAGCAATAGTCTGCTTAGAAGCAGGAGCACCCAGCTTGTTGGGTGCATACAGGATAAACAGAGAGTCAGATTTTCTGACTCCAGCCGTCCTGGAAACATATTTTCAGGGCCCTGACAACGTCTAGCAACTTGGAGTCCTCCAAATCCCTAGTAGCCGCAGGCACCACAATAGGCTGGTTCAGGTGAAACGCTGACACCACCTTAGGGAGAAACTGGGGACGAGTCCTCAATTCTGCCCTATCCATATGGAAAATCAGATAAGTGCTTTTACATGCTAAAGCCGCCAATTCTGACACTCGCCTGGCCGAAGCCAAGGCCAATAACATGACCACTTTCCACGTGAGATATTTCAGATCCACGGTTTTTAGTGGCTCAAACCGATGTGATTTTAAGAAACTCAACACCACGTTGAGATCCCAAGGTGCCACAGGAGGCACAAACGGGGGCTGAATATGCAGCACTCCTTTCACAAACGTCTGAACTTCAGGTACTGAAGCTAGTTCTTTTTGAAAGAAAATCGACAGAGCCGAGATCTGTACTTTAATGGAGCCTAGTTTTAGGCCCATATTCACTCCTGCTTGCAGGAAATGCAGAAATCGACCTAGTTGAAATTCCTCTGTTGGGGCCTTTTCGGCCTCGCACCATGCAACATATTTCCACCATATGCGGTGATAATGATTTGCCGTAACATCTTTCCTGGCTTTAATAAGCGTAGGAATGACTTCTTCCGGAATACCTTTTTCCTTCAGGATCCGGCGTTCAACCGCCATGCCGTCAAACGCAGCAAGTCTTGGAACAGACAGGGCCACTGCTGTAGCAGGTCTTGTCTGAGCGGCAGAGGCCACGGTCCTCTGAGATCATCTCTTGAAGTTCCGGGTACCACGCTCGTCTTGGCCAATCCGGAACCACGAGAATTGTGTTTACTCCTCGCCTTCTTATTATTCTCAATACCTTCGGTATGAGGCAGAGGAGGGAACACATAAACCGACTGGTACACCCACGGTGTCACTAGAGCGTCCACAGCTATCGCCTGAGGGTCCCTTGACCTGGCGCAATATCTTTATAACTTTTTGTTGAGGCGGGACGCCATCATGTCCACCTGTGGTTTTTCCCAACGGTTTACCAGCATCTGGAAGACTTCTGGATGAAGTCCCCACTCTCCCGGGTGGAGGTCGTGTCTGCTGAGGAAGTCTGCTTCCCAGTTGTCCACTTCCGGAATGAACACTGCTGACAGTGCTAGTACATGATTCTCCGCCCATCGGAGAATTCTTGTGGCTTCTGCCATTGCCATCCTGCTTCTTGTGCCGCCCTGTCGATTTACATGGGCGACTGCCGTGATGTTGTCTGACTGGATCAGCACCGGCTGGTGTAGAAGCAGGGATTTTGCTTGACTTAGGGCATTGTAAATGGCCCTTAGTTCCAGAATATTTATGTGAAGGGAAGTCTCCTGACTCGACCATAGTCCTTGGAAGTTTCTTCCCCGTGTGACTGCCCCCCAGCCTCGAAGGCTGGCATCCGTGGTCACCAGGACCCAGTCCTGTATGCCGAACCTGCGGCCCTCTAGAAGATGGGCACTCTGCAGCCACCACAGTAGAGACACCCTGGTTCTTGGAGACAGGGTTATTAAGCGATGCATCTGAAGATGCGATCCGGACCACTTGTCCAACAGGTCCCACTGAAAGATTCTGGCATGGAACCTGCCGAAGGGAATTGCTTCGTAAGAAGCTACCATCTTTCCCTGAACCCTCGTGCAGTGATGCACCGATACCTTTTTTGGTTTCAGGAGGTCTCTGACTAGAGATGACAACTCCCTGGCTTTCTCCTCCGGGAGAAATACTTTTTTCTGGACTGTATCCAGAATCATACCCAGGAACAGTAGACGTGTCGTCGGAACCAGCTGTGACTTTGGGATATTTAGAATCCAGCCGTGCTGGTGCAGCACTTCCTGAGATAGTGCTACTCCCACCAACAACTGTTCCTTGGACCTCGCCTTTATTAGGAGATCGTCCAAGTACGGGATAATTAAAACTCCCTTTTTTCGAAGGAGTATCATCATTTCCGCCATAACCTTGGTAAATACCCTTGGTGCCGTGGACAGTCCAAACGGCAGCGTCTGGAATTGGTAATGGCAATCCTGTACCACAAATCTGAGGTACTCCTGGTGAGGATGGTAAATGGGGACATGCAAGTAAGCATCCTTGATGTCCAGGGATACCATGTAATCCCCCTCCTCCAGGCTTGCAATAACCGCCCTGAGCGATTCCATCTTGAACTTGAATTTTTTTATGTATGTGTTCAAGGATTTCAAATTTAGAATGGGTCTCACCGAACCGTCCGGTTTCGGCACCACAAATAGTGTGGAATAGTAACCCCGGCCTTGTTGAAGTAGTAGGGGTACCTTGATTATCACCTGCTGGGAATACAGCTTGTGAATTGCCGCTATCACCGCCTCCCTGTCCGAGGGAGCAATCGGCAAGGCAGATTTTAGGAACCGGTGGGGTGGAGACGCCTCGAATTCCAGTTTGTACTCTTGAGATACTATTTGAAGGATCCAGGGATCCACCTGTGAGCGAGCCCACTGATCGCTGAAATTCTTGAGGCGGCCCCCCAACGTACCTGGCTCCGCCTGTGGAGCCCCACCGTCATGCGGCGGACTTGGAAGAAGAAGCGGGGGAGGACTTTTGCTCCTGGGAACCTGCTGTTTGTTGCAGCCTTTTTCCCCTACCTCTGCCTCTGGACAGAAAAAACCCGCCTTTTCCACGCTTGTTTTTCTGGGTCCGAAAGGACTGAACCTGATAAAACGGCGCCTTCTTAGGCTGTGAGGGGACATGGGGTAAAAATGCTGACTTCCCAGACGTTGCTGTGGAAACTAGGTCCGAGAGACCATCCCCAAATAATTCCTCACCTTTATAAGGCAACACTTCCATATGCCTTTTAGAATCTGCATCTCCTGTCCACTGGCGAGTCCATAAGCCTCTCCTAGCAGAAATGGACAATGCACTTACTTTTGATGCCAGCCGGCAGATTTCCCTCTGTGCATCTCTCATATATAAGACTGAGTCTTTGATATGGTCTATGGTTAACAGGATCGTGTCTCTGTCTAGTGTGTCAATATTCTCTGACAGTTTATCTGACCACGCAGCGGCAGCACTGCACATCCATGCTGACGCAATAGCTGGCCTAAGTATAATGCCTGAGTGTGTGTATACAGACTTCAGGATCGCCTCCTGCTTTCTATCAGCAGTTTCCTTGAGGGCGGCCGTATCCGGAGACGGTAGTGCCACCTTTTTAGACAAACGTGTGAGCGCTTTATCCACCCTAGGGGGTGTTTCCCAACGTGACCTATCCTCTGGCGGGAAAGGGAACGCCATTAGTACCTTCTTAGGAATTACCAATTTTTTATCAGGGAAAAGCCACGCTTCTTCACACACTTCATTTAATTCATCTGATGGGGGAAAAACTACGGGTAGTTTATTCTCCCCAAACATAATACCCTTTTTAGTGGTACCTGTATTTATATCAGAAATGTGTAACACCTCTTTCATTGCCTCAATCATGCAGTGAATGGCCTTAGTGGGCATCAGGTTAGACTCATCTTCATCGACACTGGTGTCAGTATCAGTGTCGACATCTGCGTCTGCGGTCTGATGTAGCAGGCGTTTCAGAGCCCCTGATGACCTTTGAGATGCCTGGACAGGCACAAGCTGAGAAGTCGGCTGTCCCACATTTGGCATGTCGTCAAATTTCTTATGTAAAGAGTCTATACGTGCACTCATTTCTTTCCATAAGCACATCCACTCAGGTGTCTGCCCCACAGGGGGTGACATCCCTCCTAAAGGCATCTGCTCCGTCTCCACCTCATTATCCTCATCAAACATGTCGACACAGCCATACCGACACACCGCACACACACAGGGAATGCTCTAACAGAGGACAGGACCCACAAAAGCCCTTTGGGGGGACAGAGTGAGAGTATGCCAGCACACACCAGAGCGCTATATAATGCAGGGACTAACTGAGTTATGTCCCCTATAGCTGCTTTTTCTATATAACTGTATATTGCGCCTAAATTTAGTGCCCCCCCCTCTCTTTTTTACCCTTTTCTGTAGTGTAGACTGCAGGGGAGAGCCAGGGAGCTTCCTTCCAGCGAAGCTGTGAGGGAGAAATGGCGCCAGTGTGCTGAAGGAGATAGCTCCGCCCCTTTTCCGCGGCCTATTCTCCCGCTTTTTTCTGGATTCTGGCAGGGGTATTTACCACATATATAGCCTCTGGGGCTATATATTGTGGTATTTTTGCCAGCCAAGGTGTATTTATTGCTTCTCAGGGTGCCCCCCCCCCAGCGCCCTGCACCCTCAGTGACCGGAGTGTGAAGTGTGTGTGAGGAGCAATGGCGCACAGCTGCAGTGCTGTGCGCTACCTTGGTGAAGACTGATGTCTTCTGCCGCCGCTTTTCCGGACCTCTTCTTGCTTCTGGCTCTGTAAGGGGGACGGCGGCGCGGCTCCGGGACCGAACACCAAGGACTGGGCCTGCGGTCGATCCCTCTGGAGCTAATGGTGTCCAGTAGCCTAAGAAGCCCAAGCTGGCTGCAAGCAGGCAGGTTCGCTTCTTCTCCCCTTAGTCCCTCGCTGCAGTGAGCCTGTTGCCAGCAGGTCTCACTGAAAATAAAAAACCTAATTTCTATACTTTCTCTCTAAAGGCTCAGGAGAGCCCCTAGTGTGCATCCAACCTCGGCCGGGCACAAAATCTAACTGAGGCTTGGAGGAGGGTCATAGTGGGAGGAGCCAGTGCACACCAGGTAGTCATAATTCTTTCTAGAGTGCCCAGCCTCCTTCGGAGCCCGCTATTCCCCATGGTCCTTACGGAGTTCCCAGCATCCACTAGGACGTCAGAGAAATAAAAAATAGACTGTGCAGGCAGTCCAACATTGACTGTATCGGCGACGAATAGTCAATGTCGGGCTGTGCGGTGCATCACGCAGTGTGTACACAGAATTACGCTGCAGCATGTGACTAAGCAATTCTGGCTGCAGTCATGCTCCTTACCAACAGCTATTATATTTACAACTGGCGCTCATTGCTGGTCGGTCTATTCAAGAATGGTGCAGAAGCACAAGGGCTAACCCGTTCAGTGGCACGGCAGCCATTTTAGCTACACACCCCTAAACTTGCAGTTTTGCAGATGCTCTGACCCAGTCGTTGACCCATTACAATTTGTTCCTTGTCAAAAATTCTTCCAACACATCAACTTCAAGAACTGACTGTTCACTTGCTGCCTACTTCACCCCACCCCTTGACAGGTGCCATTTTAACAAGATAATCAATGTGTTATTCTCTCCATCTAGTGCAGCAAATAAAATAAATAGGGAGCAGGGATAAAGTTGCATGCTTGTTACATAAACCTCAGTAATAGGCACCAGCAGCAGAGCAAAGGCTGCAGCTTCTGAGTAGTGGAAATACAAGCTGCCACCAACAAGCTGTAGGAAGATCAAGTTCATTTCTTAGAATCCCTACCCTGGCGACAGGCTTCTCTCTGTAGCCGTCATCTGCTGGTCACGTGTGCTCGAGATGCAATTTTCTTCTTCAGTAAAAATTATAACAGAACGTCTTATAGAATCAAAGCTGCTCATACGCCAACGGAGAGCTGAATGTAAGCCAAGTGTATTCCGCAGGCAGGATGGAGGATTACTCTGTGACGCTGCATGAGAAGATTAGATGCGTCCGTCATCTATACACTAACAACGCACTTGCTTCGAATTAGACAGGTCAATGATAGGAAGACATGAAAGGAACATTTAGCTGTCTGTATCATAACATACAAAGAATGACATGTGTGGATATCCACAGTAATAGGAATTCAGACCAGTGTTAATACTACATAGAACGTATACATCATATGCAATCTGTAGGACTAGGTCACAAAAATACAGCGCTGTACGTAGAAGCACAAACACCCAATGTAAACATCTTGGGAGAGCAATGTACGGTAAGGGGCATGTATATAAAGCATGCAGGAATCATTTCACCATGTACAGCACCAGCCTAAACATGGCCACAAAACGCACAACTTCTAAAAGTCAGACAGTCCTTCAAGGAACGTACTGAAACCAAAAACAAAGGATGACTTACTACATATCACGTAGGATGGGATGACATTTCCCACAGCAGGTCTGCCGAGTACTACCCACACGGTATGCTATACCCATGTACCAGGCATTCACTTCACACACAAAATGAATGGACGCCAGTGATTAAGTGAAGCCCTATTAAGACAGATAATGATCACCATGTGTACATGTATAGTTACACATAACACTAATATGTGAATGGGTAGCGTGACAGGAATCACATAGACGGGGTATAATCATACACACTTTATTTTCACCTCCGGCAGGATACAGCTTCACATGCAGGTTTTGCAGGTCAGGTTTTACATGCAGTTCTTAAAAAAAGCAGTATAACATTCCAAGTTCTGGTAATCACAAACAGTGCATATTCCAAAGGGCTCCTAACGTGGTATGCAGTTGAGTTGCCAGCAGTCGGGATCCCGGCGGTCAGGATCCCGATCGCTGACAATGCTGCCAGCCGGTTACTGGCTAACAGGTGCTATTCCCACTTGTGGGTGTCCACGACACAGATAGAGTGGGTATATAAACTGGCGCTTTCAGACCGCAGCTAGACCCGTTTTGGAAAGCTTAAAAACCGTCAATTTACCGGGTTACAGCTGCGGTGTGATAGGGGTATTACTTTCCACCAAGCTGCAAACAGGCAGGCGTATTATTATTATTATTAAATAGTAGATGTTGTTTGAGTTTAGCGAGTTTGCAGCTAAATTTAAAGCAGTAATCCGATACAAGCCAAATATATATATATATATATACACACACACACACACATACATACATACATACATATATATATATATATATATATATATATATATATATATATATATATATATATATATATATGTGTGTATGTGTATATATCTATCTCTTTAAATATAGCGGAGCACTGGACAAAATCACGCCAGTTTCGCAATTTCATAACCCCTACGGGGGGTATGCAATTAGCTCCATTTTTTCGCCTAGGTATAAAAAAAAAAAAAAAAAAGTGAGCATTTCGATATTTTAGTGCGAATGGAGATTCGCCCTATGCAATAGCAGGGCCGGATTTTCGCCTAGGTGAAAAATGTGGCAGGGGCGGAAAACACGTGGATCAGGGAATCCACTTGTTTTCTGTCGAAAACGCAGGCCATTTTTCGCCAATGCCTTTTCACTTAATAAAAAAGGTGAAAAGGTATTGGCAAAAAAATGCCTTCAAAACGGGTGAAAATGGCCCTAACTAAATACTCATGTGAGGCGTATTCATTAGCTCCAAAATGATCAGAACTAATTGCATACCCCTAAGCCTGTATTTAGATGAACAGGGCACACAAAATTCATGTTTCTGTCCACTTTATAAAAAAAACAACCAGATATTTAAACAATTGAATAACGCATCATAAACGGAATTTAATCAGAAGAAAAAAATAAAAGATCCTGCATAGGAGAATGACTGTGTGACCTGAAGGACAGGAAGGGGGGGAAAAAAACAGTGATCGAGTTGCAATTTACAAGCACGAGAAAACATTCCATAGACAGCAATAGAAGTGTGATGGGAGGGATGTACTCTGGAGAATCCAATTACAAATGTTACAAGACCATTCAAATCCACCATCCCACTGGCAGCCATACCAACAAGGTCTTCAAATTTAGGCACGCTGTAACCCTTAATAACCTGCAAATGTCAGCTAACACAACTGACCTCTGCTGCCATAAATAGTTATGTAAACAGCAACAGTGTAATGAGGGAAGACGTACAGTACTGCACTGATAGCAACGCAGACCATTCATCTAGGGTCACCCGGAGGAAAAACAGCGAAACAAAAAGACTCAATTACCAAATTATTGTCTATTGTTAATAACTAGACAACCTCTGACAGCAAAACTCATAATTCCCAAAAAAAAAAAAAAAAAAAAGCAGAGGCCGGCAGCAAATGTTACAGCAGCAATTATACTGCAAGATAATAGCTGTACTCAGAAATACACAGAAATGATCAATGTGGAAGCATATTGGGTATACAGCAGAGTTATTGGAAGCAAGCCCTTTGTCACTCGGCAGAATTCAGTTACCATGTAATAAAGCAATTACCATTCACCCTGCTGTTAGCCAAGGTTTCCAGAACTAGACAAGAAGAAAAAACACCACAACAACATTATTAATGACTACGGGTAATTGTATCGCCGTGGGCTATCCTATAAGCACCGATGCGACACGCTCCTCCCACCGATGCTGGCACTTATCGGTGATTATGCTTCTGGTATCAAAATCCACAGAGCCGCAATAGCACAGTACCCAATCCCATGCATTTTTGCTCAATCACGGGCCCAATTTTGGACGATCAAAGCGACCGCTAATTGGGCCGCAATAATGACCATAAATCGTGATATCCGCCCATTTTGATCTGCCAAAACGGCATCGGAGCTAACTGGATATCCTCCAAAACCAGATGTACTAAGCCCTGAAAAGTGATAAAGTGGACGGAGATAAACTACCTGCCAATCAGCTACTAACTTGTTATTTTTCAATCACAGCGTGTAACATCGCAGATAGGAGCCGATTGGCTGGGACTTTATCACTTTTCAAGGCTTAGTACATCTGGCCCAAAGTGCTTTACATTTGGCTTTGCAACACAAAATACACAACAAGCTTATAAACAGACCTAAAAGACGTGCCAAATAACAACAGATAGCCCAAACAATAGCAGACATAGCCAATACAAATAGGTTGTATCGCATGCCTACCTCCACCAGTCATTAAATGCACCTGTACATTATCACATATTGTTTTAATTAAATTCTGACCCTTTACCTGCATTAGCTACCTGTGTAAGTGTCATTCACATCACCGTTCATTCATTACATAAATCATTCCTATTATCCCAGGCCCTTGACCCGGTTTTCTCAATAACCACTAGATGCTCCAGAAAATGTAACAATTGCAGTAACAAGAAAACAGAATCACGTACACAGACTAGAATGGCCTAAGGTGCCCATACGCTAGTGCGATTTTGCCAGATTTCATCCGATTCCGACGTTTTGGACCAATAAGTCAGATGAAAACAGCAAATCGCATCTGCTTTACCCCCGATCAGTGGTCCAATGACCATCGGATTGGAGCCTAGATCGGAAGTACTGCATTATAGATATGTCGGAGCCCGCAGCGCATGGCTGGGGTCGCATACGATACATTGTATGTAAAAAGGACCAAATACGATGTATAATATGCAATCCTGCCGCCCGGGAAGCTGCCACGCGGTTCAAGGGAAATCCGACTTCTCCCACAGAGAAGTCACATTAGTGTATGGACACTTTTATGTACATCTTATCTAAATCGGCAATAACAAACATCACTTCTACAGTGTCCATGTAAAGCAGTTAAGACATGAATATTGTACATATTTACAGCGCCCGTTTCTTATAGATCGTTACCTCATAATCCAGAAGTCAGGTAATGGAGCAACAGCCACGTTCTAGTGTCTCTGAAGTGACATTTGGCACAGATCCACTCACCACTTTGCCATTTGTACACATGTATCACGTGTAATAATGCATACAGCGAAATTAGATCACGGCATCATATAAATATCTCACTGCAGAAGACAGTTGAGTCATGGGAGGATTTCCATAATAGAATCACAACATAAACATGACCAGTTTCATTACAAGACCTACCCTTATTAAAAGTTGCATTACAACCTGCCTTAAACATGTTACTATCATCTTGTAGCCGATACTGCTTTTAATATATATTAATATCAGGCACTGGTTTTAATTGCTGTAAAGGATCTGCTGCCAAAGAGGTCAATACATTTCAAGGCAAAAAGGGGTTAAACTCCCACTTTAGGTGTAGCTGAACGTAATGCTAAACACTGGGGTGGAGAACGCAGAATAACCCACCATGAGAACAGTGCAGAAGTCACGCTGTGAGGTTCATGCCCTTATTCAGTTGCACAATGGCCAGACTGGGTGGAAACTGCAGAAATTACTGTGTTGACAACCTGCCCACCCCTCCATACAAATGGGCTGTGTACACATGGCACAGTGCCAGCAAACTCAGCAGAGGCTTGTGGGTGACACTAAAACACAGATCACAGTTTCCATCTCCTACTACATCATACACATTAAAGGGATTGTCCATAATAATATCTATTTTACCAATAGCTTCTCTTAAGTAGAATAGTACTCTGGTGGGGGGTTCCTCCCATGTGACCCCCACCCCACACTGGAGTTAGTAGGGTTCCAGTACCTGTTTATAGCTCTGTTTCTCACCTCCCATGCTGTTTGGTGCTCTCTCCATAGCATAAGAGCAACTATCTTGGGTCTTTACCACTGTGATGGGAGCACAAACAGCCCCACAGGTCCCACATATGTTCTGCAAGGTCCAAGTTAAATAATGAGAATTTTAGTGTACAAGAGACGGGACCCCTAACAAAGAACGAGGACTAGTAAAGGAAGCTATTTATGAAAGCGGGATAGCTCGTTATGGTGGGAAACTTCTTTAAGTTCACTACACCTGGAAGTGTGAAAAGAAAAGTTATGCTACAAGCTCTCAGTGGGAATGTTAAGGTGCATATACCATGATGGCTGACATCGCTGGGCTGAAAAGCGCTCACTGCATACACACTGAGCGCTCTACCCCCGTCCAGCGATGTCAGCGGGGGTGAACGGCTTTCCAAAGCAGGACGCTATGGAAAGCCGTTCACCCCGCCGCTCATCTGCTGGTAATACCAGCAGATGAACGGCGGCCACCGATGTAGTGGGGGCGCGCATCAGCGCTCATCGCCGGGGCATACACACTGGGCGGTTTTGAGCTGAAAGCAGCTCAAAATCTCCATGTGTATGGCCTTTACTCCTTCAGTCAGTCAAAAGAAGACCCATGTTCCATAAGTAACACATAGGGCACATGCCGCAGCTGCTCCATCTCGTGGGAACCACATGGGCCTCTCTGTTATAGAAGCAGCACATACGCTCCCAACAAGTTACCAAGGAATTATCCAAACAAGCAACAGCTACTCTAGAGCAGTGGTTCTCGAACTCTTCTGTCCTCAGGACCCCATGTAGTTCACGTTTTCCAAGTCACCTGGCAGCTGCACTGGTGTAGCGCCAACTCTCACATTTTAAGGGCTCTATTCATGAAGCAGTGAAAAGAGTGGAAAAGTGAGCCTGAGAAGAAGTTGCCCATAGCAACCAATCAGTAACATTTATAAAGTGCATTCTATAAAATTATATGTAGCAGCTGATTGGTTGCCATGGGCAACTTCTCCACGAAAAGACCCCTAAAGCGCCACAGGTGACCGGGAAAACATGAATTGTGTGGGATCCTGAAGACTGAGTTTGAGAACCTGTGGACTAGAATACCAATGCAATTACTGCTGAGGATGAAATGCTGATCCCATCAGGAGTGGATCTACAGTATAAGTTTTGCTTAGAGAGGAAGTCCCTACACTCTCCTGTAATGGAGAAGTATATCAAAATAGTGTGGCCTATGGATTTGGGAAGTCAAACCTTCGACTCGAAGGTCAATGCTAACGAGATAATAACTACATTTTACTTCTAAGGTGCCACAAGTGGTTTGCAGCGCCGTACATACAGCACACTTTAGAACAATACAGAGCACATAGAACTTAACACTACAGTAACAAACACTAAAATAACTAAAATCACAGGTAACAATTAGCACCACAATTACGGGGGTTTTCCTAGCATCCCTGTGGGCCAGTCCGGCCCTAGGTACAACCTCTTTTGTAACTATCATATGCCCTGCTGGAAACCCACCTATTGTTATGAGTAGATTCCCTACTGGAGTGTCAGCATGATACACATTGTAATGAGCATACTTCCTAATGGGACAGGGGTATGAGCATACGCACTACTGGGATGTGGGTACTACACCCACAGTAATAATCACACTCCCTGCCGGAGAAGAGGCATAACACCCACAGTAATAATCACACTCCCTGCCGCAGAAGAGGCATAACACCCACAGTACTAGTCATACTCCCTGCTGGAGAAGATGTAGGTACAACTACCACAGTTCTAATCATACTCCCTGCTGAAGAGTTAGGTACAACACCCACAGTACTAATCATACTCCCTGCTGGAGAAGAGGTATGTACAACACCCACAGTACTAATCATACTCCCTGCTGGAGAAGAGGTAGGTACAACACCCACAGTACTAATCATACTCCCTGCTGGAGAAGAGGTGTAACACCCACAGTAGTAATCATACTCCCTGCTGGAGAAGAGGTGTAACACCCACAGTACTAGTCATACTCCCTGCTGGAGAAGAGGTATGGGCAGCCATAGACTCCCGTCACTGTGATGTTAGTAAATACAGATACCCTGGATAATGACAGCATGGGGATAATAACTCCTGGTCCTGCAGGGGTACATTTACCTAGGATGCAATGATTAGAGAGAACTGCACAGATTGCCGTACCCCATACCTCCCCAATGTCACGATATCTACTGGACAGTCCAGATTTGGAAGAGAAGTTTCTCCCCAAAACAGTCGTTTCTGGGCGGGGCTTGTGCGGGTCTGGAGCGGGGCTTATGCTGTCCCGATTTTCCCCATAAGAATGTCGGGAGCAGGGGGTGACAGTCGGTGGCTGCGGACAGACAGCAGCCCAGATCATGTGACCGCTCTCCTGTCAGCGCCACAGACCCTTGCCAGAAGAGCTGGCAATCCACAGCCCACGCCAGGTCCGCCCTGTGCTGTTCGCTGACGCCCCCGGTGTAGTGAAGGTATCGGGCACTCCCCGGGAAAGTGTCGGGGTGTCCCCGGTGCTGACGGCGTCTGTGTCACGGCAAGGGCGCTCACCTGAATCTATCCCGTCGCCGGCCTTCCCCCGCCGCTCATCTTCCCCGGGACCGGACCCCTCGGTGCCGCTCGTCCGGTCCCTCCCGCTCTGGCCCGCTCCGGTGTTCTCCAGCTCGGCTCGCTCCGGTCCTTCCTATAATGGCGGCTCCGGAGACCGAAGCAAAATAAAGCAGACGGGAACTTCGTGACGTCACACTGCACCCGAGGCCGGCCCGGCAGCTGATTGGCTGAGCCGTGCACGGCGTGCGTCCAATGGGAGGCGACGTCTTAAACGGCTGTACGGTGATGTCATGACAGCGGCAACAACAACACGGCACACTAATAATAACAACATACCCCACGGTCACTGGCCGGTATAGACTATAGAGCGCTGGCCGGGGGCAGGAGGGTGCGCCACATCACACGGCAGGCACTGACTGTAGCCGGTGTATACCCGGCTGACATCCAGCACTCTGCACAGCGCTCTAGTGTGTGTGTGCGCCATTCATTATGTACGGTGACCATATTATCCCTTTTAACTGGGACGCTCATGGATTACACAGGTTCCGTGGCTGATTAAAACCAGGCAAAATGTAGCCTTGAAGTCAGCCAACCACAGAACCGGTGTAATCCATGAGCGTCCCAGGTAAAAGGGATAAAATGGTCACCCTATATTATGTATATTGCGCACACATATTCCACTGTACTGTACAGAGGACGCTAGGGACCCATCTATCAATAATCGCATTTGCAATGCAATCTGGGCACAATATGGTAATACAGGGTGCGATCACACCACCCCGATATATGAGGGAGCGCACGCAGGGGCAGGTTCTCTGAAAGGTGCCCGTCCCTGCAATGCGCTCACGTCAGTGCCGGGACTCCTGCGCAGAGGTGTAACTAGGGTTTTTGGAGCCCAGGGCAAGATGGAGAATGGCGCCCCCCCCCCCCCCCCCCTTAAAAAAAAAAAAACAGTAAAAGAAGCATGTGCGCGCGCCCCAAAAAATGGGCGTGGTCACACTCAAGAAGGGGTGTGGCTACGCTTCAGAAGGGGTGTGGCCACTGAAAATGGCCCACAGTGCCAGTTACATTGCCCCACGGTGCCGGATACATTCCCCATGGTGCCAGATACAAGCCCCACGGTGCCAGATACATGCCCCACGGTGCCAGATACATGCCCCACGGTGCCAGATACATGCCCCACGGTGCCAGATACATGCCCCACGGGGCCAGATACATGCCCCACTCAGTGCCGGATACAATGCCCCACTCAGTGCCGGATACAATGCCCCACTCAGTGCCGGATACAATGCCCCACAGTGCCAGTTACAGTGCCCCACAGTGCCGGATACAGTGCCCCACAGTGCTGGATACAATGCCCCACAGTGCCAGTTACATGCCCCACAGTGCTGGATACAATGCCCCACAGTGCTGGATACAATGCCCCACAGTGCCGGTTACATGCCCCACAGTGCCAGTTACAGTGCCCCACAGTGCCAGTTACAGTGGCCCACAGTGCCAGTTACTGTGCCCCACAGTGCCAGTTACTGTGCCCCACAGTGCCAGTTACAGTGCCCCACAGTGCCAGTTACTGTGCCCCACAGTGCCAGTTACAGTGCCCCACAGTGCCCCACAGTGCTGGATACATGCCCCACAGTGCCAGTTACAGTGCCCCACAGTGCCCCACAGTGCTGGATACATGCCCCACAGTGCCAGGCACCCCCCGTTCCGCCGCCGGACCCCCCCTGCCCCGTCACTCACCTGTGAGGGGAGGAGAGCGCAGCGCAGCGCCTCTCCTTTCCCTCGCTGCTCCCTCCGGACGCCGGCGACTGTCTGGCGCCGGTTCGCTAGCCAATCAGAGCTCGCGGACCGGCAGCCAATCAGGAGCTGGTCCGCAAGCCCTGATTGGCTAGCGCCGGAGACCGGACACGGCAGCGCTGCTGGCAGCGCTGCTAGTGCTCCAGCGGCGGTGAGGGGAGGGAGAGACGCTGTGGTCTCTCCTCCTCTCAGATTTAGGGGTAACGGGGCGAGTGGGGCATGATGCCCTGGACGCCGGCGGCACCCCCCTCTCCTGGGCCTGCCAGGGCGCCCAGGGCACGTGCCCCACTCGCCCTACCCTAGTTACGCCTCTGCTCCTGCGCATATGCGGTCTACTGAGCAGGCATGCGTGGCGGCCATTGCCAGGGAGGGTTCCTTGGGAAGCCTCTCACAGTGCTTTTTGTGAATTGTAGCCTACTGCGTCAGACTGGCTGACCAGGGAACCGCTTCCGGTCCATTTATGCCGGGACAATGTTTACAGGCACCTGTTTCTCGGCACTCACACCTGCAATCACCTGCCATGCAGGTAGTGGGTGTAAAGAGCCGGGTGCTTCTAAACATTGTCACGCACCACCCTGAGTGACATCACACATTAATTGACAGGCAACACCCCTAGTGACATCACGCACTAATTTACACGCAACACCCCGAGTTACATCACACACTAATTTACACGCAACACCCCGAGTTACATCACACACTAATTTACACACAACACCCCGAGTGACATCATGCACTAATTTACACACATCACAAACTAATATCCAATATAAAACACTTCAGTAACATCACATCACACAAAGAAGATTTAGCATTATGCCTCAGCATCTCATATTCCTCATCTCATCACAATAGTCTCATCATGCTTAGAGGACTCTTATGCTCCTTCCAGACATAAGCCTAAAACCCGCCTTTTTGAACGTATCAACCTAGATCCGGCTTATGTCTGAAAGAGTCTACCCGGCTTGAGAACCTTGGGTCCATGACCCTGCTCGCTAGCAGGGTCTTACCCAGGACTTGCAACCCGGGAAGACGACTTGGCTTGAGGAAGGAGCATCCCCAGTTTCAACCCGTACTCTGTGCCCTTGGTCCGAGCCGAGTTGAAACCGGCTAGTTATGTCTGAAAGGGGCTTAACTGAGGGAAAGGTGAGCTTTTTACGGGTTTATATTTTCTAGCATTTTACAACCTTTATTATAACTTTTTAATTATTTTACTACATCTTCTACCCCTGTTTGTTTGCATGAAAGTCACTTCTAGATTCAGGACACCCAGAGTATACGGGGCCTTTTTATTTTAGAATATTTGCTGCTATAAACACCCATTAAGTCACACCTGCATGTAAAAAGGAAGGATCGCAGCAGGTATCTCCGATACCTGCTGCGATCCCTCCATTGCTGCCCGCAGCCGCATTCCCATAGGTTTCTATGGGGGATGCAATGCTGCTAGATTTCCTAATATCCGGAATGCATTCCCAATACTGGTCCCCGCTGACTACATTAATTGGCTATAGATTGCACTTGTGGCTGACAGAGGGTTCCCCCAGAACCCTCCCTGGAAGTGGCCCCTGTGCATTGCGATCAGAGCTGACCATGCATGCGCAGCCCCCCCTGCAGCCGATACAGCACCTAGCAGAGACGGGCTTCTTTAGTGTGCTAGATAATACATCCAGCCAGGGCCGTAACTACGTGTGTGCCAAGTGGGCTTGGCACACAGCGCAGTTGCCCTGAGGGCGCACGGCCAGCGGCATGTAATGAGTCAAATTGACTCATTACATGCCGCCTCTAAGTCTGCGCCGTGCGCCGCGCTGTGGAGGGAGAAGTCTGCAGCAGCGCCGGGCAGCGGAGAAGGAGGAGGAGGGAGGGGGAGCAGGGAGCCGCAGCAGCGCTATTTCATTGGTAGTAAGCGCCGCTGCAGCATCCCCCTCTCCTTCTGTATTGGCTGCCCGGCGCTGCTGTGGATGCTGGGATGCAGTTCCTCCATCCCAGCATCCACAGCAGCGCCGGGCAGCCAATACGGAAGGAGAGGGGGATGCTGCAGCGGCGCTTACTACCAATGACATAGCGCTGCTGCGGCTCCCTGCTCCCCCTCCCTCCTTCTCACCTGCCTGCACCGAGTGACCTGAACGAGGAGCCTGACTGCCAGCGGGGAGATGGTAAGTATATCTCTCTTTCTCTCTCTCTCTCTGGGGGACACCGTCTGCCGCAATGTGTAAAAAGGGCCTGGCTAAAGCAATGTGTAAAAAGGGGGCCTAGCTGCCGCAATGTGTAAAAAGGGGGCCTAGCTGCCGCAATGTGTAAAAAGGGGGCCTGGCTGCAAGGGGGCCTGGCTGCCGCAATGTGTAAAAAGGGGGCCTGGTGCCGCAATGTGTAAAAAGGGGGACTGGCTGCCGCAATGTGTAAAAAGGGGGCCTGGCTGCCGCAATGTGTAAAAAGGGGGCCTGGCTGCCGCAATGTGTAAAAAGGGGGCCTAGCTGCCGCAATGTGTAAAAAGGGGGCCTGGCTGCAAGGGGGCCTGGCTGCCGCAATGTGTAAAAAGGGGGCCTGGTGCCGCAATGTGTAAAAAGGGGGACTGGCTGCCGCAATGTGTAAAAAGGGGGCCTGGCTGCCGCAATGTGTAAAAAGGGGGCCTAGCTGCCGCAATGTGTAAAAAGGGGGCCTGGCTGCCGCAATGTGTAAAAAGGGGGACTGGCTGCCGTAATGTGTAAAAAGGGGGACTGGCTGCCGCAATGTGTATAAAGGGGGACACCGTCTGCCGTAATGTGTAAAAACGGGGACGCTGTCTGCTGTAATGTGTAAAAAAGGGGACGCTGTCTGCCGCAATGTGTAAAGAGGGGGACTGGCTGCCGCAATGTGTTAAAAGGGAGACTGTCTGCTGTAATGTGTAAAAAGGGGGACGCTGTCTGCTGTAATGTATAAAAGGGGCTCTACCTGGTGTAGTGGCGCTACTGTGCAGCGTAATTTGAATAATGTAGACTACTGTGCACCGTAGTATGAATTGCTATTATTTCTCTGACGTCCTAAGTGGATGCTGGGGACTCCGTAAGGACCATGGGGAATAGCGGCTCCGCAGGAGACAGGGCACAAAAGTAAAAGCTTTAGGATCAGGTGGTGTGCACTGGCTCCTCCCCCTATGACCCTCCTCCAAGCCTCAGTTAGGTTTTTGTGCCCGGCCGAGAAGGGTGCAATCTAGGTGGCTCTCCTAAAGAGCTGCTTAGAGTAAACATTTTGTTAGGTTTTTTATTTTCAGTGAGTCCTGCTGGCAACAGGCTCACTGCAACGAGGGACTTAGGGGAGAAGAAGTGAACTCACCTGCGTGCAGGATGGATTGGCTTCTTAGGCTACTGGACACTAGCTCCAGAGGGACGATCACAGGTACAGCCTGGATGGGTCACCGGAGCCGCGCCGCCGACCCCCTTGCAGATGCTGAAGAGAGAAGAGGTCCAGAAATCGGCGGCTGAAGACTTCCCAGTCTTCTTAAGGTAGCGCACAGCACGGCAGCTGTGCGCCATTGCTCTCAGCACACTTCACACCAACGGTCACTGAGGGTGCAGGGCGCTGGGGGGGGCGCCCTGGGCAGCAATGAAAGTACCTATGCTGGCTAAAAATACATCACATATAGCCTCTGGGGCTATATGGATGTATTTAACCCCTGCCAGGTTGTCAGAAAAACGGGAGAAGAAGCCTGCCGAAAAGGGGGCGGGGCCTATTCTCCTCAGCACACAGCGCCATTTTCCTACACAGCTCCGCTGCTAGGAAGGCTCCCAGGCTCTCCCCTGCACTGCACTACAGAAACAGGGTTAAAACAGAGAGGGGGGGCATTATAATATATTAAGATGCTATAAGGGAAAACACTTATATAAGGTTGTCCCTGTATAATTATAGCGTTTTGGTGTGTGCTGGCAAACTCTCCCTCTGTCTCCCCAAAGGGCTAGTGGGGTCCTGTCCTCTATCAGAGCATTCCCTGTGTGTGTGCTGTGTGTCGGTACGTGTGTGTCGACATGTATGAGGACGATGTTGGTGAGGAGGCGGAGCAATTGCCTGTAATGGTGATGTCTCTCTCTAGGGAGTCGACACCGGAATGGATGGCTTATTTAGGGAATTACGTGATAATGTCAACACGCTGCAAGGTCGGTTGACGACATGAGACGGCCGGCAAACCAATTAGTACCTGTCCAGGCGTCTCAAACACCGTCAGGGGCTTTAAAACGCCCATTACCTCAGTCGGTCGACACAGACACGGACACTGACTCCAGTGTCGACGGTGAAGAAACAAACGTATTTTCCATTAGGGCCACACGTTACATGTTAAGGGCAATGAAGGAGGTGTTACATATTTCTGATACTACAAGTACCACAAAAAAGGGTATTATGTGGGGTGTGAAAAAACTACCTGTAGTTTTTCCTGAATCAGATAAATTAAATGAAGTGTGTGATGATGCGTGGGTTTACCCCGATAGAAAATTATTGGCGTTATACCCTTTCCCGACAGAAGTTAGGGCGCGTTGGGAAACACCCCCTAGGGTGGATAAGGCGCTCACACGCTTATCAAAACAAGTGGCGTTACCGTCTCCAGATACGGCCGCCCTCAAGGAGCCAGCTGATAGGAGGCTGGAAAATATCCTAAAAAGTATATACACACATACTGGTGTTATACTGCGACCAGCGATCGCCTCAGCCTGGATGTGCAGCGCTGGGGTGGCTTGGTCGGATTCCCTGACTGAAAATATTGATACCCTTGACAGGGACAGTATTTTATTGACTATAGAGCATTTAAAAGATGCATTTCTATATATGCGAGATGCACAGAGGGATATTTGCACTCTGGCATCAAGAGTAAGTGCGATGTCCATGTCTGCCAGAAGATGTTTATGGACACGACAGTGGTCAGGTGATGCAGATTCCAAACGGCACATGGAAGTATTGCCGTATAAAGGGGAGGAGTTATTTGGGGTCGGTCCATCGGACCTGGTGGCCACGGCAACAGCTGGAAAATCCACCTTTTTTACCCCAAGTCACATCTCAGCAGAAAAAGACACCGTCTTTTCAGCCTCAGTCCTTTCGTCCCCATAAGGGCAAGCGGGCAAAAGGCCAGTCATATCTGCCCAGGGGTAGAGGAAAGGGAAGAAGACTGCAGCAGGCAGCTCCTTCCCAGGAACAGAAGCCCTCCACCGCTTCTGCCAAGTCCTCAGCATGACGCTGGGGCCGTACAAGCGGACTCAGGTGCGGTGGGGGGTCGTCTCAAGAGTTTCAGCGCGCAGTGGGCTCACTCGCAAGTGGACCCCTGGATCCTACAAGTAGTATCCCAGGGGTACAGATTGGAAGTTCGAGACGTCTCCCCCTCGCAGGTTCCTGAAGTCTGCTTTACCAACGTCTCCCTCCGACAGGGAGGCAGTATTGGAAACAATTCACAAGCTGTATTCCCAGCAGGTGATAATCAAAGTACCCCTCCTACAACAAGGAAAGGGGTATTATTCCACACTATTTGTGGTACTGAAGCCAGACGGCTCGGTGAGACCTATTCTAACTCTGAAATCTTTGAACACTTACATACAAAGGTTCAAATCAAGATGGAGTCACTCAGAGCAGTGATAGCGAACCAGGAAGAAGGGGACTATATGGTGTCCCTGGACATCAAGGATGCTTACCTCCATGTCCCAATTTGCCCTTCTCACCAAGGGTACCTCAGGTTCGTGGTACAGAACTGTCACTATCAGTTTCAGACGCTGCCGTTTGGATTGTCCACGGCACCCCGGGTCTTTACCAAGGTAATGGCCGAAATGATGATTCTTCTTCAAAGAAAAGGCGTCTTAATTATCCCTTACTTGGACGATCTCCTGATAAGGGCAAGGTCCAGAGAACAGTTGGAGGTCGGAGTAGCACTATCTCAAGTAGTACTACGACAGCACGGATGGATTCTAAATATTCCAAAATCGCAGCTGATTCCGACGACACGTCTGCTGTTCCTAGGGATGATTCTGGACACAGTCCAGAAAAAGGTGTTTCTCCCGGAGGAGAAAGCCAGGGAGTTATCCGAGCTAGTTAGGAACCTCCTAGAACCAGGCCAAGTGTCAGTGCATCAATGCACAAGAGTCCTGGGAAAAATGGTGGCTTCTTACGAAGCGATTCCATTCGGCAGATTTCACGCAAGAATTTTTCAGTGGGATCTGCTGGACGAATGGTCCGGATCGCATCTTCAGATGCATCAGCGGATAATCCTGTCTCCAAGGACAAGGGTGTCTCTTCTGTGGTGGCTGCAGAGTGCTCATCTACTAGAGGGCAGCAGATTCGGCATTCAGGACTGGGTCCTGGTGACCACGGATGCCAGCCTGAGGGGCTGGGGAGCAGTCACACAGGGAAGAAATTTCCAAGGAGTGCGGTCAAGTCTGGAGACTTCTCTCCACATAAATATACTGGAGCTAAGGGCAATTTACAATGCTCTGAGCCTAGGAAGACCTCTGCTTCAAAGTCAACCGGTGCTGATCCAGTCGGACAACATCACGGCAGTCGCCCACGTAAACAGACAGGGCGGCACAAGAAGCAGGAGGGCAATGGCAGCAAGGATTCTTCGCTGGGCGAAAAATCATGTGATAACACTGTCAGCGGTGTTCATTCCGGGAGTGGACAACTGGGAAGCAGACTTCCTCAGCAGGCACGACCTCCACCCGGGAGAGTGGGGACTTCATCTGGAAGTCTTCCACATGATTGTGAACCGTTGGGAAAGACCAAAGGTGGACATGATGGCGTCCCGTCTGAACAAAAAACTGGACAGGTATTGCGCCAGGTCAAGAGACCCTTAGGCAATAGCAGGGACGCTCTGGTAACACCGTGGGTGTACCAGTCGGTGTATGTGTTCCCTCCTCTGCCTCTCATACCCAAGGTACTGAGAATTATAAGACGGAGAGGAGTAAGAACTATACTCGTGGCTCCGGATTGGCCAAGAAGGACTTGGTACCCGGAACTTCAAGAGATACTAAGAAGGGACTTGCTTCAGCAAGGATCATGTCTGTTCCAAGTCTTACCGCGGCTGCGTTTGACGGCATGGCGGTTGAACGCCGGATCCTAAGGGAAAAAGGCATTCCGGAAGAGGTCATCCCTACCCTGGTCAGAGCCAGGAAGGAGGTGACCGCACAACATTATCACCACATTTGGCGAAAATATGTTGCATGGTGTGAGGCCAGGAAGGCCCCACGGAGGAATTTCAACTCGGTCGATTCCTGCATTTCCTGCAAACAGGAGTGTCTATGGGCCTCAAATTGGGGTCCATTAAGGTTCAAATTTCGGCCCTGTCGATTTTCTTCCAGAAAGAATTGGCTTCAGTTCCTGAAGTCCAGAAGTTTGTCAGGGGAGTACTGCATATACAACCCCCTTTTGTGCCTCCAGTGGCACTGTGGGATCTCAACGTAGTTCTGGGATTCCTCAAATCACATTGGTTTAAACCGCTCAAATCTGTGGATTTGAAATATCTCACATGGAAAGTGACCATGCTGTTGGCCCTGGCCTCGGCCAGGCGAGTGTCAGAATTGGCGGCTTTGTCTCACAAAAGCCCATGTCTGATTGTCCATTCGGACAGGGCAGAGCTGAGGACTCGTCCCCAGTTTCTCCCTAAGGTGGTGTCAGCGTTTCACCTGAACCAGCTTATTGTGGTACCTGCGGCTACTAGGGACTTGGAGGACTCCAAGTTGCTAGATGTTGTCAGGGCCCTGAAAATATATGTTTCCAGGACGGCTGGAGTCAGGAAAACTGACTTGCTGTTATCCTGTATGCACCCAACAAACTGGGTGCTCTTGCTTCTAAGCAGACGATTGTTAGTTGGATGTGTAGTACAATTCAGCTTGCACATTCTGTGGCAGGCCTGCCACAGCCAAAATATGTAAATGCCCATTCCACAAGGAAGGTGGGCTCATCTTGGGCGGCTGCCCGAGGGGTCTCGGCTTTACAACTTTGCCGAGCTGCTACTTGGTCAGGGGCAAACACGTTTGCAATATTCTACAAATTTGATATCCTGGCTGAGGAGGACCTGGAGTTCTCTCATTCGGTGCTGCAGAGTCATCCGCACTCTCCCGCCCGTTTGGGAGCTTTGGTATAATCCCCATGGTCCTTACGGAGTCCCCAGCATCCACTTAGGACGTCAGAGAAAATAAGAATTTACTTACCGATAATTCTATTTCTCGTAGTCCGTAGTGGATGCTGGGCGCCCATCCCAAGTGCGGATTGTCTGCAATACTTGTACATAGTTATTGTTAACTAAAACGGGTTATTATTGTTGTGAGCCATCTTTTCAGAGGCTCCGCTGTTATCATGCTGTTAACTGGGTTCAGATCACAGGTTGTACAGTGTGATTGGTGTGGCTGGTATGAGTCTTACCCGGGATTCAAAATCCTTCCTTATTGTGTACGCTCGTCCGGGCACAGTATCCTAACTGAGGCTTGGAGGAGGGTCATAGGGGGAGGAGCCAGTGCACACCACCTGATCCTAAAGCTTTTACTTTTGTGCCCTGTCTCCTGCGGAGCCGCTATTCCCCATGGTCCTTACGGAGTCCCCAGCATCCACTACGGACTACGAGAAATAGAATTATCGGTAAGTAAATTCTTATTTTTGTGGCCACGCCCCTTCCCCGTGAAGCCACGCCCCTATAAATTTTTCACGCGCCTACGGCGCACACTGACCCTGTCTTACATGGGGGGGGGGGGCCGCCACTGTCGTTTCTTGCACACAGCGCTAAAATGCCTAGTTACGGCACTGCATCCAGCCAATAGGATCACACTGGGACAAAAGATAAGTGTGCCCCTAAAAGCTTTAGTGGCAGAGGAGATTCGAGGTGGAGCTCACCTAAATGCAAGGAGGAAATTTGAACATGTAAAAAATGCTTTATTTTGAAATAAACTTATATTTCTCTTACGTCCTAGAGGATGCTGGGGACTCTGTAAGGACCATGGGGGTATAGACGGGCTCCGCAGGAGACATGGGCACTCTAAAGACTTTAGATGGGTGTGAACTGGCTCCTCCCTCTATGCCCCTCCTCCAGACCTCAGTTAGATCCTGTGCCCAGAGGAGACTGGGTACACTGAGTTTCTCTGTAAAAGACTTTTGTTAGGTTTTTTATTTTCAGGGAGCACTGCTGGCAACAGGCTCCCTGCATCGTGGGACTGAGGGGAGAGAAGCAGACCTACCTAAATGATAGGCTCTGTTTCTTAGGCTACTGGACACCATTAGCTCCAGAGGGTCGGAACGCAGGTCTCACCCTCGCCGTTCGTCCCGGAGCCGCGCCGCCTCACAGAGCCGGAAGATAGAAGCCGGGTGAGTATGAGAAGAAAGAAGACTTCAGAGGCGGCAGAAGACTTCGGATCTTCTATGAGGTAACGCTGCGTGCCATTGCTCCCAACACACACACACACTGGCGGCACTGTATGGGTGCAGGGGGGGCGCCCTGGGCAGCAATTATTAACCTTTTAGGGACACTGGCAGAGATATATACTGCAGAGGCAGTATATGGCAAAAACCCCCACCAGTATAAAGATTTGAGCGGGATCGAAGCCCGCCGGTGAGGGGGCGGAGCTTGATCCCTCAGCACTAACCAGCGCCATTTTCTCCACAGCACGCTGCAGCGAAGCTGGCTCCCCGGACTCTCCCCTGCTGAACACATACAGAGGGCAAAAAAGAGGGGGGGGGGCACATTTATTTGGCGCAGTGAGTATATTTATAAAAGCGCTGTACTGACTGGGACTTTATTCCAGTATCCGGTGGCGCTGGGTGTGTGCTGGCATACTCTCTCTCTGTCTCTCCAAAGGGCCTTATTGGGGGACTGTCTCCGTATATATATATATATATATCTATCCCTGAGTGTGTGGGGGTGTCGGTACGTGTGTGTCGGCATGTCTGAAGCGGAAGGCTCATCTAAGGAGGAGGTGGAGCAGATGATTGTGGTGTCTCCGTCGGCGACGCCGACACCTGATTGGCTGGATATGTGGAATGTTTTAAATGCAAATGTGTCTTTATTACATAAGAGAATGGACAAAGCAGAGTCCAGAGAAAAGTCAGGGAGTCAAGCCATGGCTTTGGCTGTATCACAGGGCCCTCCAGGGTCTCAGAAACGTCCCCTGTCCCAAGTAGCAGACACTGATACCGACACCGACACGGATTCTGACTCCAGTGTCGACTACGATGATGCGAGGTTACACCCAAGGGTGGCCAAAAATATTCATTATATGATTATTGCAATAAAAGATGTTTTACATATCACAGATGACCCCTCTGTCCCTGACACGAGGGTATGCATGTTTAAGGAAAAGAAACCTAAGGTAACCTTTCCCCCATCTCATGAGCTGAACGCGTTATTTGAAAAGGCTTGGGAAACTCCAGACAAGAAACTGCAGATTCCCAAGAGAATTCTTATGGCGTATCCTTTCCCTGCACAGGACAGGTTACGGTGGGAATCCTCGCCCAAGGTGGAAAAGGCTTTAACGCGCTTGTCCAAAAAGGTGGCACTACCGTCTCCAGATACGGCAGCCCTCAAGGATCCTGCTGATCGCATACAGGAAACTACCTTAAAATCAATTTATGCACATACGGGTGCCTTGCTCAGACCGGCAATAGCGTCGGCTTGGGTTTGTAGCGCTGTAGCAGCTTGGGCAGATACCTTGTCATCTGACATTGATACCCTAGATAGGGATAGCATTTTATTGACGTTAGGTCATATTAAAGACGCAGTCTTATATATGAGAGACGCTTCCAGAGACGTTGGGCTGTTAGGTTCAAGAGCCAACGCCATGGCGATTTCTGCTAGGCGAGCCCTGTGGACCCGTCAAAGGACGGGTAATGCCGACTCAAAAAGACATATGGAAGTTTTGCCTTACAAGGGTGAGGTTTTATTTGGGGAAGGTCTCGCGGACCTGGTTTCCACAGCTACCGCGGGTAAATCTACCTTTTTACCTTATGCTCCCCCACAGCAAAAGAAAACACCGCAATATCAGATGCAGTCCTTTCGGTCGCATAAGTCCAGAAGAGATCGGGGCTCTTCCTTCCTCGCCAGAGGTAAGGGTAGGGGGAAAAGAATGCCTGCTACGGCTAGTTCCCAGGAGCAGAAGTCCTCCCCGGCTTCTACTAAATCCACCGCATGACGCTGGGGCTCCACTGAGGGAGCCCGCGCCGGTGGGGGCACGTCTTCGACTCTTCAGCCAGGTCTGGGTTCAGTCAGACGTGGATCCTTGGGCGATGGAGATTGTATCCAAAGGCTACAGGCTGGAATGTGAAGACGTGCCTCCTCGCCGATTTTTCAAATCGGCTTTACCAGCTTCTCCCCCAGAAAGGGAGATAGTTTTAGCTGCAATTCAAAAACTTTGTCAACAACAAGTGATTGTCAAGGTGCCCCTAGTTCAACAGGGGAAGGGGTACTATTCAACCCTGTTTGTGGTCCCGAAACCGGATGGCTCGGTCAGACCCATTCTAAATCTAAAATCCCTAAACCTGTACTTGAAAAAGTTCAAATTCAAGATGGAATCGCTCCAGGCAGTTATCTCCAGCCTGGAAGGGGGGGGGGGGGGGGATTTTATGGTGTCACTAGACATAAAGGATGCATACCTTCATGTCCCCATATATCCCCCTCATCAGGCATACCTGAGATTTGCTGTACAGGAATGTCATTACCAATTTCAGATGTTGCCGTTTGGGCTTTCCACGGCCCCAAGGATTTTCACCAAGGTAATGGCGGAAATGATGGTGCTCCTGCGCAGGCAGGGAGTCACAATTATCCCGTACTTGGACGATCTCCTGATAAAAGCGAGATCGAGAGATCAATTGCAGAAAAGCGTGTCACTCTCCCTGAGAGTGCTGCAGCAACATGGCTGGATTCTAAATCTACCAAAGTCACAGTTGATTCCAACGACTCGGCTATCTTTCTTAGGCATGATTCCGGAACGGAACAAAAGAGGGTTTTTCTCCTGATGGAAAAAGCCCAGGAACTCCAGAACATGGTCAGAGACCTGTTAAAACCGAAAAAAGTGTCAGTCCATCAATGCACTCGAGTACTGGGAAAAATGGTGGCGACCTACGAGGCCATCCCCTTCGGCAGGTTTCATGCGAGGACGTTTCAGTGGGACCTTCTGGACAAGTGGTCGGGGTCCCATCTACAGATACATCAGAAAATAAGCCTGTCCCCCAGGGCCAGGGTGTCTCTCCTGTGGTGGCTGCAGAGTGCTCACCTTCTCGAAGGTCGCAGGTTCGGCATTCAAGACTGGGTTCTGGTGACCACGGACGCGAGCCTCCGAGGATGGGGAGCAGTCACACAAGGAAGAAATTTTCAGGGACTATGGTCAAGCCAGGAGGCTTGTCTACACATCAACGTACTGGAATTGAGGGCCATATACAACGGCCTACGACAAGCGGAGACGCTTCTTCGCGACCTACCGGTTCTGATTCAGTCAGACAACGTCACAGCTGTGGCTCATGTAAACCGCCAAGGCGGGACAAGGAGCAGAGTGGCAATGGCGGAAGCCGCCAGGATTCTTCGCTGGGCGGAAAATCACGCAAGCGCTCTGTCAGCAGTCTTCATTCCGGGAGTGGACAACTGGGAAGCAGACTTCCTCAGCAGACACGATCTCCATCCAGGAGAGTGAGGACTTCATCAAGAAGTTTTTGCAGAGATAGCAAGTCAGTGGGGACTTCCACAAATAGACATGATGGCGTCACGCCTCAACAAGAAGCTTCGGAGGTATTGTGCCAGGTCAAGGGACCCTCAGGCAGTAGCGGTGGACGCCCTGGTGACACCATGGGTGTTTCAGTCGGTCTATGTGTTCCCTCCTCTTCCGCTCATCTCAAAAATACTGAGAATCATAAGACGAAAAAGAGTGCAGACAATACTCATTGTTCCGGATTGGCCTCGAAGGGCCTGGTATTCAGATCTTCAGGAAATGCTCACAGAAGATCCGTGGCCTCTTCCTCTCAGGGAAGACCTATTGCATCAGGGGCCCTGCGTGTTCCAAGACTTACCGCGGTTACGTTTGACGGCATGGTGGTTGAACACAAAATCCTAGCGGGGAAAGGAATTCCAGAGGAAGCCATCCCTACTCTGATTAAGGCTAGGAAGGAGGTGACGGCGAAACATTATCACTGCATCTGGAGGAAGTATGTATCTTGGTGTGAAGCCAAGCATGCTCCTACAGAAGATTTCCATCTGGGCCGTTTTCTCCACTTTCTACAGACAGGAGTGGATATGGGCCTAAAGTTAGGCTCCATTAAGGTACAGATTTCAGCCCTATCAATTTTCTTTCAGAAGGAATTGGCTTCTCTCCCAGAAGTCCAGACTTTTGTAAAGGGAGTGCTGCACACCCAGCCTCCTTTTGTGCCCCCAGTGGCACCATGGGACCTTAACGTGGTGTTACAGTTCCTAAAATCTCACTGGTTTGAGCCTCTTCAAACGGTGGATTTAAAATTTCTCACTTGGAAGGTGTTCATGTTGTTGGCCTTGGCATCTGCACGGCGGGTGTCCGAATTGGCGGCTTTGTCTCACAAGAGCCCCTATCTGATTTTCCATGTGGATAGAGCAGAATGAAGGACTCGTCCTCAATTTTTGCCTAAGGTGGTTTCATCTTTTCATATGAACCAACCTAATTGCTCGCTTGATCTGTAACACGATTCAGCAGGCTCATTCTACGGCTGGATTGCCTTTACCAAATTCGGTAAAGGCCCATTCCACTAGGAAGGTGGGCTCTTCTTGGGCGGCTGCCCGAGGCGTCTCGGCATTACAGCTTTGCCGAGCGGCGACTTGGTCGGGTTCAAACACTTTTGCTAAATTCTACAAGTTTGATACCTTGGCTGAGGAGGACCTTATGTTTGCTCAATCAGTGCTGCAGAGTCATCCGCACTCACCCGCCCGGTCTGGAGCTTTGGTATAATCCCCATGGTCCTTACGGAGTCACCAGCATCCTCTAGGACGTAAGAGAAAATAAGATTTTAAACCTACCGGTAAATCTTTTTCTCCTAGTCCGTAGAGCAGTGATTTTCAACCTTTTTTTACTCGCGGCACACCGAACAATATTTTAAAATTGCCAAGGCACACCATAAGTTCCCACAGAAAAACAACAACAACAAAAACACACATTAGCCCTCACAGTAAAAAAAAATCCACACATACAATGGCCTGCACAGAAAAAACAATCCCATTGCTCCCCACATAAATCATGTTGCTCAATACATAAATCCTATTGCTCCCCACATAAATAAATTACATTGCTCCCCATTTAAATCCTATTGCTCCCCACATGAATTATTCACATTGTTCCCCCCATAAATCCTTATTCTCCCCACATAAATCCTATTGTTACCCACAAGAAAACTAAAATAACAAATATTAGCCCCTACCGGTCTGCTGTCCTCCTTCCTGTTCCTCAATGGTGGGGGTTGTTCATAGTGGAGTGCTGTGAATACTGAGCAGCAGGCAGTCAGGCAGGTGTGGATGTGGGTGGGCAAGGAAAGCTGTGTATGCAGGCAGAAACCGGAAGATGTGTATGCAGGCAGGTGGGCTGGCTGGGTGGTGAGATGCGGTGGCCGTGACCTATGATATCACACCGCCTCGTCTTGAAGGCATAGGTCATGGCTGGAGTATGACTAATCCTCTAAGAAGAGTCCGGGTCAACAGTTCACTCTGTAGGTGCAGGAAGCTGCTCTGGCTCCACGGCACACCTTGCAACTGGTTGCGGCACACTAGTGTGCCACGGCACACTAGTTGAAAAAGCCTGCCGTAGAGGATGCTGGGCGCCCGTCCCAGTGCGGACAAAATTCTGCAAGACTTGTATATAGTTATTGCTTACATAAGGGTTATGTTACAGTTTTGATCAGTCTCGGGCTGATGCTGTTTTGTTTCATACTGTTAACTGGTTCGTATGTTCCGAGATGTACGGTGTGGATGGTGTGGGCTGGTATGTATCTTGCCCTTAGATTAACAAAAATCCTTTCCTCGTACTGTCCGTCTCCTCTGGGCACAGTTCTCTAACTGAGGTCTGGAGGAGGGGCATAGAGGGAGGAGCCAGTGCACACCCATCTAAAGTCTTTAGAGTGCGCATGTCTCCTGCGGAGCCCGTCTATACCCCCATGGTCCTTACGGAGTCCCCAGCATCCTCTACGGACTAGGAGAAAAAGATTTACCGGTAGGTTTAAAATCTTATTTTCCTCTCCGTCACTACTGCTACTGTCTGCCTGAGCTGGTCATAGTATTAAGACAAGGGGGTCCAAACTTTTTTCTCTTGGACTGCCATATTAAAAATTACTTTGAAACAAAACTTGCCATTCAACAGAGTTTTTCTTGCACCACATGGTATGTCCAACAGGTCCTAGCTGACAATCTTCCAATTCCTATCTCTCCTACTACCGCCTGATCCTTCTCCCCTCATTTCTTCTGTCTCTTCTCCCTTCCTCTCCTCCTTATTGCACTAATCTCTGAAGCCCGCCTTAGCTTTCCGTGCCTCCCTCTTCTATCTGTTCTATCTCTTTTCTATGGCTCTCCGTCTACTATGTAATTCCTTCAGCTCTGATGATATCTCTATGGATGGGTCAGTGGTCCCCTAGTCTAGGCAGGTACTATTAGATTTTTCTTTCTTTTTATATATTAGTTTATTGTTTTTGGTTTCTGTGTTCCCCGACGGGATGAACACATTAGTATGTTACACTGTTTAGGTTTTTGTTCTCTTTGTATACCGGATTTACGTTTGATATTATTGTAAGAAGAGTTTTCGCTTGACTTATGTATATCCATTGTATATAATAATTATGATGTTTTATGTTAGAAAAATATTTCTGTAAAACAAGACCAGGGTAAGAGTTATTTACCCTGTGCGATCGATCCAGCGATGCAGGTCCCGAAATTGACGACAGACATCCGCCCTCCAAACGTCTGGACACGCCTGCGTTGGACTCACCGCTCCCAGAAAACGGTGAGTATCCGCCCCGATACACCTCCCCGCTGTCAATCTTCTTGGGATCGCGCTAGCGATCACTTTCTTCTTTCTTCTGGTCGTTGCCCGGCGACAGCTGTCGCTGGGCAACGACGTGCGTACGCATTGCAGGCGCCGCACAGGTGCAGTCCCGACCCGTTTGCACCGCTGCGACAACAAGCTGTCAAAGTCAGAAAAATATCACGATGCACACTGCCATATTTGCACCTCATGCGAGCTCTCGCTGCGCGTGCAAGAGCTCTCCCGTGCGTGCGCATACTCGCAGTCGCGTACACCCGCAGGCGCACGATATGCGGATTTACGGTAGAGTTTGTATGCGTCTAGCGGGCGACTCAATCGTTATATATTTTCACCATATAATGTATTTTGTAGATTATGGTCCCTTTGATAGATTCTGAAAGTTTAGTTAATGTAGCATGTTCATGGACAAAGAGATCCCTCTTTGTTTGATACGAAGGGTCAGACAAGGGTCATACAGTGGTGTTTAGTATCCATCGGAAGAGTATTTAATTAGCAATATTCCGGTGTTGGTTTGAAGCGGATTAATCGCTCGTGCGAATAGTTATAGACATAAGAAGTTTATGTCCATTTACTATTATTTGCACTTACTTATCCATGCGGCGGGAAACCTAGTTTCCCACCCACCTGAGCAGTTGGAAATAGATACAGCCCACCTGTATGAATCAACCTATGACCTTTTGTTATAATGCGAAGACGAATTCCTGTGTCCAATGAACAATGAGATTGTAGGGACCATTGAATTGTATTGTGTGTGGGGCATAAATAGACAAGCCGATCGTATCCAGTTCACTCTCTTCAACGGTTCTCACCACTGATAATCGGGAGCTGGATATCCAGAGGCGCATGCGATTGTTTCCTTTGTGCGTAAGTTTTCTCCGCAATCATATTGTCTTTATTGTTATTGTGATCCATATCTCTCTCTCTCCTCCTCTTTCTCTCTCATTTTCCCTTATACGTAATTGTATTGTATTGTATTTCCTGTGTAGTTATCTGGTTAGTTAGTCTATGTTATATTGTAGTGTATGACTTGTATGTTATTATTCTTTTTCAAGTATAACATTCACATAAGGCGTTAGACCCTAAGCCCGTTATTTGTGTATTTCTTATAGTGTTAAGTATTCTCAGAGCGTCGGTGACGCTCGAACAGCTTTTAAGTTAATAAGGTTACACTGTGTTGCATCTACACTCTATCACTACACTAAGGTTTTCCTGTATAATACATTGTTCATGATTTACATATAAAGGTTTAACATTGTGAGCGTTAGCGCCGCTGGTGATCTCCTCGTGGTCCCGAGCGTCCGCTACGCTATAGCGAAACATTACGTTAGTCGGCAGCCAATAGCGTGCCTGCCTGTGATCTCTTGGCCGTGAGCGAACGTGACGCTTGAGCGTCTCGACTACGGCTAAGCGATTGCTACGCAACGTGCGTACCCTTACGGTACTCCATACGTCAATAGCGTACAGTGTTCTTATACCTCTTAAAGGGTTTTAAATAAGATAAATATTTAGCTTTATCAATTGGCGGCTCGCCCGTCCTTCACATATCTGCACTAGGTAATTTCAGCAGACATTATCCATCAGCAAAGGGCGGGAGATCATATTCCTCGCAGTGCTGACTGGATAAGCGTCTGCTTCGCTTAGTAAAGGGTGCTGAAGGAATCCGGGAACCGGAGGTAAGAACAACACGCTAGTATCTTTTAAAACTGTTTTATTTCTGTTTTGCATACACACGCATATAGCTGCATTTCTTTTTCGTGTATTTTCATATCACTCTCCTGTTTGCCATTTCACAATTGATAACGTGCTGAGAAAGATTTGTTGCTATTGGTAGTTAAAGAGTAAAAACGATACATTAAGGGGTAATTTGTAAAACACACGCACAGCTTCGCCTAAGATACAAGGAAAGACCTGTGTGGTGCTTGGTAGATGATTACAGTTAAAGATCATCTACATTGATAAACGTGCTAATTGTATTTTTGTGTGGCCAGCGTACGCGTGTCTCTAACAAAAGGCTGAGACTCGCGAACGCAACACAAAGGCCGACGCACGCAGCGTATATTACGCAACGGAGCGTCTGGGTACGCCCACCGAAACTCAAATCGCACAATAGCATTGTTTTAGTGGGGGCGGTATAGTATAGCCTCGCGATAATAGCACAAATTGATTTCAGTTTCCAAAACTTAGTTTAAATACCTTACTTTACTGTAACGCCTCTGGGGAGAACTATCAGATTACGGGAAATGATTTTTCTGATCAGAAAACTATAGAATGATAGTGGGTTGAAAACGGTATGAGTGTATTGAATCCCGCTTGGTGAACTGAGTGATCTGGGTGATCTTGGTGGAACGTGATGAGCACGGTCTAAGTGAAAACGTGCGACAGAGTGTGATAAAGTTTTCGTTGTATTACGCTCTGGCTGTTTTGGAGCACAGTAGGGAGACTCCAATGATCCTACCATTTATGGGCAACAAGTGTCTATAAGTGGTACGATTGGACCGCACGGTTGTATGTGTGACCAATAACGCAACGTGATATGAGGTAGTATATCCATGCGTAAATCTTGCCCTCATACGTGTTGTAGGGAGCACATGCAAGCGTGATTTGTGTAAAGAAAAAGGAAGGGAATTTTCTCAGGAAAATCTCTAGAGGTAGGGCCTGCAACGGCTACACGTGTCTGCTAGAAGGCGGAACGGGGATACCCGGAGCAGAAGAAGCTGGTGGAAGAGCTTGGAAAACTCCCACCGTAGACTACTGTGTTTGGTGCATTTTAGGAAGTTTTTCTGTGTTAAAAGAGGTCCACAATGGCAGCCAAGTGCACAACACAGGGACGTTCAGCAGTCAGGGTTCAGACTGCAGAGGTTTGCAGACCCCGAGGGTCTGCTCGGTTAGTAATGTGGGGGAGATATGGTCCCCACACTGAGACCTTTTGTGACGAATGGACACGAATGACTGTGGGGGATAAAGCACCATTTCCTGGGATAGGTAGTTTTGACTCAGAGGTATTGCATAATTTAAGGCGGAGGATCTGTCTCATAAAATCCTGGAGACAACGGGTTAAACATGATGATTGTTTGCAGTTATGGCAACAGGAAAGTGAAAGGCAAAGAAATTTAACTTACATACCTGACTTTCATCTTGAGAGGAGAGACATGGCAATGGAGAGGATTATGGTTGCGGAGAAAGGCACAATGATGTATGATAAAAATGCACTTAGCAACTGTATTAAGGATGAGAGTAACAAACGTAATAAGGTTTATAAAAATGAAAGTGTTAAATGTACAACTATTAACCCATGCAAGTCGCACCCCATGTTAAACTTTCCTCAGGATCACCAACAAGAAAGTGAGCCCAGCACGATGTCGGCACCTTTTCCAGCAGCCATCACACAAGACATCCAGGTGGACGCGACCAAATCGGTAAAGACTGTAATCAAACCCCCTAACGGAGGGTCAGGTGAGGTCGTGTCCACAGGTACGTATGGTGTTATACATCACGCACAAACAAATGTACCTCATATCGTAGAATCAATTCAGAATGACGTCATTGGACTTAATCCTGTCAGGGTAATTGCAGTACCAAATGGGAAAACTGACACTTCAGGAGTCACTCCTGTCAGGAACATCGCCATGTACTGCCCCTTTTCCCGAACAGAATTGAGAACAATTTCGTCTGAATTCCCTGACCCCAGGGAAGACTTAGTTGCTTGTCAAAAGTATATTAGAGAGCTAGGAAATACTGCAGAGCCAAATAACAAAGATTGGAGGACAGTTTTGAGGGCATGCTTACCCCCCGATGTTGATTCATTGAAATTTATTGCTGATTGTAAGCTAGATGAGGAAGTACCACTAACAGACAAGTATAACCAAGATAATGTAAAAAGAATCAATCTACAGTTAGGAGTATATTTTCCTGCAGTAGTAAAGTGGAATAAAATCTTTACAATAAGACAAAAAGAAGGTGAATCCACACCAGAGTATTTTCACCGGGCTCTGCAGGATATGGCTAGGTACACTGGTATAGATGAAATTGAAACTAATGTACACCACAGAGAAATAGCTGTGTCCGTATTAATGGACAACTTAAAAGACACACTAAAAGTCAGGGTACAAACATCTATACCTCACTGGAGAGGTATCTCGGTGGCTGCATTAAGAGAGTCCGCTATCGAGCATGACCGCAATATCCAAAGAACCAGGGAAGCGCAGGGAGAGCGGTTGATGGTAATGAGCATCCAAGCACTAGAGGAGGCATCAAGTCGACCGAAACCCCAGGCCCCTAGCACATGGAGGAAGCCAAGGATTTGTTATCTTTGTAGAAGAGAAGGGCATTATGCCGGCAACTGTAACAGCCCACATAAAGTCAGACCCCCTAGACATGAATATGAGCATGAATATGACACACCAAATTATAAAAGGTGATCATTAGGACTGATGGTAAGCCTGAGGTAACGGTTAATGAATTGGGAGGTCATTCCCTGAAGACACAGGAATGACCGGGTGAAACATTGTATATGTATCTGTGAAATGTTTCTTCTTCTCTCCCCATCCCTGACGATTATTGGTAGGACTCAAACATTGCATATCTACTTGGTCTTTGCAGAAGTCTACCAAACCCCAGCATGACCTATCCGCATCAATGTATCCTGGCCAGATACAGAGGGTGGAGTATGGAGGTGCTGGTGGGAGGGACTGCGCAAGGAAACCATGGGACATGTAGATATGACAGCCTGATGATTATCTGACAATGTTTTAAAAAAATGTTTGAAAAATGTTTTTTTTTCCTGTGGTTGTTTATTGTTGATTTATGTGATATATACATATATGAACGGTTCTCTCTCTCTTTTGTTTTTTTGTGTTTTCTCTCTTCTCACTCATGTTTTCATGTTTTAAAGATGGTATGTCACCCCTCAGTTAGACAAATGGTAATGCAAGATTTTTGCTCCTTACAGAAAGATCGCTGGTTTGGAAGAAATATTGTATCACCAGAGTGTTCGGTTGGAAGACTGAGTGACAACACCTTTGAGATGACAGCAGAACAAGAAGAACAACAAGACTAGAGAACTAATTATCGTAACAAGTTTCTCTCCCCCTCAAACTGTTTTCCTGTACCCCCATTACAAATTTCTTCTTTTCTCCTCCTGTAAGATGGACTCGCCTCGAGAGACTGTGAGCCGTGTTTTCATGTTGACCCTGATGTTGACCAGAGAAGTCTGTTTCGGTGAGAGTACCAGTGAGGTCGAGAAAGAAGTTTTGACACCAGAAAGGTTCCAATGACTAAGACGGAGGTGTAAATTTCCAATAGCAACACAAGCACCGAGCAAAGGCGAGTACCGGAAACGATCCAACAGCCATGTTATTTGTAAACATTTTGAAGGATTGTTAGCTGAAGAAAACAGTATCTGTAGGCTCTGTGACAATGTAGTTGAGGATGGGAGCATCAAGAAATGCCAATCCAGTTTTAATATCCATATGGACCGGCATCCATTGAGTGACTATCACTCCTTAGTGGGTAGTGTGTTGAATCAAACAGATTGTTGGGTATGCTCTCAAGTACCTCAAGGTCACAGCAAATCAGGGCTAGTACCATTTCCTTTAACGGTAGGAGAGGTACTTGAGCTAAAGGGTGGGAGACCGGTGGACAGGAGGTTTAATATCTCCAGTCCTCCTAGTTTGAAGCTCCACCAATATCATGTGGATAGATCCCTAATATGTTTTAACATTACCAATCCCCGAAAGCCGGGAAATTGGGAAGTGTCATGGAGTAACCAAACCATGACCTTTTCATATAGAGCAGATAGAATGCCTACAGATACAGAGCTTATACGCCACATAGCCAGTAGAGAAAAATCTTTCCGATGTAGGTATACCCTAGGAAGTAGGATTACGAGAGTTGGAGAGGTATCACCAGGATACTGTGCACATATCGTACAAACGGATACGTGTACTAGACAGATGGGAGAATTATGGGTAGGAGATTTCACATGGAGGATGTGTAATATGGTTATGTCCTACTCCGTCCCATATGTTCTCCCCGATGATGCATATTTCATATGCGGGAGGAAGGCGTATAAGTGGCTTGCCCCAAACTCTGAAGGATTGTGTTATATTGGAAAAGTACTGCCTGAGGTAATGACTGTATCACATGCCAAAATGAAAGATATACACCGTGGTGCCCAAGCTCCTTATACTCACACCCATTACGAGCACGTAGTTAAAAGGCAACTGACAGAAAGGACAGAGCATTCGGCCTCTGACATGATCCATGAATCCACCGGGATTCAGGTTCTACTTGCGCTAGATTTCACTCGCACCGCTAGAGGAGTGCTGAACTATAGATACATATCTGCGCTTGCAAATTTGTTAGACAATATCACAGAAATGTATGATGACACTTTTAGATATACTGGAAGAGAGCTTCAAGCTTATAAAACAGAACTGGTTCAGCATAGAATGGTTCTTAATTATCTCACGGCAGTAACAGGTGGATATTGTGTCACACTGGCAACGCAGTACGGCGTGAAATGCTGCACTTATATGACGAATAGTACCGAGGACCCGGTCGAGGTCATAGACCAAAAGATGGACGATATTCTCCAATTAAAGTGGGAATTTCGCAGGAGACACAATCTCACCCTTGCTGCTGTGGGTAATGAGCTGACTGGTTGGGTGTCATGGTTGAGCCCGCGAAATTGGTTCTCTGGTTTAGGAGAATGGGCTCAAGGAGTCATAATGGATGCAGGGAAGTTTCTCCTATGTATCTTGGGTGTTGTCATATCGATTGGCTTGATATTTAGGTGCGTTCAGGCCTTAACGAAGTGCAAACGTAGTACCAGGGTAATGAGTCTAAGGAGTGAGGAAATTGTAATTCCAATGGATTTGATTTATGACCCAACGGTAGAAACTATGATGTGATGAAAATGCGATTATACGGTCCGTTTCTTTCACCTGTTTTTCCGTTTTCTCCAAGGTAAAAAGACCCACTTGGACGAGGAATTTGATGATCCTGTACACAGACAACTGATGGATTAAAGAAGAAGTTTTGACAACCTTATACACAGATATTTGATGAACTATGCCATAGACCCCCAGTTTACCTAGAAATTTTAAAATTACGCTAGCCCAACACTTTTGTAAGTCTATGGACATTGACAAAGCTTTTGCCCACACTTTTTGGCAAAAGCCCAAAGAAGACTGCATTCAACAGACACCAGACAAGACTTCAACCGACAAATGTTCATTAACCTGACATAGAATACCACTGCATTTACCATAATTGTTCTTTATCTTCATTTCTACAACCTTCAGGTAATGACACACATAGTCGATAGGGAATACAGGCACAGATATCAGCAATCACATATTCCCCCATTCATGTATCATCAACTAAAATGTGCTCCCCCATTTTGTTACAAAAAGCCGAAAAGAGCTCGGTAAAGTTTGACAGCCCATCCACAGACCCGTACCGCGGGATAAGAAGGAATTCAAATGTATACTTCGCAATACCTCGAAGCTTGATTTAAAAACACGTACGGCACGATGATACATGACCCCCCAAACATGGATTCATACACACATGCTTCTGCTATCTCACTAGGTCATACCCTTTTCACACCTTCTTCTCTCCTCCCTTACCCAACCATGGAAATGTATTTACACCTGACATATATTTTTCTCGTTTTGAAATGTTTTAGGAAGTGGCAGTTATTGTTGACTGCCAAAGGGTGGACTGTCAAAGTCAGAAAAATATCACGATGCACACTGCCATATTTGCACCTCATGCGAGCTCCCGCTGCGCGTGCAAGAGCTCTCCCGTGCGTGCGCATACTCGCAGTCGCGTGCACCCGCAGGCGCACGATATGCGGATTTACGGTAGAGTTTGTATGCGTCTAGCGGGCGACTCAATCGTTATATATTTTCACCATATAATGTATTTTGTAGATTATGGTCCCTTTGATAGATTCTGAAAGTTTAGTTAATGTAGCATGTTCATGGACAAAGAGATCCCTCTTTGTTTGATACGAAGGGTCAGACAAGGGTCATACAGTGGTGTTTAGTATCCATCGGAAGAGTATTTAAATAGCAATATTCCGGTGTTGGTTTGAAGCGGATTAATCGCTCGTGCGAATAGTTATAGACATAAGAAGTTTATATCCATTTACTATTATTTGCACTTACTTATCCATGCGGCGGGAAACCTAGTTTCCCACCCACCTGAGCAGTTGGAAATAGACACAGCCCACCTGTATGAATCAACCTATGACCTTTTGTTATAATGCGAAGACGAATTCCTGTGTCCAATGAACAATGAGATTGTAGGGACCATTGAATTGTATTGTGTGTGGGGCATAAATAGACAAGCCGATCGTATCCAGTTCACTCTCTTCAACGGTTCTCACCACTGATAATCGGGAGCTGGATATCCAGAGGCGCATGCGATTGTTTCCTTTGTGCGTAAGTTTTCTCCGCAATCATATTGTCTTTATTGTTATTGTGATCCATATCTCTCTCTCTCCTCCTCTTTCTCTCTCATTTTCCCTTATACGTAATTGTATTGTATTGTATTTCCTGTGTAGTTATCTGGTTAGTTAGTCTATGTTATATTGTAGTGTATGACTTGTATGGTATTATTCTTTTTCAAGTATAACATTCACATAAGGCGTTAGACCCTAAGCCCGTTATTTGTGTATTTCTTATAGTGTTAAGTATTCTCAGAGCGTCGGTGACGCTCGAACAGCTTTTAAGTTAATAAGGTTACAATGTGTTGCATCTACACTCTATCACTACACTAAGGTTTTCCTGTATAATACATTGTTCATGATTTACATATAAAGGTTTAACATTGTGAGCGTTAGCGCCGCTGGTGATCTCCTCGTGGTCCCGAGCGTCCGCTACGCTATAGCGAAACATTACGTTAGTCGGCAGCCAATAGCGTGCCTGCCTGTGATCTCTTGGCCGTGAGCGAACGTGATGCTTGAGCGTCTCGACTACGGCTAAGCGATTGCTACGCAACGTGCGTACCCTTACGGTACTCCATACGTCAATAGCGTACAGTGTTCTTATACCTCTTAAAGGGTTTTAAATAAGATAAATATTTAGCTTTATCAAAGCAGCGTGCGAACGGCTCGGAATGACCCCCATTGCCCCTAGTTCACATTATGCCCCGAGGTGAAAAGGTGTGACCAGTATTAACCACCTTTCTGCACAGATATCTCCTAGTAGGCAGCATGGATAGGAGAGTTGTCAGCAGGAAAAGGAGAATGGGCATTATGGACAAGAGAGGTGAAAGTATGGATTGGAGAATGGGCAGATTCCTGCTATGGTGCTGCGCTGACCTCCATCTTGGGCTGTAAAGTGCCAGTATTGCACACAGCTCTGCAATAACAAGCTGCAGGTCACATCCCGGTCAGTGGGCCGAATGGCAGCAGTTGGCCGCCCACATTTGACCTCTGGACCTTGGTTTAGATGTTCCTGCATTAATACAACAGCCAGCAGTACATGTGCTGCCTGCCGTTATCCTTGTGAAATAGGCTTTCCCGTGCTTTGCACAAGCAGGAATATCCCTAAAACCTGGACTGTTGGAGTGCCTTGAGGACCGCATTTAGGAACCACTGCCCTAAGGGCATTCATGGACTATAGAAGTGTGTGGTTTTTCCCACTTACATCCACAGGGCCCAAGGTATTGAGTAGATGTCGTAGAAGATGTGTGGCCACCCATCCCCCCCTCCAAAAAATCGAGGGGAAATATGCGCAGTGAAGCAGGATAGCGCTCTGCAAAGAGGGCCATTTGTTCCCCTCAGCAGCTAGTCCGGGCTCCCACTGGGTTGGTGATTAGTACGCACTCCCGCCACACCTGGTTCTGACTTCCCTAGGATGGAAACATTTTTAGTTTTCAGTGGGTACCTTTTGACACCCAGTTTTCATCATTTTATTCTGTAATGTATAAATTTGGTTCTGCAAAACAATGAGCTCCGATGCATTGCCTCCACATTTTATTTGGAATGACTTCATTCCATTCAGATCCACCCCCCAGCTTATGAACTGACTGTACAGCCAGGTCAGGTCACTGTGCAATGTCTCTGCATCAGAATGGGAAAGTCATCCCCTGTATCTATTACACAGGCCATATGCCATTACTTCAGCAGTTCTTATTTTCTAATATGCCCAGGCCACCCCCTTCCACTAGAAATAGGGTCTGTCGTACAGAAATCTGGCCATTGGAGTTGGAAGTAACAAGAAACTAGATGTGGAAGATGAGATGGGTCACACAAGTGAGACATACAGTATTAGTGGGGTATCGGATAGAAGATAAGGGGAATAGTCACCCAACATAGGCATCAGGGCTGTAACTAGAAGCGTAGGGCCTGGGATGGGGGGCACCATTGCTGCCCCAGTCGCACCTGTATTTAGCTTGCAGGCTGTATACTTCGTATGCTTTGTTGTGTGCTCAGTCCTTTCTTGGTCTTAGCGTCAAGTTGAGCGGGGCTGGACCAGATCAAGGTGCTACAACCTTGATGGCCTTATATAGGGAAACATATTTTGTAGAGGCCCTGGAAAAATAGACATGTGGTTGGAGTTATTAAGGGTAGAGAAGTGTCGGCAGTGCTCTTGGTCGGAGTCAGGGCCTATATTGTTTTAGCTATTGCCCTGGGTGGAACATATCTTTTTCTGTGGATTGTCAAAGTGCAGTTGCTGGCAAGTGATGTGTATATGAAAGTCACTTCATGATAAATACAGAGATTTACTCAGTGACTCATGCCTCCTTCCTCACTGAGCACCATTGTACTACAATACCCGACAATTAAATCACACACACACCATCCCCAGTTATGAGTGGTGAAAGCAAAAAAAGTCAAAATATATTTACAATTTCTGAATCATTAGATCTCCTGGGTTTTTTTTTTATTTCAGCATCAATAATGCCCTTTTTTATCATACACACTTACCGATCATCGGCTTAGTGTGCCCGCCCAGTTGTGATGTCAGTCACCGCCGGTCCCTGCTGCAATTGTACGGGCGGACTGCAGACCGTCAGTACACACATGTCAAAGAAAAAATATGAGAAAAGGGGACTTATCCTGCGCTCCACAATGAATAGTCGCTTCAAAAGGTCCCAGAGTTAATTGCAAACTCATGCGAATGTCATAAAAAAGAAAAGGATTTTGTATACATAGTGAAGTACAGTTTTAATCATATGTATAACACAAATTCATCAAGCATTAAAAAATTCCTCAAGTATTAAAATTCCATATATAATCCAATAGGATATATAGCAGCACTGGAAATTACAATGATTTTATAAACACAGTGTAAATTGAAATAGCAGCATATGGAACTGGGGTGGGGAGTGGTGAGGAAATTACCAGATAGTATGAACTGTATACACAGTTCAAAGCCAGCTTGCGGGTTTAATTGGTGCAGGGAAACGTGGGTGATTACAGGACGCTGAGGAGGGTAGCAGGAGAGGAACGTTCCATTCCAGTACAGCGAGGCACAGGGGATTCCCGGGTTTCCTTGCACCAATTAAACCCGCAAGCTGGCTTTGAACTGTGTATACAGTTCATACTATCTGGTAATTTCCTCACCACTCCCCACCCCAGTTCCATATGCTGCTATTTCAATAACTGTGTTTATAAAATCATTGTAATTTCCAGTGCTGCTATATATCCTATTGAATTTTAATACTTGAGTAATTTTTTAATGCTTGATGAATTTGTGTTATACATATGATTAAAACTGTACTTCACTATGTATACAAAATCTTTTTCTTTTTTATGACATTCGCATGAGTTTGCAATTAACTCTGGGACCTTTTGAAGCGACTATTTATTGTGGTGCGCAGGATAAGTCCCCTTTTCTCATATTTTTTCTTTGACACGTGTGGTGAAGGATTTGGGAACCTTCTTTGGAGAAGGGGGTGCTATCCAGCAGCTAAGCCTTTGCGCACTGAGACCTCCCTTGTATTTTATTTGCATTGCGTCAGTACACACAGCACAAGCACCGATATATATGCAGATATATAGGCAATCGGCTGTGCTGCAGGGCCAACGACGTTGTTAACAGACATTGGAGGTACAAACCCGTCGATGTGCCCACAATATATCGGCCAGTGTTTAGCCTGTTTTATACATTGTACACAATATCTTTACACTGGGGTTCCAGGTCAGCCATTTGCTAAACCCAAAGTAACAACAATTACTTTAAGAAACCATGTTAGAGACCAATATTAATACATACATGTATGATATGGGTGTTTTTATTGACTTAATGTTTTTAATAAATTTTTCATCTTGTGATGTCAGCTCTTCTACGGTGAATGCTTGCTCAGAATTAAGAATAGAGTAAAAAAAAAATAATGATGCACCACAACAGTATGTGGGAATCCCTTTAATTTCTCTGACGTCCTAGTGGATGCTGGGGACTCCGTAAGGACCATGGGGAATAGACGGCTCCGCAGGAGACTGGGCACAATTAAAGAAAGATTCAGGACTATCTGGTGTGCACTTGCTCCTCCCACTATGACCCTCCTCCAGACCTCAGTTAGATTTCTGTGCCCGGCCGAGCTGGATGCACAGTAGGAGGCTCTCCTGAGCTCCTAGAAAGAAAGTATATTTTAGTTTTTTTATTTTACAGTGAGACCTGCTGGCAACAGGCTCACTGCAACGAGGGACTAAGGGGAGAAGAAGCGAACCTACCTAACTGGTGGTAGCTTGGGCTTCTTAGGCTACTGGACACCATTAGCTCCAGAGGGATCGCACACAGGACCCGACCTCGTCGTCCGTTCCCGGAGCCGCGCCGCCTTCCCCCTTACAGAGCCAGAAGCAAGAAGTGTCCGGAAAATCGGCGGCTGAAGACTTCTGTCTTCTCCAAGGTAGCGCACAGCACTGCAGCTGTGCGCCATTGCTCCTCATGCACACCACACACTCCGGTCACTGATGGGTGCAGGGCGCTGGGGGGGGGGGCGCCCTGAGCAGCAATATTAACACCTTGGCTGGCAAAACTGACACCATATATAGCCCTAGAGGTTATATAGGTGTAAATTACCCCTGCCAGATTTACACAAACAGCAGGAGAAAGCCCGCCGAAAAAGGGGCGGAGACATCTTCCTCAGCACACTGGCGCCATTTTCCCTCACAGCTCCGCTGGAAGGATCGCTCCCTGGCTCTCCCCTGCAGTCCTGCACTACAGAAAGAGAGGGGGGCAATAAATTTAGGCGCAGTATATATAATACAAGCAGCTATAGGGGAAAACACTCTGTATAGTGATATCCCTGTGTTATATAGCGCTCTGGTGTGTGCTGGCATACTCTCCCTCTGTCTCCCCAAAGGGCTTTGTGGGGTCCTGTCCTCTGTCAGAGCATTCCCTGTGTGTGTGCTGTGTGTCGGTACTGCTGTGTCAACATGTATGATGAGGATAATGATGTGGAGGCAGAGCAAATGCCTGTGAATGTGATGTCACCCCCTGCGGGGTCGACAGCTGTGTGGATGGACTTATGGAAGGAATTACGTGACAGTGTCAGCTCCTTACATAAAAGGTTTGACGACATAGGACAGCCGGCTACTCAGCTTGTGCCTGTCCAAGCGTCTCAAATGTCATCAGGGGCTTTAAAACGCCCGCTACCTCAGATGGCAGACACAGATGTTGACACGGATACCGACTCCAGTGTCGACGACGATGAGACTAGTGTACCTTCCAATAGGGCCACCCGTTACATGATTGAGGCAATGAAAAATGTATTACACATTTCTGATAGTACCCCAGGTACCACAAAAAAGGGTATTATGTTGGTGAGAAAAAACTACCAGTAGTTTTTCCTGAATCTGAGGAATTAAATGAGGTGTGTGAGGAAGCGTGGACTTCCCCCGATAAGAAATTGATAATTTCTAAACGGTTATTGGCAGCGTACCCTTTCCCGCCAGAGGATAGGTCACGTTGGGAAACATCCCCTAGGGTAGATAAAGCGCTTACACGTTTATCAAAAAAGGTGGCACTACCGTCTCCGGATACGGCCGCCCTAAAGGAACCTGCTGAGAGAAAGCAGGAGGCTACCCTAAAAGCTATATATACACAGACGGGCATTATTTGCGACCAGCGATTGCATCGGCATGGATGTGCAGTGCTGCTGCTGCGTGGTCAGATTCCCTGTCGGATAATATCGATACTCTGGATAGGGACATTGGCCCTCATTCCGAGTTGATCGGTCGCAAGGCGAATTTAGCAGAGTTACACACGCTTAGTCTACGCCTACTGGGAGTGTATCTTAGCATCTTAAAAGTGCGAACGAAGTTTACGCAATATTGCGAACAAAAAAAACTTAGCAGTTTTAGAGTAGCTCCAGACTTACTCTGCCTGTGCGATCAGTTCAGTGCTTGTCGTTCCTGGTTTGACGTCACAAACACTCCCAGCGTTCGCCCAGACACTCCCCCGTTTCTCCGGCCACTCCTGCGTTTTTTCCGGAAACGGTAGCGTTTTCAGCCACACGCCCATAAAACGCCGTGTTTCCGCCCAGTAACACCCATTTCCTGTCAATCACACTACGTTCGCCGGTGCGAACAAAAAGCCGTGAGTAAAAATCCTTTCTTCATAGCAGAATTACTTAGCGCTGTCGCAGTGCGAACATTGCGCATGCGCTCTAAGCTGATTTTCACTGCGATGCGAAAAAAAAGAACGAGCGAACGACTCGGAATGAGGGCCATTATTTTGCTGTCAATATAGCATATAAAAGACGCTGTTTTGATGCACAGAGGGATATTTGCCGGCTGGCATCAAAAATAAGCGCAATGTCCATTGCCGCCAGAAAAAAAAGGCACATGGAAGTTTTGCCTTATAAGGGGAAAGCACCGTATTATCAAGTACAGTCCTTTCGGCCCCATAAAAACAAGAGGGCTAGAGGCGCATCCTTTCTGCCGAGAGGCAAAGGTAGAGGGAAAAAACTGCAGCATACAGCCAGTTCCCAAGAGCAGAAGTCCTCCCCCGCGTCCGGTAAGTCCACAGCATGACGCTGGGGCTTCACAGGCGGACCCGGGTACAGTGGGGGCCCGTCTCAGAAATTTCAGCGCACAGTGGGCTCTCTCACAGGTGGATCCCTGGATCCTTCAAGTAGTATCTCAGGGGTACGGGCTGGAATTCGAGGCGTCTCCCCCCCCGCCGTTTCCAAAAATCTGCCTTACCAGCAACTCCCTCTGCCAGGGAGGCAGTGTTGGTGGCTATCCAAAAACTGTATTCACAGCAAGTGATTGTCAAGGTACCCCTCCTTCAACAAGGAAAGGGTTACTATTCCACAATGTTTGTGGTACCGAAACCGGACGGTTCGGTGAGACCCATCTTAAATTTAAAATCCTTGAACACATATATCAAAAGATTCAAGTTCAAGATGGAATCGCTCAGGGCGGTTATTGCGAGCCTGGACGAGGGGGATTACATGGTCTCCCTGGACATCAAGGATGCCTACCTGCATGTCCCCATTTACCCTCCTCACCAGGAGTACCTCAGGTTGTGGTACAGGACTGTCACTATCAGTTCCAGATGCTGCCGTTTGGGTTATCCACGGCACCGAGGGTCTTTACCAAGGTAATGGCCGAAATGATGATACTCCTTCGGAAGAAGGGGGTTTTAATTATCCCGTACTTGGACGATCTCCTGATAAGGGCGAGGTCCAAGGAACAGTTGTTAGTGGGGGTAGCACTTTCTCGGGAAGTGCTGCAGCAGCACGGCTGGATTCTCAATATCCCAAAGTCACAGCCGGTCCCGACGACACGTCTTCTGTTCCTGGGAATGATTCTGGACACAGACCAGAAAAAAAAAAAAAAAGTGTTTCTTCCAGTGGAAAAAGCCGAGGAGTTGTCATCTCTAGTCAGAAACCTCCTAAAACCAGGACAGGTGTCGGTACATCAATGCACGCGAGTCCTGGGAAAAATGGTAGCTTCGTACGAAGCAATTCCATTCGGAAGGTTCCACGCAAGGATTTTCCAGTGGGACCTGTTGGACCAATGGTCCGGGTCGCATCTCCAGATGCAGCAGCGGATAACCCTGACGGCAAGGACCAGGGTGTCACTACTGTGGTGGCTGCAGAGGGCTCATCTACTAGAGGGCCGCAGATTCGGAATACAGGACTGGGTCCTGGTGACAACGGATGACAGCCTTCGGGGCTGGGGAGCAGTCACACAGGGAAGAAATTTCCAAGGGCTGTGGTCAAATCAGGAGATTTCACTACACATAAATATCCTGGAGCTAAGAGCCATTTACAATGCCCTATGCCAAGCAAGTCCCCTGCTTCAAAACAAACCGGTTCTGATCCAATCAGACAACATCACGGCGGTCGCCCATGTAAACAGACAGGGCAGCACAAGAAGCAGGAGGGCAATGGCAGAAGCCACAAGGATTCTCCGATGGGCGGAAAATCACGTGCTAGCACTGTCAGCAGTGTTCATTCCGGGTGTGGACAACTGGGAAGCAGACTTCCTCAGCAGACACGACCTTCACACGGGAGAGTGGGGGCTTCATCCAGAAGTCTTCCGATTGATTGTAAACCGTTGGGAAAGACCACAGGTGGATATGATGGCGTCCCGCCTCAACAAAAAGCTAAAAAGATATTGTGCCAGGTCAAGGGACCCTCAGGCGATAGCTGTGGACGCTCTAGTGACACCGTGGGTGTACCAGTCGGTTTACGTGTTTCCCCCTCTGCCTCTTATTCCCAAGGTGCTGAGAATAATACGAAGGGGAAGAGTGAGAACTATACTCGTGGTTCCGGATTGGCCAAGAAGAACTTGGTACCCGGAACTTCAAGAGATGCTCTCAGAGGACCCATGGCCTCTACCGCTAAGGCGGGACCTGCTGCAGCAGTGGCCCTGCCTGTTCCAAGATTTACCGCAGCTGCGTTTGACGGCATGGCGGTTGAACGCCGGATCCTGAAGGAAAAGGGTATTCCGGAGGAAGTCATTCCTACCCTGATCAAGGCCAGGAAGGATGTGACTGCAACCCACTATCACCGCATTTGGCGGAAATATGTGGCTTGGTGTGAGGCCAGGAAGGCCCCAACGGAGGAATTTCAACTGGGTCGTTTCCTGCATTTCCTGCAAGCAGGGGTGACGATGGGCCTCAAATTGGGGTCCATTAAGGTCCAGATTTCGGCTCTGTCGATTTTCTTTCAAAAGGAACTGGCTTCGTTGCCTGAAGTTCAGACTTTTGTCAAGGGAGTTCTGCATATTCAGCCTCCTTACGTGCCTCCTGTGGCACCTTGGGATCTCAATGTGGTTTTGGGATTCCTGAGGTCACATTGGTTCGAGCCACTTAAAACCGTGGATTTGAAATATCTCACGTGGAAAGTGGTCATGTTGTTGGCCCTGGCTTCGGCCAGACGTGTATCAGAGTTGGCGGCTTTGTCGTGTAAAAGCCCTTATCTGATTTTCCATATGGATAGGGCAGCGTTGAGGACTCGTCCTCAGTTTCTCCCGAAGGTGGTATCAGCATTTCACTTGAACCAACCTATTGTGGTGCCTGCGGCTACTAGGGACTTGGAGGATTCCAAGTTGCTGGACGTAGTCAGGGCCCTGAAAATTTATGTTTCCAGGACGGCTGGAATCAGGAAAACTGATTCGCTGTTTCTCCTGTATGCACCCAATAAGCTGGGTGCTCCTGCTTCTAAGCAGACCATTGCTCGCTGGATTTGTAACGCTATTCAGCTTGCGCATTCTGCGGTAGGACTACCGCAGCCAAAATCAGTAAAAGCCCACTCCACAAGGAAGGTGGGCTCATCTTGGGCGGCTGCCCGAGGGGTCTCGGCACTGCAACTTTGCCGAGCGGCTACTTGGTAAGGGTCTAACACTTTTGCTAAATTTTACAAATTTGATACCCTGGCTGAGGAGGACCTTGAGTTTGCTCATTCGGTGCTGCAGAGTCATCCGCACTCTCCCGCCCGTTTGGGAGCTTTGGTATAATCCCCATGGTCCTTACGGAGTCCCCAGCATCCACTAGGACGTCAGAGAAAATAAGAATTTACTCACCGGTAATTCTATTTCTCGTAGTCCATAGTGGATGCTGGGCGCCCATCCCAAGTGCGGATTGTCTGCAATACTTGTAATTAGTTATTGTTCCACAAATCGGGTTGTTATTGCGAGCCATCTGTTCAGAGGCTCCGTTGTTATCATACTGTTAACCGGGGTTCATATCACGAGTTGTACGGTGTGATTGGTGTGGCTGGTATGAGTCTTACCCGGGATTCAAAATCCTTCCTTATTGTGTCAGCTCTTCCGGGCACAGTATCTTAACTGAGGTCTGGAGGAGGGTCATAGGGGGAGGAGCCAGTGCACACCAGATAGTCCTGAATCTTTCTTTAGTTGTGCCCAGTCTCCTGCGGAGCCGTCTATTCCCCATGGTCCTTACGGAGTCCTCAGCATCCACTACGGACTACGAGAAATAGAATTACCGGTGAGTAAATTCTCATTTTAATGCCATGTGCCCAGAAGCATATAAATAAGAGATTGTGCAAACAATGCCGCGTGATATACATAATCTAATATACCAGGAAAGACTGTAATATATGATAATATATTTCTATAGCTTGGAGCAAAGAAGGCAGAGGAGGAATAGGATCAGGTGCGTAGAGGAGGGGGAGCAGTTATTTTGTGTGTGTACGCAATGGCCAATGTTAATGCAATGGAGTGATTATTGGCAAACTGCGCATGTGTTCCGATCACAATGCACATGTGCGAGGGTGCCGCTGCGATCCCGCTCACAGAGTGATTGTCAGGAAGTGGCCCTTTGGAGGTGTTTACACAAAAATGGCGCTCCAAATACATATACACTTGATAGACTCAGACGGCTGCTCACCGGTTGTGGGCGGGCAGCCCCAACAATAAATCAAATATGAGATATAGAAAGAAATGGGAGCGCTGAATGAGTCTAAAGAATTAATTTGTTTATTACTAAAAATAGTAAAGAGACACTTCTTTAAAGAAGCCAATTCAAGATATATTTATCACTTCATAATCAAAAGAATTTTCTAATATTATTTTTTTTATTATTGTTAGATTGTATTATGTCTCTCTCTGTCTGATTAACGAATAGATATATAATTTTCTCTATCGTCCTAGTGGATGCTGGGGTTCCTGAAAGGACCATGGGGGGGGGGGGGGGGTGGCGGCTCCGCAGGAGACAGGGCACAAAAGTAAAGCTTTCCGATCAGGTGGTGTGCACTGGCTCCTCCCCCTATGACCCTCCTCCAAGCCAGTTAGATTTTTGTGCCCGGCCGAGAAGGGTGCAATCTAGGTGGCTCTCCTAAAGAGCTGCTTAGAAAAGTTTAGCTTAGGTTTTTTATTTTACAGTGAGTCCTGCTGGCAACAGGATCACTGCAACGAGGGACTTAGGGGAGAAGAAGTGAACTCACCTGCGTGCAGGATGGATTGGCTTCTTGGCTACTGGACATCAGCTCCAGAGGGACGATCACAGGTACAGCCTGGATGGTCACCGGAGCCTTGCCGCCGGCCCCCTTGCAGATGCTGAAGTAAGAAGAGGTCCAGAATCGGCGGCAGAAGACTCCTCAGTCTTCTAAAGGTAGCGCACAGCACTGCAGCTGTGCGCCATTTTCCTCTCAGCACACTTCACACGGCAGTCACTGAGGGTGCAGGGCGCTGGGAGGGGGGCGCCCTGGGAGGCAAATGAATACCTATTTTGGCTAAAAATACCTCACATATAGCCTCCGGAGGCTATATGGAGATATTTAACCCCTGCCAGAATCCGTTAAGAGCGGGAGACGAGGCCGCCGAAAAAGGGGCGGGGCCTATCTCCTCAGCACACAGCGCCATTTTCCCTCACAGAAAGGCTGGAGGGAAGGCTCCCAGGCTCTCCCCTGCACTGCACTACAGAAACAGGGTTAAAACAGAGAGGGGGGGCACTAATTTGGCGTTAGAAATATATAAAAAAGATGCTATAAGGGAAAACACTTATATAAGGTTGTCCCTATATAATTATAGCGTTTTTGGTGTGTGCTGGCAAACTCTCCCTCTGTCTCTCCAAAGGGCTAGTGGGTCCTGTCCTCTATCAGAGCATTCCCTGTGTGTGTGCTGTGTGTCGGTACGTGTGTGTCGACATGTATGAGGACGATGTTGGTGAGGAGGCGGAGCAATTGCCTGTAATGGTGATGTCACTCTCTAGGGAGTCGACACCGGAATGGATGGCTTATTTAGGGAATTACGTGATAATGTCAACACGCTGCAAGGTCGGTTGACGACATGAGACGGCCGACAAACAATTAGTACCGGTCCAGACGTCTCAAAAACACCGTCAGGGGTTTTAAAACGCCCGTTTACTTTAGTCGGTCGACACAGACACAGACAGGGACACTGAATCCAGTGTCGACGGTGAATAAACAAACGTATTCCTTATTAGGGCCACACGTTAAAGGCAATGAAGGAGGTGTTACATATTTCTGATACTACAAGTACCACAAAAGAGGGTATTATGTGGGATGTGAAAAAACTACCGTAGTTTTTCCTGAATCAGATAAATTAAATAAAGTGTGTGATGATGCGTGGGTTCCCCCCGATAGAAAATTATGGGCGGTATACCCTTTCCCGCCAGAAGTTAGGGCGCGTTGGGAAACACCCCTTAGGGTGGATAAGGCGCTCACACGCTTATCAAAACAAGTGGCGGTACCGTCTATAGATAGGGCCGTCCTCAAGGACCAGCTGACAGGAGGCTGGTAAATATCATAAAAAGTATATACACACATACTGGTGTTATACTGCGACCAGCGATCGCCTCAGCCTGGATGTGCAGAGCTGGGGTGGCTTGGTCGGATTCCCTGACTAAAAATATTGATACCCTTGACAGGGACAGTATTTTATTGACTATAGAGCATTTAAAGGATGCATTTCTATATATGCGAGATGCACAGAGGGATATTTGCACTCTGGCATCAAGAGTAAATGCGATGTCCATATCTGCCAGAAGATGTTATGGACACGACAGTGGTCAGGTGATGCAGATTCCAAACGGCACAAAGGTGTATTGCCGTATAAAGGAAGAGGAGTTATTTGGGGTCGGTCCATCGGACCTGGTGGCCACGGCAACTGCTGGAAAATCCGCCGTTTTTACCCTAAGTCACATCTCTGCAGAAAAAGACACCGTCTTTTCAGCCTCAGTCCTTTCGTCCCTATAAGATCATATCTGCCCAGGGATAGAGGAAAGGGAAGAAGACTGCAGCAGGCAGCCCATTCCCAGGAACAGAAGCGTTCCACCGCTTCTGACAAGTTCTCAGCATGGCGCTGAGACCGTACAGGACCCCTGGATCCTACAAGTAGTATCCCAGGGGTACAGATTGGAATGTCGAGACGTTTCCCCTTCGCAGGCTCCTGAAGTCTGCTTTACCAAGGTCTCCCTCCGACAAGGAGGCAGTATGGGAAAAAATTCACAAGCTGTATTCCCAGCAGGTGATAATTAAATTACCCCTCCTACTACAAGAAAAGGGGTATTATTCCACACTATATTGTGGTACTGAAGCCAGAAGGCTAGGTGAGACTTATTCTAAAAAAAATTTTTTTAACACTTACAAAGGTTCAAATCAAGATGGAGTCACTCAGAGCAGTGATAACGAACCAGGAAGAAGGGGACTATATAGTGTCCCGGGACATCAGGGATGCTTACCTCTATGTCCCAAATTTGCCCTTCTCACTAAGGGTACCTCAGGTTCGTGGTGCAGAACTGTCACTATCAGTTTCAGACGCTGCCGTTTGGATTGTCCACGGCACCCCGGGTCTTTATCAAGGTAATGGCCGAAATGATGATTCTTCTTCGAAGAAAAGGCGTCTTAATTATCCCTTACTTGGACGATCTCCTGATAAGGGCATAGTCCAGGGAACAGTTGGAGGTCGGAGTAGCACTATCTCGGATACTGCTACAACAGCACGGGTGGATTCTAAATATTCCAAAATCGCAGCTGATCCCGACGACACGTCTGCTGTGCCTAGGGATGATTCTGGACACAGTCCAGAAAAAGGTGTTTCTCCCAGAAGAGAAAGCCAGGGAGTTATCCGAGCTAGTCAGGAACCTCCTAAAAACAGTGCATCATTGCACAAGGGTCCTGGTAAAAATGGTGGCTTCCTACGAAGCAATTCCATTCGGCAGATTTCACGCAAGAACTTTTCAGTGGGATCTGCTGGACAAATGGTCCGGATCGCATCTTCAGATGCATCAGCGGATAACCCTATATCCAAGGACAAGGGTGTCTCTCCTGTGGTGGTTATAGAGTGCTCATCTTCTAGAGGGCCGCAGATTCGGCATTCAGGATTGGATGCTGGTGACCACAGAGCCCAGCCCGAGAGGCTGGGGAGCAGTCACACAAGGAAAAAATTTCCAGGGAGTGTGATCAAGTCTGGAGACTTTTCTCCACATAAATATACTGGAGCTAAGGGTAAATTTATAATGCTCTAAGCTTAGCAAGACCTCTGCTTCAAGGTCAGCCGGTATTGATCCAGTGGGAAAAACATCACGGCAGTCGCCCACGTAAACAGACAGGGCGACACAAGAAGCAGGAGGGCAATGGCAAAAACTGCAAGGACTTTTCGCTGGGCGGAAAATCATGTGATAGCACTGTCAGCAGTGTTTCATCCCGGGAATGGAAACTGGGAAGCAGACTTCCTCAGCAGGCACGACCTCCACCCGGGAGAGTGGAAACTTCATCGGGAAGTTTTTTCCACATGATTGTAAACCGTTGGGAAATACCAAAGGTGGACATGATGGCGTCCCGTCTGAACAAAAAACGGGACAGGTATTGCGCCAGGTCAAGAGACCCTCAGGCAATAGCTGTGGACGTTCTGGTAACACCGTGGGTGTACCAGGCGGTGTATGTGTTCCCTCCTCTGCTTCTCATACCTAAGGTGCTGAGAATTATAAGACGTAGAGGAGTAAGAACTATACTCATGGCTCCGGATTGGCCAAGAAGGACTTGGTACCCGGAACTTCAAGAGATGCTTACAGAGGTCTTATGGCCTCTGCCGCTAAGAAGGGACTTGCTTCAGCAAGTACCATGTCTGTTCCAAGACTTACCGCAGCTGCGTTTGTCGGCATGGCGGTGGAAAGCCGGATCCTAAGGGAAAAAGGCATTCCGGAAGAGGTCATTCTTACCCTGGTCAAAGCCAGAAAGGAGGTGACCGCACAACATTATCACCACATGTGGCGAAAATATGTTGCGTGGTGTGAGGCCAGGAAGGCCCCACAAAGAAATTTCAACTCGGTCGTTTCCTGCATTTCCTGCAAACAGGAGTGTCTATGGGCCTCAAATTGGGGTCCATTAAGGTTCAAATTTCGGCCCTGTCGATTTTCTTCCAGAAAGAATTGGCTTCAGTTCCTGAAGTCCAGAAGTTTGTCAAGGGAGTATTGCATATACAACCCCCTTTTGTGCCTCCAGTGGCACTGTGGGATCTCAACGTAGTTCTGGGATTCCTCAAATCACATTGGTTTAAAACCAGTCAAATCTGTGGATTTGAAGCATCTCACATGAAAAGTGACCATGCTCTTGGCCCTGGCCTGGACCAGGCGAGTGTCAAATTGGTGTTTTTTTCTCAAAAAAGCCCATATCTGTTTGTCCATTCGGACAGGGCAGAGCTGCGGACTCGTCCCCAGTTCTCTCCCTAAGGTGGTGTCAGTGTTTCACCTGAACCAGCTTATTGTGGTGCCTTGCACCTACTAGGGACTTGGAGGACTCCAAGTTGCTAGATGTTGTCAGGGCCCTGAAAATATGTTCCAGGACGGCTGGAGTCAGGAAAACTGACTTGCTGTTATCCTGTATGCACCCAACAAACTGGGTGCTCTTGCTTCTAAGCAGACTATTGCTAGTTGGATGTGTAATACAATTCAGCTTGCACATTCTGTGGCAGGCCTGCCACAGCCAAAATATGTAAATGCCCATTCCACAAGGAAGGTGGGCTCATCTTGGGCGGCTGCCCGAGGGGTCTCGGCTTTACAACTTTGCAGAGCAGCTACTTGGTCAGGGGCAAACACGTTTGCTAAATTCTACAAATTTGATACCCTGGCTAAGGAGGACCTGGAGTTCTCTCATTCGGTGCTGCAGAGTCATCCGCACTCTCCCGCCCGTTTGGGAGCTTTGGTATAATCCCCATGGTCCTTTCAGGAACCCCAGCATCCACTAGGACGATAGAGAAAATAAGAATTTACTTACCGATAATTCTATTTCTCGGAGTCCGTAGTGGATGCTGGGCGCCCATCCCAAGTGCGGATTATCTGCAATACTTGTACATAGTTACAAAAATCGGGTTATTATTGTTGTGAGCCATCTTTTCAGAGGCTCCGCTGTTATCATACTGTTAACTGGGTTTAGATCACAAGTTGTACGGTGTGATTGGTGTGGCTGGTATGAGTCTTACCCGGGATTCAAAATTCCTCCCTTATTGTGCACGCTCGTCCGGGCACAGTACCTAACTGGCTTGGAGGAGGGTCATAGGGGGAGGAGCCAGTGCACACCACCTGATCGGAAAGCTTTACTTTTGTGCCCTGTCTCCTGCGGAGCCGCTACCCCCCCCCCCCCCCCCATGGTCCTTTCAGGAACCCCAGCATCCACTACGGACTCCGAGAAATAGAATTATCGGTAAGTAAATTCTTATTATGGCCCTCATTCCGAGTCGTTTGCTCGGTATTTTTCATCGCATCGCAATGAAAATCCGCTTAGTACGCATGCGCAATATTCGCACTGCGACTGCGCCAAGTAATTTAACAATGAAGATAGTATTTTTACTCACGGCTTTTTCATCGCTCCGGCGATCGTAATGTGATTGACAGGAAATGGGTGTTACTGGGCGGAAACACGGCGTTTTATGGGCGTGTGGTTGAAAACGCTACCGTTTCCGGAAAAAACGCAGGAGTGGCTGGAGAAACGGGGGAGTGTCTGGGCGAACGCTGGGTGTGTTTGTGACGTCAAACCAGGAACGACAAGCACTGAACTGATCGCACAGGCAGAGTAAGGTTGAAGTTACTCAGAAACTGCTCAGTAGTTTGTAATCGCAATATTGCGATTACATCGGTCGCAATTTTAAGAAGCTAAGATACACTCCCAGTAGGCGTAGGCTTAGCGTGTGTAACTCTGCTAAATTCGCCTTGCGACCGATCAACTCGGAATGAGGGCCTATGTTTCAAAATGCTACATTTATCCTTGCAATGTAGTAGTTTCCCTTATAAGTTATGTGAGTGATTATACATTATTCGAATAAGCTCATGAGATATCATTTTAATTTGTCCTCAGACACTAATGGCAATTAATCTTATATATAAAAACATGCTTATATTTTTATTTCCAATAGCAATAAGATTACTGCTATTAGCATCTCTTCAATATGTACAAAATGAATCATCCTTGAAAGATTATAAGGAATCTCTGATCCTTTCATAGCTTCATGGCCCTCATTCCGAGTTGTTCGCTCGGTATTTTTCATCGCATCGCAGTGAAAATCCGCTTAGTACGCATGCGCAATGTTCGCACTGCGACTGCGCCAAGTAACTTTACTATGAAGAAAGTATTTTTACTCACGGCTTTTTCTTCGCTCCGGCGATCGTAATGTGATTGACAGGAAATGGGTGTTACTGGGCGGATACACGGCGTTTCAGGGGCGTGTGGCTGAAAACGCTACCGTTTCCGGAAAAAACGCAGGAGTGGCCGGGGAAACGGTGGGAGTGCCTGGGCGAACGCTGGGTGTGTTTGTGACGTCAACCAGGAACGACAAGCACTGAAATGATCGCACAGGCAGAGTAAGTCTGGAGCTACTCTGAAACTGCTAACTCGTTTGTAATCGCAATATTGCGCGTACGTCGGTCGCAATTTTAAGAAGCTAAGATTCACTCCCAGTAGGCGGCGGCTTAGCGTGTGTAACTCTGCTACATTCGCCTTGCGAGCGAACAACTCGGAATGAGGGCCCATGTTCTGTCTTTTTTTCTTTCTTTTTTCTTTAATTGGAGCCCATTGAAAATGTTTACCATTATTTATAATAAAATAATGATATACTTTTTAATAAATAATATCTACATAATCTATTAAACCAATAAGAACATGTATATTGTGATATTTTACATATGTATATTATGTTTAATACTAAGTGTTCATTTACCTTTTTATATGTATTGTGATGACACACTATATTGGCTGAATACACTTCAGCAGAGACCCACGTTTAAGAATCAATTAATCAGCACAGCAGATGATGATCTTTTAATCAACATGGTATTTATACCCTGCAAAGCTTTCACTTGCTCATTCATTTCCCTTCTGATGAAACGGCCAGTGCTACAGGCCGAGAAACGCGTTAAGGCACCCCAGTGAAGGATCCAGTCTGACTGCGATAATCCCCTGACAGCCTCCAGCCTTGTGGACCGATGAGAGCTCAGCCGCAAAATACGGACATTTCTCCAGCGGCGTGACACCCTGTACCTTGGTTGCATCGAGCCACCGCACACCCGGCTCAGTACAGCGTTCAGAACGAACAAGTTCTGTGCCATCGGACAATACACATAGGAGGAACTGGTTCTACATACCGTTTTCATTCAAAAGTAAGGCAGCAGCACAGCGCCGGTGTCCGCTATTTCACCTTTGGGACACCGTTCATTTGGCTCGACATAGCCGCTCCTAACATTTCATGCCGCTTGCACGAACCAAAAGAGAGGTGAGACTACATTTGAAACAGTGACACACCAGAGGTACCTCTTATAAGTCTCCCTCGTCTATTACCTGTTCATCCGTGGACGCACGGTTGAAAAACTACCAAATATCATTGTGTTTTCAACAAAGTTTATTAAGACTCATCTCATGTTTCTTCAGGTGGTTTATTGCAGTCATATTTAACTACATTTATGTGATCTTTTATTATTATTTTATATCCATCTATTAATGGGTCATCATATGTATGTACATTCGTATTTTTACTATAATTCATGTTTTTAATGTAACACTGCTTTTACTTTGGAGGTGTTAACTGGGAGTTTAAGGGGAGTGATCTGGGCAAGTGTGGCCACTCCTTCATCACAGAGGCTGGTCGTTACTCTCTACGGCCATGGAAATCATAGAAACTTGCAAATGTATTAATGGTGTAAGCAATGTACAAAAAAAAAAAAAACATTCTAAAGCATACTTGCCTACACTCCCGGAATGGCTGGGAGGCTCCCGAAAATCGGGTGGCGCTCCCGGTCCCCCGGAAGAGTAGGCAAGCCTCCCGGCCGAGCGCTCGCCACCCGCAACCCTCCCGCATCACCTACCAAACCTCCCGCGGCACAGTTCAAAGTGCGCGGTCTGGGAGTCAGATGACGCGATTCTTGGTCCCGCCCCCTGCCTTGCAATGGCAATATTAATGGCATTGCTAGACAGGGGGTGCAGCCACGCCCCCAACCCCGCCCCTAAACGCCATCCAGCAGGGGGCAGCCAGATTGTCGGTAAGTATGTTCTAAAGAGGACAGACTCTAAACTAGAGGGTGTGGGGGAAATTTATGGAAGAATTCTAAAACAACATAAGGTAGAGGGGATGCAGAGAGGGGAGAGAAGCGGTACCAACGTCTGGGGTCTGCTGAGGAGGCACAGCCACACATTTCCAGGATGGGTGACATGTGCCCCCTGGGCCTGTGCAGTCTTGTACACATGGGCCAGTATATGGCCAGACAGGCAGCGGTGGAAACTTACTTCATGGAAGTGGGGTTGCAGCTGGCCACTGAGAGAGCAGGGCCAGGAGCATTTGGTCATTAAACACCTCATACAGTTGCATCATATTGGCCGCCTCCCCATGGACGCGCAATTCAAGTTATTACACTCCCCATCCTGCCCACTTCACTGGGAAGTGGGCAGGATGCAGGAAAACCAAGTACTCTTTGCGGGGGCGACCTGAAAAATCGTGTTTCCTGGACATTCTAGGAGGATTTGCAAAATATCGACATGTTCACAATATGGACATGTGAAATGCCGACATGGACCAGCAGCGGAGGATCAGGATTAGGCTACAGGAGAGGAGGGAAGGTTAGGGTTAGTCATATTTATCACCGTAAGCGACGCAGGATGCACCAGAAGTCATCCCGACATCACCGCCGGACCAGGTAAGTCACCACTAGACCCCCAGGGAAATGTTGTTAATATTCTAATCATGCCAACATTTCATCACGGTTAGCATGATTAATGTCAACATTACAACCTTGTCGACATTTTCGTAATGACATCATGAATGTCGACAAAATATACCACACCCGCAGAAGCAGTGTTGGACTGGGGAATGAAGGGCCCACTGGTGGAATGCAGTGGTAGAGGCCAGTGGCGTAACTAGAATTTTTTCTCCCTCAAGCCAAAACATTCTCTGGCGCCACCCCCCATAATTGGCACTAGGGACGTGGCCTTGCTGAAATGGGCATGGCTTTGCATAAAGGGGCGTGGCATTGCAGGAAAAGACTACCTTATACCCCAGTTTTGCAACCTGCACGCCCAGACGTTGGCCACCACAGGAAAAAAAATAATCCTGATTCATGCCCCTTACATTATTTGTCATTTTTCCTCCTTATAGTAATGCCCAGTATATATTATGCCACATACTGCAATGGCTCTTAGGCATTATGCAACACACAATAATGCCCATTACACAATATGCACACACCATAATGCCCCCGACACATTATGCCACACACCGTGATGCCTGTGACACATGCCACGCATCGCAATGCCCGTTATACATTATGCTACACACTGCAATGCCCCTGATACATTATACCACATACAATGCCTGTGACACATTACGATACACACCGCAGTGTCCGTGATACATTATGCCACACACTGCAATGCCTGTTATACATTATGCCACACACCGCAATGTCTTTATACATTATGATACACACCGCAATGTCCGTGATACATTATGCCACACACTGCAATGACCCTGAGACATTATACCACATTCCACAATGCCCGTGATATAGTATACCATACACCGTAATGCCTGTGACACATACCGCAATGCCCGTTATACCCTATGCCACACACCGCAATGCCTGTTATACATTATGCCACACACTGCAATGCCCCAGAGACATTATATTACATACCACAATGCCCCTGATCTAGTATGCCACACACCGTAATGCCTGTGACACATTATGACACACATGCAATATCCGTGACACATTATGACACACACCGCAATGTCCGTGATACATTATGCCACACACCGCAATGCCCATTACACATTAAGTCCTACAGTAAGGCTTCTAATTACTTTTAAATTACCTGCTCGTTGCCAGGGGTTTCATGCGCTTGGTTCCATGCATGGTGACAGGGGTTTTCATGCTCAGGGTGTCATGCTCGTTGCCAGGGCTTTCATGCGCTAGGTGTTATGCTTGTTGCCAGTGGTATCATGTGCTGGGTTTCAAGCTTGTTGCCAGGGGGTAATATTCGTTGCCAGGGCTTTCATGCACTGGGTGTCATGCTCGTTGCTAGGGGGTAATGCTTGTTGCTAGGGCTGTGCTCCCAGTGCCACATATGCCCCCAGTGCCAGATATTCCCCCACAGTGCCAGATACACATATGCCCCCAGTGTCACGCTCGGCGTAAGTTGGGATTCCGACAACTGAATTTTGGCTAAAGGGACAGCTACCTGTGAGGAGAGTAAATGAGGTGGCTGAATGTAATTCCTCCTCATGGGGTGGAAGCCAAACTAAGTGTCAACGTTGGCCGGAGGGCATAAAGAAAAGGAGGACTTCGTAGGAAGATAACTGTAGTTTTAATGAATAATCAGGCTGTACACGAATATTTCAGAAATTTAAGAAACTGGAAGAATTAGTCTATGGTTAAATGACTTGAAGAGTGAAGCTGAAGAACTCCGGTAAAGAAGAACTGAAGACTGTGGGGGTAATTCCAAGTTGATCGCAGCAGGACATTTTTTTAGCAATTGGGCAAAATCATGTGCACCGCAGGGGGAGGGGGGGGGGGGGGGGGGCAGATATAACATTTGCAGAGAGAGTTAGATTTGGGTGTGGTGTGTTCAATCTGTAATCTAATTTGCAGTGTAAAAATAAAGCAGCCAGTATTGACCCTGCACAGAAATAAAATAACCCGCCCTAATCTAACTCTCTCTGCAAATGTTATATCTGCCACACCTGCAGTGCACATGGTTTTGCCCAATTGCTAACTTTCTTGCTGCTGCGATCAACTCAGAATTACCCCCTGTGTTTTATTATTAAAAGACGAGGCTGAAGTACTTGGACTTTGAAGAAATTAAGACGTGGTTAGTGATTGAAAGACGAGGCTGAAGAACTTGGACTTTGAAGAAATGAAGACTGTGGTTTGTGATTGAAAGACGAGGCTGAAGAACTTGGACTTTGAAGAAATGAAGACTGTGGTTTGTGATTGAAAGACGAGGCTGAAGAACTTGGACTTTAAAGAAATGAAGACGTCTGCGGGAACCGCTGTTAGCACCTGGAGCTCCTCTATGACCTGGGACCCCGTGAGCGCTTCCACGAGCGTCAACGGACTTAGACAGCAGGACTGCAGCAGCGTTTAGGTAACTGAGGGATGAGAGCAACCAGGACCAGGGAACCAGAAGTAACCTGGGAGCACAGAGCTGGAGAACCTTTCACAAGGAGGTAACTTGAAGCACTGGCACTCTCCCTCTGAGCCAGCCCCCTTTTGTAAGGGGAGAACACGCAGGATTGGCTGGACACAGATTGGGAACTTCATTGGTAATACTCTGGTCTCCAACATGGCTGCCCCCAGCACAGGAGACATACTTAGCTGTTAGCACACAGCTTTAGCCAGCTTCTGTCTCTGACACACTATACTGTGTTACCACTAGAGGACCTTACCGCAGCGATACCCGCCGCAGCGCCCGGCTCTCCAGACCCTCGGCCCTTGGCAGCCGCACGTCCGTCCAGAAGGACCCGCCGCCAGCAGCTCCCTTCCGCCGCAGCCGCACCAACCAGCAGGACGGTAACCTGCGGGAGCACCCGCTGGAGGTAAGGCTCCGGAGCCTGACACCCAGTACCCCATATGCCCCCCCCAGTGCCAAATATGCCCCCCTCAGTGCCAGGTACACATATAACCCCAGTGCCAAATATGCCCCCTCAGTGCCAGGTACACATATACCCCCAGTGCCAAATATGCCCCCCCAGTGCCAGGTACACATATACCCCCAGTGTCAAATATGCCCCCCCAGTGCCAGGTACACATATACCCCCAGTGTCAAATATGCCCCCCCAGTGCCAGGTACACATATACCCCCAGTGCCAAATATGCCCCCCCAGTGCCAGGTACACATATACCCCCAGTGCCAAATATGCCCCCCCCTCCCCCCAGTGCCAGGTACACACATACCCCAGTGCCAAATATGCCCCCCCCCCCCAGTGCCAGGTACATATATACTCCCAGTGTCAAATATGCCCCCCCCCCCCCCCCCCCCCCAGTGCCAGGTACACACCCTCCCCGGGCTCCCGCTGCTGTGAGTTTTGGGAGGGAGCCGGAGGGGCGGGAGGGCACAGCACGCACCTCTCCTGTGCATCCCTCCTGTGTCTTCAGCGGCGTGTCTGTCAAATGAGGTGCCGGTTCGTGACCCAATCAGAACTCACGAACCGGCACTTCGTTTAACAGACACGCCGCTGCCGCCGGAGACCCAGGAGGGACACACATAGGAGAGGCGCGCACTGTGCCCTCCCGCCCCTCCGGCTCCTTCCCAAAACAGCAGCAATCAGTGGCGGCGGCGGCGCCCCCACAGCTCTGCGCCTCCAAGCCACTACAGTGGCTGCGGAGGCAGTAGTTACGCCAGTGGTAGGGGCCCATGTTTAGGGATGTGGCCAGCCACCACATTGGTTTGCCTAAGCATTAGAGAGTGCATGGGCCCCTTGATAAATATATATAGTAAGGACTGCTAGTGCATGTATGACAATGTACCAGATTAATAACAGCAATGCACTGTAGAAAATACACCATAGTCCTGTGTAGAATAAGGTAACATCTATAATAGGATTTTAATACCTACCGGTAAATCCTTTTCTCTTAGTACGTAGAGGATGCTGGGGACTCCGTAAGGACCATGGGGTATAGACGGGATCCGCAGGAGACATGGGCACACTATAAGACTTTGAATGGGTGTGAACTGGCTCCTCCCTCTATGCCCCTCCTCCAGACCTCAGTTAGAAACCTGTGCCCAGGGAGACAGACATTTCGAGGAAAGAATTTATTGTTTAAACACGGTGAGTGTCCTAGCAGCTCACACCACGAACATACCGCAAAACGTGGCATTCAATAGAATACCAGCCAACGGCATGAAAAAATATACAGCCACATGCTGAGAGAATATGTAACACAACCTGTGTGTCAACACAACCAATAATAAGACACCGCATGCCATGGCATGAACAACGTCAGCAACAGCCTGACAGAAAAGAAACACCACAAGAGTGTAACCATAACCAATAACTGCAGACACAGTACGCACTGGGACGGGCGCCCAGCATCCTCTACGGACTAAGAGAAAAGGATTTACCGGTAGGTATTAAAATCCTATTTTTTCCTACGTCCTAGAGGATGCTGGGGACTCCGTAAGGACCATGGGGTTTATATCAAAGCTCCAGACCGGGCGGGAGAGTGCGGACAACTCTGCAGCACCGATTGAGCAAACAAAAGGTCCCCATCAGCCAGGGTATCAAACTTGTAAAGCATAGCAAAAGTGTTTGAACCCGACCAAGCAGTCGCTCGGCAAAGTTGAACTGCCGAGACTCCTCGGGCATCCGCCCAAGAAGAGCCCATCTTCCTAGTAGAATGGGTCTCCACCGACTTCGGTAACGACCATCCAGCCGTAGAACGAGCACGCCGAATCGTATCACAAATCCAGCGTGTAACAGACTGCATAGACGCAGGCGCCCCAATCATGCTGGGAGCATACCAGACAAACAGAGCCTCTATTTCCCCAATCTGAGCCAAATTGGCGACCTAAATATTCAAAGTCCTGCCTACATCAAGAGACTTTGAATCAGCTAATGCCTAAGTAACCACCGGCATCAACATAGGCTGATTTCTGCGAAACCCAGAAATCACATTTGGCAGAACTATTATCCGAGTTCTCAATTCCTCTCTATCCACATGGAAGATCAAACAGGGCTCTTGCAAGACAAAGCTGCTACTTCGGACAACCACCTTGCGGACGCCAAAGCCAATAGCATGACCACTTTCCAAAAGAGAAATTTTAACACAACCTTTCACAAAGGTTCCAAACAGTGTGACACAAGAAAACGCAACACCACGTCAAGGTCCCACGGTGCCAACGGGGGCACAAATGGAGGTCGGATGTACAGTACTTTCACGAAGGTCCGAACTTCCGGAAAGGTTGCCAATTCTTTCTTGAAAGAAAATTTATAAGGCCAAAACCGCACTTAAATGGAGCCTAACTTTAGGCCTGCACCCACACCTGCTTGCAAAGAATGGAGAACGACCCAGCTGAAAGTCTTCCGTAGTAGCCATCTTGGATTCACACCAAGACACATATTGTCTCCAAACACGGTGGTAAGGCTTTGCCGTTACTTCTTTTCTAACCTGAAGAAGTGTGGAAATGACTTTACTGTGAATAGCCTTTTTGGCTAGGATATGGCGTTCAACCGCCACGCCGTCAAACGCAGCCGCGGTAAGTCTTCATACACGCCCCGATCTTGCTGTAACAGTTCCTCCCGTAGAGGAAGTGGCCATGGATCTTCTATGAGTAAATCTTGAAGAACTGGATACCAAGCCCTCCTTGGTTAGACCGGAACAATGAGGATCGCCTGAACCTTTGTTCTTCTTACGTTTATCACCTTCCGAAGAGTGAAAACGGAGGGGATACATAGACCGACTGAAAACACCCAAGGTGTCCCGAGGACGTCCACTGCTATAGCTTGAGTGTCCCCCGACCTGGAACAATATCCCTGAGATCTCTTGTTGAGGTGAGACGTCAACATGTCAACTTGAGGCACTCTTCAAAGACTTGTCACTTCAGTGAAAACGTCTCGATGACGACTGTATTTCTCCCGGATGGAGATCGCGTCTGCAGAGGAATCTATTTCTCCATTGGTCACATCCGGAACGAAGGCTGCTAATATAGCGTTTTCCAGTCTTTTCACCCAGCGGAAAACCTTTTCCGGCTTCAGCCATTGCCACTTTTCTCCTTGTTCCGCCCTAGCGGCTTACTTACACCACTGCTGACAAGTCGTCCAACAGAATTAACACGGGCAGATCACGAAGCATATCTTCATTGAAAATAGCTCTTAATCCAAGAAAGCTTGTTGGAGACAAGCTTCCCAGCTTGAACTTTTCCTCTGGAAATACTTCCCTTGCAAGGACTGCTCCCCAGTCTCGGAAATCTGCATGCATGGACACCAGGATCTCATCCTAGATTCCGAACCTTCGTCCCTTTAGGAGGTGAGAACTGAGCAGACACCATAGGAGCGATATCCTGGCCATTAGGATTATATTCCGGCGCATGTGCAGGTGAGACCCGGGCCCCATTTCCAACTGGCCCCGTGAAAACCACTCTGGCATTTGACCAGCTCACCGAAAAGGACTCTTAGGCCGCACCCATCTTCTTCATCAACGGAACATATTGATGGATTGTCACTGCAAAACTGATCCGACTCCGGATCCTCAGACCTCTTTCCACAGGAACACACAGAACTTTAACCGTTCCGTATCTACTCTGATACCCACCTCCGACGTCTGCGTCATTGGGAATAACAGGCTTCCCCTGTGTTGAAGAACAGTCAGAGAGAAAACAACAATTTGCACCACTTGTGTCTTGACCTCGCCTTAATCAGGAGAGTGTCCCAGTACAGAATAACAATGGCTCTTACTATTGAAAGAATACCATCCTACTGCCATCACTCCGGTGAAATGGCAAAGACAATCCTGGATATCCACCCAGGGAAGCTGAATGCGGAGAAAAACGCATTTAAACTAGAGATGAGCGGGTTCGGTTCCTCGGAAACCGAACCCGCCCGAACTTCAGTTTTTTTTACACGGGTCCGAGCGACTCGGATCTTCCCGCCTTGCTCGGTTAACCCGAGCGCGCCCGAACGTCATCATCCCGCTGTCGGATTCTCGCGAGGCTCGGATTCTATCGCGAGACTCGGATTCTATATAAGGAGCCGCGCGTCGCCGCCATTTTCACACGTGCATTGAGATTGATAGGGAGAGGACGTGGCTGGCGTCCTCTCCGTTTATAGAGAGTGAGACTACTAGAGTAGAGAGAGACACAGTATTATTTACTTTAGTAATTTTGGGGAGCATTAGGAGGAGTACTACTACTTGCTGAAGTGATAGTGTGACTGTATATCTGACTTGTGGGGGAGACAGTGGGGAGCAGTTAGAGTCTGAGAGCAGGAGTACATATTTTAACGTACAGTGCACACTTTTGCTGGCACTCTGCTGCCAGAGTGCCACACTGCCATTGTGACCACACTGACCACCAGTATATATTGTGATTGTCTGCTTAGGAGTACTACTTGCAAGTTGCTGATAGTGTGACCAGTGACCTGACCACCAGTTTAATTAATCACCACCAGTTTAATATATATATATATATATATATATATATATAATGGTATATAATATATATATAATTGTATATGTATACCACCTACCCGTGTTTTTTTTTTTCTTTCTTCTTGATACATACTACTATAGTAGCTTACTGTAGCAGTCTGCGGTGCTGCTGAGCTGACAGTGTCCAGCAGGTCCGTCATCAGTCATTACATAATAAATATATATACCTGTCCGGCTGCAGTACTAGTGATATTATATATATATATATATATATATTAATTTCATCTCATTATCATCCAGTCTATATTAGCAGCAGACACAGTACGGTAGTCCACGGCTGTAGCTACCTCTGTGTCGGCAGTCGCTGGTCCATCCATAATTTTATACCACCTACCAGTGGTTTTTTTTTTCTCTTTCTTCTTGATACATACTACTATAGTAGCTTACTGTAGCAGTCTGCGGTGCTGCTGAGCTGACAGTGTCCAGCAGGTCCGTCATCAGTCATTACATAATAAATATATATACCTGTGCGGCTGCAGTACTAGTGATATTATATATATATATATATATTAATTTAATCTCATTATCATCCAGTCTATATTAGCAGCAGACACAGTACGGTAGTCCACGGCTGTAGCTACCTCTGTGTCGGCAGTCGCTGGTCCATCCATAATTGCATACCACCTACCCGTGGTTTTTTTTTTCTCTTTCTTCTTGATACATACTACTATAGTAGCTTACTGTAGCAGTCTGCGGTGCTGCTGAGCTGACAGTGTCCAGCAGGTCCGTCATCAGTCATTACATAATAAATATATATACCTGTCCGGCTGCAGTACTAGTGATATTATATATATATATATATATATATATATATTACAAGAATTACTCTCCCACTGCGCTATTTCAAATAAAACACTAAAATTAATTAATTATATGGCTGCCTGTATCCTCTAAGTTCCCTGTTAGGAGGAACTAAATGTGTGAAAATATGAAATGAAATAGAGGAGATGGCGCCAAGGGAGTTATATCAACGCCCTACCTAAAAACGGACCCTCACAGTACTCTCCGGATAAATTACGTCAGATAACAAATACTAACATAAAAATTTATTAAAACAACATATAAACCCGACACAAATGTTCATAAGTATACAGAGTTGATACATTTACATTTGTCGCACAATTTGAACAATCAGTTTGTAGTGATGAGGAAAAAGCGTAGATATATCACTACGATTTCCTCCTTCTCCTTATTGTAGATTCGGAGGTAACATCAGATAATAGATAGATAACCCAACGCGTTTCGTCTTGTTCCAAGACTTCATCAGGGGTAAAATCTACAATTGTAGAATAAGTCAAAACAAATACATAGCAATAAGCATCTTACACTCACATATAACATGACATATTGGTATCAAAAGAACATGACATAGCAACATGAGGAGGAAAACAGAATAAATAACATGAAGAAAGAGGAAAAAAGAGAACCAAAAAGCACAGGTTATGAAAAACATACCTCTTCATTTCAGAACATATTGTCAGCACATAAAAGGTCATTCAAAGATGTATGAACAACGTTTCAATATTTCAATGGGACTTGATTGATACAGCGAGGACCATACCTAATTAAAAAAACGTTTAATAACCTTTATTAATTAAAGGACACTTTTTGTTCAATTAGGCAGAGATTGGGATTAATCCAAGGGAACGGCACATACCTCATATATCATCAGCTTGAGTCTGACATTCAGATATTCGAATATGGGGAAGATTCATATGTGTATAGAATCTAACTGGTTCGCAAGCATAAGGAACCTAATAAATTGATTAATTGGGTATTAATTAAGTGTCCAGCAGGTCCGTCATCAGTCATTACATAATAAATATATATACCTGTGCGGCTGCAGTACTAGTGATATTATATATATATATATTAATTTCATCTCATTATCATCCAGTCTATATTAGCAGCAGACACAGTACGGTAGTCCACGGCTGTAGCTACCTCTGTGTCGGCAGTCGCTGGTCCATCCATAATTGCATACCACCTACCCGTGGTTTTTTTTTTCTCTTTCTTCTTGATACATACTACTATAGTAGCTTACTGTAGCAGTCTGCGGTGCTGCTGAGCTGACAGTGTCCAGCAGGTCCGTCATCAGTCATTACATAATAAATATATATACCTGTCCGGCTGCAGTACTAGTGATATTATATATATATATATATTAATTTCATCTCATTATCATCCAGTCTATATTAGCAGCAGACACAGTACGGTAGTCCACGGCTGTAGCTACCTCTGTGTCGGCAGTCGCTGGTCCATCCATAATTGTATACCACCTACCCGTGGTTTTTTTTTCTCTTTCTTCTTGATACATACTACTATAGTAGCTTACTGTAGCAGTCTGCGGTGCTGCTGAGCTGACAGTGTCCAGCAGGTCCGTCATCAGTCATTACATAATAAATATATATACCTGTGCGGCTGCAGTACTAGTGATATTATATATTTCTCTAACGTCCTAAGTGGATGCTGGGGACTCCGTAAGGACCATGGGGAATAGAGGCTCCGCAGGAGACTGGGCACATCTAAAGAAAGCTTTAGGACTATCTGGTGTGCACTGGCTCCTCCCCCTATGACCCTCCTCCAAGCCTCAGTTAGATCTCTGTGCCCGAACGAGAAGGGTGCACACTAGGGGCTCTCCTGAGCTTCTTAGTGAAAGTTTTAGATTAGGTTTTTTATTTTCAGTGAGACCTGCTGGCAACAGGCTCACTGCATCGAGGGACTAAGGGGAGAAGAAGCGAACTCACCTGCGTGCAGAGTGGATTGGGCTTCTTAGGCTACTGGACATTAGCTCCAGAGGGACGATCACAGGCCCAGCTTGGATGGGTCCCAGAGCCGCGCCGCCGGCCCCCTTACAGAGCCAGAAGGCAGAAGAGGTCCGGAAAATCGGCGGCAGAAGACGTCCTGTCTTCAACAAGGTAGCGCACAGCACTGCAGCTGTGCGCCATTGCTCTCAGCACACTTCACACTTCGGTCACTGAGGGTGCAGGGCGCTGGGGGGGGGCGCCCTGAGACGCAATAAAAACACCTTGGATGGCAAAAAAATGCATCACATATAGCTCCTGGGCTATATGGATGCATTTAACCCCTGCCAGAATCCATAAAAAAGCAGGAGAAAAGTCAGCGAAAAAGGGGCGGAGCCTATCTCCTCAGCACACTGGCGCCATTTTCCCTCACAGCTCTGTTGGAGGGAAGCTCCTTGTCTCTCCCCTGCAGTCACTACACTACAGAAAGGGTTAAAAAAAAAGAGAGGGGGGCACTAATTAGGCGCAGTATTAACTATACAGCAGCTATAAGGGGAAAAACACTTATATAAGGTTATCCCTGTATATATATATATAGCGCTCTGGTGTGTGCTGGCAAACTCTCCCTCTGTCTCCCCAAAGGGCTAGTGGGGTCCTGTCCTCTATCAGAGCATTCCCTGTGTGTGTGCTGTATGTCGGTACTTTTGTGTCGACATGTATGAGGAGAAAAATGATGTGGAGACGGAGCAGATTGCCTGTAATAGTGATGTCACCCCCTAGGGGGTCGACACCTGAGTGGATGAACTGTTGGAAGGAATTACGTGACAGTGTCAGCTCTGTATAAAAGAAAGATACCAGAAAAGTGTCCGGGCGCCTAAGAAGGGTAAAGCAGCAGACCAACTGGTCAAAAGGTATCCCCAATACCAAAAGATATATAGCGTGAATAATGAGATTTATGACCAGCTGAAATGCGCTAGAATGACAATAAATAAGCAGATAATACTTCCCTCACAGATGTTCTTTCATGAAGCTTCATGTGTATTTCATGAACCCGAAATCCATATATAAACAAAACAGAAATAATTCCAAAAATAGTGTAGTGTGTTCCGTATAATGAAATGGAATACAATGAATATAGATAGTGAACAAAAACACTTAGAGATGTGAATGGAGGTTTACCAAATAGAAAAAGTCAGAAAGCCTTGTATTGAAGTCTATTTGGAATAAAAGTATCTTCACAACCATATAAAAATGAATCAAGAAGGGGGTATGGCGCTGATGCGTGCAGCAGCAGCAGTGTGAGCTCCGTGTGCCGCCCCAGCCCGCGCTAGCCCGTACGCTGCACATAGCGTTACAGCCCGCTCCAGAACCGCTCACCTGCCTGTGGGAACACCTCTGGCATCTGATGGAGCGCTTCCTGGCCGCCCCAGAAGCGGCTAAGCCCCTCAAACAACGTCCTGCAAAAACGAATGGGGGAATCCAAGATGGCCGCCGGACAGCAGACACAGCCGCAGCAGCAGCAAATACACACAGATCGTGAGTTACATTCCTCCTCTGACTCCTCTGTGAACACAGCTCTCCCTGTACATGCTGCCCCCTCTACACAGAAGTCTAATAAGACTACAGAGCAGGCTGAGGGCCCAATTACATACTCTGACATGGTAAAGGCAATTCAGGACTCCATTAATCCTATTATGGAATCTCATGCTGCCAAAGTCACACAGGCAGTGCATGACATCAAATCACAGTTTAAACAGCTTTCCAAACGGGTGCAGGCTAATGAACAGCGCCTTGGGGAGACATTTCATGACGTTGCCGATTTAAAGGAACAGTGCCCCTTTCTTCAGAAATCCCATTACCAGCTTCTTAATAAGGTCGACGATCTCGAGAATAGATCATGTCGAAATAATCTGAGGGTTGTTGGGCTACCCGAAGCCCTTAAAGGGCCAGCACTCCTTTCCTTCATACAAGACACGCTGCCAGATCTGCTTGATATCCAAGATTCCTGCACGGGTATGATTGTGGAGAGGGCCCATCGCATTGGTCCTGCAAGGCCTACGCAGGATTCCCGACCCCGAGCTGTTATTTTCCGTTGTCTAAATTACATCCACAAAGACACCATCTGGTCTGCGTCTCGCCGTAAGCGGAACTTACAATGGAACGATGTGAAGATTTTTATCTTCCAAGATTATTCGGCAGAGGTGGCCAGGGCACGACGTGAATTCACCCCACTTTGTTCCCGCCTAGCAAAAGCAAATAGAAAATTCGCTCTTATATACCCAGCACGATTACGCCTGTTCAAAGGATCTTCATTTACAGACTTCTCCACCGTGGCTGATGCGGAAGCATATCTACTGGAAGAGGAGAACGGCCGTTCCTCACTGCGCCAGCCCTCAACGGCCTCAACGGACTCGACTCCTGACTGCTAACCACGGCTATAAAATTCCTTAGCGTGGTTATCTCCTCCTTTACTGACGATTACTCTATTACTTTGATATATCTGTTTATGTTATAGCTGTTAATCGCTAGAAGTTCTTGAAATTATTGGTGGGAGGAGACGCCTCTCTTACCGGCGTAAATGCTATGGCGGGTGCCATTTCATCATTAATCCCATTCTGAATGGGATCCTTCTTTTAAGGTGCCTTCCACCTAAAGTTTTCCACATATTATTCTAAGTTATGTTTTGTTTATGCCATATATAAGCTATGCTTATTATTTCTCAGTACCAGGGCTGGGGCAAGCCTGGAGTTCTTATCTGGTTCTCCAATTGGCGAACTATAGGTCAATTTAGATTATCTTTGTACCTGAAGTGCACTTTTGATGCTAATCCTTTGATCCATTCTTTTCTGGATCCTTTGCTTTACTTTCTCCCACTTTTTCTACCCATTGTTCTCTCCTCTCTGTGTCTTGTCCTGTTGGTTTTCAATGTCCATGATAGCAATGTATTTTGTAGATATGATATTATCGGTTTTATTTATTGCCATGAACCATACCTTTCTTCAGCAGAATGATGACCAGTTTAAAAATTTGCACATATAATGTAGGTGGCTTCCACTCCCCCATAAAGAGGAAGAAAATCTTACTTTACTTATCTAAACTACATGTAGATGTTGCATTCCTCCAGGAGTCTCATCTCCTTCCCCCTGAGATTGACAAGCTCAATTGCCTGGGCTGGAGAGTGCTGGCGTCCGCCCCATTTACTGCCAAGGCCCGTGGGGTACTCATTTTGATTAGACGCTCCGTCCAAGTAGACCTTCACTCCTCCCAATCTGATACTGAAGGCAGATACCTCATTGTAGACGCCACTCTAGATGACTCACGTTTTCTACTGTGTAATGTATACGCCCCCAATATCGATCCCCAACCCTTTTTTCTGTCCATTGCCGCTAAACTGCACCCACACTCTCATAAACAGGTGATACTCGCAGGTGACTTTAACTCTACTGTATCCAATGCTCTTGATAGGAACACCAAATCCAGATCTAGCCGTTATACTCCCAAATATGGTTTACCATATCTAATGTCACAGCTGCACTTGGTGGACGTGTGGCGAGCCTGTCATCCAGTCGACCGTGAATACACTTGTTTATCGGCTGCTCATGGTACACTGTCGAGAATCGATTATCTGCTCATCTCGGCTTCTATGTTTACCAGGGTGCAAACTTCTGAAATTGAACCGGTGTCCTTGTCGGATCATGCGGTCTGCTGGATGGCTCTCGCCACCTTCCCCAATAGAGGCCCTGTCAGACAATGGCGCTTCCCATCCCACCTGACCAATTCCATTCAATTTAGAAATATGCTGGAGGCATCATGGGCTGACTTCACACATTGTAATATAACTGCAGAGAAGGAATCACCGCTCCTGTTCTGGCAGACGTCTAAGACAGTACTAAGAGGTGCTATCATCTCCTTCACCTCCAAACATAAGAAAGACACACAAGCTCTGTACCTTGATGCTCAATCTAAACTTACTGACGCCTACAAAGCGTTCACGCAATCCCCCACCCCAATTACCAGAAAACTCTACCATGAACAGAAATCCCTTTTTGACAAACTCTTAACCCAAACCGAATCTAAATTAACATTTATGTCTCAATGTAGATTTCATAAATTCGGCAATCAATCTAGTCGATTGCTTTCAAATCTCCTGAAAGGTCAACATCCCCCAACACTTATCCATGCTCTAACTAGGGCTGACGGCACTGTGGTACATGATTGTGACCAGGTGTCTGAGGTTCTGCAGTCTTTTTATTCCTCACTATATTCTGAACCCTCTATTGATTACCAACAACAACACTCTTTCTGGTCTTCCCTTACGCTTCCCTCTCTATCTTCTACCTCATCCCAACCCCTACTGAACCCCATTACTGAGGAGGAGGTGCTCCATGCAATTCACTGTTTGAAACCAAACAAAACCCCTGGACCTGACGGTCTAACCAATGAATACTATAAAATACTGGCCCCTCAATTGGTCAAACCCCTTTGTAAACTATTCAACTTGCTGTTGTCCGGAACACCTCCTCCACTATACTTCAACGCTGCGATTCTGAAAATCCTCCATAAACCAGGGAGAAACCCCCTGCTTCCCAGTTCATATAGACCTATATCCTTATTGAATACGGATTACAAGATATATACCAAGATCTTGGCAGACCGGGTAAAGCTTCTCTTGCCCTCTCTGATCCAGGAAGACCAGACAGGGTTTATTTGGGGGCGCCACTCTACGGTGAATGTGCGTAAGATACTGACTGTCATGCAGTGGTTGGAGACCTCGGGAGACCAGAACCCCTATGCCCTTCTCTCCCTTGATGCTGAGAAGGCTTTTGACCTAGTCACATGGGATCACCTTTTTGACACCATGCACAGGTTTGGATTCCCGGAGGCCTTCATCCATGCAGTACGTCTTCTCTATCATGACTCTTCCTCTCAAATCCTCTCTAACAATTATATGTCCTCTCCCATCCCCCTCTATAGAGGGACCAGACAAGGCTGCCCCCTTTCACCTCTTCTATTTGCTATAGCTATAGAACCCCTAGCCACTGCACTGCGCATGTCTCTAGAATATACTGGTATTGTCGTTGGGTCGACTGAAGTGAAACTCAGTCTATTTGCAGATGACATGCTTTTATTTATCTCTAACCCCCAATTTTCCATCCCTGCTATAAAGCACATTATAGATAATTTTAGCTCTTTCTCGGGATTTCGCGTGAACTATGACAAGTCACGCCTCCTCCCTCTAGGCCCTGGTCACTCCACAAACCTTCTATCCCCCACGCTGACACAATTCACAATTTGCCGCTCTCCACTTAAATACTTAGGCATCATGATTCCCCCTAATCTGGACGCCCTATACTCTGCTAATTTCCACCAGATATACTCCTCGGCGGAGAAATTATTGAACGGATGGATGGATGGATTTACCTCTATCATTGTCTGGTAGGGTAGTGGTTATTAAAAGCTTTATTTTCCCCAAATTATCCTATGTCCTCCAAATGCTTCCCTTGCAACTTTCCAAGTCAGATATCCAACGATTTGACTCCCTGTTTACAAGATTTATCTGGGCAAAAAAGAAATCTAGGGTATCCCGCCATATTTTGCGACTGCCGAGGCCGGAGGGTGGTTTTGGGATGCCAGACATCTCTGCTTTTTCAAATGCAGCTATGTATCGATACATGGTGGATTGGTTTTCTGGTGGCTCCGTATATACTCTCCCCAACATAGAGGAACACCTTTTCCATCCTTTCTCCCCAGCTGCTCTCCTTCATGCACCTACCTCACTGATTCCTTCCCATATAAAATCCAACATACTCTTTCATGACACTTATAAAGCCTGGAAATCTATCAATAAACGATTGCACAGGAATTCCTCTAACTCCCCTTACACCACCTTTTGGGGCAACCCACAATTTCCTCCTGGTTTGGACGGCCGTGCTTACTTGACGTGGAAAGAGAAGGGCATCTCGTGCATTCGAGATATCTTTGACCCTGGGGGTAAGATCTACTCTTTCTCTGCATTATCAGATAGATATGGTCTACCCAACTCCCAATTTTATATGTACCTCCAATCCCGTCATTTTGCACAGTCGTTACCACCTGGTATGGCCCTTGATACGGCCATTGACCCTCTTACCCCTCTCTTGCGTTTTAATCTGACCATAGGATATAGGCTGCGTAATTTATATTCTATTCTCATAGACTCAGGGAAAACACCCTTGCAAAGTGCTCTCCACTCGCGCTGGCAGCGGGACATACCTGATTTCCCGGCTATGTCGGTACTTATGTCCAAACTGTCCCCCACATTTAAATATTTAAAATCCGCAGCTTTGCAGGAAACGCACCTCAAATTCTTAAATAGAGCCTACATCTCCCCGAAACAGCATTCCTATTTCACCCTGGCCTCTACGGGTCGATGTTTTAAATGTGGGATGGCTGAGGCCACATACTATCATAACTTCTGGGACTGCAGGAAAATAAGAACTTTCTGGGACAAACTGATAAACCATGTTAATGATATCTTTTCAGTTCGAATCACCAAGCTCCCTACCGCATGTCTATTTTACTGCTTTTCAGATTGGGACCTGGGACCTCACAAACAGAAGATTATACCTGCCCTGACAGTTATCCTCACTATCGCTAAAAAATTAATCCTCACCCATTGGTTACACAGACAACCTCCATCTATTACAGAAATGAGAACCTCTCTGCTAAACAACATATTTTACGAGCGACAGGCTCTAGTACCGGATATAGAGTCAGGGGCCCCTAGATTCTATGGGAAATGGGAAACTGTTATACAAAGCTTTGATAATGCCACTCAGCTCAGAATCCAGAAAATTTTCGAACCCACCACTTGGTATTTGTATAGACAGATTGATTAATGTTATTAACTATGCTAAGTTTGAAATGTGTTGAGCCGGTAAATAATGTCTACTTATCGCAGTCCACAGGACATATATCCAACCTGACAACCTTATGGTATAGTTTTCCCTTTAGAGAACGATGCTGTATGTTGTCCTGTCTTCATGTCTTGTCCACCCCCCCCCCTCCCTTCCATCTCCCACCCCCTCTTTTTTCTTTCTTTCTCCTCTCATTTCTCTTCCCTCTACAATCTATACGAATCCGATTTTCTACCTAACCAATCTTCTCTATAAAATAGAAAATTATTTGAAGAAGGGTTATTATCTCTTCACTTTCTGTTTTCTTTCTCCTTGTCTGTAGTGGTCTCTCAGCTGCTAAGGGTCTATATGGTCAGATACTGAGGCTTATTACAAGTCTTTACTTCCACTAGATACCTTCATGTCTCTTTAATACCAGATCTCACATTTCACTAAGCAAAATGGTAACCCTAGACAATAGGAGTGGAATATATCCTATAGATATCATTTATTACCAAATTCTCACATGTACTATATGTAATTATGCATGTATTTTCCACATACCAAGACTTTATTGTATGACCCTGACCTACCTCGTATTTCTGTTATTTGTACCTCTCCACTATGAATCCAGACATGGAATTTTGTACATCTATCTCTACCTTTCTTCAATAAACATTGTTTTGGAAAAAAAAAAAAATGAATCAAGATGGAGGTTTACCAGATTCCTGTGAAATGTGGACCTTAAGATTTGTTTCCCTCATAGGTTTTCTGTCGTAGAACTTTATACGTATATCATACGTTCGGAATCCATATATAGGGAAAGAATAATCCACAAATAGTATAGTACATTCAAAACAGAGAAATTTATTATAGTAAAACCATAAAATGAGGTTTATACACGTATATGGTATATGGTTTATACAGTTGGAGGGAAGCTCCTTGTCTCTCCCCTGCAGTCACTACACTACAGAAAGGGTTAAAAAAAAGAGAGGGGGGCACTAATTAGGCGCAGTATTAACTATACAGCAGCTATAAGGGGAAAAACACTTATATAAGGTTATCCCTGTATATATATATAGCGCTCTGGTGTGTGCTGGCAAACTCTCCCTCTGTCTCCCCAAAGGGCTAGTGGGGTCCTGTCCTCTATCAGAGCATTCCCTGGGGTATATTTACTAAGCTCCCGATTTTGACCGAGATGCCGTTTTTTCATCAAAGTGTCATCTCGGTCAATCTCGGTCATTTACTAAACACTAATCACGGCAGTGATGAGGGCATTCGTAATTTTTTGCTAGTTCAGGTAAAAAATTACGAATGAATACACCATCGGTCAAATTACGCCTGTTTAGATACGAATCTCGGTCATTTACTAAGCAAAAAAACACAAAACACTGCCGTGAAAAATTACAATTCGCAAAAAAGTCCTAAAAAAAAACAGACCTGCTTTTTTTATTCGTGATTTGAGATGCATGCAGGGATCCATGAGATCCGTGCATGTATATCAATGGGAAGGGGTGGGAAAGTGTTTTTTGTTGTTAAAAAAAATTGCGTGGGGTCCCCCCTCCTAAGCATAACCAGCCTCGGGCTCTTTGAGCCGATCCTGGTTGCAGAAATATGGGGAAAAAAATGACAGGGGTTCCCCCATATTTAAGCAACCAGCATCGGGCTCTGCGCCTGGTCCTGGTCCCAAAAATACGGGGGACAAAAAGAGTAGGGGTCCCCCGTATTTTTAAAACCAGCACCGGGCTCCACTAGCTGGACAGATAATGCCACAGCCGGGGGTCACTTTTATACTGCGCCCTGCGGCCGTGGCATCAAAAATCCAACTAGTCACCCCTGGCCGGGGTACCCTGGGGGAGTGAGGACCCCTTCAATCAAGGGGTCCCCCCCCCCAGCCACCCAAGGGCCAGGGGTGAAGCCCGAGGCTGTCCCCCCCCCATCCAATGGGCTGCGGATGGGAGGGCTGATAGCCTTTGTTGAAAAATAAAAGATATTGTTTTTAGTAGCAGTACTACAAGTCCCAGCAAGCCTCCCCCGCATGCTGGTACTTGGAGAACCACAAGTACCAGCATGCGGCGGAAAAACTGGCCCGCTGGTACCTGTAGTACTATTACTAAAAAAATACCCAAAAAAACACAAGACACACACACCGTGAAAGTATAATTTTATTACATACACACATACATACATACATACTTACCTTAAGTTCCCACGCAGGTCGGTCCTCTTGTCCAGTAGAATCCAAGGGGTACCTGTTGAAAAAATTATACTCACGAGATCCAGTGGTCCAGGCTCCTCGGCAAATCCAGGGTTAATCCACGTACTTGAATAAAATAAAAAAACGCTGTCACGACCACGAACTGAAAGGTGACCCATGTTTGCACATGGGTCACCTTGCCCCGAATGCCAGAAACCCACTTTGCCTTCTGGCTAAGTGGGTTTCTTCAGCCAATCAGGGAGTGCCACGTTGTAGCACTCTCCTGATCAGCTGTGTGCTCCTGTCTTCACTGACAGGCAGCACGCGGCAGTGTTACAATGTAGCGCCTATGCGCTACATTGTAACCAATGATGGGAACTTTCTGCTCAGCGGTGACGTCACTTTAGGTCAACCGCAGGGCAGAAAGTTCCCATCATTGGTTACAATGTAGCGCATAGGCGCTACATTGTAACACTGCCGTGTGCTGCCTGTCAGTGAAGACAGGAGCACACAGCTGATCAGGAGAGTGCTACAACGTGGCACTCCCTGATTGGCTGAAGAAACCCACTTAGCCAGAAGGCAAAGTGGGTTTCTGGCATTCGGGGCAAGGTGACCCATGTGCAAACATGGGTCACCTTTCAGTTCGTGGTCGTGACAGCGTTTTTTTTATTTTATTCAAGTACGTGGATTAACCCTGGATTTGCCGAGGAGCCTGGACCACTGGATCTCGTGAGTATAATTTTTTCAACAGGTACCCCTTGGATTCTACTGGAGAAGAGGACCGACCTGCGTGGGAACTTAAGGTAAGTATGTATGTATGTGTGTATGTATTTAATAAAATTATACTTTCACGGTGTGTGTGTCTTGTGTTTTTTTGGGTATTTTTTTAGTAATAGTACTACAGGTACCAGCGGGCCAGTTTTTCCGCCGCATGCTGGTACTTGTGGTTCTCCAAGTACCAGCATGCGGGGGAGGCTTGCTGGGACTTGTAGTACTGCTACTAAAAACAATATCTTTTATTTTACAACAAAGGCTATCAGCCCTCCCATCCGCAGCCCATTGGATGGGGGGGGGACAGCCTCGGGCTTCACCCCTGGCCCTTGGGTGGCTGGGGGGGGGGGACCCCTTGATTGAGGGGGTCCCCACTCCCCCAGGGTACCCCGGCCAGGGGTGACTAGTTGGATTTTTGATGCCACGGCCGCAGGGCACTATATAAAAGTGACCCCCGGCTGTGGCATTATCTGTCCAGCTAGTGGAGCCCGGTGCTGGTTTTAAAAATACGGGGGACCCCTACTCTTTTTGTCCCCCGTATTTTTGGGACCAGGACCAGGCGCAGAGCCCGATGCTGGTTGCTTAAATATGGGGGAACCCCTGTCATTTTTTTCCACATATTTCTGCAACCAGGATCGGCTCAAAGAGCCCGAGGCTGGTTATGCTTAGGAGGGGGGACCCCACGCATTTTTTTTAAAAAAATTACATTGTTTACTTTAAAAAAAAAAAACCCCAGCACGGATCACACAAATCCGGCCGAGATTGATTGTAAAAAAAAACGGCAGTGTTTTGCTAATCACTGCCGTTAAATTAGGTAAAAAAACACGAATGACATCGACATCGGAAGCAAAGAAAAACACGAATACGACAGCTTAGTAAATTAGTCGTAATCCATTCAAAAAGTTGCAGTTTTACACTGTCGATGTCATTCGTGATTGAACTTTGACCTTTTTTCGGAAATTACGAATCTTAGTAAATAAACCCCCCTGTGTGTGTGCTGTATGTCGGTACTTTTGTGTCGACATGTATGAGGAGAAAAATGATGTGGAGACGGAGCAGATTGCCTGCAATAGTGATGTCACCCCCTAGGGGGTCGACACCTGAGTGGATGAACTGTTGGAAGGAATTACGTGACAGTGTCAGCTCTGTATAAAAGACAGTGGTTGACATGAGACAGCCGGCTACTCAGCTTGTGCCTGTCCAGACGTCTCATAGGCCGTCAGGGGCTCTAAAGCGCCCGTTACCTCAGATGGCAGATATAGACGCCGACACGGATACTGACTCCAGTGTCGACGGTGAAGAGACGAATGTGACTTCCAGTAGGGCCACACGTTACATGATTGAGGCAATGAAAAATGTTTTACACATTTCTGATAATACGAGTACCACCAAAAAAAGGGGTATTATGTTCGGTGAGGAAAAACTACCTGTAGTTTTCCTGAATCTGAGAAATTAAATGAGGTGTGTGATGATGCGTGGGTTTCCCCCGATAACAACGGATAATTTCTAAAATGTTATTGGCATTATATCCTTTCCCGCCAGAGGTTAGGGTGCGTTGGGAAACACCCCCTAGGGGGGATAAAGCGCTCACACGCTTGTAAGGGCTCTACCTTCGCCTGAGATGGCCGCCCTTAAGGATCCTGCTGATAGAAAGCAGGAGGGTATCCTAAAAGGTATTTACACACATACTGGTGTTATACTGCGACCAGCAATCGCCTCAGCCTGGATGTGCAGTGCTGGGTTGGCGTGGTCGGATTCCCTGACTGAAAATATTGATACCCTAGATAGGGACAGTATATTTTTGCCTATAGAGCATTTAAAAGATGCATTTTTATATATGCGTGATGCACAGCGGAATATTTGCCGACTGGCATCAAGTCTAAGCGCGTTGTCCATTTCTACCAGTAGAGGGTTATGGACACGTCAGTGGTCAGGTGATGCGTATTCCAAACGGCATTTGGAAGTATTGCTTTATTAAGGGAGGAGTTATTTGGGGTCGGTCTTTCAGACCTGGTGGCCACGGCAACAGCTGGGAATTCCACGTTTGTACCCCAGGTCGCCTCTCAACATGAGAAGACGCCGTATTATCAGGCGCAGTCTTTTCGTGGACAAGCGGGCAAAAGGTTCCTCATTTCTGCCCCGTGACAGAGGGAGAGGAAAAAGGCTGCAGAAATCAGCCAGTTCCCAGGAACAGAAACCCTCTCCCGCCTCTGCCAAGCCCTCAGTATACGCTGGGGCTTTACAAGCAGAATCAGGCACGGTGGGGGGCCCGTCTCAATGAATTTCAGCGCGCAGTGGGCTCACTCGCAAGTAGACCCCTGGATCCTTCAGGTGATATCTCAGGGGTACAAATTAGAATTCGAGACGTCTCCCCCTCGCCGTTTCCTAAAGTCGGCTTTACCGATGTCTCCTTCTGACAGGGAGACAGTTTTGGAAGCCATTCGCAAGCTGTATTCCCAGCAGGTGATAATCAAGATACCCCTCCTGCAACAGGGAACGGGGTATTATTCCACACTGTTGTGGTACCGAAGCCGAACGGCTCGGTGAGACCGATTCTAAATCTAAAATCTTTGAACACTTACGTACAGAGGTTCAAATTCAAGATTGAGTCACTCAGAGCAGTGATTGCGAACCTGGAAGAAGGGGACTACATGATGTCTCGGGACATCAAGGATGCTTACCTTCATGTCAAAATTTACCCTTCTCACCAAGGGTACCTCAGGTTTATGGTACAGAACTGTCACTATCAGTTCAGACGCTGCCGTATGGATGGTACACGGCACCCCGGGTCTTTACCAAGGTAATGGCCGAAATGATGATATTCCTTCGAAGGAAGGGAATTTTAGTTATCCCTTCCTTGGACAATTCCCTGATAAGGGTAAGATCCAGGGAACAGTTGGAGGTCGGTGTAGCACTATCTCAGGTAGTGTTGCGGCAGCACGATTGGATTCTCAATATTCCAAAATCGCACCTGGTTCCGACGACGTGTCTTCTGTTCCTAGGGATGATCCTGGACACAGTCCAGAAAAAGGTGTTTCTCCCGGAGGAGAAAGCCAGGGAGTTATCCGAGCTAGTCAGGAACCTCCTAAAACCGAGCCAAGTCTCAGTGCATCAATGCACAAGGGTTCTGGGTAAAATGGTGGCTTCCTACGAAGCAATCCCATTCGGCAGATTCCACGCAAGAACTTTCCAGTGGGACCTGCTGGACAAATGGTCCGGATCGCATCTTCAGATGCATCAGCGGATAACCCTGTCACCAAGGACAAGGGTGTCCCTCCTGTGGTGGTTGCAGAGTGCTCATCTTCTAGAGGGCCGCAGATTAGGCATTCAGGACTGGGTCCTGGTGACCACGGATGCCAGCCTGCGAGGCTGGGGAGCAGTCACACAGGGAAGGAATATCCAGGGCTTATGGTCAAGCCTGGAGACATCACTTCACATAAATATCCTGAAGCTAAGGGACATTTACAATGCTCTAAGCCAGGGATGTCCAAACTGCGGCCCTCCAGCTGTTGAGAAACTACACATTCCAGCATGCCCTGACACAGCTTTAGCATTCTCTGACAGCAAAACTGTGTCAGGGCATGCTGGGATATGTAGTTTCACAACAGCTGGAGGGCCGCAGTTTGGACATGCCTGCTCTAAGCTTAGCAAGACCTCTGCTTCAAGGTCAGCCGGTGTTGATCCAGTCGGACAACATCACGGCAGTCACCCACGTAAACAGACAGGGTGGCACAAGAAGCAGGAGGGCAATGGCAGAAGCTGCAAGGATTCTTCGCTGGGCGGAAAATCATGTGATAGCACTGTCAGCAGTATTCATTCCGGGAGTGGACAACTGGGAAGCAGACTTCCTCAGCACGACCTCCACCCGGGAGAGTGGGGACTTCACCCAGAAGTCTTCCACATGATTAAAAACTCGACAGGTATTGCGCCAGGTCCAGGGACCCTCAGGCAATAAGCTGTAGACGCTCTGGTAACACCGTGGGTGTACCAGTCAGGGTATGTGTTCCCTCCTCTGCCTCTCATACCCAAGGTACTGAGATTGATAAGATGGAGAGGAGTAAGCACTATATTCGTGGTTCCGGATTGGCCAAGAAGGACTTGGTAACTGGAACTTCAGGAGATGCTCACGGAGGATCCGTGGCCTCTACCTCTAAGAAGGGACCTGCTCCAGCAAGGACCCTGTCTGTTCCAAGACTTACCGCGGCTGCGTTTGACGGCATGGCGGTTGAACGCCGGATCCTGAAGGAAAAAAGGCATTCCGGATGAAGTCATCCCTATCCTGATCAAAGCCAGGAAGGATGTAACCGCAAAAACATTATCACCGCAATTGGCGAAAATATGTTGCGTGGTGCGAGGCCAGTAAGGCCCGACGGAGGAAATTCAACTGGGTCGATTCCTACATTTCCTGCAAACAGGAGTGTCTATGGGCCTGAAATTGGGGTCCATTAAGGTTCAAATTTCGGCCCTGTCAATTTTCTTCCAAAAAGAACTAGCTTCAGTCCCTGAAGTTCAGACGTTGTAAAAGGGGTACTGCATATACAGCCTCCTTTTGTGCCTCCAGTGGCACTTTGGGATCTCAATGTAGTTTTGGGTTCCAAAAGTCACATTGGTTTGAACCACTTAAATCTGTGGAGTTAAAATATCTCACATGGAAAGTGGCCATGCTGTTGGCCCTGGACTGGGCCAGGCGCGTGTCAGAATTGGCGGCTTTATCCTGAAAAAGCCCTTATCTGATTTTCCATTCGGACAGGGCGGAATTGAGGACTCGTCCTCAGTTTCTCCCCAAGGTGGTTTCAGCGTCTCACCTGAACCAACCTATTGGTGGTGCCTGCGGCTACTAGGGACTTGGAGGCCTCCAAGTTGCTAGACGTTGTCAGTGCCCTGAAAATATATGTTTCCAGGACGGCTGGAGTCAGGAAATCTGACTCGCTGTGTATCCTGTGTGCACCCAACAAGCTGGGTGCTCCTGCTTCTAAGCAGACTATTGCTCGTAAGATTTGTAGTACAATTCAGCTTGCACATTCTGTGGCAGGCCTGCCACAGCCAAAAATCTGTAAATGCCCACTCCACAAGGAAGGTGGGCTCATCTTGGGCGGCTGCCCGAGGGGTCTCGGCTTTACAACTTTGCCGAGCAGCTACTTGGTCAGGAGCAAATACGTTTGTAAAATTCTACAAAATTGATATCCTGGCTGAGGAGGACCTGGAGTTCTCTCATTTGGTGCTGCAGAGTCATCCGCACTCTCCTGCCCGTTTGGGAGCTTTGGTATAATCCCCATGGTCCTTACGGAGTCCCCAGCATCCACTTAGGACGTTAGAGAAAATAAGAATTTACTTACCGATAATTCTATTTCTCATAGTCCGTAGTGGATGCTGGGCGCCCATCCCAAGTGCGGATTGTCTGCAATACTTGTACATAGTTATTGTTACAAAAATCGGGTTATTATTGTTGTGAGCCATCTTTCAGAGGCTCCTCTGTTATCATGCTGTTCACTGGGTTCAGATCACAGGTTATACGGTGTGATTGGTGTGGCTGGTATGAGTCTTACCCGGGATTCAAAATCCTTCCTTATTGTGTACGCTCGTCCGGGCACAGTATCCTAACTGAGGCTTGGAGGAGGGTCATAGGGGGAGGAGCCAGTGCACACCAGATAGTCCTAAAGCTTTCTTTAGATGTGCCCAGTCTCCTGCGGAGCCGCTATTCCCCATGGTCCTTACGGAGTCCCCAGCATCCACTACGGACTATGAGAAATAGAATTATCGGTAAGTAAATTCTTATTATATATATATATATATATATATATATATATTAATTTCATCTCATTATCATCCAGTCTATATTAGCAGCAGACACAGTACGGTAGTCCACGGCTGTAGCTACCTCTGTGTCGGCAGTCGCTGGTCCATCCATAATTGTATACCACCTACCCGTGTTTTTTTTTTTTTCTCTTTCTTCTTGATACATACAACTATAGTAGCTTACTGTAGCAGTCTGCGGTGCTGCTGAGCTGACAGTGTCCAGCAGGTCCGTCATCAGTCATTACATAATAAATATATATACCTGTCCGGCTGCAGTACTAGTGATATTATATATATATATATATATATTAATTTCATCTCATTATCATCCAGTCTATATTAGCAGCAGACACAGTACGGTAGTCCACGGCTGTAGCTACCTCTGTGTCGGCAGTCGCTGGTCCATCCATAATTGTATACCACCTACCCGTGGTTTTTTTTTTTCTCTTTCTTCTTGATACATACTACTATAGTAGCTTACTGTAGCAGTCTGCGGTGCTGCTGAGCTGACAGTGTCCAGCAGGTCCGTCATCAGTCATTACATAATAAATATATATACCTGTGCGGCTGCAGTACTAGTGATATTATATATTTCTCTAACGTCCTAAGTGGATGCTGGGGACTCCGTAAGGACCATGGGGAATAGCGGCTCCGCAGGAGACTGGGCACATCTAAAGAAAGCTTTAGGACTATCTGGTGTGCACTGGCTCCTCCCCCTATGACCCTCCTCCAAGCCTCAGTTAGATCTCTGATGTCTTGATAAAGGTCAGTTGGTGACCGAAATGCATTGACGACAGAAGGAGTGTGAACAGCCAGCTTTTCTTCCACACCACCCCAATACATCTTTGCTGACTCTGGTAAGAAGGCGACCCTTTTTTTTTTGATCACCGGTATTGCTTTCCAACCATTCCAGAGATCAGCTGGGGTGTGTATGGTAATTTTCACTTTTATTTTATTTTTTACTTCATTTTATCTGTGGTGCATTTTTCCTGCAATCTTTTTTCACCTGTGGAATTGCTTTGGATTGCACCTTGTGTTTTAAATTGTTGGATCTTCCCAGATTGTGGGACCCCTTTTTGTACAATAAAACTTTGCCATTTTTTACTCGACTGGTGGATACTTTCCTTGAGAAATTGTTAAAGAACCTTTCGGGTGAAGGCTCCAAGGGAAAAGATACCATGATGTGCTTATAACAGAAACAACACTGTGAGTTGGGGTACGCAGATTGTGATTATAATCCAAAGAATTTTAAAGATACCTTGATGTGTTTGTTCCTTTCCGATTTCTATGTATGCCTGGTGATACCACACATTGGATGTTTTTATCTTTTTCCTATGAATGAGTCCAACATTGGTACTGGGACATTTGGAGGAGACACAAGGGCACAAACGTGAAAGATACCTTGATGTGCTTCCTAAACTCCAGTGACAGTGTGAGTGGGGTACGCCTACCTTCTTTTGGTTAAAGATACCTTTATGAGTTTGACCTCCCTTGTGTTTATAGTGAGTGTGGTACGCTCCATCTATTGAACCCTGTTTCACATATACAGAAATCTGCATAAAGACTGTATTACACTATATATATTTTTTTCTCTTTCTTCATATCCTAAACTCTGACTCTGCACCGCATCATTTTGAGTAGAATGAAGCACAGAGTGAAGTAAAAGGAAAGTACGAAGACACCTCATAACAAAGAGAAGGAACGTATTTTCACATATACGAATTTAAGAGCGCCCAGGGTTGTATATCTCCTATCTGTATTGCAAACTGTATTTTCTAGGTGTTTTGGTGACACCTTTGGGAGGTAGATACCTAGGGCAGCTCACTTTAGCGCCAGTGTAAAGGAATCTTCCAATTTTTGCTTTTAGCTTACTGTAGCAGTCTGCGGTGCTGCTGAGCTGACAGTGTCCAGCAGGTCCGTCATCAGTCATTACATAATAAATATATATACCTGTGCGGCTGCAGTACTAGTGATATTATATATATATTAATTTCATCTCATTATCATCCAGTCTATATTAGCAGCAGACACAGTACGGTAGTCCACGGCTGTAGCTACCTCTGTGTCGGCAGTCGCTGGTCCATCCATAATTGTATACCACCTACCCATGTTTTTTTTTTTCTTTCTTCTTGATACATACTACTAAAGTAGCTTACTGTAGCAGTCTGCGGTGCTGCTGAGCTGACAGTGTCCAGCAGGTCCGTCATCAGTCATTACATAATAAATATATATACCTGTGCGGCTGCAGTACTAGTGATATTATATATATATATATATTAATTTCATCTCATTATCATCCAGTCTATATTAGCAGCAGACACAGTACGGTAGTCCACGGCTGTAGCTACCTCTGTGTCGGCAGTCGCTGGTCCATCCATAATTGTATACCACCTACCCGTGGTTTTTTTTTTCTCTTTCTTCTTGATACATACTACTATAGTAGCTTACTGTAGCAGTCTGCGGTGCTGCTGAGCTGACAGTGTCCAGCAGGTCCGTCATCAGTCATTACATAATAAATATATATACCTGTGCGGCTGCAGTACTAGTGATATTATATATATATATATATATATATTAATTTCATCTCATTATCATCCAGTCTATATTAGCAGCAGACACAGTACGGTAGTCCACGGCTGTAGCTACCTCTGTGTCGGCAGTCGCTGGTCCATCCATAAGTATACTAGTATCCATCCATCTCCATTGTTTACCTGAGGTGCCTTTTAGTTGTGCCTATTAAAATATGGATTGCATCACTCGCATTCACCTGATTCACAGCAACATAGAAATCCAGCTAACCTCATAAACATCACATGTCTTCCATCACCCTCCAGATCACTAAAATGTGCCTTATGGAATGCACGCTCTGTTTGTAACAAATTAACATCTATCCATGACCTCTTCATATCTAACAACATCAATCTGCTGACTATAACAGAAACCTGGCTCACACAATCTGACACAGCCTCCCCTGCAGCACTGGCACATGGTGGTCTCCACTTTACACACACCTCCAGACCCGATAACCATAAAGGAGGAGGAGTTGGACTTTTACTTTCACAATCTTTTGCATATACTGTTCTACCACAGGTTCCATCACTCACATTTACATCATTTGAAGTACATTCCATTAGGGTTTACTCTCCTTTCTCTCTGCGTGTTGCAGCTATCTACCGCCCACCTGGGCATCCAAAACAATTTTTGGAAGATTTTTCTGCCTGGCTCCCTCACTTTCTATCCTCTGACATCTCCACCATTATCATGGGTGATTTCAATATTGCTATTGATTGTCCAAAATCTGCTGCGCATGCCTCCAAACTACTCTCTCTAACCTCCTCTCTTGGCCTCTCCCAATGGACTGACTCCTCTACTCATCAGGCGGGCCACTGCCTTGATCTAATATTCACCAGACTATGCTCCATCTCTGAACTCACTAACACTCCTTTCCCCCTATCAGATCACAACCTTATCACCTGCATGCTTTCCTCTGTTAATTCAAACCCTGTGTTGCGGAAGTTCTCCAATCTTCCTCAAACTCGCAGAAATATTAGCACAATTAATCTTCAAGAACTTTCCACTTCACTCCAACAACTGCTTTCACCTATTTCTGCATTCACCTCTCCTGAGATGGCTGTATCACACCTTAATAAGACTCTAGAACTAGCCCTTGATGAAGTGGCTCCAGCTACCCATCACACTCCACGTAGGCCTAGATGTCAACCATGGCACTCCAAATTAACAAGACAACTACAAAAACTCACACGAAAACTTGAACGTCAGTGGCGTAAATCTCGTATTTCAAGTGACTTCCTCACATATAAGACAGTCTACCATTCTTATAAAAATGCCCTGGACATTGCCAAACAAACATATTTCCAAACTCTTATCTCTGCTCAAGCCTCTAACCCCAAACGACTCTTTAATACATTTAAATCACTTCTGAATCCTCCCGCACCTACCCCACCAGCCACTATCAAGGCACAGGATCTTGCTTCCTACTTCAAGGAGAAGATTGATAAGATCCGAGATGAAATGGTATGCTCTTCGGCAGCCAGTGACCTGCTCCGTTCTTTACCTGAACCCTCTGGCACTCTTTCTTCATTTGATCCCACAAATGAAGATGAAGTATCATCACTCTTCTCATCCTGCTTCTCTACTACCTCTCCTCTTGATCCTTTACCCTCACAAATAAGTAAAGCTCTGTCTCTGGTGCTCATCCCTACCTTAACTAACATCTGTAATCTCTCTCTCTCTACTGGTATTTTTCCTTCACTCTTCAAGCATGCAGTTATTACTCCCATTTTAAAAAAAACAAAATTCTGACCCTAATGCTCTCTCAAACTACCGCCCTATCTCTCAGCTCCCTTGTCTCTCGAAGCTACTTGAGAGACTTGCCTACACTCGACTCACACACTTTCTTAACTCATACACTCTGTTGGACCCACTTCAGTCAGGCTTCCGTTCCCAACATTCCACAGAGACGGCACTGACTAAAGTGGTTAATGATTTGGTCACTACGAAGTCTAAAGGCCACTACTCACTACTTATTCTTCTAGATCTATCTGCTGCATTTGACACTGTAGACCACTCTCTTCTCATACAGACACTACAATCCCTAGGTCTTAAAGACACAGCCCTTTCTTGGTTCCTCTCGTACCTATCTAATCGCTCCTTCAGTGTTCGCTTCTCTGAATCTACCTCCTCTTCGCTACCTCTTTCAGTTGGAGTACCGCAAGGTTCAGTCTTGGGTCCTCTGCTTTTCTCTATCTATACCTCATCTCTTGGTAAACTAATCAGCTCTTTTGGTTTTCAGTATCATCTGTACGCAGATGATACTCAAATCTACCTATCCTCCCCTGACTTGTCCCTATCTGTACTGGACCGTGTCACTGAATGCCTTTCTGCTATCTCATCCTGGATGACATCTCGCCACCTCAAACTTAATATTTCAAAGACAGAGTTAATTATATTTCCACCGGCCAATAGTAGGCACCAACCTGATATCTCTATCACTGTTGAAAACTCGACTATCTACCCTACCCCACAAGCTCGCTGCCTTGGTGTCATCCTTGACTCTGATCTGTCCTTTGTTCCCCACATTCAATCTGTCTCAAGATCATGTTACATGCATCTAAAAAACATATCCAAAATACGACCATACCTTACACAAGACACTGCTAAAACTCTAATCCACGCTCTCATTATCTCCCGCATTGATTATTGCAATAGTCTCCTAACTGGTCTTCCCAAAACGAGACTCTCACCACTACAATCCATTCTGAATGCAGCGGCGAGGCTTATCTTCCTCGCTAGACGTTCATCGTCTGCAGATCCACTCTGTCAGTCCCTCCATTGGTTACCTGTATTCTACCGCATTCAATATAAAATACTTTTACTCACACACAAGGCCATCAACCAAACTACACCAACGTACATCACTTCGCTTATCACAAAATATCTCCCAACCCGACCTCTGCGCTCTTCACAAGACCTGCGTCTCTCATCCACACTCATTACTCGCTCCCACTCACGACTGCAGGACTTTCATCGGGCTGCACCCACTCTGTGGAATGCCCTACCACACACAATAAGACTCTCCTCTAGTCTCCAAACCTTCAAGCGTTCCCTCAAAACTCACCTCTTTAGGCAAGCGTATCAAATTCCTGAACCGCCCACATAACTTTCATAAACCTTGCTATCAAATTACATCCACTCTGTACAGTCCACACATATCCTCACATGTCTTCTCATTCTATGCAATAGATAGCACCTTTCCTTATGTACATATGCCTATAGATTGTAAGCTTGCGAGCAGGGCCTTCCTACCTCTATGACTGTTATCACCCAGTTTGTAATTGTTATTTCAAATTGTAAAGCGCAACGGAATTTGCTGCGCTATATAAGAAACTGTTAATAAAATAAAATAAAATAAATGGAGAACAAAAATGTTGAGGTTCCAAAATTAGGGAAAGATCAAGATCCACTTCCACCTCGTGCTGAAGCTGCTGCCACTAGTCATGGCCGAGACGATGAAATGCCAGCAACGTCGTCTGCCAAGGCCGATGCCCAATGTCATAGTACAGAGCATGTAAAATCCAAAACACCAAATATCTGTAAAAAGAGGACTCCAAAATCTAAAATAAAATTGTCGGAGGAGAAGCGTAAACTTGCCAATATGCCATTTACCACACGGAGTGGCAAGGAACGGCTGAGGCCCTGGCCTATGTTCATGGCTAGTGGTTCAGCTTCACATGAGGATGGAAGCACTCAGCCTCTCGCTAGAAAAATGAAAAGACTCAAGCTGGCAAAAGCACCGCAAAGAACTGTGCGTTCTTCCAAATCCCAAATCCACAAGGAGAGTCCAATTGTGTCGGTTGCGATGCCTGACCTTCCCAACACTGGACGTGAAGAGCATGCGCCTTCCACCATTTGCACGCCCCCTGCAAGTGCTGGAAGGAGCACCCGCAGTCCAGTTCCTGATAGTCAGATTGAAGATGTCAGTGTTGAAGTACACCAGGATGAGGAGGATATGGGTGTTGCTGGCGCTGGGGAGGAAATTGACAAGGAGGATTCTGATGGTGAGGTGGTTTGTTTAAGTCAGGCACCCGGGGAGACACCTGTTGTCCGTGGGAGGAATAGGGCCGTTGACATGCCTGGTGAAAATACCAAAAAAATCAGCGCTCTTCGGTGTGGAAGTATTTCAACAGAAATGCGGACAACATTTGTCAAGCCGTGTGTTGCCTTTGTCAAGCTGTAATAAGTAGGGGTAAGGACGTTAACCACCTCAGAACATCCTCCCTTATACGTCACCTGCAGCGCATTCATAATAAGTCAGCAGTGGCGCACCCAGGGGGGGTTTCCGAGTACCCAGAAACCCCCCTCCACTAAAAAAAAAAAAAAAAAAAAAAATTTTTTTTTTTTTTTTTTTTAAAGCTGCATGAGTAATATTAATGACTGTCTAGCGTCCTCTGCAGCCTGCTGTCTTCCTGGTGGCACTTGCAAGTGCTATAAAAGTTTACTTTATTTTAATTATAGTACATATATATCCATGTGCCTACATATATACACATGTATATACATACATACATACATACATACAAACACACACACACATATGATATATATATATACATGTGTATATATATGTGTACTGTATGTGTGTGTATATATATATATATATATATATGTATGCATGTTTAATATGCTATGTATATGTGTATATGGGTTCACTACGATCTCCCGGCGGCCGGCCTCCCGGCGACCAGCATACCGGCGCCGGGAGGGCGGCCGCCGGCTTACCAACAGTGTGGCGAGCGCAAATGAGCCCCTTGCGGGCTCGCTGCGCTCGCCACGCTACGCGCGCCACACTGTTCTATTCTCCCTCCAGGGGGGTCGAGGACCCCCATGAGGTAGAATAAGTGTCGGTATGCCGGCGGTCAGGCTCCCGGCGCCGGTATGCTGGTCGCCGGGAGCCCGACCACCGGCATACTGAAGACCACCCGTGTATATGTGTGTATATATATATATATATATGTGTGTGTAGATATATGTATATATATATATATATATATATGTGTAGATATATATATATATATATACATACACACACACACACACAGACACACACACACAGACACACTAGTTTTACGGACCCAGCATATACTGGGTCACCTCAGTCCCCACCCTCGTGATTGGCTCAGCCCAGTTCTGGAAACCCCCCCATGCAAATCCTGCGTTTGCCACTGGTCAGTGACAAGTTCAAAAACTTTGGGCGACAGCGGAAGCAGTCCACTGACCAGTAAATCCCTTCCTCTTGTAACCAAGCTCACGCAAACCACCCCACCAACTCCCTCAGTGTCAATTTCCTCCTTCCCCAGGAATGCCAATAGTCCTGCAGGCCATGTCACTGGCAATTCTGACGAGTCCTCTCCTGCCTAGGATTCCTCCGATGCATCCTTGCGTGTAACGCCTACTGCTGCTGGCGCTGCTGTTGTTGCTGCTGGGAGTCGATGGTCATCCCAGAGGGGAAGTCGTAAGCCCACTTTTACTACTTCCACCAAGCAATTGACTGTCCAACAGTCCTTTGCGAGGAAGATGAAATATCACAGCAGTCATCCTGTTGCAAAGCGGATAACTGAGGCCTTGACAACTATGTTGGTGTTAGACGTGCGTCCGGTATCCGCCGTTAGTTCACAGGGAACTAGACAATTTCTTGAGGTAGTGTGCCCCCGTTACCAAATACCATCTAGGTTCCACTTCTCTAGGCAGGCGATACCGAGAATGTACACGGACATCAGAAAAAGACGCACCAGTGTCCTAAAAAATGCAGTTGTACCCAATGTCCACTTAACCACGGACATGTGGACAAGTGGAGCAGGGCAGGGTCAGGACTATATGACTGTGACAGCCCACTGGGTAGATGTATGGACTCCCGCCGCAAGAACAGCAGCGGCGGCACCAGTAGCAGCATCTCGCAAACGCCAACTCTTTCCTAGGCAGGCTACGCTTTGTATCACCGCTTTCCAGAATACGCACACAGCTGAAAACCTCTTACGGCAACTGAGGAAGATCATCGCGGAATGGCTTACCCCAATTGGACTCTCCTGTGGATTTGTGGCATCGGACAACGCCAGCAATATTGTGTGTGCATTAAATATGGGCAAATTCCAGCACGTCCCATGTTTTGCACATACCTTGAATTTGGTGGTGCAGAATTTTTTAAAAAACGACAGGGGCGTGCAAGAGATGCTGTCGGTGGCCAGAAGAATTGCGGGACACTTTCGGCGTACAGGCACCACGTACAGAAGACTGGAGCACCACCAAAAACGCCTGAACCTGCCCTGCCATCATCTGAAGCAAGAAGTGGTAACGAGGTGGAATTCAACCCTCTATATGCTTCAGAGGTTGGAGGAGCAGCAAAAGGCCATTCAAGCCTATACAATTGAGCACGATATAGGAGGTGGAATGTACCTGTCTCAAGCGCAGTGGAGAATGATTTCAACGTTGTGCAAGGTTCTGCAACCTTTTGAACTTGCCACACGTGAAGTCAGTTCAGACACTGCCAGCCTGAGTCAGGTCATTCCCCTCATCAGGCTTTTGCAGAAGAAGCTGGAGGCATTGAAGGAGGAGCTAAAAGGGAGCGATTCCGCTAGGCATGTGGGACTTGTGGATGGAGCCCTTAATTCGCTTAACAAGGATTCACGGGTGGTCAATCTGTTGAAATCAGAGCACTACATTTTGGCCACCGTGCTCGATCCTAGATTTAAAACCTACCTTGGATCTCTCTTTCCGGCAGACACAAGTCTGCTGGGGTTCAAAGACCTGCTGGTGACAAAATTGTCAAGTCAAGCGGAACGCGACCTGTCAACATCTCCTCCTTCACAATCTCCCGCAACTGGGGGTGCGAGGAAAAGGCTCAGAATTCCGAGCCCACCCGCTGGCGGTGATGCAGGGCAGTCTGGAGCGACTGCTGATGCTGACATCTGGTCCGGACTGAAGGACCTGACAACGATTACGGACATGTCGTCTACTGTCACTGCATATGATTCTCTCCCCATTGAAAGAATGGTGGAGGATTATATGAGTGACCGCATCCAAGTAGGCACGTCAGACAGTCCGTACTTATACTGGCAGGAAAAAGAGGCAATTTGGAGGCCCTTGCACAAACTGGCTTTATTCTACCTAAGTTGCCCTCCCACAAGTGTGTACTCCGAAAGAGTGTTTAGTGCCGCCGCTCACCTTGTCAGCAATCGGCGTACGAGGTTACTTCCAGAAAATGTGGAGAAGATGATGTTCATTAAAATTAATTATAATCAATTCCTCCGTGGAGACATTGACCAGCAGCAATTGCCTCCACAAAGTACACAGGGAGCTGAGATGGTGGATTCCAGTGGGGACGAATTGATAATCTGTGAGGAGCGGGATGTACACGGTGATATATCGGAGGATGATGATGAGGTGGACATCTTGCCTCTGTAGAGCCAGTTTGTGCAAGGAGAGATTAATTGCTTCTTTTTCGGTGGGGGTCCAAACCAACCCGTCATTTCAGTCACAGTCGTGTGGCAGACCCTGTCACTGAAATGATGGGTTGGTTAAAGTGTGCATGTCCTGTTTATACAACATAAAGGACAATTCCATCTTGCACCTCTTTTTTCTTTCATTTTTATTTGCGTCATGTGCTGTTTGGGGAGTGTTTTTTGGAAGGGCCATCCTGCGTGACACTGCAGTGCCACTCCTAGATGGGCCAGGTGTTTGTGTCGGCCACTAGGGTCGCTTATCTTACTCACACAGCTACCTCATTGAGCCTCTTTTTTTCTTCTTTGCGTCATGTGCTGTTTGGGGAGTGTTTTTTGGAAGGGCCATCCTGCGTGACACTGCAGTGCCACTCCTAGATGGGCCAGGTGTTTGTGTCGGCCACTAGGGTCGCTTATCTTACTCACACAGCTACCTCATTGCGCCTCTTTTTTTCTTCTTTGCGTCATGTGCTGTTTGGGGAGTGTTTTTTGGAAGGGCCATCCTGCGTGACACTGCAGTGCCACTCCTAGATGGGCCAGGTGTTTGTGTCGGCCACTAGGGTCGCTTATCTTACTCACACAGCTACCTCATTGCGCCTCTTTTTTTCTTCTTTGCATCATGTGCTGTTTGGGGAGTGTTTTTTGGAAGGGCCATCCTACGTGACACTGCAGTGCCACTCCTAGATGGGCCAGGTGTTTGTGTCGGCCACTAGGGTCGCTTATCTTACTCACACAGCTACCTCATTGCGCCTCTTTTTTTCTTCTTTGCGTCATGTGCTGTTTGGGGAGTGTTTTTTGGAAGGGCCATCCTGCGTGACACTGCAGTGCCACTCCTAGATGGGCCAGGTGTTTGTGTCGGCCACTAGGGTCGCTTAGCTTACTCACACAGCTACCTCATTGCGCCTCTTTTTTTCTTCTTTGCGTCATGTGCTGTTTGGGGAGTGTTTTTTGGAAGGGCCATCCTGCGTGACACTGCAGTGCCACTCCTAGATGGGCCAGGTGTTTGTGTCGGCCACTAGGGTCGCTTATCTTACTCACACAGCTACCTCATTGCGCCTCTTTTTTTCTTCTTTGCGTCATGTGCTGTTTGGGGAGTGTTTTTTGGAAGGGCCATCCTGCGTGACACTGCAGTGCCACTCCTAGATGGGCCAGGTGTTTGTGTCGGCCACTAGGGTCGCTTATCTTACTCACACAGCTACCTCATTGCGCCTCTTTTTTTCTTCTTTGCGTCATGTGCTGTTTGGGGAGTGTTTTTTGGAAGGGCCATCCTGCGTGACACTGCAGTGCCACTCCTAGATGGGCCAGGTGTTTGTGTCGGCCACTAGGGTCGCTTATCTTACTCACACAGCTACCTCATTGCGCCTCTTTTTTTCTTCTTTGCGTCATGTGCTGTTTGGGGAGTGTTTTTTGGAAGGGCCATCCTGCGTGACACTGCAGTGCCACTCCTAGATGGGCCAGGTGTTTGTGTCGGCCACTAGGGTCGCTTAGCTTACTCACACAGCTACCTCATTGCGCCTCTTTTTTTCTTCTTTGCGTCATGTGCTGTTTGGGGAGTGTTTTTTGGAAGGGCCATCCTGCGTGACACTGCAGTGCCACTCCTAGATGGGCCAGGTGTTTGTGTCGGCCACTAGGGTCGCTTAGCTTAGTCATCCAGCGACCTCGGTGCAAATTTTAGGACTAAAAATAATATTGTGAGGTGTGAGGTGTTCAGAATAGACTGAAAATGAGTGGAAATTATGGTTTTTGAGGTTAATAATACTTTGGGATCAAAATGACCCCCAAATTCTATGATTTAAGCTGTTTTTTAGTGTTTTTTGAAAAAAACACCCGAATCCAAAACACACCCGAATCCGACAAAAAAAATTCGGTGAGGATTTGCCAAAACGCGGTCGAACCCAAAACACGGCCGCGGAACCGAACCCAAAACCAAAACACAGAACCCGAAAAATTTCAAGTGCACATCTCTAATTTAAACCCCTTTCTGCCTTTACGTGCTGGAGCTCCCTGGTCTAAGAGATTCCATCCTGTAGTTCAACTTTGTAAGGAGAAATCTTTGTTTTTCTTTTCTTTTTTTTTTAAACAGGGACAGCAGGACAATGCCCTGAACCTGACGCAACTCTGGTATGGCGTCGCGTACTACCTCCCCTTCCAGAGGGGAAACGGCAAGATCTATTTGAAAAATCAGTGAGGGGAAACAACTGTAAACGCTAGAATGTCCCCCTTTGGATTCTATAATTAACTCACAGGTCCTAGTCCATTCCCGGACTGACTGAAAAGTAGTAGACGAGTACCCACCGGAGTGGGCTCCAGCCAGATAGACCCAGCGGCATGCGGTGGATGTGGTAGAAACAGAAAACGACATCCGCTTCTGCGAACCTAACAAGGCTGCAGAACTCTTACCTTTTCTCCTTCCACTATCTGCACCGAAAGGGAAAAAAGAACAGTATCGAACCGGTTAAAATTACTGCATCCCACAACAGAATGCGTCACCAACCGTTGTGAAGGAGTTTAACTCACAAAGTTAGATTTACCAGTAGTATCCGCCAAGATTGACTGAGCTGAGGCATCCCCAAACAGCTGTATACCGTCCCAGGAAGAAACTCCAGTGTCTCTCGGAGTCAGCCTCAGCATTCCCCCGGCCAGGGGCGGATCCAGAAGAAAATGATAGGGGGGGCACCATGGAAGGGGCAAGTACATTTGCGTGCGGCTTCGGTGCATGTGAGGTGGCGCTTCTTATACAATGCCCACAGTTGTAGCGCTCATTATGCAATGTCCACTGTACTGGTAGTGCCCCTTATATAGACCCCATAGTAGTGGTGTCCCTTATGCAATGCCCGTATTGCCCCCAGTAGTAATGTTGCCTGTAGTAATGCCCCCAGTCATTATGCCCCCAGTGGTAATGCCCCTGCAGTTATGACCCCAGTAGTTTAGCCACCAGTAGTAATGCCCCCCTATAGTTTGCCCCATTGTAGTTTAGCCCCTGTAGTTATGCCCCCCTTATAGTTTAGCCACCAGTAGTAATGCCCCCCTGTAGTTTGCCCCATTGCAGTTTAGCCCCTGTAGTTATGCCCCCCTTATAGTTTAGCCTCCAGTAGTAATGCCCCCAATAGTTTGGCCCCTGTAGTTATGCCCCCAGTAGTTTGGCTCCCCCTGTAGTTTAGCCCCCAAGTAGTAATGCCCCCAATAGTTTGGCCCCTGTAGTTATGCCCCCAGTAGTTTGGCTCCCCCTGTAGTTTAGCCCCCAAGTAGTAATGCCCCTGTAGTTTAGCCCCCAAGTAGTAATGCCTCCTGTAAGTGCCCCCCAGTAATAATGCCCCCAGTAGCTGCCCCCCCAGTAATAATGCCCCAGTAGCTGCCCCCCATAGTGATGCCCCCAGTTATAATGCCCCCAGTAGTAATGCCCCCCTCAGTAGTAATGCCCCTTGTTGATGCCCCCCCCCCCCAGTAGTAATGCCCCTTGTTGGTGCCCCCCCAGTAGTAATGTCCCCCCGTAGTTTCCCCCAGGAGATGCCCCCGCTGCATTAAGGAAGAAAAAAACATAATACTTACCGAGCCCCGTTCCCGCGCCGCTGCAGTCCTCCTTCTGGCTGGCGTCCTCTCCTCAGTACTATGAGAGAGACGTCATGACTGACGTCTCTCCCATAGCGCACGGCGCAGTGACAGCGCCGGAAGCCGGAGCTCAGTACTGAGCTCCTGCCTCCGGCTACCGCTGTGCAGGGAGACGGGCGCCCGCTGGTAACACAATCTCAGCGGGCGCCCGTCATCTCCCTGTGCGGCGCCGACGCCGCGGGGGGTGGGGGAGGGGGGACGGGGGGAGGGAAGCCACAAATGACAGGGGGGGCACGGGCCCGAGTGCCCCCCCCCTGGATCCGCCACTGCCCCCGGCCACACCTCCTGCCGTCACACGGCAGCCTGCCGCAATGTTATAGAGAAGAATCAACATAAGAAACATCCTCTCTCTCTTTAGGGTAATTCTATCGGATGCCTTTCCGAATATAAACACTCCCCCATGTGCATGTAATGCAAATAACTCCAAAGCATAGAAATAAAATATCACTTAGCTTCCTGTGTACGATCCTTTGTGACAGGGCCCCGTGTCGACCAGGAGTTGACTTTCACAGTATTCTATCCGCGGCGGGAAAAGAATAACACTCGTACTTCTTGTGAGGATCAGATACCAACTCATCACGGCCGACCTAGAACTTTATCAACAGAGCGACCAGCACATGAGAAGGAATACTATTACTTCAGCATTCAGTATAAATCATAATATGAATATACATAATGTAATACACAAATACACACATATCCTAAATAAATATATATATGTTGACTAAAAAGCTATAGTGGGTAAATCTGACAGGAACAACAGAGACATATGCACCACAATAATGATTATACGTCCATTATCGAAAATAGTGCTATATTCCTCACTATATAGCACTAAAACTCTGTCCCCCCCTCGTTTTCTCTGCTTTGGCGGGGACATGGAGAAAAATGGTGCTGAATCTGTTGTGAGGGTAAAGCTCCGCCCCTTCCCGGCGCGCTTCAGCCCCGCTACTAATATATATATTTTAAACTGGCGGGGTCCATATATAGTATCTATATACTGTATATATGCTCTTTTTATATATTGCTGCCCAGGGCGCCCCCCCTGCGTCCTGCACCATCGTAAAGCCGTTGGTGTGTGGGAGCAATGGCGCGCAGCGCGACCGCTGCGTTACGTTGGCGGGGGTATCGTACACGGTGCCCGGGCACCGAATCTGCCTCATTTGCCAGCGGTTTTTGACCTTCAGTAACTTGCTGCCCAGGGTGCTCCCACCCCAGCGCCCTGCCCCCCGTGAGTGCCGTTGGTGTGTGGGAGCATGGAGCGCAGCGCGACCGCTGCGCTGTACCTCCGCTACTGAAGTCTTCTGCCGTCACTGAAGTCTTCTTGTCTTCTAATACTCACCCGGCTTCTTTCTTCTGGCTTCTGTGAGCGGGGTGACGGCGCGGCTCCGGGAACAAGCAGCTAGGCGCACCAAGTGATCGAACCCTCTGGAGCTAATGGTGTCCAGTAGCCTAAGAAGCAGAGCCCTTGAACTAAGAAGAAGTAGTTCTGACTTCTCTCCCTCAATCCCACGCTGCAGAGAGCCTGTAGCCAGCAGGTCTCTCTGAAAATAAAAAACCTAACAATAAAGTCTTTAGAGATAATAAGATTTTACTTACCGGTAAATCTATTTCTCGTAGTCCGTAGAGGATGCTGGGACTCCGTAAGGACCATGGGGAATAGATGGGCTCCGCAGGAGATAGGGAACTTTAAGAAAGCTTTGGATTCTGGGTGTGCACTGGCTCCTCCCTCTATGACCCTCCTCCAGACCTCAGTTAGGGAAACTGTGCCCAGAGGAGAAGGACAGTACGAGGAAAGGATTTTTGTAAATATAAGGGCAAGATTCATACCAGCCACACCAATCACACCGTATAACTTAAGATAAACTTACCCAGTTAACAGTATGAACAACAACATAGCCACGGTATCACCGAAAATGATAACATAACCCTTATGTAAGCAATAACTATATACAAGTCATGCAGAAGAAGTCCGCACTTGGGACGGGCGCCCAGCATCCTCTACGGACTACGAGAAATAGATTTACCGGTAAGTAAAATCTTATTTTCTCTAATGTCCTTGAGGATGCTGGGATTATACCAAAGCTCCCAAACGGGCGGGAGAGTGCGATGACTCTGCAGCACCGATTGAGCAAACAGGAGGTCCTCCTCAGCCAGGGTATCAAACCTATAGAACTTTGCAAAGGCGTTTGTCCCCGACCCAGTAGCTGCTCGGCACAACTGTAATGCTGAGACCCCTCGGGCAGCCGCCCAAGAAGAGCCCACTTTCCTAGTGGAGTGGGCCTTAACCGATTTTGGTAACGGCAATCCTGCCGTAGAATGCGCCTGCTGAATCGTGTTACAGATCCAGCGAGCAATAGTCTGCTTTGAAGCAGGGGCGCCAATCTTGTTGGCCGCATACAGAACAAACAAAGCTTCAGTCTTCCTGATCCGAGCCGTTCTGGTCACATAAATCTTCAAAGCCCTGACTACATCCAGGGACTCGGAATCCTCCAAGTCCCTTGTAGCCACAGGCACGACAATAGGTTGGTTCACATGAAAAGATGTGACCACTTTTGGCAGAAAGTGAGGACGAGTCCTTAACTCTGCCCTATCCACGTGAAAAACCAAGTATGGGCTTTTATGCGATAAAGCCGCCAATTCTGAAACACGACTCGCCGAAGCTAACGCCAATAACATGACCACTTTCCACGTGAGGTATTTCAACTCTACAGTTTTAAGTGGTTCAAACCAAGGTGACTTGAGGAAACGTAACACCACGTTAAGATCCCAAGGCGCCACCGGAGGCACAAAGGGAGGCTGAATATGCAGCACCCCCTTCACAAAAGTCTGTACCTCAGGAAGAGAGGCTAATTCTCTTTGAAAGAAAATGGATAAGGCCGAAATCTGGACCTTTATGGACCCTAATTTTAGGCCCAAGGTCACTCCTGTTTGAAGGAAGTGAAGTAGACGGCCCAAATGGAACTCCTCCGTAGGAGCAAATCTGGCCTCACACCAAGAAACATATTTCCACCATATACGGTGATAATGTTTCAACGTCACGTCTTTCCTAGCTTTGATCAGGGTAGGAATGACTTCCTCCGGAATTCCTTTTTCCCCTAGGATCCGGCGTTCAACCGCCATGCCGTCAAACGCAGCCGCGGTAAGTCTTGGAACAGACAGGGCCCCTGCTGCAGCAGATCCTGCCTTAGAGGAAGAGGCCACGGATCTTCTGTGAGCAACTCTTGCAGTTCCGGATACCAAGTCCTCCGTGGCCAATCTGGAACAATGAGGATTGTTCTGACCCTGCTTATTCTTACAGTTCTCAACACCTTGGGTATGAGAGGAAGAGGAGGAAACACATAGACCGATCTGAACACCCAAGGTGTCACCAGAGCGTCTACCGCTACCGCCTGAGGGTCCCTTGACCTGGCGCAATACCGCTTTAGCTGTCTGTTGAGACGGGACGCCATCATGTCTATTTGAGGCAGGCCCCACCGATCCGCGATCTGTGCAAAGACTTCTTGATGAAGTCCCCACTCCCCCGGATGCAGGTCGTGCCTGCTGAGGAAGTCCGCCTCCCAGTTGTACACCCCCGGGATGAACACCGCTGACAGCGTGCTTACATAGCCTTCCGCCCAGCGTAGAATCCTGGTCACTTCTGCCATGGCCACTCTGCTCCTTGCTCCGCCTTGGTGGTTTATATGAGCCACTGCCGTGACATTGTCTGACTGAATCAGAACCGGTCTTCTCCGAAGTAAGTTCTCCGCTTGACGCAGGGCGTTGTATATGGCCCTCAACTCCAGGACGTTGATGTGGAGACAAGTCTCCAGGCTTGACCAGAGACCTTGGAAATTTCTTCCCAGTGCCACTGCTCCCCAGCCTCGGAGGCTTGCGTCCGTGGTCACCAGGACCCAGTCCTGAATGCCGAACCCTGCGACCCTCTAGAAGGTGAGCACTGTTCAGCCACCACAGGAGAAATACCCTGGTCCTGGGAGACAGGGTGATCCTTTGATGCATTTGTAAATGGGACCCGGACCACTTGTCCAAGAGGTCCCATTGAAAAGTCCTCGCATGGAATCTGCCGAAAGGGATGGCCTCGTATGAAGCCACCATCTTCCCCAGGACCCGCGTGCACTGATGCACTGAAACCTTCTTTGGTTTCAATAGGTTCCTGACCATGGTCATGAGTTCCTGAATCTTTTCGATCGTAAGAAAAACCTTTTTCTGGTCTGTGTCTAGGATCAGGCCCAGAAAGGTCAGACGAGTTGTAGGAACTAGCTGGGACTTCGGTATATTGAGAATCCAGCCGTGTAGCTGCAACGTCTTCATGGACAGAGACACACTGTCCAGCAACTTCTCCCGAGATCTCGCCTTTATTAGGAGATCGTCCAAGTATGGGATAATTGTGACCCCCTGCCTGCGCAGGAGCACCATAATTTCCGCCATTACCTTGGTGAAAACCCTCGGGGCCGTGGAAAGCCCAAACGGCAACGTCTGAAATTGTTAGTGACAGTCCTGCACTGCAAATCTCAGGAACGCCTGATGGGGGGGGGGGGGGGAATATTGGAACATGAAGGTATGCATCCTTTATGTCCAGGGACACCATCCAATCCCCCCCCCTCCAGGCTGGCGATGACCGCCCAGAGTGATTCCATTTTGAACTTGAACCTTTTCAAGTACAAGTTCAGAGATTTCAGGTTTAAAATGGGCCTGACCGAACCGTCCGGTTTCGGGACCACAAACAGGGTTGAATAATATCCCTCTCCCTGCTGGAGATGAGGAACTGTGACAATCACCTGTTGAACATACAATTTTTGGATTGCTGTCAACACTGACTCCCTCTCTGACGGGGAAGTCGGCAGAGCCAATTAAAAAAACCGGCGAGGAGGCAAGTCTTCGAATTCTAGCCTGTATCCCTGAGCAACAATCTCTACTGCCCAGGGATCCACCTGCGATTGAACCCAGACGTGGCTGAAAAACCGAAGACGAGCCCCCACCAGATCTGCCTCCCCCCGGGAAGACCCAGCGTCATGCGGTGGACTTTGCAGACGCAGGGGAGGAATTCTGCTCTTGGGAACTAGCTGTGTGCAGCTTCTTTCCCCCGCCTTTTCCTCTGGTAACAAAGGACGATCCCCGCACCTTCTTGTTTTTATTGGAACGAAAGGACTGCATTTGATAATGAGGTGCCTTCTTAGTATGCTGCGGGGGGACATAAGGTAAGAAATTTCGACTTACCAGCCGTAGCCGTAGAGACAAGGTCCGAGAGGCCGTCTCCAAACTCCTCCCCCTTGTACGGTAAGGACTCCATGTGCCGCTTAGAATCGGCATCTCCCGTCCACTGCCGGGTCCACAGGAGTCGCCTAGCAGAAATAGACATAGCATTTATTCTGGAGCTTAATAAACAAATGTCTCTCTGAGCATCTCTCATATACAAGGCAGCATCTCTGATATGCTCTATGGTCATTTGAATCAGGGACGTGCAGTCAGGGGAGGCAGAGCCTCACCTGTCATATTCCAGTGAAAATAGCTGTTTTTTACACTGATTTGTGTTAGAACACAGATCAGTATAAAATGATGCTATTGTCATTGGAATATGAAGTTGCAGCACTCCGCAAATGCAGAGAGCAGAGGAGAGAGAGGCACTGAGAGATCTGCCTCTCTCTAGCTGTCAAATGCTGTACGGAGCTGGGGGCGGATCTAAGGGCTGAGCCACGAGTCAGGCATAATCCTGCATTGAAAACAGCACCAGCTTGAGGCAGCTCTGACATGCGTGCCTTGACACAGGCTGAAGGCACGCCCCTCAGTTATGCATATGCATTAGCTACCTCACTCGTCCTCCTTCTCCTGTACTGCACTGAACGTGGGATACAGCCATAAGAAGGAGACAGCTTCCTCATACAGATCACCAGGCAGGTAAACATCAGTGAAATGCCTGATCCCCAGCTCTTTTATCACCATATCATCCAGCAAGGTTTAATGTTGAGGGCACCATAGTGTGGGAAAGCTATCATTAACTGGCCCCAGCAAACATATAGCTGACCACTGTACTACTGCTGAGGGGGAAGAGGTTTCTTTAAAGAAACAGTCTATTAAAAAGGTACAAGTGTTATGTGACTGCCCATGCACACTCTTACATGGCAAGATTTTATGTGACACGTTTCCAATTTGGTCTTGTTATGTATGGAGGTACTCTCTAGTGGCATATGACACAGTACTGTCCACTTTACTGTCTTTTGTAAGAATGTATACATTAACAGCAGTCTATATTTTTATTTTTTCCTTAATGATTTACATCTGTAGTGTGTATGTGTGTGTGTGTGTGTGTGTGTGTGTGTGTGTGTGTGTGTGTGTGTGTGTGTGTGTGTGTGTTTGTGCGGGTGTGTGTGTATGTGTGTGTGTTGGGGGGGGGGGGGGGTAGGAGGGAGGTGGAGAAGACACAGGTCTCTGCCAGGAAGAAAGCTCAGCCACCTTCCCCCTGTACTGACATGGTGCTGCTGCAAGACTCATACCACTTTCACATCACTAAAGCAGGTCACATGACCCCTTCCAGCTTACGGCACCAACCCAGGTTGGTGACGTGTGCAGAGCCAGTGCTCGGAGATCAGATTATCTCCCAAGTGCCGCCTATCCCTATAGTGTGAACGAATCCCGGATCACATCGCCCCGGCATCCCATTCACACAGTGCACCTGACCCGGGAATAACCCTGCTTTATTTCCGGGTTGAAATACCAGGCCATGCGACGCCATGCACCTAAACCCATGTCAACCCGGCAATATACTGGGTAATTTGTGCGGCGTGAAAGGAGTATTACAGAGGCAGAGCTTCTCTTTCCCTTTTTGCAGGGTTTTATTAATAACCAATATGGCATTGATTAGCAAAATGTACAGAACCCCCCCCCCCCCCCCCCCCAAAAAAAAAATACAAGTGTTCCATAAGAAACTGGACACAAAGCCTACTTATAGTGTATGGTACAGTGACAAGGGGCCTAATTCAGACCTGATCACAAAAGCAAACTGTTTCTCTAATGGGCAAAACCATGTGGGTCATTCCGACCCGATCGCACGCTGCAGTTTTTGCAGCCGTGCGATCAGGTATCAACAGTGCATGCGTGCCAGCCGCAATGAGCAGGCGCTTTGCTGCCCGGCGACGGCAGCTACGACAAGAACGAAGAAAGCGTTAGCAGCGGCTAATGCAAGAAGATTGACAGGAAGAGGCCGTCTGGGGGTGTCAACTCACCGTTTTTGGGGAGTGACGAAGAAAATGCAGGTGTGTCCGGCCGTTTGCAGGGAGGGATCCTAACGTCAGCTCCAAGAAGATTCATCGCAGTGGCTGAGTTAAGTCTTGAGCTGTGCAGAGACTGCACAAACTTTTTGTTTGTGCAGCTCTCTGCACAAGCGATCGCTCCCCTACACAGCCCTAACCCCCTCCCCTGTAGGCGGTGATTACCTGGTCGCAGCAGTGCAAAAATCCGCCTGCGTGCGACCAGGTCGGAATGAGGTCCCATGTGCACTGCAGGTCGGGCAGATCAGTGGCGGAACAAGCAAGCGGTGGGCCCAGGTGCGACAAAATGCTTTGGGCCCCCCCCCCCATCCAAGTCCACCCCAGGGGCAGTGCGCGCCGTAGGCGTGCGCAAAAATACATAGTGGCATGGCTTCGTGGGGAAGGGGTGTGGCCACAAAATAATACCAACACAGTAGTCTCCATTATTCAAATTACGCCGCACAGTAGCACCACTACACCAGGTAGAGACCCTTTTACACCTTACAGCGAACAGATTCCTCTTTTTACACATTACAGCAGACAGCGTGCCCTTTTTACACATAACGGCAGACCGCGTGCCCTTGTTACACATTACGGCAGACAGCGTGCCCTTTTTACACATTACAGCAGACAGCGTGCCCTTGTTACACATAGCGGCAGACAGCGTGCCCTTTTTACACATTACGGCAGACAGCGTGCCCTTGTTACACATTACGGCAGACCGCGTGCCCTTGTTACACATTACGGCAGACAGCGTGCCCTTGTTACACATTACGGCAGACAGCGTGCCCTTGTTACACATTACGGCAGACAGCGTGCCCTTGTTACACATTACGGCAGACAGCGTCCCCATTTTTACACATTACGGCAGACAGCGTGCCCTTGTTACACATTACGGCAGGCAGATTCCCCATTTTTACACATAGCAGCAGGCAGATTCCCCATTTTTACACATAGCGTCAGGCAGTCCCCCTGTTTTACACATAGCGTCAGGCAGTCCCCCTGTTTTACACATAGCGTCAGGCAGTCCCCCTTTTTTACACATTACGGCAGGCAGATTCCCCTTTTTACACATTGCGTCGGGCAGATTACCCCTTTTTACACATAGCGGCAGGCAGTCCCCCATTTTTACACATTGCGGCAGGCTGATTCCCCCTTTTTACACATTGCGGCAGGCAGTCCCCCCTTTTTACACATTGCGGCAGGTAGTCCCCCCTTTTTACACATTGCGGCAGGCAGTCCCCCCTTTTTACACATTGCTGCAGGCAGTCCCCCCTTTTTACACATTGCTGCAGGTATGCCCCCCTTTTTACACATTGCGGCAGGTAGTCCCCCATTTTTACACAGTGCGGCAGGTAGTCCCCCATTTTTACACAGTGCGGCAGGTAGTCCCCCATTTTTACACAGTGCGGCAGGTAGTCCCCCATTTTTACACATTGCGGCAGGCAGGCACAAGAAAGAAGGAAAGAAGGAAAGAAAGAAGGAAAGAAGGAAAGAAAGAAGGAAAGAAGGAAAGAAAGAAGGAAAGAAAGAAAGGAAAGAAAGAAGGAAAGAAAGAAGGAAAGAAAGAAGGAAAGAAAGAAAGAAAGAAAGAAAGAAAGATTATACTTACCCTCTCCGCTGGCTCAGGCTCCTCGGTGTAGCGTCAGAGACGATTCCCGGGCTGGAGAGAAGGAGGAGGAGGGAGGCTGAGAAGGGAGCCGCAGCAGCGCTGTGTTACTGGTGGAGGCGCTGCTGCTGCTGCCCCTCTGCTTCCCTATAGGCTGTTCTCGGAAGACAGCCTATAGGGAAGCAGAGGGGCAGCAGCAGCAGCGCCTCCACCAGTAACAAAGCGCTGCTGCGGCTCCCTTCTCAGCCTCCCTCCTCCTCCTTCCCCCGTCTGTAGTACCGCTGCTCCTCTCCTCTCCTCTCTTCGCCGGGCGGCTGTGCGCTGCGGGCAGCGGTTGCCCGCAGCGCACAGCGGCATGTAATGAGTCAGTTTGACTCATTACATGCTTGGGCCCCTGGACAGAGGCGGGCCCCAGTGCAGTGCACTGCCTGCACTGCCGGTAGTTCCGCCTCTGGGGCAGATGTAACATGTGCAGAGAGAGTTAGATTTGGGTGGGTTATATTGTTTCTGTGCAGGGTAAATACTGGCTGCTTTATTTCTACACTGCAATTTAGATTTCAGTTTGAACACACCCCACCCAAATCTATATCTCTCTGCACATGTTACATCTGCCCCACCTGCAGTGCACATGGTTTTGCCCATTAGAGAAAAATTTTGCTGCTGCGATCAGGACTGAATTAGGCACAATGTCACTGGCTGCCTGACTGCGTGCCAGAGTTGCTGCCCACTATATAATGTACTGTACTGTAAGTGACTCTGGCCAGTGAGTACTGTGCCTAGCAATGGCAGTGCAGTCACTTGCGCTAAGGGATGTGTCCCTTATGACATATGCCAGTAGTCTGCACAGTCTACAACATAGTGCAGCCCTCCCCGACATGCTCTGCTATTGGGTTCATATATATGTAAATCTGTCTTTGATATTAGCCAATGCCTCCCCAGCCATTTACCTCACCGCACGTCACTGATTTGAATGGCATCCATATCTAAGGTGTCAATCTCCGCAGATAAGGAATCTGCCCATGCCACAACCGCACTACAAACCCAGGCCGACGCCATAGCCGGTCTAGCAATAGTACCGGAGTGAGTGTAAATGTGCTTCAAGGTAATTTCCTGCCTGCGATCAGCCGGTTCCTTGAGGGAAGCCGTATCCTGAGAAGGCAGTGCCACCTTTTTAGACAAGCGTGTCAGCGCCTTGTCCACTTTTGGTGAAGATTCCCAGCGTATCCTATCAGTTTGTGGAAAAGGATACGCCATAAGAATCCTTTTGGGAACTTGTGGTCTCCTATCTGGAGAGTCCCAAGCCTTTTCGCACAATTCACTTAATTCAAATGATGATGGAAAAGTGACTTCAGGCTTTTTCTCTTTATACATATGTACCCTCGTGTCAGGGACAGGGGGTTCCTCAGTAATATGCAAAACCTCTTTAATGGCCATAATCATGTACCGAATACCTTTTGCCACCTTCGGCTGTAATTTTGCATCTTCATAGTCGACACTAGAGTCAGAATCTGTGTCGGTATCTGTGTCATCGATCTGGGATATGGTGCGCTTCTGAGACCCAGACGGGCCTGGCGCCACAGGGACAGGCATGGACTGGGTACCTGACTGATCCCTAGCTTCTGCCTTGTCTAACCTTTTATGCAATAGATTGACATTTGCATTCAAGACATTCAGCATATCCACCCATTCCGGTGTCGGCGTTGCCGACGGCGACCTGACATTCAAACACTCCCCCTCCACAGTAAGCGAGCCTTCCTCGTCAAACATGTCGACACACACACAGGGAACCCCTTTTCTGAAGACAGTATCCCTGTCAAGGCCCTTTGGAGAGACAGAGAGAGAGTATGCCAGCACACACCCCAGCGCAATAACCCTGGAGACCAACACAAAATGTTTTTCCCCAGCAGCGCTTGTAATATGTAAACCGCCAATTATGTGCCCCCCCCCCTCTCTTTTAAGCACTCTTTCACCGTGTGTAAGCAGGGGAGAGTCCGGGGAGCTTCCTCTCAGCAGTGCTGTGGAGAGAAAATGGCGCTGGTGAGTGCTGAGGGAGAAGCCCCGCCCCCTCGGCGGCGGGCTTCTGTCCCGCTCAAACTTAATAAAATATGGCCGGGGCTCTTTTATATACATGTACAGAGCCCACCTGTACATGTATATAGTCTTTTTGCCATGCAGAGGTTTATATTGCGGCCCAGGGCGCCCCCCCCTGCGCCCTTCACCCTTACAGTGACCGGAGTGTGTGAGGTGTATGGGAGCAATGACGTACAGCTGCAGTGCTGTGCGTTACCTCAGTGAAGCTGATGGCTTCTGCCGCCTGAGACGTCTTCTGACTTCTGTACTTCTGGCTCTGTGAGGAGTACGGCGGCGCGGCTCCGGGGGTGGACGCCCAGTAAGAACCTGCGTTCACCCCCTCTGGAGCTAATGGTGTCCAGTAGCCGAGGAAGCAGAGCCTATCTCTGACAAGAAGGTCTGCTCCTCTCTCCTCAGTCCCTCGATGCAGGGAGCCTGTTGCCAGCAGTGCTCCCTGTGAAAAAGTAGTAAAAAGTAGAAAGAAAAATCCAAACAAAAATGCTTTCAGGCAGAGAACTCTGGAGAGCTCTCTGCAGTGCACCCATCTTGCTCTGGGCACAGTGTAAAACTGAGGTCTGCAGGAGGGGCATAGAGGGAGGAGCCAGTGCACACCCAGAATCCAAAGCTTTCTTAAAGTGCCCTATCTCCTGCGGAGCCCGTCTATTCCCCATGGTCCTTACGGAGTCCCAGCATCATAGGTGTGCGCAGGGGGGATGCCTGGTGCGCACAGGCACCCCCTAATGTCTGGCACCCCGATCTCACATGCCTGATGCAGCGATTGCCGAGCAGGTTGATTACTGTCCCCTCTGCGCTGCACCCTGCAGGACTGCATTACTGACCGGACGCCTGGGTTAATCAAGGGTGCCACTGCCACCGACTTTCAAATTCCCAGCTCCACCTCTATGTACAAAAACAGTGTGATGTGATGTGATTACGTCATGCTGCTCGCACGCCCATCCCTCACACGCCCACCTCTCTCCTTCTATGCTATGCCAACGCCAGCCACTGATGAGGAGCAGCATGCAGCCAGCGTTCCTCTTAGGAAGACAAATTCAATACTGGCAGACGGCCGGCAGCAGCATTGACAGGTCACTTGTTTTTCCATCAGCAGCATTACTAGTCTGTGACTGTCAGTGTCAGTGAGTGAATGACTTGTAAGTAAGCTGCTGCAGCTTGCAGGGGAAAGAGAGGGGGAGCCAGACCAGGCTGAGGAGGAGCAGTGTAATTGCAGTGAGTGCCATCAGGGGTGCTTGTTTGGTGCACACCACAACATCTGACAATGTATCTGCTTTATTAGGATTGGTACAAAGGTGGATATTTTATATGCGTTGACCATCAATAGATGGTGCTAGACACGCCCAAAAGGCGGTTCTAGACACACCCCTCCCACGGTGCACCCCCTAATAAAATGTGCTGCGCACGCCAGTGCCCAGCATCCTCAAGGACGTTAGAGAAACTCAGTAGAGCTCCCCTAGTGTGTGTCCAGTCACTCCTGGGCACAGAGTCTAACTGAGGTCTGGAGGAGGGGCATAGAGGGAGGAGCCAGTTCACATCCATTCAAAGTCTTATAGTGTGCCCATGTCTCCTGCGGATCCCCATGGTCCTTACGGAGTCCCCAGCATCCTCTAGGACGTAGGAGAAATATAATCTATAATTCAACTGCAGAGTCTAGAACCTGATCGCTAGAGGAGGAGTTGGGGGCAGTGGTTAAAGTGGGCCGGAACGGGGCGGAACTGCGTTCCGTCACCTCTAATTGCAGGCGGAACCAGTTCCGCCTCCGCCCGGCCACAGCATCATGTCCCTGTTCCATTGTAAAGGTGGCAGCGGCCGCCAGCCAATCATGGCTCGCGGACCGGCTGCAGCACCAATCAGAAGAAGGGAAGGTTTCTTTAAAATCTGCCGTGAGCCAATCACGGCTAGCAGACCGCCAGCCAATGAGAAGCTGCCAAGTGGCAGCTTCTCATTAGCTGGCGGTCCAGGAGCCGTGAATGGCGCACAGTCGGCGCCAGATTCAAAGTGCCCTCTCCCCCCCCCCCCCTCCGCCGCTGCTGCAGCCTCCGGAGTGTGAGCCGCGGACTGTAATGCCCGATCCCCCCCGCAGCCGGAGTTTACTGTGAGGCTGCGCGGCGGGAAGTAATGTCCGTGCCCACTCCACATCTCCCTGCCAGCGCAGCAACTTAAAGTCCACCCCACCCAGGCCCGGCGCTACCCGCTCAGTGCAGGTAGGCGCCAGGAAGGAGAGGCGCTCTAGATGTCCTGTATCCCTGCTGATGCGCCGCCTGTCCCCCCTGCTGGTAGTGTCTCCTGCCTAGGCGACCTAGCATTGTTCTACAGCACTCCAATGTTGCTGCTCCCCGGCACTACTTCCACCTTATCCTACTGACCGCCAAACTTATGGGGCTGCCCGACCCACCGGCACTTGTCCGGGATCCGCAGCCATGTGATCTCAGATGCGTGGCTGCTCCAGGAGATCCTCAGACGTGTGGCTGCTTCCCTCACTGGTGCCTAGCAACTGCTCGGTAAGCGCACCCACGTGGCCCTGCCTGCCCCAGTGGCCAGGACCTGACGCCTGACAGGAAAACCAGACAGGCCCTTGATCACAGTCCTATCCCGGGGACGCACATGGCCGCCCACAGCATGGAGAAAAGGCCCTGAAACCCCCGCAACCCGAGCAAAGGCCCCAGAAAACGTGTAACGGCCAAGGGAATACAAGACAGCCTGCTCCGACGAGCACCTGCGACGGATGACAGCCCCAGCCTGACCAGAGATACCTGCAGTCTGATCATTGGAGGACACCCCACCACCTGACAGGTAACATGTGGATAAGGCAAACATATGGGGTCTTTGCATTGATTAAAGAAAGAAAATAAAGAGGAAAGAGAAAAAAACAGGACAGGGTAGCTAAAGTACAGAAGAGAGATGGCAGTAGAGGAAAGGAGAATAATAAAGTAAAATAAAGAAAGAACATGACAGATAACAACACTGATATGCTCACTAATAAGACAGTACCCTGTCCAACATCCATATGAAAAGAGAGAGCCCCAGCTTATAAAAAAAATGATAAAAGTACAAAGAAACACCCCCTAATTTACTCAGAAACCAAATCAAAATCACTCCCCATAAAAACCTTAACCCATGTGTGTCCGGCTAAAGTGTGGGTATACATGGCCTAGAGGTTTATGACACTACTGTCATATATTGGGCGCGATGTTATTGAGTCCAAGTTTGCCAGTCGTGCGTGATGCCAGCCGAACTTAGACTTTTTTTTGAAGGAGCAGTCATTTACAAAGGCATGGTTTTGCCTTGTAAATGATTTCCCCTTTAAAAAACGTCCAAATTGGCCGGCATCCAGCACTTAATGTTTAGGGGTGCCTGGGGCACTGCATGAGTGCCATCATTTCAACCAGTGTTTTTTTTTGCCTCCGATAGGAGCATCGGACACCGTCATGAAGGAGAAGCAGCCAGCAGCTGGTCTGCCATGTCCGTGTTACATTTTTGTGAGTGCGGTCCTTGGTTATGATGTCACATTAACACCACACTGTCAGTCTGAGGAGCCAAGGGTGCTGCTCCAACCACCCAAAGTAAGTAGCAGTGACTCCTAAAGTACCCAGAGGGATTGTGCCAGTGCTGCACATCTGGTAATGATGTTTAAAAAAAAAAAAAAAAAAAACTATATTTTTTAATGTGTTTTTTTTTTTTAATATTTGTTGAAAACGGGAGGGCAGAACTAATTGGGAGGAGAGCTATGAGTAGAGGGAAGAGTCAGGATTCTTAAACCGGTGCCCCTAAAAGTAAAGTCTAGATCCGCCACTGCCTGCTGCTGCCGACTGCTGCACCTGTCACACTGTGACAGGCAGCGGCGCCGACAGCTTTCAGCTTCCTCTCTCCATCCCTGACTGTATAGTGCAGAGCCAGAGTGTGCACTGTGCAGGCCAGGAAGGAAGACCCGAAAAGGGTGGCACTATCACAGGCGGAATTTTGTATAAGCGGCACTACCACAGGCGGAATTTTGTGTAAACGGCACTACTAAGGGGGCATTTTGTGTAAGCACCATTACTACAGGGTGGGATTTTGTGTAAGCAGCACTACTACAGGGGGGATTTTGTATTAAAAAAAAGCACTACTACGTGCAGTGTTATGTGAATAAGATTGTGTTACTGTGGCGTAATTTGAAATGGGGGTAATATTGTGTGGCTGTGCCCCTTCCGTGTAAGACCAAACTCCTTTTTTCGGTGTGGGAGGGCGCAAATTTGTAGTTTGCAGGGGGGCGCTGAACACCCTAGCACCGGCCCTGACCCCACCCCTAGGCTTAGTGACCCGCGGCCTGTAATGCTCTCCCCACATCCACCGGAGCGCTGTCTGCACGTGATTGTGCATTACAGTCCGAGGCCCTAACCGTGGCACACCCCATGGCGTCTGGCAGGAGAGACAACTCGCCCTCCACATGAAGACCTCCAGGTAACTGCTGCTACATATCACAGCTCTGGGTGCCCAGTCTTTCTGCTGCTGCTGGTGATATTTTAATTCTCTCTCTCTCTCTCTCTCACTCTTTTTGTCTGTTTTTGCACTTTTTCAAAACTCTGAGTGCCTATATATATATATATATATATATACGTATATCTATCTGGAAAAACCCCTCATAAATCCTGCGTTTGCCCTTGGAGGGGGCTCTACTTGCCGTACTGTGTAAAATGGAGCTCTGTCTGCCGTACTGTGTAAAATGGGGCTCTGTCTGCCGTACTGTGTAAAAGGGGGCTCTGTCTGCCGTACTGTGTAAAAGGGGGCTCTGTCTGCCGTACTGTGTAAAAGGGGGCTCTGTCTGCCGTACTGTGTAAAAGGGGGACTCCGCTATTGTGGACATTGTGTGTGTAAAGGGCACTAGTATGTGGGGCGGGAAATGTGAAGCATTATTTTGAATTGGTGGTACTTTATGTGGCCACGCCCCTTCCTTGTGAGGCCACACCCCTTTCTACGGTGTTGCGGGCGAGGTGAGTTCCCCCACCTCTCCAGGACCACTTTAAGCCCTGGTTGGGGGTCCTGTGCAGTAGGGCCCACCGGGGGTTTCCCCTGTAGCCCTGTGGGCCAGTCTGACCCTGCACCGAAATGCAGCAAGCAGCTGCTGGATTATACCCTTCTATGTACTTTATTCAATATAATCAATGAGCCATTTGTGTCTTGATAATTATTTATAATTTGTTAATTAAGAAAGTTTCTCTAACCTTCCACCTAAGGATGCTTCATTTACCAGGTTTATGTCGCTATTTATCAATACTGGGCAATAAGGATTTTCTAACGCCAATAATTGCAGGGAAAGACAAAAAAATTCTCCCCAATTTGCCATTGAAATGTGCAAGGCATCTGAGTCACACCCACTTTTTCCTTCTCTCTGAGAGAAGTCTGGAGAAGAAATTTGGGGATAGGCTCTTTGTGTCATCAGGATACAAACCCTGTTGTGGAGTAGTGCCACAAACTGAAGGTCCGTGGGGATGTGATAAAATGACACAATTCTCATTTAGTTGTGTCATATTGCCCCTGCCCCCTCCCCACAGACCCGCAATTTCCTGTATTATCGCCCCATCCAGCCCAGCTTAATGAATGAAGGAGCACATTTCAGGGATGGGACTCTTAAAATTATGTTCGTGGTGGAAAGCCAGGTCAAGATGGAGCTTCCTCACCATAGTGTATACCAGAGGTTCTCAAACTCGGTCCTCGGGGGCACACACAGTGCATGTTTTGCAGGTCTCCTCACAGAATCGCAAGTGAAATAATTAGCTCCACCTGTGGACCTTTTAAAATGTGTCAGTGAGTAATTAATACACCTGTGCACCTGCTGGGTTACCTGCAAAACATGCACTGTGTGTGCCCCCGAAGACCGAGTTTGAGAACCTCTGGTGTATACAGTATCTGCTGCCTTTTTTTAATGGGAGGAAACCTTATGAATAGCTGTGTGACCTTTGAAACGGACAATTTGGAGATCCGTAACATACTGTAACAGCAAAATTTGTGTAGATAGAGGATGGAAGCGGAATGGGGTCTGCACAATTGCACAGTGGTTAGCGCTGGGTGTTAAATGGTTATGTAATTGATGTATAACCAGTTATTTTCTTTCTGTTAGTATCCGTTACACAGTACTGGTAACTTTTTTTTATCTGAATTTTTATTATTATAACTAGTTCTGCTAACAGGAGGATTTTATTGAAATAATTTCGTAAATGAATAACATAAGTGGCTGAAGACTTGTCCAGATTAAAATTTGTATTAATTTATAACAGTATGTGAGTACCGGTATATTTTTTCTTAGAAAAAACAAGGCACAGATTATAATAATTAATATATCGAAATCAACATACTGTAGGTATTCAGAGTTCACATTAAATAACTGAATAATGAAGGGTACAATCCAGTTCATTGTATGACTGGCCACCCTCTGTATGAATTGTTAGTCCATGCATGGTGATGCTCTAGCCCAGAGGTTCCCAAACGCGGTCTTCAAGGCACCCCAACGGTCCAGGTTTTAAATGTATCCATGCTTGGCCACAGGTGACTTAATTAGCACCTCAGTCAATTTGCTTTAACAATCTGTGCTGAGCCATGGATATACCTAAATCCTGGACTGTTGGGGTGCCTTGAGGACCGCGTTTGGGAACCTCTGCTCTAGCCACTCATCCTCATACCTTATGCGTTTCAGGAGTGGACATCTCTCTTTCATCTGGGTCATAGCGAGTATAGGTCCTTAAACTAGATAAAGGTTATTGTACAACCTAATTGGTTAACTCAGTTGCAGCTCCAAAACAACTGGCAGATCAGTAAAAGCCTTACTTGTTTTCATGGTACATGTGATTCATGTCAGAACAGGCCGAGTTTGTGGATCCGTTGGACTCTGACCAACCGAAGGAGCAGATGCCCCTGAGTGCTGGAAACAAGGAGGACGAAGATAATTCCTTTTCATATATTTATTAAGGATAACAGATCAGAATGAGACTGTAGGAAGACAGAGACTAATTAGTTCAGGATTGGGAAACTGCAGGGAATGAAGTCACTGAATGATACAAGGCCGAGATTGAAGAACTGTGAGGAATATACTTAGGTTGATATAAAGACGAGACTGAAGAACTGTAAAGTTGAGTTGTTGAGTGATGCGAAGGCAAGGCTGAAGAACTGTGAAGACTGTTAGCCAGATGATGTGAAAACATGAATGTGGAACTGTGAAGACTGGTTGCTGGATTATGCGAGGACGTAAATGAAGAACTGTGAAGACTGGTTGCTGGATGATGCGTACACGTGAATGAAGAACAGTGAAGACTGTTTGCTGGATGATACAAATACATGAATGAAGAACTGTGAAGACTGGTTGCAGGATGATGCAAAGACGTGAATGAAGAACTGTGAAGACTGGTTGCAGGATGATGCAAAGACGTGAATGAAGAACTGTGAAGACTGGTTGCAGGATGATGCGAAGATGTGAATGAAGAACTGTGAAGACTGGTTGTAGGATGATGCAAAAACGAGAATGAAGAGCACGGGCTGAAACTGGCACACCACCGTGAGAATCCTGCGGAATCCGAAGGCACCAGTGGGAGAGCGGTTGACCATGACCGCGCACTGGAGAGCTGGCGAGCTTTGTGCAGCGAGAGTCATCTGAGAACTCGGAGAGCCTGACGGGACCAATTAACAAGAGACGCACAGAACAAACTACGGGAGCACAGAGCTAAGGCACAGAGTAACCACAACAAAGCACTGGCACAGAATGCAATAATCCCAACCTATTTATAGGCAGCAGGAAAACAGGATTGGCTGACACTCACCCATCACGCTCATTGATGCTGCCCTTGGTCTCCAACATGGCTGCTCCCAGCACTGCAGACACGCCAGGAAGCTGCAGGCTACTAGGTCCTCCCTCCAGCCTCCGGAAGCCGTCACTCCCGCCGCCGACCCAGACGCGTCCCTGTGCGGCCACAGAGTGCCGCAGGCAGCCGCACCAACAGAGGACGGATCCCGGGACCCGCGGCGGTAAGCGCCCGCCGCATGACAATCCATTACTTCTTACATGGTACAAGTATCCTCCAATCATAACTGTAGGCTTATCGGGCACCAATTTGGCAAGAAAAAGCAAGTATACATGCTATATTAAATGTATTAACTCCCCATATTGCTTAATATATGATAGAATTATATAGAAAACCAATCTTATTCATAATGACTCTCAGTGACACATACAGATGGAGCCATCATTATCTTGGCCTATAATTGGATTAATTGAACTAGGGCAGTCAGACTTAATCCCCTGATGTATTGTTCTCTCTGTATTGTATTGCAGTTGAGAACTATAGATGAAGGGTTTATGCTAATAAACCATGGTGTGCCTAGGCGCAGCAGAGAAGCCAAGATAAGCGTGGCTCCATCTGTAGTATGATTACTGGGCCTCCCCATAACATTGAACAAGGTTCATGTACATGTGTTATAGAGGTAAGATACATTTTTTATGACGTGTGACGGCAAGATGAGTGCCGAATAGTCACAGCTGCTTGTAAAAAGCCAGGAGGAATCCCCTGGGGCCTATATAATCTCATAAATCAATCTTGTAAAAAGCCAAACACTTAAAATAAAGCAGGTTCAAAGAAATGTCTTGACAGAGGATGATTTACCTGTCCCCATGTTTCTTCCATGTTACCTTATCCTTCGTTTTAATTGTTTAGTGGTAAGCCACATAATGTTATGTTTCATAAAACATCCTGTTATATAAATGACGTTTTCTGAATTTCAGGTTTTTGATCTGTTAATTTAATGTCCAACCCCCAAATCCTTTTGTAAGCACCATTAATTCATTCAATATACAAGAGATCAGATTTCCTTAGAGCTAGTATAAGCGCTACGGATGCTGTGGTACCGTACATATACATGATGGTGATAACCACTTGCATTGTTACTGATACTCTGATTTAAAGAATAGATCACAGAGACAACGACTGGGTGTCAGGGACCAGATCAACAGCAGTAGTACACAATCAGCAGGCAAAGGTAAGGTCAGACTGAGCAAAGGTCAGGGCCAGAGTAGTACAAGACAGCAATTCAGCTGTAGCAGGATAAGGAGAATTATGGTATACTTGCCTGCTTTTACCCACCTATGAGCGCTGCGTTAAAGTGCACACAGACTGCCTGAGATCTGGGTTATAAAATTGACTCACATCCAAATGTTAATGAGCCTGTAAGCAGATATATATATATACCACCACCTTGTGCTCTGATCAGATGCCGGCTGGGACCAGAGATCCCCGCTTCCGGCGCCACAATGACGTCATCATCAGTGATGATGATGTCATTGTGGCGCCAGAAGTGGGGATCGCGGGTCCCAGCCGCCGTCTGTTTGATCAGAGCACATGGTGGTGGGTTCCTATATAAGGTAAGCACATTTTAAATCATTTGTATCCTGATGAAAAGGTGTAATCCATGAAACGTTGATGACTCAGAAACTGGTGTCAGAGTGATGTTTTATTCTCCGGGAGTGCGGCACAGAGATAAGGTTGTATGAAATTAACACTGATGTGGATGGCAATGCGGGTACCCGAAGCAGTATAACTTTACTATTGGGAGAGCCGGATACAATATGATATATATATTTTAATTCACATAGCCATGAGAAGCATTATTTGAAAATACATGTCATAGCTCCCAACTGTCCCAATTTTCACGGGTCGCAGTGTCCCGGTGGCAGGGTGGCAGTTGGGAGATCCCGTCAGTCACTGCTCACTGCTTAGCAGAGCAGTGGTGAATAGACACTGTGCACATGGGCACAGCGTCTATTCACAGGAGACAGAGGGACTGTGGGCATGCCAGTAGCTCACAGAGCACTGGCTATACCCCCTCAGTGACTAAATCAGGTGGCATGGCTTATGATCGCGGCATTCCCATGAAGCAATGGCCCCTTTTTGGACACGCGGCAAAGGCGGTAAAAGTGCAATTAGGGAGATTGCTAGACTCTTCAGGGAGTCAGAAAGATTGCTATTATTTCAGGGGGATGTAGTTACTATCCCGGCGGTCAAGATCCCAGCGATCGGGATCCCAACCACCGAGAATGCCGACAGCTACGCCAAGGCTATTCCCACTCGTGGGTGTCCAGCAGCAACCCACCGAGCCTACAGCGTGGCGAACACAGCGAGTCCACAAGGGGCTTTCTCGCGCTTGCCCCACTGCTGGCACTTTGGCAGCCGGGGATCCCAGGATCTGTATTCTGTCCTCCGGGATCCCGACCGCCGGCATTCCAATCTCAACCCATTTCAGGGAGTCTCCCTGACATTCATGGAGAGTTGGGAAGTATGAATTATGGGCACCTAGTTAATATCTACTTAACCTATAACAAGCAATGCATGTACAGAAGAACAAATCTTTATATTCAGTATGTGCCAACAGAGCACATGTTCAGATTATATTATCAAGCCCTGCAACAAACCTGCCTGGTAATTTGTGTGCAACTGTGCAAACTCACAGAGTACCTGAAAAACACATACATGGTGGCAGGAAAAGGAAGGGGAGGAGGCGTCTCAGAAGTCAAAGCCCAGATAAGACCCTAACATCCATTTATCTATACTAATATTATAGAACATTTTGTCTGTCTGTTCCAATATTGCACAAAAACTACTGAAAACTGCATCATTTTGTAGTGGATACTCCTAGAAATAACCGGCACTTTGTTTTATCTCAAGCCCTCAAGTTAAAGCTGAGGAATAACAAAAACCAAATTTGTTGGCATCATCAAAAGAGATAGGTGTGGCACCATGCGCACAGCCAATAAGGGGTGTGGGGAGAGGTGCTTTGGGCCCTGTTCTCTTGGAATGGAGTAAATAGGCAGCTCAAGAGTTGTGTATAGGTGGCGCACAAATTGTGTGCAGGTGGCGCGGATGAAGCCGCAGATAGACCCTAGTTTTTATAGTAACATTTTCACAAAAATAAAAAAAATGTATATCAGCCTGTGTGTCCCTTCTACCTCTCCCTCTAGCTTGTCTAAATGGATGTGTCCCCAAGGTGCCTACCAGGCAGAGTTGGGGGAAAAAACTACATTAAAAAATAAATAAAATAAAAATCACTTTTTTTTTTGTTTAACCCCTTAAGTGGCGTTTTTTTTCGAATTTGGTCATAGCTCCCAGGGCAGGTTTTTAATTTTTTTTACCTGCGCGTTGCAAGGGGTATCATGCGCATTGCCAGGGGTTTTACGTGTTGTGTCATTCTTTTTGCCAGGGGTTTTATGCTATGGGATCCATGCTCGTTGCCACGGGGAATGCTTGTTGCCTAGAGGAAGCTAGGGATGACCACCGACCATCAATTATTCAAAATCATCGATGGTCTATGACCGATGTTGAATACTTTTACCATAGATGGGGGAGAACCAGATGGTTTCCCACCATCGATGGTTCAGTGTGCTACCGATTTTTTTTTTTTATGTAAAAGTGTCAGGGCACGGAGCTTAGCTCCGCCCCCTGACACCCACTAAGCCATGCCCCCTGGTCCGCCCGCATGTGTACTGTAAATAGGGCATGAACATTGATGGGTAAAACCATCGATGGATCCATTCCTGATAGTTTTACACCATCGAGGTTATCAATCGATGGATAACCCACCAATGGCCATCCCCCGGGCACTTGCCCGCCAGCACTGATATCCCCTCCCCTCCTCCTCCCTTGTACTCCGTTCTGCCGGGCATCCTGCATACGCCCACCGGCAGAACGGACTGTAAGGAGGAGGGAGGGGGAGCAGAGGTATGCACGGAAAACTTCCGGGGTTGCCAGTCTGCACAGTGCGGCTGGCCCGGAAATTATCCAGGAATGCCATTTAAGGGGTTAAACCATTTTTTTTTTATTTTTTTTTCTGCAGTAATGTTTTAATGGAAACAAAAATTGAATCCTGCTTAATATATTACTACTGTGAAACATTGCTATGTATTTAAAACCTTGATCAACCATGTTTTACTGCTTTCCATCATTAACAATCCAAAGGTATTAGGTTTTGATACAATTTATTGTACATCTTTTAATAAAAGCACTTTTGTACTGCTTATTAATCCTAATACATTTGAATATTTGTACACTATGTAGACAAAAGTGATTGACCCCCCACCCCCCACACACACGCAAAATAGTGTGCTCCTGCAGCAGACACGTGTCCCTGAAGGTATACAACAGGGTAGAGGGACACTGATTAAGGGGCCAATTCAGTAAGGATTGTAAAATTACAAATTTGCAAAAAATGTGACCATTCGTAAAATTGCGAAAGCACGCCCAAACGGAAAAACTGCAACACTAAATTAATGTTACAAAAACAAGGTAGGCTTGCGAAATGTGCAAATACTGCGAAGACCTTAAAAAATATGCATTTGCGTATAAATTTACAATTTTACGCATTTTTTGCTTACATGTTTCTGATGTTTCAATTTTTGCAAACAACTGTGTTTTAACCTCAAATATTGCACTACCTACTTTCCTGACCAAAAAAAAATAATAAAAAAATGGTGTTGCTGTTCTTGAACATATGTTTGTGTGTGTAGCGATATAAAAAAAAAAAATGTAACCAAATGTATGGGGGTATGTTTTGTTAACAAAAAACGTGTTGGTTGCTTAAAAAGCATTAAAAAACTGTTAGGAAGCTAAAAGACATTAAGCAGATCCTACAAAACAAAATGCTTGGAAATGTTAATTAACGTTTGCTTTGTCAAACCTCGATTGTTAGTAAGTGTAAAAACAATTAAGTTACTAACATATATTTTATAAAGAAACGTGTTACAGAGTTTAAAGCTCCCTTACATGTTTAGAAGTTTCAATACAGCTGAATGAAGTGATTTGTAGTCTGAGGTGTGAGCTTCTTCAGCTGGGTGTAATGAAGCAATGATTACAGTATACATCGTACAGTCTACAACTGGTCAGCTTGTGCAGATTTTAAGGTAGACCTGTAGTCAGTCAGAAACTGTACAACATAAATGTGCGATCAGTTGTAAAAATTGCGTATGCACCGCCTACCGAACATGCATACGCCTCACAACACGCCCCTGCTCGTAGTTTTTGCAAGTCCAGCCCTTTAGTACATGCCTACTTTTCGTAGTGCATACGCAGTTTTTGCTTCGTCTCAGAAGTTGCATTTTTTTCTCAGTTTTTGTGTTACATGGGGCAGATTTTGCGATTTCCCGCATTTTCTGCGATTTTTGCTGCTTTGCGATCCTTGCTGAATTAGGCCCTAAATCATTTGCAAGCGAAATGGCTTGCTGGAAGGAGCAAACAGAGTTTGAAAAGGGGCTAATTGTAGGCTGCGCAATGTCATATTTCCAGGGAGATGCTGGACTGGTATACAGAATATTCGGTAACCCGGATGGACTGGCCAGCTCAGAGTCCAGATCTTAACCCCACTGAGAACCTCTGGGATAAATTGGTGTGACGGGTGTGTTCTAGACCAACTCGACCTTCTTCAGTATTGCAGTTAGTCACTGTACTTAAGGTGGAATAGCAAAACATACCACCTGCTGTTGTCCAGGAACTTCTGGGCAGTTTGCCAAGAAGGGTTTCTGCAGTAATCACTGCATTTGGTGGACCTACAAAGTACTGATGTCAATAAAATCTCGTTGATCTATTTGCTGCCAGTTTCCAATCACTTTTGTTTACATAGTGTAGATAGACTTAGCATATCAAAACATACAAAGTACACTCAGAGACATCTCAATAGCACTGCAGGTTTTGAATTTAAATCATACTTGCCTACCTGACCCTCTCCATGAGGGAGAAAATGCTCTGTTCCTGGAATTTCCTGGTAATGTATGATTGCCATCACCTGTGGTGAGCTAGTTAATTGATAAGAAAGGTGTTTCACCACAGGTGATGGCAATCATACATTACCAGGAAAGTCCAGGAACAGAGCATTTTCTCCCTCATGGAGAGGGTCAGGTAGGCAAGTATGATTTAAATAAACATGAAGGAGATTAAACCATGAGGTGTTTCTGTTAGGGTCTCCTGCTCTGTGCTGCCACGTCGTCATGGCAACCGGGAGACAAGTGCTAGCGGAGTAACCTGAGCGCAGCTGATACTCCGGTTCGGGTCTTTTGCTGTGCAGTGGTTACAGGCTCTGTGCACGGCAGGGGATCCGGTGCTGGTTTTTGTGCTCACAGTCTGTGAGGTCTGAGTGGGGCGTGGACAGCACCTGCTATATAAGGCCTCTTCTCAGGATAAGCAGATGCTGCTGAATCTTTGTTGGTTAGTCAGTTCCTGAAAGTTAGCCAGTACCGTGTAGCTTTGTATTTGTTGTTGCTTACTGCAAATAGGCCTGGGGATTTGGTACTACACTCTGCCAATCCAGACCTAGCAGTAAGACTGGAGTCAGTCGTTTAACTTGCTGGGGTTCTTTTGCTACTCTGTGAACTTAGCAAGTTTGCGGCTGTATTCTCAGACTTGCCTGCCTAAATCCTGTCTCACTGTGCAAGGTGTTCAGGTGTCAGTTTAGTGGCAGTAAGATGAACCTGTGCACTGCAAGTGAGGATTAGGATTGTGGCGACTCTCCTTGTGTCTATCATTCCATCTCTGACCAAGGAGTTTACTGCCACACCCGTTGGTAACCCTTTAGGGGTTTGCTGTTGCCCTTAGCAACAGCATTTCGGGTTCTCTACGTATTAAAACACAACATCTTGCTTTTTCCATCTGAGCATTACTAATACTAGGGAGACACCCAGTTTCTTAGCCTCTGGGCTTCTCTGTTCACTTTGTGTTTATTTTGTTACCCTATCACCTTCTGTGTACGTAATGTCATATTCCCCAGTCTGTCTGTGAGTTCATTTGTTTTGCATCCCTATCCGTTCAGACACCAGTACATTCCTGCAGGCACTGGTGTGCATAACAGTTCGGACACCAGTACATTCCTGCAGGCACTGGTGTGCATAACAGTTCAGACACCAGTACATTCCTGCAGGCACTGGTGTGCATAACATATTCAGCAGCCTAATACTCCTGTTGAAATTTTGTGGGAATATGGAGCATACCCCTCAAAATACGTTGCAACAGGTGGTCGATCAGGTGCAGGTCCTGACTCGACAATTTAATGATTTGTCCATTAAAATGCACACCTCCCAGGCCGCTGGTGGAGCTCCCGCAGCAGCAGCACCTTCAGGGGTTAAGGAGCCGAAAGTAAATCTCCCGGATCGTTTTTCTGGAGATCGCTCGCAGTTCTTTTGTTTCAAGGAGAGCTGCAAGCTTTACTTCCGGCTTAGGCCTCAGTCTTCTGGGTCGGAGATTCAGCGGGTGGGCATAGTGATTTCCTTGCTACAAGGAGACCCACAGGTCTGGGCATATGGGTTGCAGCCTGACTGTCCGTCGCTTAAAAGTGTTGATGCTTTTTTTACGGCACTGGGCATGTTGTATGATGACCCTGACAAGACGGCCTCAGCCGAGGCTCAGATTTCGATCCTTAAGCAAGGGCGAAGGCCAGTTGAGGTTTACTGTACGGAGTTTCGGAGGTTGGCCCATGATACCCAGTGGAATGACCCAGCCCTGAGACACCAGTACCGAAGAGGTCTTTCTAACCAGATAAAAGACCAACTGGTACAATATCCCTTGCCTGATAGCTTGGATCAGTTCATGCAGTTATCCATCCGGGTGGATAGACGGCTGAGAGAGCGTAGGCTTGAAAGGGAGACCGAGGTTTCCTTCTTTCCCAAGGGAACCTCAGACTCTGAGGAATTTTCCGAGGAGCCTATGCAGATTGGGGCTACCCGCCTCTCCTCGCGTGAGAAGACGCGGAGGAGACAGCAGGGGTTGTATTTGTACTGTGGGAATAAAGGTCATGTGGTAGTATCATGCCCAGAAAAGCCGGAAAACTTCAGGGCCTGAGGGTGATGGGAAATATCCTGTCAGGCCAGAAGTCAGAATTTCCCAAGAAGACTTTTATCATTCCGGTGACCTTGAAGATCCTCGGTCAAACTGTCAAGACTGAGGCCTTTGTGGACAGTGGGGCCGACAGGGTTTTTATGGACCGCCAATTCGCCCTGAAACACTCTGTTCCCTTAGTACCCTTGGCATCGGAAATTGAGATTTGTGGGTTAAACGGGGAACCATTATCCCAAGGTAAAATTACCTCTTGCACTAGCCAGATTTCTTTGTTTATTGGAGCCACACACTCTGAAAAATTGTCCTTTTATGTGACTGTCTGTACTTTTGCCCCATTGGTGTTGGGGTTACCCTGGTTAAGGGCCCACAATCCTCAATTTGACTGGGTCTCTGGGGAGATTCTTAGTTGGGCTACTGATTGTTTCAGGAGTTGCTTAAGCCTTCCAGTCAGGCTCTCGCAGCTAAATTTGCCAGGATTGCCAGGGTGTTATGCAGATTTTGCGGACGTGTTCTCCAAAAAAGTTGCAGAGGTATTACCTCCCCATCGCCCCTATGACTGTGCCATTGATTTGTTGCCAAATGCTAAGCTTCCCAAGAGCAGGTTGTACTCCCTGTCACGTCCTGAGACTCAGGCTATGGCAGAGTACATTCAAGAGAACTTGGCTAAGGGATTTATCAGACCTTCACAGTCTCCAGTTGGGTCGGGGTTCTTCTTCGTGGGTAAAAAGGATGGTTCGTTGCGACCCTGCATCGACTTCAGGGAATTGAACCGTATCACGATTAAAAACTCATACCCACTGCCTCTCATTTCGGTCCTGTTTGACCAGCTTCGTACTGCCACCATTTTTTCTAAGATTGACCTACGCGGTGGTGTGGCCGGAGAGCCCCAGCCACGAGGAAAATGGCCGCCTGCGGCACTGAAGGGGTTAACCCCTAGTGCCCGGCGCCATTCTCATGGACAAAGGGCGCTTGGCGCCAGATTTGAAATATGTTGGGCGCTAGGCGCCGTGTGTTAAAAACTGTGTATTAATATTATATTGTTAAAATGTGCCGTGGTCCCGGACCTCTCCGGAGACCACGGCAGGGAGGACAGCCCCCGGCGCGCTCAGCAGTGTGTGCGCACCGGGGGAGAGGAGGCAGCCGCTGACCGCCGGAGTCCGGGAGCGGAGCTCCCGGCAGCGGTCAGTGTAGCCCCGGGCGCACTGGAGTGTGCGCGCCGGGGAGAAGGGTGAGCGCTGCGGCTGGGAGCTCGGCTCCCGCTGCAGTGCTCTCTGTGAGAGCCGCCACTGGGGGCCGGGAGCTCTGCTCCCAGCGCCTCAGCCCAGCACAGGTGGCCAGCCGCAGCAGCCGGGACGGACGTCCCGGGCTGCTAGCCGGCGAGGGGGGTGCGCTGCAGCCCAGCTCCCCGCCGGACGCTGCAGCGAGGCCACAAGACAGGCGCCGCTCGTGGGGGACCGGGCTAGCCGGCTCCCTAGCGGCGTGGGCAAATTAGGCTGCCCAGCAGGATGGTGAGCGCTGGGGTCCGGGAGCTACGCTCCCGGCGCCTCAGCGCTGAAACAAAGCCAGAGTCACGGCGGCCGGGACAAGTGTCCCGGGCCGCCGGGCTTAGGTACAGGGGGGTGCGCCGCTGCGTGCGGCGAGGCCACAAAGGTAGTGCCACACTGGGGGGACAGGGAGAGCCAGCTCCCTGGACCCCAGTGGCAGGCAGACAGGCTGGAGGGTGGGGGAAGCCAGCCCCATACCTCCAGCACACAGAGAGCCCTAGCAGCCAGGCTGCAGGGCTAGGGAAGGCACTGCAGTGCCTGAGTATGTAGAGTCTGTGCAAGGCACAGGCTCAGCAATGTACAGTGTGATTTTAAATGTAATATATTTAAAGAGAAAGTGCACTTACTTGATTGTGTGTCCCAGGAGGGGGGAATCCATAGCTGTGCAGGCTGATGGATTCTCCCAGACCCTTTCCCCAAAAACGGAATGTTTTCCCATCCAGCCTCACAGTTCCAAAGGGTACAGGGAGAAAGAGAAGCAGCTTAGCTATAAAACAAGCTGAGTGGTTTCTTGGAGCTCCATGGAGATCAGCCGTAGTGCCAACAAACCTGGACCGGGGAGCCAGGCTGCCCAGCTCTGGAGCCCAAATCCAGGCTGCAGGCAGTGAGAGGGGTCCCGGGCAGGTTTCTGGAAGTCAGTTTAGGAGGGAAAACCTCCCCCCAGCCAGACTGAACGGCACCGTGGGAGTACCCTGCTCTCCCAGATGGGAGAGACAAAGGAGACCGACCACTCCCCACTGTCCATAGGGAACAATGTTAGGTGTGCATGAGACCAGAGCATGCACAGCTCATGGGTAAACATTGATTGGTTGTACACCACAGGGCGGGCTTACCCCCTGTGGTAAGGGGTCTTGGAGAGGGATAAAAGAAGGGCAGTTGGCCCATAGGAGTGTGTATTGTAACATCTTCTTCTGCTGAAAAGATCTTGATTGTATGCTGTTGCCCCTAGCAATACGGAGGAGCCTTTTTAAAGGTTATTTGAGCAATAAACACCTTTGCCTCAAGAAGACTGCTTCATCTTGTGACCAACAGGGTTAGGCCAAACCTAGCCCCGTTCTCCGGCTGTCCAGGGAAGCACCTGACGTCTCCAAGCTCCGCCTTCCGCCAGCTACCGGTAGAGGCCTAGCAAGTGGCTAGTGGGGATTCGTCGACACCACACAGGTGTGGTAAAGCAGTGCGTCGGCACATACAGAGCAGAACCGTGGTTCCAAACGCCACGGCAGGTTAGGAGTTTGGTGGTGGCAGCAAGAACCCGCCCACAACGCAGTGGGTGGAGTCAGTAACAGGCGGTTACTGACGGTAAGCGGGAATCCCCTATGTGGTCAGGCCTCGTGCGGCTTGACCTTCCATTCTGTGCGCAGTCGACGGGACGCGGCAAGCGGCGAGTGCTTCCGTACGGTATCGTCCTGTCACAGAAATTGGTGGCATAGTGGTGGGATAATCCCAGGCGGCTTTTCATCACCCGATTGGAGAAGCCGAGTTACTCAGGAGAGGAGTAACTGCAGCGCAGGAGGACGCACAAGATGGCGGAATTCAGCGGAATGTCCAAGGAGGATCTGGAGATCGTATGCCAGGGGAAGGGTGTGGAAATCCCTTTCAACGCGTCCAGGAGCGTCATGCAGGCGGCGCTCAGGAGCGTGGAGGAGTCTCATCGGGCGGAGGTGGAAAGCACTGACGGCGTCAGCATCGCAGAGGACGGCCCAGCAGTGGACCTTCATGAGGAACCGGTGAGAACCACAAGCCCCTCCCTCTCTCACAACAGCCATGTCTCCCAGCAATCCCTAGCAGGGCCAGGATCCCAACGTCCCAGGGGGGGCGGCCCGGATACCCTAGCAGATCGGCTAGCGGAATTGGGGGAAAGGGCAACGGAGCAAGAGCGCTTGATCATCATCCAGATGTGGCGTGATGAGCGGGCACCACAGGCCGTGGTACCCCGGGAGCCGTTGTCAGCTGTTGTACACAGATCAGGACGTATTCAGTTTGCCAAGTTTGCAGACAGTGATGGGGACATTGATGGACATTTACAAGTTTTTGAAAGGACTTGCAAATTACATGATCTACCCAAGTCAGAGTGGGTGAGACACCTTGTGCCCACTCTGCATGGAGAGGCCTTGGATGCCTATCGAGGAGTGGCGACGGAGGACTGTGGGAACTACGACGAAGTCGAGAAGGCCCTCCTTCAGCGATTCTTCATCACTCCCGAGTCTTACAGGAAGAAGTTCAGAGACTTGCCCAAGAATCCTAGCAGCACCCATGAGCAGTTCGCCACCCAGCTGCGGCAGTACGTGGTGAAGTGGGTGAAGGATTCGGAAGCCACTACATGGGACGCACTGATCGACCTGATCTGCAGGGAGCAGTTCTACCGCAGGTGCGCCCAAGAAGTGAAGGAGTGGGTGCTAGATCGGGAGCCACCCAGCTTAAAAATGGCTGCCCAATTAGCCGACAAATATGTGGCAATTCGGCCACGGGGGCAGAAGCGCCCCGCCAGCAGCCAGCTCCAACAGACTGTACCACCAAGGGGACCACCCTCTTCAGCTCATCACCCCCAAAGACAAGCATCTTCCAACCCGGGTGCTCTTGGCCAGCAACCGCACCGCAGCGTCCCTGCAAGTGATCAGAGATCATCGGTGCCACGACTGGAGAAGAAGTGCTATGGCTGTGGGAAAATCGGACATCTGAGGATGAACTGTCCTGCATCCCAAGCACCCCAGACTCGTGCCCCAAATCCGAGTGCTGGAGCCCGGATCGCTTGTTTGACGAGAGGAGATGAGCCTACAGAGACTGTTCCCCCTCCAGTCAGTCCGATGGAGTGTGGCGAGAGACTGGTGCACTCTGCGGAGAGAGTCACCTGCATGGCCAAACAGCCCCTACACAACATGTGGAGGCACCTGCAGCCAGTCCACGTGGGACCCCTGCAGGGAGAAGGCCTAAGAGACTCTGGGGCCTCGATCACTGTGGTGAGCCCCCACCTTATAGATCCTGCTGCAGTATTGCAGGGTCGCACTGCCACGATCACCCTGGCAGAAGGAACAGAAAAAGCGGTTCCCATGGCAAGAGTCTACCTGGACTGGGGAGCTGGACCAGAGTTGCGAGAAGTTGCCGTCATGGATGGTCTCCCAACTGATGTGGTCCTAGGAAATGATCTGGGTGGTGGGATCGTCACTACGTTTGTTGGCGCCATTCCCCGGAGTCAAGTTCCAAACCCACCGTTGACATCAGCTACTCCAGCACAGCCCAGCCCAGAGGAAAAGACTACAGCTGCTAGACAACTGCCAGCACAGCCAACCACAGCATCAACCAGCCCAGAGGAAAAGATTACAGCGGCTAGATCAGCACATCGACCCCGCATGCCTTTTGCCTCTGGTATGCCCACGTCCACTAGCAACGCAGAGGATGTCGGTTCCAGCTCGTTTGATCCTGTGGGGGTGCCCAATGATGCTCCTGACCCAAGTGGTTTGCCAACTCCGGCGGTGAGTATGAGAAACCACACTGATTTTTCCATGACTGACCCCTACCAGACTGACCCTAGTAGTCCCCACCTAGATCCCCCTGTAGAGTGTCCCAATTTAGGAGAGATTGAGGGCCACAGGCAGGAGTTTAGGGAGGCTCAACTCTCTGACCCATCCCCGAAAGGCATGAGGCGCCACTCTGGCAGCGGCCTTGACAGGGTTGGGGCAGGAAGTTTGACCGGCCGGGAAGGGTTAAGGTACAGGGTAGCCAGGAAAGTGGGAGGGGATAGACCAGATAGGGAATGTGTCCAACTGGTCCCCTCAGGGAACGTTCCTGCGCCACCGGTGTCGGTTGCCAGTGAAACCCCTTTGGACAGTAACCCGGGGACAGACCGTACCCTGAAGTGCCTGACACAGAGCTTACCCTGGTCTGGAATGTCGGATGACGCCCAGACCAACTGTAAGGCTGGTGCCATGCGTTGGCAGCCGGGGCACTCCAGCGGTTGTGTTGTCTCTGGGCCTCTGCCCATAGGAGAACCCTTGCAGCAAGTTGCTGTGGACATAGCAGGTCCCCTGCCTGTGCGCAGTAGATCGGGGAAGACACGCAGCCTCCCTGTAGTGGATGCCACACAGGATCCAGAGGCTGGTGGTCTGGCCGCCATCACTGTGGCACAGGTAGCGGACGAGGAGGGAAGAGTAGGCCTAGGTGACAGGGTAGGTTTCCCGAGTCATAGGTCGACAGAGGAGGATTGGAGGGCAGGTCTGACGGTTAGGGCAGACAGTTGCCAGTTAGGTATGACGGAGGTGCAGTGCCTGGGGCACCATGTGGGAGGAGACAGGGGTAGGCCCAACCCAGAGGGGGTGGAGGCAACCAGAGGCTGTCCCCGACCCACATCACCCAGACCGGTACTGACCTTAGAACCTGTAAGGCCCTACGGACATGTTGTCATTGACTTTAGTCCTGTAGTGAACCCCTTGACAGAGATGGCTAGGAAGGGCATTCCCAAGTCAGTGGACTTTGCACCCGCTTGCGAGTTGGCATTCCAGTCATTGAAGAAGGCTCGGGTACCCGCTCCAGTGCTGATGGCGCACATTCTTGACCAGGACTGTGTGTTACGAACTATTGCGCCACTGCACGGACTGGGAGCTGTACAGAGCCAGAAAGAGCCATATGGGCAGGAGCACCCTGTGGCCTGGTTGAGCAGTATACTGCTATTGTGGGAGGTGAGGTATGCCACAGTTGGGACACCGTGGGTGGCACTTGTTTGTAACCGGCCCCCCACCGTGGTGACTTACCACCTACCTGTTAGGTGGCTGCAACCTACCTTGGGGGAATTGGACAGACTTTTGTGGTGGAGCCTTGAACTTGGACTTCAGGTGGACTATTTGAACATTGTGCACCCACGAAGAGAGGCCCACTACACTATGGATGAACTGTCTAGGCCAGAGCCTACACCCCCCAGGTAGCGTCCCCTTCACCCCAACGGACTGCGGGACCAGGACCCAAATCGTTGGGACATGGGTCCCTGGTTGACCCGCTTGAATGGGGGGGGAGGAGTGTGGCCGGAGAGCCCCAGCCACGAGGAAAATGGCCGCCTGCGGCACTGAAGGGGTTAACCCCTAGTGCCCGGCGCCATTCTCATGGACAAAGGGCGCTTGGCGCCAGATTTGAAATATGTTGGGCGCTAGGCGCCGTGTGTTAAAAACTGTGTATTAATATTATATTGTTAAAATGTGCCGTGGTCCCGGACCTCTCCGGAGACCACGGCAGGGAGGACAGCCCCCGGCGCGCTCAGCAGTGTGTGCGCACCGGGGGAGAGGAGGCAGCCGCTGACCGCCGGAGTCCGGGAGCGGAGCTCCCGGCAGCGGTCAGTGTAGCCCCGGGCGCACTGGAGTGTGCGCGCCGGGGAGAAGGGTGAGCGCTGCGGCTGGGAGCTCGGCTCCCGCTGCAGTGCTCTCTGTGAGAGCCGCCGCTGGGGGCCGGGAGCTCTGCTCCCAGCGCCTCAGCCCAGCACAGGTGGCCAGCCGCAGCAGCCGGGACGGACGTCCCGGGCTGCTAGCCGGCGAGGGGGGTGCGCTGCAGCCCGGCTCCCCGCCGGACGCTGCAGCGAGGCCACAAGACAGGCGCCGCTCGTGGGGGACCGGGCTAGCCGGCTCCCTAGCGGCGTGGGCAAATTAGGCTGCCCAGCAGGATGGTGAGCGCTGGGGTCCGGGAGCTACGCTCCCGGCGCCTCAGCGCTGAAACAAAGCCAGAGTCACGGCGGCCGGGACAAGTGTCCCGGGCCGCCGGGCTTAGGTACAGGGGGGTGCGCCGCTGCGTGCGGCGAGGCCACAAAGGTAGTGCCACACTGGGGGGACAGGGAGAGCCAGCTCCCTGGACCCCAGTGGCAGGCAGACAGGCTGGAGGGTAGGGGAAGCCAGCCCCATACCTCCAGCACACAGAGAGCCCTAGCAGCCAGGCTGCAGGGCTAGGGAAGGCACTGCAGTGCCTGAGTATGTAGAGTCTGTGCAAGGCACAGGCTCAGCAATGTACAGTGTGATTTAAAATGTAATATATTTAAAGAGAAAGTGCACTTACTTGATTGTGTGTCCCAGGAGGGGGGAATCCATAGCTGTGCAGGCTGATGGATTCTCCCAGACCCTTTCCCCAAAAACGGAATGTTTTCCCATCCAGCCTCACAGTTCCAAAGGGTACAGGGAGAAAGAGAAGCAGCTTAGCTATAAAACAAGCTGAGTGGTTTCTTGGAGCTCCATGGAGATCAGCCGTAGTGCCAAGAAACCTGGACCGGGGAGCCAGGCTGCCCAGCTCTGGAGCCCAAATCCAGGCTGCAGGCAGTGAGAGGGGTCCCGGGCAGGTTTCTGGAAGTCAGTTTAGGAGGGAAAACCTCCCCCCAGCCAGACTGAACGGCACCGTGGGAGTACCCTGCTCTCCCAGATGGGAGAGACAAAGGAGACCGACCACTCCCCACTGTCCATAGGGAACAATGTTAGGTGTGCATGAGACCAGAGCATGCACAGCTCATGGGTAAACATTGATTGGTTGTACACCACAGGGCGGGCTTACCCCCTGTGGTAAGGGGTTTTGGAGAGGGATAAAAGAAGGGCAGTTGGCCCATAGGAGTGTGTATTGTAACATCTTCTTCTGCTGAAAAGATCTTGATTGTATGCTGTTGCCCCTAGCAATAGGGAGGAGCCTTTTTAAAGGTTATTTGAGCAAGAAACACCTTTGCCTCAAGAAGACTGCTTCATCTTGTGACCAACAGGGTTAGGCCAAACCTAGCCCCGTTCTCCGGCTGTCCAGGGAAGCACCTGACGTCTCCAAGCTCCGCCTTCCGCCAGCTACCGGTAGAGGCCTAGCAAGTGGCTAGTGGGGATTCGTCGACACCACACAGGTGTGGTAAAGCAGTGCGTCGGCACATACAGAGCAGAACCGTGGTTCCAAACGCCACGGCAGGTTAGGAGTTTGGTGGTGGCAGCAAGAACCCGCCCACAACGCAGTGGGAGGAGTCAGTAACAGGCGGTTACTGACGGTAAGCGGGAATCCCCTATGTGGTCAGGCCTCGTGCGGCTTGACCTTCCATTCTGTGCGCAGTCGACGGGACGCGGCAAGCGGCGAGTGCTTCCGTACGGTATCGTCCTGTCACAGGTGCGTACAATCTAATCCGAATAAGAGAGGGGGATGAATGGAAGACTGCCTTTAATACCCACTCAGGGCATTATGAATATTTGGTGATGCCTTTTGGGCTCTGTAATGCCCCGGCAGTCTTCCAGGATTTCATGAATGATGTACTCAGGGAATATTTGGATAGATTCTTAGTTGTATACTTAGATGACATCCTAATCTTCTCCCATTCCCTGGAGGAACATCGGAAGCATGTACGCTTAGTCCTCCAGAAACTCAGAGACCACCGGCTTGGGGCGAAGCTGGAGAAGTGCGAATTTGAAGTTCAGCAAATCGCATTTCTAGGATATATTATCTCCCCAGAAGGTTTCCAAATGGAGGGTTCCAAGGTACAGGCAGTCCTGGATTGGGTGCAGCCCACTAGTTTGAAGGCGCTTCAGCGTTTCCTGGGCTTTGCGAATTTTTATAGACGATTTATCGCTGGATTTTCATCTATAGTGGCGCCCTTGGTGGCACTCACTAAGAAAGGGGCGGATGTTGCTCACTGGTCTTGTGAGGCTAAAGCGGCTTTTGCCCGTCTCAAAAGGGCATTTGTATCGGCCAAGGTGCTGCGACACCCAGATCCAGAGCGTCCTTTTGTGGTGGAGGTGGATGCCTCTGAGATGGGTATTGGGGCAGTGCTCTCTCAGATGGGAGTGTCTGATAATCGCCTTCATCCCTGTGCTTACTTTTCCCGTAAATTTTCGCCTGCCGAGATGAATTATGACGTGGGTAACCGGGAATTGTTGGCTATTAAGGATGCACTCGAGGAGTGGAGACACTGGCTTGAGGGGGCTAAGTTTGTGGTCTCAATTCTCACCGACCATAAGAATCTGGCATATTTAGAGTCAGCGAAGCGTCTCAATGCCAGGCAGGCACGATGGGCTTTGTTTTTTGCTCGCTTTAATTTTTTGATAACATATCGCCCTGGGTCAAAAAACATCAAGGCTGATGCGCTCTCGCGGAGTTTTGCTCCAATCCAGGAGACCACCGAGGAGCCGTTGCCCATTGTGTCCCCATCATGTATTAAAGTGGGCATTACCCAGGACCTCTTATCATTAGTCCTTAGAGCACAGGAGCAGGCTCCTCCAGACCTTCCGGTAGGTCTTTTGTTTGTGCCTCCTAGGTTAAGACAGCGAGTGTTCCTGGAATTCCATGCCAAGAAGTCGGCAGGTCACCCGGGTATTGCCAGAACTCGGGAGTTGCTATCTAGGGCGGTGTGGTGGCCCTCGGTGGCTAAGGATGTGGATCAGTGGGTTCGGGCATGTGACATCTGTGCCCGAAATAAGACTCCTAGAGGGGTTCCTGTTGGCCCATTACATCCACTCTCTATCCCATCTAAGCCATGGACCCACATTTCAATGGATTTTGTGGTGGACTTGCCCAAATCCTCGGGGATGACAGCCATCTGGGTTGTCGTTGACAGGTTTTCAAAGATGGCGCACTTCGTTCCACTGGTTGGGCTGCCATCGGCCAGACGCCTGTCTGAATTATTTATGCTGCATGTTGTGCGTCTCCACGGGTTGCCACTTGATGTGGTCTCTGACCGCGGATCCCAGTTTGTGGCCAAATTCTGGAGGGCATTTTGTTCCGATCTCCAGATTTCTGTCAGCTTGTCGTCAGGCTACCATCCGCAGTCTAATGGGCAGACTGAAAGGGTGAACCAGTCCTTGGAGCAGTTCCTCAGGTGTTATGTCTCCAAGTGTCAGACTGACTGGGTTGCTCATCTGTCCATGGCGGAGTTTGCCTATAACAACGCGGCTCACTCTGCTACAGGGATCTCTCCCTTCCTTTGTGTGTATGGGCGTATGGGCATCATCCTAAGGCCAATTCTTTTGACCCCCTGGACTCCACGCCTGGTGGTTCCTCTGTGGTTTCGGTCCTTAGAGGTATTTGGAGGAAAGTGAAGAAAGCCCTTGTGTCTGTGTCATTAGTGACCAAAAGGGTTTTTGATAAGCGGAAAAGACCCTGCAGCTTCAAATTAGGAGACTTCATCTGGTTGTCTACCAAGAATTTGAAGTTGAGACAGCCATCTCATAAGTTAGGCCCCCGGTTTATCGGCCCCTATAAGATCACCAGGGTTATCAATCCGGTGGCATTTCAGTTAGATCTGCCCCGTTCTTTGGGTATCAATAAAACATTTCATTGTTCCCTTTTAAAACGGGCGATTAGTAATCCTTCTTCCAGTGGAAGACCATCCCCTCTTCTGATACGTGGCCTGAGGGAGTTTGTTGTTGAAAGGATTCTTGACTCCAAGATGGTTCGGGGTCGGCTGTCATTTTTGGTGCACTGGAAGGGGTATGGCCCGGAGGAGCGGTCGTGGGTGCGCAGTTGTGATCTTCATGCCCCCAGACTGATACGCTCTTTCTTCTCGCAGTTCCCCGATAAACCCGGTGGTAGGGGTTCTTTGACCCCTCGTCAGAGGGGGGGTACTGTTAGGGTCTCCTGCCCTGTGCTGCCACGTCGTCATGGCAACCGGGAGACAAGTGCTAGCGGAGTAACCTGAGCGCAGCTGATACTCCGGTTCGGGTCTTTTGCTGTGCAGTGGTTACAGGCTCTGTGCACGGCAGGGGATCCGGTGCTGGTTTTTGTGCTCACAGTCTGTGAGGTCTGAGTGGGGCGTGGACAGCACCTGCTATATAAGGCCTCTTCTCAGGTTAAGCAGATGCTGCTGAATCTTTGTTGGTTAGTCAGTTCCTGAAAGTTAGCCAGTACTGTGTAGCTTTGTATTTGTTGTTGCTTACTGCAAATAGGCCTGGGGATTTGGTACTACACTCTGTCAATCCAGACCTAGCAGTAAGACTGGAGTCAGTCGTTTAACTTGCTGGGGTTCTTTTGCTACTCTGTGAACTTAGCAAGTTTGCGGCTGTATTCTCAGACTTGCCTGCCTAAATCCTGTCTCACTGTGCAAGGTGTTCTGGTGTCAGTTTAGTGGCAGTAAGCTGAACCTGTGCACTGCAAGTGAGGATTAGGATTGTGGAGGCTCTCCTTGTGTCTATCATTCCATCTCTGACCAAGGAGTTTACTGCCACACCCGTTGGTAACCCTTTAGGGTTTTGCTGTTGCCCTTAGCAACAGCATTTCGGGTTCTCTACGTATTAAAACACAACATCTTGCTTTTTCCATCTGAGCATTACTAATACTAGGGAGACACGCAGTTTCTTAGCCTCTGGGCTTCTCTGTTCACTTTGTGTTTATTTTGTTACCCTATCACCTTCTGTGTACGTAATGTCATATTCCCCAGTCTGTCTGTGAGTTCATTTGTTTTGCATCCCTATCCGTTCAGACACCAGTACATTCCTGCAGGCACTGGTGTGCATAACAGTTCGGACACCAGTACATTCCTGCAGGCACTGGTGTGCATAACAGTTCAGACACCAGTACATTCCTGCAGGCACTGGTGTGCATAACAGTTTCTCTATGTATTGCCTCTTTAATGTGTTGGAGTTGTTTACCCTTTAAGATTGAGAATGTTAATTGTGGTTTTATCCTGTCCTATAGGATTGTTAGAGAAGGAGACTGGAGTCTTAGCTAATGCTAGGCAGGTTTAGTACCTCACTGATCTGGTTCACCCTCTCTGTATCACTTTTGTGTGTGTGAATTTACTGCATTGGTTCAGCTCAATCAAATGAAGACCACAAGCAACAAGAAAATGGAATAATTCCAGGGGATTCCTTTATAATAGGCTTTTTTTTTTTAAGAATGTATATATCCTTCTGAGTAAGCCGCTGAACTCATGGAGAGGCGGGGAAATGCGTTAAGGAAACTGAATCAGCATACTAGCCGTTTGCAGTCTGTGGCAATTGTTTACTCTGCACAAGGGACGTGGACACTCTGGAAAACACTGCAAGAAAAAGATTTTAAGCACCACCCAGCATAAAATGTGTTGTTTTCTCGTTGGCATCCTCTAGCTTCAGGGTAACGATGTGATCCTTTTCTCCATAAGTTATCATCCACACATCTGTCCTGGCCATCCTCTCTTCATAAATGTTCTTTTAATATTTCTTTAAATTCCTAACGTATTTTTTCATACGTCCTAGATGATGCTGGGGTCACATCAAGAACCATTGGGTATAGACAGGATCCACAGGAGACATGGGCACTTTAAGACTTTCAAAGGGGTGTGAACTGGCTCCTCCCTCTATGTCCCTCCTCCAGACTCCAGTTTAGAATCTGTGCCCACGCAGACTGGATGCACACTGAGGAGCTCTACTGAGTTTCTCTGAAAAGACTTTATGTTAGGTTTTTTATTTTCAGGGAGCACTCCTGGCAACAGTCTACCTGCTTCGTGGGACTTAGGGGAGAGAAGTCAGACCTACTTCTGTGGGTTTAAAGGCTCTGCTTCTTTGGCTACAGGACACCATTAGCTCCTGGGGGTCTGATCGCTAGGTACGCCTAGATGCTCGTTCCCAGAGCCCGCCGTCACCCCCCTTGCAGAGCCAGAAGACAGGTGAGTAGAAGAAGATCAGAAGACTTCAGTGACGGCTTTAAGGTACCGCACAGCGTCCGCGCTGCACGCCATGCTCCCACACTCAGAGGCATTACAGGGTGCAGGGCGCGGGGGGGGCACCCTGGGCAGCATTTTAACCTCAAAATAACTGACAGGCAAGAGCGGACATAGTGCCAGGGCACTGTCCGGACCCCCGCCAGTATAAAAATGTTTAAAAAATAGCGGGTCTAAAGCGCGCCAGTACGGGGGCGGGACTTAGCCCTCACAGCACACAGCCCGCCGCCATTTTCTCTACACAGGCTGCAGAGATGCTGGTCATTCCTCACACTGCTGTACAAGTAACAGGGTGCAAAACAGGGGGGGGGGCACACTGATTTTGGTGCATTGTATGTAATTTATAAAAGCGCTGCAGGTCTGGGACATTTTCTGTAGTGTTCAGACCGGGTTTGGGCGCTGGGGTGTGAGCTGGCAATTTCTCCCTCTGTGTCTCTCTGACAGGCTTTACTGTGGGTCTGTTCCCTATAGGTCCAGTGTATCTGCTTGTGGTGGGTGCACGCGTGTCGGCATGTCTGAGGCGGAGTGCTCTTCCCAGGAGGAGACTATGTTAGGGACACAAACGGCTGTGGGAGTGACCCTGTCGGCACCGCCGACACCTGATTGGGTGAATGTTTTGAGTGCTTTGAATGCAAATGTGGCTCTGATAAATAAAAGATTGGATAAATCTGAGTCTCAGAACCAGGCTTGGAAGAAATCCGTAGAGGATGTGTTGTTTCAAGTCCAGACCCCCTCGGGGTCACAAAAACGATCATTTGCTCAGCTGACGGACACGGATACCGACACGGACACTGACTCAAGTGTCGACTATAGTGATGCCAGATTAGATCCAAAACTGGCAAAGAGCATTCAGTACATGATTGTGGCTATAAAAGATGTATTACATATCACTGAGGACCCTACTGTTCCTGATTCTAGTGTCTGTATGTTTAAAGGAAAGAAACCTGTGATAACGTTTCCTCCCTCTCATGAACTGAACACGCTTTGTGAAAAGGTTGGGGAAAGTCCTGACAAAAAGTTTCAGATTCCCAAAAGGATTGGAGTGGCGTATCCGTTTCCCTCTCGGGATAGGGAAAAATTGGATTCACCCCCCATTGTGGACAAAGCTCTGTCACGGCTGTCCAAAAAGGTAGCTCTTCCGTCCCCTGACATGGCAGACCTAAAGGATCCTGCGAATCGTAGGCAGGAAAATACATTGAAATCCATTTATGTCACCACAGGTACGCTACTCAGACCAGCCATTGCGTCTGCGTGGGTGAGTAGTGCTATCGAAAAATGGGCAGATAACTTGTCATCTGAAATGAATACCCTAGATAGGGATAGCATTCTTTTGACACTAGTTCATATCAGGGACGCTGCAGTCTACCTAAAGGAAGCTGCGAGAGATATTGGCCTCTTGGGATCACGGGCCAATGCCATGGCAGTCTCAGCTAGGAGAGCATTGTGGATTCATCAATGGAATGCTGATGCTGACTCTAAGGAAGCTATGGATTCTCCACCGTGTAAGGGTGGTGTGTTGTTAGGTGACGGCCTCGCTGATTTGGTATCTACGGCTACCGCGGGTAAGTCATCATTTTTACCTTATGTGCCTGCACCACAAAAGAAAGCACACCACTATCAGATGCAGTCCTTTCGGCCCAATAATAAATGATCACCGACCGTGGCCGGTTCCCAGGAGCAGAATTCCTCCCCGGCTTCTGCCAAGTCCACCGCATGATGCTGGGGCTCCTCTGCGGGAGTCCGCACCGGTGGGGGTACGTCTCAGGCTCTTCAGTCAGTTCTTGGCTCGTTCGGCCCTGGACCCATGGGTTTTAGAAATAGTGTCCCAAGGGTACAAACTGGAGTTTCAAGATGTCCCCCTTCACCGATTTTTCAAATCAGCCTTACCAGCTTCTCTTCCAGACAGGGAGGTGGTATGCGCGCAATACAAAAATTGTGTTACAATCAAGTCATTGTCAGGGTTCCCCCATCACAACAGGGAGAAGGCTTTTATTCGAGCCTGTTCGTGGTCCCGAAGCCAGACGGCTCAGTCAGACCAATCCTGAACCTCAAATCCCTCAATTTCTACCTAAAAAAATAAAAATTCAAGATGGAATCTCTCCGGGCAGTGATCTCCAGTCTGGAGGAGGGGGATTTTATGGTGTCGGTAGACATAAAGGATGCCTACTTGCATGTTCCAATTTATCCCCCACATCAGGCTTACATGAGGTTTGCAGTTTGGGATTGTCATTACCAATTTCAGACGTTGCCGTTTAGTCTGTCCACGGCTCCGAGGGTTTTCACCAAAGTAATGGGCGAAATGATGGTTCTCCTACGCAAGCAAGGAGTCACGATTATCCCATACTTGGACGATCTCTTGATAAAGGCGAGATCCAGGGACCAATTGATGCAGAACATTACACTCTCCCTGACAATTCTGCAGCAACATGGTTGGCTCCTAAACTTGCCAAAATCACAGTTGATTCCGACGAGACGGCTGTCGTTTTTGGGAAGGATTCTGGACACAGAATTACAGAGAGTTTTTCTTCCAGTGGAAAAGGCTCTGGAAATTCAGAACCTGGTCAAACAAATGCTGAAACCAACAAGAGTATCGATCCATCAATGCACTCGGTTGCTGGGGAACACGGTGGCGGCCTACGAGGCCATTCAGTTTGGCAGATTCCATGCCAGAGTGTTTCAGTGGGACCTGTTGGACAAGTGGTCCGGGTCCCATCTGCACATGCACCGAAGGATAACCTTGTCTTCCAAGACCAGAATCTCACTCCTGTGGTGGCTGCACAGCTTTCACCTCCTAGAGGGACGCAGGTTCAGGATCCAGGACTGGATCTTAGTGACCACGGATGCGAGTCTCCGAGGCTGGGGAGCAGTCATGCAGGGGGAAAGCTTCCAGGGAAGATGGTCAAGCCAGGAGATGTGTCTACACATAAACATTCTGAAGTTAAGGGCCATTCACAATGGCCTCCTGCAAGCGGAACATCTTCTTCGCAATTGGCCCGTCTTGATTCAGTTGGACAACATAACAGCAGTAGCGTACATTAACCGCCAGGGCGGAACAAAGAGCAGAGCGGCGATGGCAGAGGCCACAAAGGTGCTCCGTTGGGCGGAAAGGCATACAAGCGTTCTGTCAGCAATCTTCATTCCAGGAGTGGACAACTGGGAAGCAGACTTCCTTCGCAGACACGATCTCCATCCAGGAGAGTGGGGTCTTCATCAAGAGGTCTTTGCAGAAGTGACTAGTCTTTGGGGAATTCCTCAAATAGACATGATGGCATCTCGCCTCAACAAGAAACTTCAAAGATATTGTTCCAGGTCGAGAGACCCTCAAGCAATAGCAGTGGACGCTCTGGTGACACCGTGGGTGTTTCAGTCGATGTACGTGTTTTCTCCGCTTCCACTCATTCCAAAAGTGATAAAGATCATAAGAACAACAAAGGTTCAAGCGATCCTCATTGTTCCAGAATGGCCAAGAAGGGCTTGGTATCCAGATCTGCAGAAATTACTCATAGGAGATCCCTGGCCTTTTCCTCTGAGGGAGGATCTGTTACAGCAGGAGCCGTGCGTGTTACAAGACTTACCGCAACTTCGTTTGACGGCTTGGAGGATGAACGTCGGATCCTAGCCCGAAAGGTTATTCCCAAGGAAGTCATCCCCACTCTTATTCAGGCCAGTGATAATGTCGATATTATCTTAAACCATAAAGCTATACCTTTAAACACACCTTTACCATGGAGCTGCTGCGGTCGCTAGCTCACGCTACGTACTTCGTACGCTATTTGCGTACAGAGCCCCGCACGTGGTACGTACTTGACGTACACAGGCCGCGCTGAGTGTACAGAGAACACACAGCGAGCGCACACACAATTGATAACCTTTAAACCTTGTTAATGATATGTGATGATATGCTTACACTTTAAACCCTTAATAGTAAAGTACTGTAATGATGTTATACCTTTAAACCTTAAGTAGTGCTGGCGATACAAAGTATCCGCAGTGCGTACACCTTAACAATGCTTATACACTTTAAACAGGTTAATCTACTTTAAAGCCCAGGCAGGAAAGTGAAAACACAACACCGTTTGTAGTTTAAACCACAGGGTTCTAAAGCCACCGTGGATTGATTCCAAAAAGGTAAAACAATACAGGTTATACACTACAGACTAACAAGTAAATCTAAACAGAATAATGGCTACAGAGAATGTACATACGTGAGAATGTTTCGCAAGCGCAACCCGAATCCGGTCCTCCGCTTATCAGGTAGATAGATTTCAGAGTCTTTGATAGTGACCTGGCCTGCTGCTCGCTCTTTATTCAGTAGCTCAAGACATAATACAATAGACACTGTGTGCTCTTCTTCCATTGGTTAGGGGGTGGGACATGTCCTGCACCGGGGACCATTGGTTAGTTCAAGAAGTGGGCGATGGCTAGGACTTGGGATGTGGAGTTCCCGCCCCATGATCAGTTTAAACCCATCACATTAAACATAAATCTGGTATTATTAATATCTTAATGAGGTAAGTTTTAACAATGTTCTTATTCCCACCAAATTAATGTTCACGTGACTCTGAACAATATGATCCCACACATGATATTACGATCTATTTCAATCTTCAAGATATTCATATATCCACATATTCATATATATATATATATATATATATATATATATATATATACACACATATACATACACACACACTCCTGCTATTACAATTTGTTAGAATTTATATATTTATTCACATATATATATACATATATAATATATATAAATGAATACCTCTATCTCCATGGATTTTGGACTAGGAATGTTAGTATCCTAAATTCCTATCTTTCTGGTTTTGTTGTGGTTAGCTATTGTTTCTGATCTTCCAAACATACTCTGCTCCTGGGCATTGTTCACCCTTGTTTGTCCCTTACTTTCAGGTGAGACAATGACAACTCAGCACTCATTATTCTGGAGAGAAACCTGGCCCTCTTCATAAACAAAGGTGTATGCCCTCTTCATAGAATCTCAAAGCTTAGTGTAAATAAGGCCATTGTATCTCAGTCTGTGGGAGATTTAATTTATGTGTTCCATTCTTGTTCCCTCCACATTCATAATATATTTTTAAATACAATTTATATCTATATTCTACTTCTGCACATAACTATACGCAGGAACATGCAATTTTTCTCTAACCAACACCAGTATGTTTCCCTTAAAATACCCTACAGCTGGATACTAGACATCACCTTCTAACCTTAGTCTGACCCTTCCTATCATGCAAAGGCGAATCCCTCTGTCCAGGAACTGTTTAAACTAATAATACTCGCTGACATGGTCTAGGGGAACTATATCTAAAATGTACGCTATATGGATTAAATATGCAATGTTCTAATCACACGCTACGCGCTCACAAACTCCGCCGTAAATACCCATATCATGTGCACGATCGCCGGAGCGATCCTACGCAAATTGCGGATATGTGCACGTACGGCGGACTGAGTGCACGAGCAGCGGGCATGTGTATGGGGTTAGTACAAGACATATGCATTATGATACTTTTCGACTTTGACAGTCCACCCTTTGGCAGTCAACAATAACTGCCACTATCTGAACATTTAAACAGAAAAATATACACTACAATATCTATAAATGATTGGGTGGTAGGAGGAGAGGAGTAGGCGGGAAATGTATGACCTAGTGGGATAGTAAAAGCATGTATGTATGAAATTCCTGTCTGAGGGGCATGTATCATAGTGCCGTACATGTTCTAGATAAGCTTCGAGGTACTGCGAAGTATACATTAAATCCTTCTTATCCCGTATTAAGAGTCTGTAAGTGGGCCAACAAACACTACCGAGCTCTTTTCGGCTTCTTGTACCAACAAATGGGGTGCACATTTAGTTGATGATACATGGAGGGGGAAAAACATGTGAGTGCTAATATATGTATCTATATTACCTGTCGACTATGTGTGTCACTACCTGAAGGTTGTAGAGATGAAGATAAGAAACATATCACAAATACATTCACATAATAATGTGTGCAATTGTCCTTGGGGGTTGGTTGAAGTCTTGTCCGGATGGGTGTATCCTTGCTGTGGGTGATAATCAAAGTCTTTCAAGTGTCCATAAAAAGTCTTTAAAAGTCTTTAAAGTGTCTATCAAAGTCTTTAGAATGTCCATCAAAGTCTGTAGAAATGTCCATCAAAGTTTGTAGAAATGTCCATCAAAGTCTATAGTCTTCTTCCGAATGGATGTATTTTTGCTTGGGAGAAAAACAAAGGAGAAACGGGTGAAAGAAACGGACCGTGGAATCACGTCTTATCACAACATTGTCTCAATTGATGGGTCATAAATTAAATCAGTTTGTGTAACAATGCCCCCGCTCCTCAAACTCATTACTTTGGTACTGCGCTTGCACTGCATTAAAATCCGAACACATCTAAATATCAAACCAATCATTACGACGACTCCCAGGATACAAAGGAGAAACTTTCCTACACTTACGATAACATTTTGAGCCCATTCTCCCAAACCAGAGAACCAATTGCGTGGGTTCAACCATGAGACCCAGCTGGTCAGTTCATTACTCACAGCAGTAAGGGTAAGGTTGTGTCTCCTTCGGAACTCCCGTTTCAACTGCAAGATATCGTCCATCTTTTGAACTATGACCTCGGGTCATCAGTGCTGTTTGTAATGTACGTGCAGCACTTCACACCATACTGAGTTGCTAGGGTGACACAATACCCGCCTGTCACCGCTGTGATGTAATTGAGAACCATCCTGTGCTGGATCAGTTCCGTTTTGTAAGCATGCAATTCCCTCCCAGTATACCTGAAGGTGTCATCATACATCTCGGTGATATTATCTATCAGGTTCGCTAGCGCATGAATATACCTAAAATGTATAATTCCTCTGGCGGTATGGGTGATATATAAGGCGAGTAGGAATTGAATCCCGGTGGATTCGTGAATCAAATCAGAGGCTGCGTGCTCTGTCCTATCTATAAGGTGTCTCTTAACGATGTGTTCGTAGTGAGTGTGAGTGTAAGGAGCTTGAGCATTGCGGTGAACGTCTTTCATCTTATTATGGGTTATGGTCATAACTTCTGGTAACACTCTTCCAATGTAACACAATCCCTCTGAGTTTGGGGCAAGCCACTTATACGCCTTCCTCCCGCATATGAAATATGCATCATCGGGGAGAACATATGGTACAGAATATGACATTACCATATTGCAAACCTTCCAGGTGAAAAATCATATCCCTAACTCTATCATCTGTTCAGTACACGTATCAGGCTGTATGATATGTGCACAGTACCCTGGAGATACTTCTCCAACCCGCATGGTCCTACTTCCTAGAGTATACCTGTACCGAAAATACCTCCCACCGTCGGCTATTTGGCGTATAAGTTCTGAGTTAAGGGCATTCTATCGGCTCTGTGTGAAAATGCCATGGTTTGGTTATTCCATGTCACTTCCCAATTTCCTGGCTTTCGGGGATTGGAAATGTTGAAACATACTAAGGACCTATCCACATGATATTGGTGGAGCTTCAAACTAGGGGGCCTAGAAATATTAAATTTCTTGTCCACCGGTCTCCCACCCATTAATTCAAGTACCTCATCTATTGTTAAGGGATACGGTACTAGTCCTGACTTGCTCTGACCTTGAGGTACTTGTGAGCACACCCAGCATTCTGTTTGGTTTAAAACCTTAGCCACTAATGAGTGATAGTCACTCACTGGATGACGGTCCATGTTGATATTAAGGCTGGACTGACATCTCTGGATGCACCCGTCCTCAACTATGTTTTCACAGTTTCTACAAATACAATTTCCTCAGCCAACAACCCTTCACAGTACCTCCTAGTTTCATGACTACCAGATCGTTTTCTGATACTCGTCTTTGCTCGGTGAATGTGTTGCTCTTGGAATTCTACAAATCCGTCCTTGCCATCAGAACCCATTCCAGATCCTTTCTCGACCTCTCTGGTACTCTCACCGAAACAGACTGCTCTGGTCAACAACAGAGTCAACAGGAAAACCCGGAATGCAGTCTCTTGGGGTAAGTCCATCTTGTTAAGGGAAGAGGAAAAGAATGAGAATGGGGGATGAAAGGAGGGTGATGGGAGGTGGAGAAAATAATAAAAGGGAAAAAGAAAAACTGGTGCGACAACCGCCTCTGGTCTTATTGTTCTCAGTGCTCAGGTGCCGTCTCAACCTTCCCGGAACAGACACTCCAGTGATATGATGTTCTCTCCGAGTCAGCGACCTTTCTGTAGGGAACATAAATCTTGCATTACCATGTGTTTAACTGTTGTGTGAAATAAACCATCCGTAGAAAATGAAAAAAAGAGAGAGAGAATAATAAAAAGAAAATTTGTCAGATTTGCGTTCACCATCAGGCTGTCACACCATCATGTCTATCGGTATCTCTGCACAGTCTCCTTTCACCAGTATTTCCACTCTCCACCCTCTGTGCATGGCCAGGCACAATGATGCTGGTGAGATATAATAAGAATTTACTTACCGATAATTCTATTTCTCATAGTCCGTAGTGGATGCTGGGGACTCCGAAAGGACCATGGGAATAGCGGCTCCGCAGGAGACTGGGCACAAAAGTAAAAAGCTTTAGGACTACCTGGTGTGCACTGGCTCCTCCCCCTATGACCCTCCTCCAAGCCTCAGTTAGGATACTGTGCCCGGACGAGCGTACACAATAAGGAAGGATTTTGAATCCCGGGTAAGACTCATACCAGCCACACCAATCACACCGTACAGCCTGTGATCTGAACCCAGTTAACAGCATGATCACAGAAGGATCTCTGAAAAGATGGCTCACAACAACAATAACCCGATTTTTGTAACAATAACTATGTACAAGTAATGCAGACAATCCGCACTTGGGATGGGCGCCCAGCATCCACTACGGACTATGAGAAATAGAATTATCGGTAAGTAAATTCTTATTTTCTCTAACGTCCTAGTGGATGCTGGGGACTCCGAAAGGACCATGGGGATTATACCAAAGCTCCCAAACGGGCGGGAGAGTGCGGATGACTCTGCAGCACCGAATGAGAGAACTCCAGGTCCTCCTCAGCCAGGGTATCAAATTTGTAGAATTTAGCAAACGTGTTTGCCCCTGACCAAGTAGCTGCTCGGCAAAGTTGTAAAGCCGAGACCCCTTGGGCAGCCGCCCAAGATGAGCCCACTTTCCGTGTGGAATGGGCTTTTACAGATTTTGGCTGTGGCAGGCCTGCCACAGAATGTGCAAGCTGAATTGTACTACAAATCCAACGAGCAATCGTCTGCTTAGAAGCAGAAGCACCCAGCTTGTTGGGTGCATACAGGATAAACAGCGAATCAGATTTTCTGACTCCAGCCGTCCTGGAAACATATATTTTCAGGGCCCTGACTACGTCCAGCAACTTGGAATCCTCCAAGTCCCTAGTAGCCGCAGGCACCACAATAGGCTGGTTTAAGTGAAATGCTGAAACCACCTTAGGGAGAAATTGAGGACGAGTCCTCAATTCTGCCCTGTCCGTATGAAAAATTAGGTAAGGGCTTTTATAGGATAAAGCCGCCAATTCTGAGACACGCCTGGCAGAAGCCAGGGCTAACAGCATTACCACTTTCCATGTGAGATATTTTAAGTCCACAGTGGTGAGTGGTTCAAACCAATGTGATTTTAGGAATCCCAAAACTACATTGAGATCCCAAGGTGCCACTGGAGGCACAAAAGGAGGCTGTATATGCAGTACTCCCTTGACAAAAGTCTGAACTTCAGGAACAGAAGCTAGTTCTTTTTGGAAGAATATTGACAGGGCCGAAATTTGAACCTTAATGGACCCTAATTTGAGGCCCATAGACAGTCCTGTTTGCAGGAAATGTAGGAATCGACCCAGTTGAAATTCCTCTGTAGGGGCCTTCCTGGCCTCGCACCACGCAACATATTTACGCCAAATACGGTGATAATGTTGTACGGTTACATCCTTCCTGGCTTTGATCAGGGTAGGGATGACTTCATCCGGAATGCCTTTTTCCTTCAGGATCCGGCGTTCAACCGCCATGCCGTCAAACGCAGCCGCGGTAAGTCTTGGAACAGACATGGTCCCTGCTGGAGCAGGTCCTTTCTTAGAGGTAGAGGCCACGGGTCTTCCGTGAGCATCTCTTGAATTTCCGGGTACCAAGTCCTTCTTGGCCAATCCGGAGCCACGAGTATAGTGCTTACTCCTCTCCTTCTTATGATTCTCAGTACTTTTGGTATGAGAGGAAGAGGAGGGAACACATACACTGACTGGTACACCCACGGTGTTACCAGAGCGTCCACAGCTATTGCCTGAGGGTCCCTTGACCTGGCGCAATATCTGTCCAGTTTTTTGTTGAGGCGGGATGCCATCATGTCCACCTTTGGTTTTTCCCAACGGTTCACAATCATGTGGAAGACTTCTGGGTGAAGTCCCCACTCCCCCGGGTGAAGATCGTGTCTGCTGAGGAAGTCTGCTTCCCAGTTGTCCACTCCCGGAATGAACACTGCTGACAGTGCTATCACATGATTTTCCGCCCAGCGAAGAATCCTTGCCACTTCCATCATTGCCCTCCTGCTTCTTGTGCCGCCCTGTCTGTTTACGTGGGCGACTGCCGTGATGTTGTCCGACTGGATCAACACCGGCTGACCCTGAAGCAGAGGTCTTGCCTGACTTAGGGCATTGTAAATGGCCCTTAGTTCCAGGATATTTATGTGAAGTGACGTTTCCATGCTTGACCACAAGCCCTGGAAATTTCTTCCCTGTGTGACTGCTCCCCAGCCTCTCAGGCTGGCATCCGTGGTCACCAGGACCCAATCCTGAATGCCGAATCTGCGGCCCTCTAGGAGATGAGCACTCTGTAACCACCACAGGAGAGACACCCTTGTCCTTGGAGACAGGGTTATCCGCTGATGCATTTGAAGATGCGATCCGGACCATTTGTCCAGCAGATCCCACTGAAAAGTTCTTGCGTGGAATCTGCCGAATGGAATCGCTTCGTAAGAAGCCACCATCTTTCCCAGGACCCTTGTGCATTGATGTACTGACACTTGGCCTGGTCTTAGGAGGTTCCTGACTAGGTCGGATAACTCCCTGGCTTTCTCTTCCGGGAGAAACACTTTTTTCTGTACTGTGTCCAGAATCATCCCTAGGAACAGCAGACGTGTCGTCGGAATCAGCTGCGATTTTGGAATATTTAGAAACCATCTGTGCTGTTGTAGTACTACTTGAGATAGTGCTACTCCGACCTCTAACTGTTCTCTGGACCTTGCCCTTATCAGGAGATCGTCCAAGTAAGGGATAATTAAGACGCCTTTTCTTCGAAGAAGAATCATCATTTCGGCCATTACCTTGGTAAAGACCCGGGGTGCCGTGGACAATCCAAACGGCAGCGTTTGAAACTGATAGTGACAGTTCTGTACCACAAACCTGAGGTACCCTTGGTAAGAAGGGCAAATTAGGACATGGAGGTAAGCATCTTTGATGTCCAGCGACACCATATAGTCCCCTTCTTCCAGGTTCGCTATCACTGCTCTGAGTGACTCCATCTTGAACTTGAACCTTTTTATGTAAGTGTTCAAGGATTTCAGATTTAAAATGGGTCTCACCGAGCCGTCCGGCTTCGGTACCACAAACAGCGTGGAATAATACCCCTTTCCCTGTTGTAGGAGGGGTACCTTGATTATCACCTGCTGGGAATACAGCTTGTGAATGGCTTCCAATACCGCCTCCCTGTCGGGGGGAGACGTTGGTAAAGCAGACTTCAGGAACCTGCGAGGGGGAGACGTCTCGAATTCCAATTTGTACCCCTGAGATACTACCTGCAGGATCCAGGGGTCCACTTGCGAGTGAGCCCACTGCGCGCTGAAATTCTTGAGACGGGCCCCCACCGTGCCTGAGTCCGCTTGTAAGGCCCCAGCGTCATGCTGAGGACTTGGCATAAGCGGGGGAGGGCTTCTGTTCGTGGGAAGAGGCTGTCTGCTACAGTCTTTTTCCCCTTCCTCTGCCCCGGGGCAGATATGAGTGGCCTTTTGCCCGCTTGCCCTTATGGGGACGAAAGGACTGAGCCTGAAAAGACGGTATCTTTTTCTGCTGCGAGGTGACTTGGGGTAAAAAGGTGGATTTCCCAGCCGTTGCCGTGGCCACCAGGTCCGATAGACCGACCCCAAATAACTCCTCCCCTTTATACGGCAATACTTCCATATGCCGTTTGGAATCCGCATCCCCTGACCATTGTCGTGTCCATAATCCTCTTCTGGCAGAAATGGACATCGCACTTACTCTTGATGCCAGAGTGCAAATATCCCTCTGTGCATCTCGCATATATAGAAATGCATCCTTTAAATGCTCTATAGTCAATAATATATTGTCCCTGTCCAGGGTATCAATATTTTCAGTCACGGAATCCGACCAAGCCACCCCAGCACTGCACATCCAGGCTGAGGCGATTGCTGGTCGCAGTATAATACCAGTATGTGTGTATATACTTTTAAGGATATTTTCCAGCTTCCTATCAGCTGGTTCCTTGAGGGCGGCCGTATCAGGAGATGGTAACGCCACTTGTTTTGATAAGCGTGTGAGCGCCTTATCTACCCTAGGGGGGGTTTCCCAACGCGCCCTAACCTCTGGCGGGAAAGGGTATAATGCCATTAACTTTTTAGAAATTAGCAGTTTTTTATCGGGGGAAACCCACGCTTCATCACACACCTCATTTAATTCATCTGATTCGGGAAAAACTACGGGTAGTTTTTTCACACCCCACATAATACCCTTTTTTGTGGTACTTGTAGTATCAGAAATGTTCAAAACCTCCTTCATTGCCGTGATCATGTAACGTGTGGCCCTACTGGAAAATACGTTTGTTTCCTCACCGTCGACACTGGAGTCAGTGTCTGTGTCTGTATCGACCTGAGGTAACGGGCGCTTTAGAGCCCCTGACGGTGTTTGAGACGCCTGTACAGGTATTAACTGATTTGCCGGCTGTCTCATGTCGTCAACAGTCTTTTGTAAAGTGCTGACACTATCACGTAATTCTTTCCATAAGACCATCCAGTCAGGTGTCGACTCCCTAGGGGGTGACATCACTAACACAGGCAATTGCTCCGCCTCCACACCATTTTCCTCCTCATACATGTCGACACAACGTACCGACACACAGCACACACACAGGGAATGCTCTGATAGAGGACAGGACCCCACTAGCCCTTTGGGGAGACAGAGGGAGAGTTTGCCAGCACACACCAGAGCGCTATATATATACAGGGATAACCTTATATAAGTGTTTTTCCCTAATATAGCTGCTGTATATATTTATATGCCAATTTAGTGCCCCCCCTCTCTTGTTTTACCCTGTTTCTGTAGTGCAGGACTGCAGGGGAGAGTCAGGGAGCCTTCCTCCAACGGAGCTGTGAGGAAAAAATGGCGCCAGTGTGCTGAGGAGATAGGCTCCGCCCCCTTATCGGCGGCCTTTCTCCCGCTTTTTTATGTAAAAATTGGCAGGGGTTAAATGCATCCATATAGCCCAGGAGCTATATGTGATGTATTTTTTGCCAAAAAGGTGTTTTTATTGCATCTCAGGGCGCCCCCCCCCAGCGCCCTGCACCCTCAGTGACCGGAGTGTGAAGTGTGCTGAGAGCAATGGCGCACAGCTGCAGTGCTGTGCGCTACCTTATTGAAGACAGGACGTCTTCTGCCGCCGATTTTCCGGACCTCTTTATTCTTCTGGCTCTGTAAGGGGGCCGGCGGCGCGGCTCTGGGACCCATCCATGGCTGGGCCTGTGATCGTCCCTCTGGAGCTAATGTCCAGTAGCCTAAGAAGCCCAATCCACTCTGCACGCAGGTGAGTTCGCTTCTTCTCCCCTTAGTCCCTCGGTGCAGTGAGCCTGTTGCCAGCAGGTCTCACTGAAAATAAAAAACCTACTTTAAACTTTTACACTAAGCAGCTCAGGAGAGCCCCTTAGCCTGCACCCGTCTCGTTCGGGCACAAAAATCTAACTGAGGCTTGGAGGAGGGTCATAGGGGGAGGAGCCAGTGCACACCAGGTAGTCCTAAAGCTTTTTACTTTTGTGCCCAGTCTCCTGCGGAGCCGCTATTCCCATGGTCCTTTCGGAGTCCCCAGCATCCACTAGGACGTTAGAGAAACTGGGGTTGGGCAGACCTCTGAAAAGACCGAGTAGACATGTGACTTTTGAGCTGTAGTTCTGTCGGTGAACGTCAGAGATGAAAAGGAAACTTTAAAGATAAATCACAGAATTTACCTGGCCGCTCCTGTATCTACAAGGAATGATCTACCAACTACATCAACTGTGACCTCAGGTTCACTTCCAAGGCTAGCAATTAACTTCACTGGCTGCAGACTACAGGTGCGGCCCAAAATTTTTCATATGTTATCACTGATCCCAATTACGTGTGTCATAATGTGGGTCTTTAAAATTACAGTTCCGTGCGTAATGTCCTTCCCTCTGACATTTATAACATTTTACCACATACGACTTACCATCAGGGGTCTGGGGTTTAGGCTGATGTGGCTTCGTTGTCAGGGCTTTTATACTTACTGTCATCAGCTTATCCCCCTGTGACTCCCTGTGCCTAATGATGTTCCAATCATGCTCAATAGCGGACTCTCTTAACGCAGCCACCGAGATACCTCTCCAACTTGGTTGAGTGGTCTGTACCCTTGTTCTCAACGTTTCTTTTAAACCGTCCATTAATACGGACACCGCTACCTCCCTATGATGTACATTTTCCTTAATGTCCGCGACCCCAGTGTATCTAGCCATTTCATGCAGTGCTCGATGGAAATAGTCAGAAGCAGTTTCACCTTCTTTTTGTCTAATGGAGAAGATTTTATTCCACTTGACAACAGTTGGGAAATATACTCCTAACTGCAGATTGATCTGTTTTACGTTCTCCTGATTGTATTCATCAGTGAGAGGTACCTCTGCATCTAATTTACAGTCAGCAATTAATTTTACAGGGTCAATATTAGAGGGCAAGCATGCCCGTAGCACTGTCCGCCAATCTTTGTTATTGCGTTCGGTGGCGTTACCTAGTTCTCTAATAAACCTCTGACATGTGGCTAGATCTTTCCTGGGATTGGGAAATTCAGACATAATTGTCCTCAATTCTGTCCGGGACCAGGGGCAATGCATAGCAATGTTCCTGACGGGAGTGATTCCCAGAGCGTCAGTCTTCCCATTGGGGACTGCGATCACCCTGACAGGATTCAGTTCAATTACATCATTCTGGGTTGCTTCTACAATGTGAGGTGCAATTGACTCTGCATAATGTACTGTACCGTACTTACCTGTGGACACGACCTCACCTGTCCCTCCGCTAGGGGCCTTTGCTACTGCTCTTACTGGTTGGGCCGTGCCCACTTGTGTGTCTTGTATGGTGGCTGCTAGAGAGAGTGCCGATATCGTGCTGGGCTCATCTTCTTGGTCGCAGTCCTGAGGGAAGTTTAAGATGGGATACAACTTGCACGGGTTAGTATTAATACATTTATTAAGTTCACTCTTATCATATATTAGTATGCCATTCTCTGTAGCCACTTTCTCTCCTGTAATGTACGGTGGTGGTGGTGCAGTTGCTATCAGTTTCCTGCTAGGGTTGGAACCAGCCGCTTGAGCTAATACCTTTTGCGTATCACCCTCCTGTTGCCATAAATGTAAACAATCATAATGTCTAATCCTTTGTTTTCTGGATTTTATTAGACATATCCTTCTCCTTAAATTTTGCAACACCTCAGGACTAAAACTGCCTACCCTAGGGAACGGTTCCCTATCTTCCGCAGTCATACGTTCCCATTCATTGCATAAGACCTCTGCGTGTGATCCATATTTCTCACACATTATGTACCTCGCCGACCCTTTGGGCCGCGGAATATCAACCTGAACCCTGGTTGATCGTCCCTTACTTGAGCAACAGGCCCCCATTCTTTGCAGGTATTGCCATCTCAGCTAATCCCTACAAAAAACAAATTACTCAGAGGTAAAGCGACGGTGAAAGTTCTCAGAGCGCTCTCACCCACTCACGCCCACGTTGGCCAATACACCTACACACTGTCCTCAGCGCTGGTCGTACCCAACCTAGGGCCCTACGTAACCTCTATTTACTGAGAGTGTGTGGGAGTGACTTACCCTTCCCAGTAAATATCAGTCGATGGAGATTTCCTGAGTGACCAGCGAAACTACCTTAAAATAAAAAAACTGTTACACAAATCACGCTGCGTGTACAATTAGCGTCTATGATCCCGCGATTTTACGCAAATGGCGTAATGGGTATCAAGCTGAACTAACTATTGCACACACAAACGCGCGGTACAATCGCACGGCGTATAAGTAACTGTTACTTATCCGCTGCACGACCAATGGAATCGTTTTTCAGGCTGCGAAACCTCAGCCGGAGCTTTTCAGAACAGGCCTATATGGGTACTACGCAAACCCCCGGGCTGCGCTCTCACCGCTGACCTTTTTCAGGCCACGGTATTCAGAGCTTCGCTTGACTTAGCCAGCGGATTTCTGACTTCGCTGACCTCTTGGTCTGCTGTTATACTAATTGCTCCTTTATACCTTAATCAATGTTAACGTGAGAAAGCCACTCCCACGCCACCAAGTGTCCACTCACCTGATGTGGTCTCCTACGGGATCCCGAATTCTGGGTTCACAAAACCTTTATTTGCACACTCATGCTCGTTCACTCATATACACTTTGATTTTTCTGTACAGAAAATTAACTTTCATTCAGATAAAACAGCCTAGTCCCAGAGGTGACACAGTAAGAGAAGGTTTCTTTTAAACTAAATATTGGAAACTGAACAAATTTGTGCTATTATTGTGTGGCTACCGTCTCGCCTAAACTGAAACAATGCTATTGTGTGATTGGTATTTAGTGGGCGTATCTGTACGCACGTTGCGTAAACACGCCACGTGTGTAGGCCTTTACGTTGCGTACGCAGTCCCGAACGCTGTCCGAGACACGTGTACAAAGGCCGTACGTCCGCAGTACTACAAATCCCACACTTCTATAAATGTAAGCGATATTTAACTATAATCACTTACTTAACACACACACAGTTTCCACTGTATCAACCTTTACAACTAGGCCAGGCTGTGTGTGCGTTTTACACTTACTCCCTTAAATATTAACTCTATATGTTAACTAAATAGCAACAAATTTTCCAGTACAGATCAAAATAAATCTAGCAATCAGTGATTATGGCAACGGTGTGAGCAGATATACAAAGTACAAAATACAGGTGTGTGCGTGTGATGCGTGCGCAATTGGCGCCAAAATAGAAATTGACAGATTTTAAAAAGAAAAATAGCTTTTGCGTTCTTACCTTACGGATCCCTCCAGCATCCCAACAAACATTGCAGAGCAGACACCATCTTATCAGCAATGAAATAGGGTTTACCAGTGTATTCTAGAGCCAAAAAAAGCTTACGTTGGATACCTGTCCGCCCTTTTGCTGATAGAGTCTGCTTTAACCTGCTAGGCTGTGGGTATGAGGAAAACCAGGACGTAGCCCCCAATTGATAATGTCGATATTATCTTAAACCATAAAGCTATACCTTTAAACACACCTTTACCATGGAGCTGCTGCTGTCGCTAGCTCACGCTACATACTTCGTACGCTATTTGCGTACAGAGCCCCGCACGTGGTACGTACTTGACGTACACAGGCCGCGCTGAGTGTACAGAGAACACACAGCGAGCGCACACACAATTGATAACCTTTAAACCTTGTTAATGATATAATGTGATGATATGCTTACACTTTAAACCCTTAATAGTAAAGTACTGTAATGATGTTATACCTTTAAACCTTAAGTAGCGCTGGCGATACAAAGTATCCGCAGTGCGTACACCTTAACAATGCATACACACTTTAAACAGGTTAATCTACTTTAAAGCCTAGGCAGGAAAGTGAAAACACAACACCGTTTGTAGTTTAAACCACAGGGTTCTAAAGCCACCGTGGATTGATTCCAAAAAGGTAAAACAATACAAGTTATACACTACAGACTAACAAGTAAATCTAAACAGAATAATGGCTACAGAGAATGTACATACGTGAGAATGTTTCGCAAGCGCAACCCGAATCCGGTCCTCCGCTTATCAGGTAGATAGCGTTCAGAGTCTTTGATAGTGACCTGGCCTGCTGCTCGCTCTTTATTCAGTAGCTCAAGACATAATACAATAGACACTGTGTGCTCTTCTTCCATTGGTTAGAGGGTGGGACATGTCCTGCACCGGGGACCATTGGTTAGTTCAAGAAGTGGGCGATGGCTAGGACTTGGGATGTGGAGTTCCCGCCCTATGATCAGTTTAAACCCAATACATTAAACATAAATCTGGTATTATTAATATCTTAATGAGGTAAGTTTTAACAATGTTCTTATTCCCACCAGATTAATGTTCACGTGACTCTGAACAATATGATCCCACACATGATATTACTATCTATTTCAATCTTCAAGATATTCATATATCCACATATATATATATATATATATATATATATATATACATACACACACACACACACACACACACACACACACACACACACATATATATATATATATATATATATATACACACATGTACATACACACACACTCCTGCTATTACAATTTGTTAGGATTTATATATTTATTCACTTATATATATATATATATATATATATATACATATATAATATATATAAATGAATACCTCTATCTCCATGGATTTTGGACTAGGAATGTTAGTATCCTAAATTCCTATCTTTCTGGTTTTGTTGTGGTTAGCTATTGTTTCTGATCTTTCAAACATACTCTGCTCCTGGACATTGTTCACCCTTGTTTGTCCCTTACTTTCAGGTGAGACAATGACAACTCAGCACTCATTATTCTGGAGAGAAACCTGGCCCTCTTCATAAACAAAGGTGTATGCCCTCTTCATAGAATCTCAAAGCTTAGTGTAAATAAGGCCATTGTATCTCAGTCTGTGGGAGATTTAATTTGTGTTCCATTCTTGTTCCCTCCACATTCATAATATATTTTTAAATACAATTTATATCTATATTCTACTTCTGCACATAACTATACGCAGGAACATGCAATTTTTCTCTAACCAACACCAGTATGTTTCCCTTAAAATACCCTACAGCTGGATACTATACATCACCTTCTAACCTTAGTCTGACCCTTCCTATCATGCAAAGGCGAATCCCTCTGTCCAGGAACTGTTTAAACTAATAATACTCGCTGACATGGTCTAGGGGAACTATATCTAAAATGTACGCTATATGGGTTAAATATGCAATGTTCTAATTACACGCTACGCGCTCACAAACTCCACCGGAAATACCCATATCATGTGCACGATCACCGGAGCGATCCTACGCAAATTGCGGATATGTGCACGTACGGGAGACTGAGTGCACGAGCAGCGGGCATGTGCATGGGGTTAGTACAAGACATATGCATTATGATATTTTTCGACTGTGACACCAGTAAAGGAGTAACGTCTACATATTACCACCGTATTTGGAGAAAATACGTGTCTTGGTTTTCTCCATTTTCTACAAGCCGGTGTGGATGCGGGCCTAAAGTTGGGCTCAATTAAAGTTCAAATTTCAGCTTTATCAGGTTTTTTTCCCAAAAACAATTGGCCTCCCTTCCAGAAGTTCTGACCTTCGTGAAAGGCATGTTGCACATCCAACCTCCCTTTGTGCCCCCTGTGGCACCATGGGATCTTAATGTGGTGTTGCAATTCCTTAAATCTCATTGGTTTGAACATTTACAGAAGGTAGAGTTGAAATTCCTTTCTTGGAAAGTGGTCATGCTGTTGGACTTGGCATCCGCAAGGCGGGTGTCTGAATTGGCAGCCTGGTCTCACAAGAGCCCTTATTTGATCTTCCATGAAGATAGAGCAGAGTTGAGGACTCATCAGCAGTTTCTGCCAAAAGTGGTTTCGTCGTTCCACTTGAACCAACCTATTGTGGTGCCAGCGGCTACTGACGCCTTGCTGGAATCGAAGTTTCTCGATGTAGTAAGAGCTTTGAAAATGTATGTCGCCAGAACGGCTCAGTTTAGGAAAACAGAGGCTCTGTTTGTCCTGTATGCTCACAATAAAATTGGAGCTCCTGCTTCCAAGCAGACTATTGCGCGCTGGATCTGTCATACGATTCAGCAGGCTCCTTCTACGGCTGGATTGCCGTTACCGAAATCGGTTAAGGCCCATTCTACCAGAAAGGTGGGCTCATCCTGGGCGGCTAACCGGGGGGTCTCGGCATTACAACTTTGCCGAGCGGCTACTTGGTCGGGTTCAAACACCTCTGCGAAGTTCTACAAGTTTGATACCCTGGCTAGTGAGGACCTCATGTTTGGTCAATCGGTGCTGCAGAGTCCATCCGCACTCTCCCGCCCGTTCTAGAGCTTTGATATAACCCCATGGTTCTTGATGTGACCCCAGCATCCTCTAGGACGTATGAGAAAATAGGATTTTAATACCTACCGGTAAATCCTTTTCTCTTAGTCCATAGAGGATGCTGGGTGCCCGTCCCAGTGCGTACTGTATCTGCAGTTATTAGTTGTGGTTACACACATGTTGTGTTACGTTTATAGTCAGCCTGTTGCTGATAATGTTCATGCCGTTGACTTGTGTTCTGTTAAATGCCATGTTGTATGGCGTGCTTGAGGTGTGAGCTGGTATGTATCTCACCTTAGTTTAACAATAAATACTTTTCCTCGAAATGTCCGTCTCCCTGGGCACAGTTCCTATAACTGGAGTCTGGAGGAGGGGCATAGAGGGAGGAGCCAGTTCACACCCCTTTGAAAGTCTTAATGTGACCATGTCTCCTGCGGATCCCGTCTATACCCCATGATTCTTGATGTGACCCCAGCATCCTCTACGGACTAAGAGAAAAGGATTTACCGGTAGGTATTAAAATCCTATTTTGTTTTATTTTTAAATATTTAATTCCAATTAATCTATGATCATTTTTATAGCTGTAAATTATTTTTCTGAGAACAATTTTTCATAAGGTGTCCGTAATAAATTAAATCATCTGCCATGTTGTATATGTATTTGTCAGCCTTTAAACGGCAAGTCATCTTCTATAGGTTTACAGTGATTTATTTTCTCTGAATGGTTTGTCTCTCTTTTTCAAATGTTTTCCTAAATTGCGAACTGATTATTTGCACAGTGTTTTTAACTTTCATACCTGTACTATAAATAGCCCTCATGAAATAGTGTTCTTTTGTTCTGTGATCTCTAGTGGAACAAAGGCTGGATTCCACATTAGCCAGCTGCTATGTGACGGTACAAGTGTAGAAAATATATATATCAAATAACTAACAAAAGTGACAACAAGAGAAATTGGGTCCTTGAAGAATTACGGCATTCGACTTGCCTGCACTGCATAAACAAAGATAGCAACAGTGACACTACAGGCAATGCAAAGTACTACACTATAAAACAAAACAACAACAAAGTAAAATTAAACCTGTTATAAAGACGTACTTCACGGAAACATCCTGATACAAGCTTGATATACATGTACATTATGCAAGAACATCAATCCAGCTATCTGCATTCCAAGCTACTTGCAACTCTAAATTAGTCCCCCATAATCAATACTGCATGTGCATAATATTATGTCTAAATATAGATAAAAGCCATTAGCATGGCTACATCTGTAGATAGATAGATAGATAGATAGATAGATAGATAGATAGATAGATAGATAGATAGATAGATAGATCGATAGATTATTTTATTATCCTTTAATATGGCTCCACATTCCACAAGTGGTCTGCAGGGATGGCACTTGATATGCCGGCTGTCGGGTTCCCAGCGCTCAGCATACCGACGCCGGAATCCTGACAGCCGGCACACCGACAACTATTTTCCCTCTTGGGGTGTCCTCTCCTGGAGGGAGAATAAATAGCAAGGGTCTCTTCTGCGCTCGCCCCACTGCCGGTATACCGGGGGTCAGGATCCCGAGCGCGGCAACACCTTACAAAGTACATAAGCAGAAACAGTATGAAAAAAAAAAGAGACTTAAGTTGGGTACACACTATATGATATAGTCTATGATGTAATCTGTGATGGATCGCAACGAACATAGTATAGTATGTACCCTCTAATCCACCCAATTCATAGTTTGATGACTTGGGTGGTTGCATTGTCCCATCGGAAGTTCTGCACGTTCCATGGGACAATTCCACATAAATGCGGTATTGTTGCATGAAGCATGCAATGATACATGAGGTCATCGTACAATGAATCGTAAAGGGCGGTCCGGTGATACAATATATGGTTACATTACATCGCCGGCCTGCACCATCGTCCAGTTTAACAGTACAGAACATGGACAAGGATTATAAACATTGGTACAGTAACGGTCATAGTACACACATATGCAGTGCCAGCTGAACCCAAAGGTTTGGTGCCACTGTTGGCAGTGGGGAGGAAATAATGGTATATTTCAGGGAAGGAAAAGCATATACACAGGGACGTCTTTTCATATGGGCTCAATGGGCAGTTGCCCAAGGGCCCCAGGAGTATAAGGGTCATAGGCGGATAGCTGAGGGTCCCCTTTTTCCAGGGGTACCAGATTTTTGAGAATCATTCCCCTGTGGAACCGGAGATATCTGACTTCAAAGCAGTGGTCCCTATCCGAGCCTGTTAATCGCTCTTTGCAGGCAGATGTCTCAGGTTCTGTCTGACTTAGAATTTTTCTGAGGGTATACTCCAAAAGCTGAGACTCTCCCCTTTTGGCGGACACAGGCAGCTTGTCTCTACTATGCCCAGTACCAAAGATATCAGCCTTCCAGCAGCTGGTCCCTGCTCCATCTCCACACGCCTGGGATGAAGTTTTATATTTTTGTTGGTGGATTGTTCTGGCTCCTGAACTCTGATCCCCAAGTCTCTAGTCCCTCCTGAAAGGTGGGACTCTTTGTTTTTTTAAATCCCATTGAAAGCCAAGACATCTATTTCCAGGAACTGGAGATATCTGCAGTCAAGCAAGCTGCACTCCCACCAGAAAATTATGAATATTAAGCCCACTCAAGTTTCCACCCCTCCCCTGCTTATTAAACACCCCCTACCACCCTGGAAGTCATGTACCAGGGCCCCTTCATTCATCCCAATGCCCCCATCTACAGTTTAGTGTTCTCCCTCCTGCCCCATCTCCCACCATCTGTGCTGTAAAGGAGTAATTAGCAGAAAGTACTGCTCCGGGTCCTACATGCTGAGCGGAAGATAGAACACCTACTACCGCCCATGGGACATCAAAGCTGCCACTGATAGCACCCCCACCCCTACCACTGGAGGATGGGCAGGGGACCCAGTACGTTGCTTTGCCCATGGGCCTACACTGTTGTTAAGATGGCCCTCATATACATATAGATAGATCGATACATAGATAGTTATTCCATGAGTCTACAGTTACATGAGCACATGGATACTAGATGTATATTTTATGTAAAGTACGAGGCCTAAAAACCAAGGAATGTCTGTGGTCTCCCCTATAACCATCAGTGGTTGATTCCATGTATCTTGGATCCCATAACAGTTGACACATGAGTCATGGGGACATTTTCTAAGCAGTGATAAGAGCGGAGAAGTGAGCCAGTGGAGAAGTTGCCCCATCAACCAATCAGCAGCTCTGTATAATTCTATAGTATGCAAATTATAGATGTTACTTCTGTGCTGATTGGTTGCCATGGGCAACATCCCCACTGGCTCACTTCCCTGCTGTTATCACTGCTTAGTAAATGTCCCCCTCAAGTGTGTTACCTGAATCTATCAGTGCCCAGGAACAGAGCCGTAACTAGACTTTTTGGTGCCCTGTGCCAGAGAGAGAAATGGCGCCCCCCCCCCCCCCCCCCCTTCATTTTCCCAACAGGGACATTAGGCGCATGCCTTGTGGGTAAGGGGCATGCCAAGATTGATCCCAGAGAAAGCCCATGCTATGATGCCCCTTTCCTCATTTTATATATACACTGCAAGAAAATGGATTTGGACACAAATCCTCTTTATACCACATTCATGCACTTAACTTGAGAGCTTGTTGTTATTCAGTTACAATACCCTTTATTAAATAACACATTTCAATATACTGCCATACCCAGGATTCAAACCTATGACTTGTTGAACCCTAATTAGACACCCTACTCATTGAACTATTTAATCCTGCATACAAACTATGAACATTGTATGAAGCTACTGATACTTTGTAAAAATAATAATCAGCATGGCAAACGAGCAGGTCTATGTAGTGTGCAGCCGCATATCCAATCCCTTGCAGCCACACACTACATAGATCTACTCCGCCGCAATGTTGATCATTTTTTCACAAAGTACAATGTGATAAAGCTAAATATTTATCTTATATAATACCCTTTATGAGGTCTAAGAACACTGTACGCTATCTACGTATGAAGTACCGTAAGGGTACGCACGTTGCGTAACAATCGCTTAGCCGTAGTCGAGACGCTCAAGCGTCACGTTCGCTCACGGCCAAGAGATCACTGGCAGGCACGCTATTGGCTGCTGACTAACGTAATGATTCGCTCTAGCGTAGCGAACGCTCGGGACCACGAGGAGATCACCAGCGGCGCTGACGCTCACAATGTTAAACCTTTGTATCTAAACCATAAACAGTGTATTGTGCAGTAAAACCTTAGTGTGATGATAGAGTGTAAATGCAACACAGTATAACCTTATTACCTTTAAAGCTGTTCGAGCGTCACCGACGCTCTGAGAATACTTAACACTATAAGAAATACACAGATACCTGGGCTTAGGGTCCAACGCCTAATATGTATATATTTTGAATGATAAACTTGCAAAAGAATTAATACAAATACAAATCATACACTACAACATAACATAGACTACCTAACCAGATAACTACACAGGAAATATAATACAATTACTATTTAAAGGAAAATAAGAGAGAAAGAGGAGAAGGGAGAGAGAGAGAGAGAAATTGGCCCACAATAACAAGAAGATCAATATAGTTGCGGAGAAACACTTACGCACAAAGGGAAACGATCGCATGCGCCTCGATATCCAGCTCCCGATTATCAGCAATGAGAACCGTTGAAGAGAGTGAACTGGATATGGTCGGCCTGCCTATTTATGCCCCACACACAATGCAATTCAATGGTCCCTACAATCTCATTGTTCATTGGACACAGGAATTCGGCTTCGCATTATAACAAAAGGTCATAGGTTGATTCATACAGGTGGGCTGTGACTGCTTCCAACTGTTCAGGTGGGTGGGATACTGGGTTTCCCGCCGCATGACTAAATAAGAACAAATAATAGTAAATGGACATAAACTTCTTATGTCCATAACTATTCGCACGAGCGATTAATCCGCTCCAAACCAACACCGGAATATTGCTATTTAAATACTCTTCCGATGGGTACCAAACACCACTGTATGACCCCTGTTAGACCCTTCGTACAATACAAAGAGGGATCTCTCTGTTCAGGAACATGCTATGTTAACTAAACTTTCAGAATCTATCAAAGGGACCATGATCTACAAAATACATTATATAGTGAAAATATGTAATGATTGAGTCGCACGCTACGATCACATAAACTCTACCGTAAATACGCATACCGTGCGCCTGCGGGTGCCCGCGACTGTGAGTATGCGCACGTACAGGAGAGCGCACGCATGCGCAGCACGGACCTGTGTGAGGTGCAAATATGGAAGTGTGCATAGAGATATTTTTCTGACTTTGACAGTCCACCCTTTGGCAGTCAATAATAACTGCCACCTTCTAAAACATTTCAAAAGGAGAAAAATATATGTCAAGGATTAATACATTTACATGGTTGGGTAGGGGAGGAGAGGAGAAGGTAGGAAAAGGGTATGACCTAGTGAGATAGCAGAAGCATGTGTGTATGAATCCGTGCTTGGGGGTCATGTATCATCGTGCCGTACGTGTTTTAAATCAAGCTTCGAGGTATTGCGAAGTATACATTTGAATTCCTTCTTATCCCGTGGTACGGGTCTGTGGATGGGCTGTCAAACTTTACCGAGCTCTTTTCGGCTTTGGTTGTAACAAAATGGGGGAGCACATTTTAGTTGATGATACATGAATGGGGGAGATATGTGATTGCTGATATCTGTGCCTGTATTCCCTATCGACTATGTGTGTCATTACCTGAGGGTTGTAGAAATGAAGAAAAGACATAATTACGGTAAACGCGGTGGTATTCTATGTCAGGTAAATGTACATTCGTCGATTGAGGTCTTGTTTGGTGTCTGTTGAATGCAGTCTTCTTTGTGCTTTTGCCCATAAGGTGCGAGCAAAAGCTGTCAATGTCCATAGATTTACAAAAGTGTTGGGCTAGCGTAATTTTAAAATTTCTAGGGAAACTGGGGATCCATGGCATAGTTCATCAAAAATCTGTGTATCAGGTTGTCAAAACTTCTTCTTTAATCCATCTGTTGTCTGTATATCGGCTCATCAAATTCCTCGTCCAAGTGGGTCTTTTTACCTTGGAGGAAACGGAAAAACAGGTGAAAGAAACGGACCGTAGAAATCGCATTTTCATCACATCATTGTTTCTACATTTGGGTCATAAATCAAGTCCATTGGAATTACAGTTTCCCTGCTCCTTAAACTCATTACCCTGGTACGATGTTTGCACTTCATTAAAGCCTGACCGCATCTAAATATCAAACCAATCGTTATGATAACACCTAAGATACATAGGAGAAACTTCCCAACATCCATTATGACTCCTTGAGCCCAGTCTCCTAAACCAGAGAACCAATTTTGCGGGTTCAACCATGACACCCAACCAGTCAGCTCATTACCTACAGCAGCAAGAGTGAGATTGTGTCTCCTGCGAAATTCCCACTTCAGTTGGAGAATATCGTCCATCTTTTGGTCTATGACCTCGACCGGGTCCTCGGTGCTATTCGTAATATATGTGCAACATTTCACGCCGTATTGTGTTGCCAGTGTGACACAATATCCGCCTGTCACTGCTGTGAGGTAATTAAGAACCATTCTATGCTGTACCAGTTCTGTTTTATAAGCCTGAAGTTCTCTTCCAGTATACCTAAACGTGTCATCATACATTTCAGTGATATTATCTAACAAATTGGCGAGCGCAGATATGTATTTATAATTCAACACTCCTCTAGCGGTGCGAGTGATATCTAACGCGATTAGAAACTGAATCCCGGTGGATTCATGGATCATGTCAGAGGCCGGATGCTCTGTTCTTTCTATCAGGTGCCGTTTAACTACGTGCTCGTAATGGGTGTGAGTATAAGGAGTTTGGGCAACACGGTGTATGTCTTTCATTTTGTCATGTGATACAGTCATTACTTCAGGCAGTACTTTTCCAATATAACACAATCCTTCAGAGTTTGGGGCAAGCCACTTATACGCCTTTCTCCCGCATATGAAATATGCATCATCGGGGAGAACATATGGGACGGAGTAGGACATAACCATATTACACACCTTCCATGTGAAATCTCCTAACCCTAATTCTTCCATCTGCTTAGTACACGTATCAGGTTGTACGATATGTGCACAGTATCCTGGTGATACCTCTCCAACTCTCGTAATCCTATTTCCTAAGGTATACCTATACCGGAAAGATTTTCCTCTACTGGCTATGTGGCGTATAAGCTCTGTATCTGTAGGCATTCTATCTGCTCTATGTGAAAAGGTCATGGTTTGATTACTCCATGACACTTCCCAATTTCCCGGCTTTCGGGGATTGGAGATGTTAAAACATAACAGGGACCTATCCACATGGTATTGGTGGAGCTTCAAACTAGGAGGGCTGGAGATATTAAACCTCCTGTCCACCGGTCTCCCACCACTTAACTCAAGTACCTCCCCTAACGTTAAAGGAAATGGTACTAGCCCTGATTTGCTATGACCTTGAGGTACTTGAGAGCATACCCAACAATCTGTTTTATTTAACACACTACCCACTAAGGAGTGATAGTCACTCAATGGATGCCGGTCCATATGGATATTAAAACTGGATTGGCATTTCTTTATGCACCCATCCTCAATGACATTGTTACAGAGCCGACAGATACAGTTTTCTTCAGCTAACAATCCTTCACAATTCCTTCTATGGTCAATGTTATCGGATCGTTTTCTGATACTCGCCTTTGCTTGTTGATTATGTTGTTCTTGGAAAACTACGCCTCCATCTCTGTCATCAGAACCCATTCAAGAACCTCTCTCGACCTCCATGGTACTCTCGCCGGAACAGACTGCTCTGGTCAACTTCATGGTCAACAGGAAAATCCGGATCACAGTCTCTTGGGGCAAGTCCATCTTGTAGGAGGAAACGGAGAAGAATGAGAAGGGGGAAAAAAAAATAATTTGAGGGAGAGGGGATGGGGAGTTGGAGAAAAACAATAAAAGGGAACAGGGGATCGACAACTGCTTTTGGTCTTGTGATTTTCAATGCTCAGGTGCCGCCTCAATCTTCCTGGAACAGACACTCCAGTGATACAACCTCTACCGTCTGTTCCTTATCACGGGACCTCTCTGGATCAGCAACCTTCTTGCAGTGGGACGAATGAACCCAAGTCTCTCTCTCAGCAACCTTCAATGCTGTAGTGCTAGTCAATAAGACCTGGTATGGTCCTTCCCATCTGTCAATAAGGCAACCTGAGCGTAGAAAATTCCGTATCATTACATAATCCCCAGGTTCAATGTCATGACAATTACTATCTGGTAAATCAGGAATCACTAACTTCAGATTATCATTTTGATTCCTTAACTGTTTACTCATGTTAATCAAGTATTTTACAGTCACTTCATTGTTACACTTCAAATCATCCTGAGGGTTAATCATAACATGCGGTTGTCGACCAAACAAGATTTCAAAGGGAGACAGATTAAGAGGGGACCTGGGAGTGGTTCTGATGCTGTACAGTACAATGGGTAAAGCTTCTGGCCATGTCAATCCTGTCTCTGCCATCACTTTACTCAGTTTATTTTTAATAGTGCTGTTCACTCTTTCCACTTTCGCACTCGCCTGTGGACGGTATGGAGTGTGCAGCTTGCTATCAATTCCCATCAATTTACACATTCCTTGAAAGACATCACCTGTAAAATGGGTACCCCTATCACTTTCGATAATTCTAGGGATACCATATCTACATACAAATTCCTGCACAATTTTCTTAGCAGTAAACATAGCGGTATTTGTGGCCGTTGGAAATGCTTCGACCCAATTTGAGAAAACATCTATACAAACAAGTACATATTTCAAATTTCGACAAGGGGGTAATTGAATGAAGTCAATCTGTATTACCTGGAAAGGGCCGCCTGCAGGTGGGATATGAGATGGTTCTGTAGGTATTGCTTTTCCGATGTTCTTTCTCAGACAGGTAAGGCATGACATTGCCCTTTTACTCGCATGAGATGAAAATCCTGGGGCACACCAATATGCTCTTACCAACTTGCACATCCCTTCCTTGCCCAGATGAGTCAGCCCGTGAGCTGCCTCAGCTAAGCATGGAAGGTATGCTTTGGGGGCCACTGGTTTACCGTGTCCATCCGTCCAGAGTCCTGAGGACTCCTGACCATATCCCTTTGCCTTCCAGACTGCCTTTTCCTGTGTGGAACACAAATTTTGCATCTCACACAACTTCTGTGTGTTGATGGTATTAAATACCATCAGTTGTGTGGTGTCTGTCTGTCTGGGGGTAGCAGCTGCTAATTTAGCAGCTTCGTCTGCTCGGCTGTTACCAAGTGATACTGGGTCTTGGCTATATGTGTGTGCTTTACATTTGATAACAGCCACTCTGTCGGGTTCCTGTATCGCTGTTAGAAGCCTTTTTATGTGAGCTGCATGCGCTACCGGTGTACCAGCTGCCGTCATGAAATTTCTGAGGCGCCATAGGGCTCCGAAATCATGGACTACCCCGAATGCGTATCTAGAGTCGGTGTAGATATTGGCTGATTTGCCCTTAGCCAATTCACATGCTCTGGTTAGGGCGACCAGTTCAGCAACCTGGGCTGAGTGAGGTGGGCCTAGCGGTTCCGCTTCTATGGTGCCTTGGTCATCTACGACTGCGTATCCAGTACACAAGTCTCCCGAGTCTGACTGTCTATGACAACTACCGTCCGTGTAGAACGTAAGTTCTACGTCTTCCAGTGGGTTGTCACTGATGTCAGGCCTTGCGGTAAAATTTTGGGTCAAATATTCCATACAATCATGAGTGTCTTCCTTTGTGTTAAATTCTCCTTCCCCACCACTCTCATCCTCCACCCTTTGTGCCTGTCCAGGCACACCTGGGAGATATGTTGCAGGATTTAATGCACTGCATCTCCTTATGGTGATGTTTACGGGGGCCATTAGTGCCAATTCCCATCTTGTAAACCGCGCTGATGAGACGTGTCTGGTTTGGGCAGAATTCAACAAGGCTGACACTGCATGTGGTGTATGAATTGTGAGGTTGTGACCTAGCACGACATCTTCGCTTTTTGTTACTAGCAATGCTATCGCAGCAACGCTTCGCAAGCATGTGGGGAGGGATCGCGCTACCGTATCTAGCTGAGCGCTGTAATATGCTACCGGCCTGCTGGCATCACCGTGCTTTTGGGTTAGTACGCCTGCCGCGCAACCAGCACTTTCTGTTCCGTATAGTTCAAAGGGTTTCCCATAGTCAGGCATACCTAATGCTGGTGCCTGCGTTAGGCACTGTTTAAGTCTCTCAAATGCTGTCTCAGACTCGTCTGTATGCGAAATCCGATCAGGTTTGTTTGAGGAGACCATCTCCTGCAAGGGTAACGCTAGAATGGAAAACCCTGGGATCCAGTTACGGCAATACCCACACATTCCTAAAAATGTTCTGATCTGTTGCTGGGTTTGTGGCAGAGTCATGTCTCTAATTGCTTGAATTCTATCAGCGGTCAGGTGTCTCAGTCCTTGTGTTAAACAGTGTCCCAAATATTTTACCTTAGTTTGGCATAATTGCAACTTGTCTTTGGAAACCTTGTGTCCTGTGTCTGAAAGATGAAACAGGAGCTGTTTCGTATCCTTCAGGGATGCTTCCAATGAATCAGAACACAGTAGTAGATCATCCACGTACTGTATTAATACTGATCCACTCACTGGTTGGAAAGACTGTAAACAATCATGCAAAGCCTGAGAAAATATACTTGGGCTATCTATGAATCCTTGTGGTAATCGAGTCCATGTGTATTGGACTCCTCTGTATGTAAATGCAAACAAATATTGACTGTCAGGGTGCAGAGGTACCGAAAAGAAAGCGGAGCAGAGGTCAATAACAGTGAAAAATTTCGCAGTGGGAGGGATTTGCATTAGGATGACAGCTGGATTTGGCACTACGGGGAACTGACTCTCAACTATTTTGTTAATCCCCCTTAGATCCTGCACTAGCCGGTAACCCCTCCCCCCACTCTTTTTAACAGGGAAGATGGGACTATTGGCAGTGCTGGACGTTCTTACCAGAATGCCCTGTTGTAGCAAGCGCTCTATTACGGGATACACTCCTAACTCCACCTCTGGCTTCAGAGGGTACTGTGGGATTTTTGGAGCTATCCTACCATCTTTTACTTGTACAATTACCGGAGCTACGTTTGCCATTAATCCAGTGTCCTGTCCATCTTTAGTCCAAAGTGACTCTGGTATCTGAGATGTCATTTCTTCTACTTGGGAGGGAGTCCTATTTGTCATAATGGTATGTGACATTAATTTTGACGGGGAGTCTAACATGTCTCGCACTTCCTGAGCGTGATTCTCAGGTATGTCCAAGAATACACCTTCAGGAGTACAATAAATGACGCACCCCATTTTACACAGTAAGTCTCTTCCCAGGAGATTAGTCGGTGCCGATGCAGCCAGCAAAAAGGAATGCTTGGTATGTAAAGGCCCTACTGTAATCTCGGCTGGTTTGCTAACAGGGTAGTGCTGGACTACTCCCGTTACCCCTATGGCTGGAATTGTCTTACCAGTGGTTCTCATGCCCACTGTCGAATTTATCACTGATTTGGCCGCCCCTGTGTCTACAAGAAAGTTTAATGATTTACCAGCTACATTGATTGCAATTTCTGGTTCACTTTCAAGGCTTGCAATCAATTTTACTGGCTGCAGATTACAGGTATGGCCACACCCCTATTGGGTATGGTGACCTCCCTGAATCCCGCTGGCAGCAACTACTTGTGATGGAGTTAATTGGGAGCTACCAGAGGCTTGCCAGTCTCTGTTCGGGGGGTATCTTTTTGTTTCCCCTGTATGTGGCTCATAACTCCGTTTCTGCGGACCTTGCTCCCAATGTCGTGTGTCGTGTCGTTGTCTAGGGGGTTGGTATAAGTTTCGTGAATTCTTCATTCTACAATCTCGTGCCATGTGTCCCTGTTTATGACAAGAATAACAAGTAACCACATTTGACTTACCCACAGGGTTTGGTGATATAAACAAAGGCTGCCTTGTGGTCAGGGCCTGTATACTTACTGCCATTAACTTATCACCTTGTTGTTCCCTGTGTCTGGTGATGTTCCTATCGTGATCAATAGCAGCCTCTCTCAAAGTAGCCACAGACAGACCTCGCCAACATGGTTGTGTGGTCTGTACCCTAGTCTTCAATTACTCTTTTAAACCATCCATCAGTACCGATACTGCTACTTCTCGATGGTTTATGTTTGTTTTAATGTCCTCTATGCCTGTGTATTTTGCCATTTCTGATAATGCTCTGTGAAAATACTCTGCAGCTGTTTCTGACTCCTTCTGTTTAATGGAGAATATTTTGTTCCATTTAACTACGGCTGGGAAATACTCTTTTAACTGTAAGCTTATTCTTTTTACATTGTCTTTGTTGTACACATCTGTAAGAGGTACATCCTGATCTAATCCACAGTCAGCTAAAAATTGAGCTGCGTCGACATTGGAGGGTAAACATGCTCTCAGCAATATCTGCCAGTCTTTATTGTTGGGCTCTACAGTGTTACCTAGGTCTCTGATGTATTTTTGGCTGGCTACTAAGTCTTTTCTAGGGTCAGGGAATTCCGACACTATGGTCCTTAATTCCATTCGGGAAAATGGGCTGTACATGGCAATGTTCCTAACAGGAGTGACTCCTGAAGTGTCTGTTTTCCCATTTGGAACTACTATTACCTTAACAGGATTAACTCTAACAACCTCATCCTGTGTAGATTCTACAGGCTGTGGTGAAATAGTTTCAGCATAGTGTATGGTACCGTACTTACCCGTTGATACGACCTCACCTATCCCTCCGCTAGGGGCCTTTGTTACTAATCTCGGGGGTTGAGCTGTGCCTACTGTGGTCTCTGCTATGGTGGCTGCTAGAGAGAGCGCTGAAATTGTTGCCGATTCGTCCTCTTGATCACACTCCTGAGGAAAGTTCAAAACAGGGTACAACTTGCACGGGTTAATACTTGCATTGGTTAATTGGTTAACATTATCTTTAACATTTACACAGTTGCTAAGTGTTTGTTTGTTACACCTTAATGCGTCATTCTCCGCAACCAATTTTTCTCCCGATATATATGGTGGCGGTGGGGCCGTGGCTATCAGTTTTCTGATCGAGCCAGATCCCGCCGCCTGAGCCAATCCTCTCTGTATGTCACCCTCCTGTTGCCACAACTGTAAATAATCATAATGTTTGATTCGTCTCTTGGCTGATTTAATGAGACATATCCTTCTCCTTAAATTCGTTAACACTTCTGTGCTGAAGCTACCTACTCTTGGGCATTTCTCCCCGTCATGTACCGTCATTCTCTCCCATTCATCACATAAAGCTTCTGTGTGACTTCCGTATTTCTCACACATTACGTATCTTGCCGACCCGACTGGTCGGTTCACTGAATCAACCCGAACCGAGGTTGATCGCCCCCTACCTGAACAAGTGGCCCCCATAGTTCGAAGGTGTTGCTTTATTCAACCAACCCTTACGCAAACCAAAATGTTCAAACTAGGCTGACGGTGGCGGTTTACCGAGTACCCCACTCACTCGCCCACGCCGACCAATACGACCTGATCACACCGATATGGTGCTGGCGTACTCGACCTAGGGCCCCTGCGACCTGAACCTCTATTTACTGGAACCTGTGAGGGTGATCCGAAGAACACTTACTCTTTCCAGTAACTATTGGTTGTTGGATAGTTCCTGAGTGAGCAGCGAACCTCCCTTAAAATAAAAAAAATTACACAAATCACGTTAGAATGTACAAATAGCGTTTATGACCTTCGTACACAAATAGTACCGGTCAGGTTTACTAATGCACACAATTACGTGCGGTACAATCGTTCAGCACATAAGCAACTAATCTTATGTACGGAGCGACCAGTGGAATCGAAAATTGCGGCTGCGAATTCCTTCAGCCAGAGCTTGTATGGCCTATATGGGTGTTGCACCAACCCTTTCTTGGTGTTGTGCCTGTGGACTGTATAGCGGACTTCCTTGTCTGCTGTACCTGAACCTGCTGGTCTGCTATGACCTCCTGGTCTGTTACAGTATGACCTCCTGGTCTGCTACACTCTAATGCTCAAATTGTATGTTTTAACCAGGGATGCCTCCCTAGCCACCATGTACGTCACTTACACGCATGTACCTCACGAGAACTCGACTTTTCTTGTGGTTCAACCTCAAAAATTGTAAAAACAAACACTCACTCACCACATATACACTTTTGTTTCTATTTCTATTTCTGCGCAGAAATTTCTCTTTAGACCAGATGTGTTACAAATTAGGAGAAGGATCTATTAATTTAAAATTTGAATGTTAAAATAGATTTGCGCGATTTATCGCCTTGCGTTATTTACCGCGTTGCGCTATTTATCGCGTTGGAAAAAAAATTAACACTTGTGATTTGAGTTACGTGGGCGTACCCGTACGCTCCGTTGCGTAATATACGCTGCGTGCGTCGGCCCTTGGGTTGCGTACACAAGTCTCAGTCTTTTGTTAGAGACACGTGTACGTAAAGCAAAGATCCACCGTAACACAATTTACACGTTTATCAATGTAGATGATCCTTTATCATCTACCGCGCACCACACTGACTTCGCCTTGTCTCTCAGGCACAGCTGTGTGTTTGTCTATACTTTAACTATATTACCTTTACTCTTAAACTATTAAATAGCGGCAAATCTCTCTTAGCACGTTTATCAATTATAAAAAGGCAAACAGAAGAGTGATATACGAAAATACACAATGAAAAAGAAATGCAGATATATATGTGCGTGCGTGTGTACGCAAGACAGAAAAATAAACAGTTTTAAAAGAGACTAGCGTGTTGTTCTTACCTCCGGTTCCCGGATTCCTTCAGCACCCTTTACTAAGAGAAGCAGACGCTTATCCAAACAGCACTACGAGGAATATGATCTCCCGCCCTTTGCTGCTGGATAATGTCTGCTGAAATTACCTAGTGCAGATATGTGAAGGACAGGACGAGCCCGCAATTGATAAAGCTAAATATTTATCTTATATAATACCCTTTATGAGGTCTAAGAACACTGTACGCTATCTACGTATGAAGTACCGTAAGGGTACGCACGTTGCGTAACAATCGCTTAGCCGTAGTCGAGACGCTCAAGCGTCACGTTCGCTCACGGCCAAGAGATCACTGGCAGGCACGCTATTGGCTGCTGACTAACGTAATGATTCGCTCTAGCGTAGCGAACGCTCGGGACCACGAGGAGATCACCAGCGGCGCTGACGCTCACAATGTTAAACCTTTGTATCTAAACCATAAACAGTGTATTGTGCAATAAAACCTTAGTGTTATGATAGAGTGTAAATGCAACACAGTATAACCTTATTACCTTTAAAGCTGTTCTAGCGTCACCAACGCTCTGAGAATACTTAACACTATAAGAAATACACAGATACCTGGGCTTAGGGTCCAACGCCTAATATGTATATATTTTGAATGATAAACTTGCAAAAGAATTAATACAAATACAAATCATACACTACAACATAACATAGACTACCTAACCAGATAACTACACAGGAAATATAATACAATTACTATTTAAAGGAAAATAAGAGAGAAAGAGGAGAAGGGAGAGAGAGAGAGAGAAATTGGCCCACAATAACAAGAAGATCAATATAGTTGCGGAGAAACACTTACGCACAAAGGGAAACGATCGCATGCGCCTCGATATCCAGCTCCCGATTATCAGCAATGAGAACCGTTGAAGAGAGTGAACTGGATATGGTCGGCCTGCCTATTTATGCCCCACACACAATGCAATTCAATGGTCCCTACAATCTCATTGTTCATTGGACACAGGAATTCGGCTTCGCATTATAACAAAAGGTCATAGGTTGATTCATACAGGTGGGCTGTGACTGCTTCCAACTGTTCAGGTGGGTGGGATACTGGGTTTCCCGCCGCATGACTAAATAAGAACAAATAATAGTAAATGGACATAAACTTCTTATGTCCATAACTATTCGCACGAGCGATTAATCCGCTCCAAACCAACACCGGAATATTGCTATTTAAATACTCTTCCGATGGGTACCAAACACCACTGTATGACCCCTGTTAGACCCTTCGTACAATACAAAGAGGGATCTCTCTGTTCAGGAACATGCTATGTTAACTAAACTTTCAGAATCTATCAAAGGGACCATGATCTACAAAATACATTTTATAGTGAAAATATGTAATGATTGAGTCGCACGCTACGATCACATAAACTCTACCATAAATACGCATACCGTGCGCCTGCGGGTGCCCGCGACTGTGAGTATGCGCACGTACGGGAGAGCGCACGCATGCGCAGCACGGACCTGTGTGAGGTGCAAATATGGAAGTGTGCATAGAGATATTTTTCTGACTTTGACAAATGTAAGCTTCAAATAGTTTGAATTCTCTATCTTAGAATTCTCTACCTTTCTATGTAAGGGCAGATAGCTCAATGAATAGAGTGACTGCAATGCCAAAGGCAATGGGTTCGAATCCTAGGTATGTTAGCATCTTGAAATGTAATAAAGGACAGTGTGACTGAATAACAAAGAAATCTCAAGATGAGTTTATAAATGTTGCATAGGTATTAGCGACAGAAGGGGTGTGGGAAGGAGACGGGTGGTCAGGAGATTCTGGGCTTTAAAAAGGGGGGAAACTGAAAGTAATTAAAACACATACTTGACAATTGCCACCAACAGCGCCCCCTACCTTGCAGCGCTATGTGCGGTGCCCCCTCCGCACACACCTAGTTACAGCCCTGCCCAGGAATATTGGTTCAGCACAGAGAATGGTGTTGGCCGCTGTGTGTAGGGGACAATGGCACTTTCAGTCACCCACAGACAGCTACTTGTTTGGTGAGACAGCGGAGTGAATGAATAAAGGAACCAGAATGCTTGGAATTCCCACTGAAAGTAATAAACAAACACTGATGTAACTGGGCAGCTCAGAGCGCAGATAACACGTCTGCGTGACCTTTACATATTTCCCAAGAAAACTATCTTAGGCATATTACAATGATCGCTTTGACACACAACACAGTGATGTTTACTATTAGTATTGCTGCTATTTGATGTTTACAGCTGCTCTGCCCTTGAGATTGGCTAAAATAACAGAATTAGGAAGTACTTATAGGATGTATGGTTGGCGCCTTAAGGGTACAATTGAGTAAATAAGACTGCAGCCTTGGTGAGAGAAGGAGCTCCCAAAATAACTCCTGAATATGCATATAACAAGTTATCCCCGATGCTGTCTAAAAGCTTATGGTAAATCTCAAAGCAACTCTGGAACATAATTTACTGTAATATCAGGAGTTATAAGCGAGAATAAATGTTCATATGGACAGGTGTTTTTACCATTGCAGGTGAGAGTTACAGGTGTTTTTTTAACTATTTTTTTTTAAATACAGCTTAAAAAGACTAAAAAAAATAAGAATTTTCTCACCGGTAATTCTATTTCTCATAGTCCGTAGTGGATGCTGGGAACTCCGTAAGGACCATGGGGAATAGACGGGCTCCGCAGGAGACTGGGCACTCTAAGAAAGATTTAGGACTACCTGGTGTGCACTGGCTCCTCCCCCCATGACCCTCCTCCAAGCCTCAGTTAGGACACTGTGGCTGGAAGAGCTGACACAATAAGGAAGGATTTTGATTTCCGGGTAAGACTCATACCAGCCACACCAATCACACCATATAACTCGTGATAGGAACCCCGGTTAACAGTATGATAACAATGGAGCCTCTGAACAGATGGCTCGCCATAACAACCCGATTTTTGTAACAATAACTATGTACAAGTATTGCAGACAATCCGCACTTGGGATGGGCGCCCAGCATCCACTACGGACTACGAGAAATAGAATTACCGGTGAGTAAATTCTTATTTTCTCTAACGTCCTAGTGGATGCTGGGAACTCCGTAAGGACCATGGGGATTATACCAAAGCTCCCAAACGTGCGGGAGAGTGCGGATGACTCTGCAGCACCGAATGAGAGAACTCCAGGTCCTCCTCAGCCAGGGTATCAAATTTATAGAATTTTGCAAACGTGTTTGCCCCTGACCAAGTAGCAGCTCGGTAAAGTTGTAAAGCCGAGACCCCTCGGGCAGCCGCCCAAGATGAGCCCACCTTCCTTGTGGAATGGGCTTTCACATTTTTAGGCTGCGGTAGTCCCACCGCAGAATGCGCCAGCTGAATAGTGCTACAAATCCAGCGCGCGATAGACTGCTTAGAAGCAGGTGCACCCAGCTTGTTGGGTGCATATAGAAGAAACAGCGAGTCAGTTTTCCTGACTCCAGCCGTCCTGGAAACATAAATTTTCAGGGCCCTGACTACGTCCAGAAACTTGGAATCCTCCAAGTCCCTAGTAGCCGCAGGCACCACAATAGGTTGGTTCAAGTGAAAAGCTGACACCACCTTCGGGAGAAACTGAGGACGAGTCCTCAACTCTGCCCTATCCATATGGAAAATCAGATAGGGGCTTTTACAGGACAAAGCCGCCAATTCTGACACCCGTCTGGCTGAAGCCAGAGCCAACAACATAACCACTTTCCACGTGAGATATTTTAAATCCACAGTCTTAAGTGGCTCAAACCAATGTGATTTTAGAAATTCCAAGACCACATTGAGATCCCAAGGTGCCACTGGGGGCACAAAAGGAGGCTGAATATGCAGGACTCCCTTGACAAAAGTCTGAACTTCAGGCAGTGAAGCCAGTTCTTTCTGGAAGAAAATCGACAGGGCCGAGATCTGGACCTTAATGGACCCCAATTTGAGGCCCAAAGTCACACCTGCTTGCAGGAAGTGTAAGAAACGACCCAGTTGAAATTCCTCCGTTGGGGCCTTCTTGGCCTCACACCAAGCAACATATTTCCGCCAAATGCGGTGATAATGCTTTGCGGTGACATCCTTCCTGGCTTTGATCAGGGTAGGGATGACTTCCTCCGAAATACCTTTTTCCTTCAGGATCCTGGCGTTCAACCGCCATGCCGTCAAACGCAGCCGCGGTAAGTCTTGGAACAGACAGGGTCCCTGCTGCAGCAGGTCTTGTCTGAGCGGCAGAGGCCACGGGTCCTCTGCAAGCATCTCTCGAAGTTCCGGGTACCAAGTCCTTCTTGGCCAATCCGGAGCCACGAGAATAGTTCTCACTCCTCGCCTTCTTATTATTCTCAGTACCTTGGGTATGAGGGGCAGAGGAGGAAACACATAAACCGACTGGTACACCCACGGTGTCACTAGAGCGTCCACAGCGATCGCCTGAGGGTCCCTTGACCTGGCGCAATACCTTTTTAGCTTTTTGTTTAGGCGGGACGCCATCATGTCCACCTGTGGTTTTTCCCAACGGTTGACCAGCATTCGGAAGACTTCTGGATGAAGTCCCAATTCTCCCGGGTGGAGGTCGTGCCTGCTGAGGAAGTCTGCTTCCCAGTTGTCCACTCCCGGAATGAATACTGCTGTCAGTGCTAACACATGATTCTCTGCCCATCGGAGAATCCTTGTGGCTTCTGCCATTGCCCTCCTGCTTCTTGTGCCGCCCTGTCTGTTTACATGGGCGACCGCCGTGATGTTGTCTGACTGGATCAGCACCGGCCGGTTCTGAAGCAGGGGTCTTGCTTGACTTAGGGCATTGTAAATGGCCCTTAGCTCCAGAATATTTATGTGAAGTGAAATCTCCTGATTTGACCATAGTCCTTGGAAATTTCTTCCCTGTGTGACTGCCCCCCAGCCCCGAAGGCTGGCGTCCGTGGTCACCAGGACCCAGTCCTGTATTCCGAATCTGCGGCCCTCTAGTAGATGAGCCGTCTGCAGCCACCACAGCAGCGACACCCTGGTTCTTGCCGATAGGGTTATCCGCTGTTTTATCTGGAGATGGGACCCGGACCATTTGTCCAACAGGTCCCACTGGAAAGTCCTTGCGTGGAACCTTCCGAATGGAATTGCCTCGTACGAAGCTACCATCTTTCCCAGGACTCGTGTGCATTGATGTACCGACACCTGTCCCGGTTTTAGGATGTCTCTGACTAGAGATGACAACTCCTCGGCTTTTTCCACTGGAAGAAACACTCTTTTCTGGTCTGTGTCCAGAATCATTCCCAGGAACAGAAGACGTGTCGTCGGGACCAGCTGTGACTTTGGAATATTGAGAATCCAGCCGTGCTGTTGTAGCACTTCCCGAGCAAGTGCTACCCCTATTATCAACTGTTCCTTGGACCTCGCCTTTATCAGGAGATCGTCCAAGTACGGGATAATTGAAACTCCTTTCTTGCGAAGGAGTATCATCATTTCGGCCATTACCTTGGTAAAGACCCTCGGTGCTGTGGATAACCCAAACGGCAGCGTCTGGAACTGATCGTGACAGTCCTGTACCACAAATCTGAGGTACTACTGGTGAGGAGGGTAAATGGGGACATGTAGGTACGCATCCTTGATGTCCAGGGAGACCATGTAGTCCCCCTCCTCCAGGCTCGCAATAACCGCCCTGAGCGATTCCATCTTGAACTTGAACCTTTTGATATAAGTGTTCAAGGATTTTAAATTTAAGATGGGTCTCACCGAACCGTCCGGTTTCGGTACCACAAACATTGTGGAATAGTAACCCTTTCCTTGCTGAAGGAGGGGTACCTTGACAATCACTTGCGGTGAATACAGTTTTTGAATAGCCACCAACACTGCCTCCCTGGCAGAGGGAGTTGCCGGTAAGGCAGATTTTAGGAAACGGCGGGGGGGAGACGTCTCGAATTCCAGTCTGGACCCCTGAAGTACTACTTGAAGGACCCAGGGATCCACCTGTGAGAGAGCCCACTGTGTGCTGAAATTTTTGAGACGGGCCCCCACCGTACCCGGGTCCGCCTGAGCAGCCCCAGCGTCATGCTGTGGACTTACCGGACGCAGGGGAGGACTTCTGCTCTTGGGAACTAGCTGTGTGTTGCAGCTTTTTTCCTCTACCTTTGCCTCTCGGCAGAAAGGATGAGCCTCTAGCCCTCTTGCTTTTCTGGGGCCGAAAGGACTGTACCTGATAATACGGTGCTTTCTTTTGCTGCGGGGCAGCCTGTGGCAAAAAGGTCGATTTCCCAGCAGTAGCTGTGGACACGAGGTCCGAAAGACCATCCCCAAACAGTTCCACCCCCTTATAGGGCAAAACCTCCATGTGCCGCTTTGAGTCGGCATCGCCAGCCCATTGCCGAGTCCATAACCCCCTTCTGGCGGCAATGGACATAGCGCTTATTCTTGATGCCAGCCTGCAAATATCCCTCTGTGCATCACGCATGTATAAGACTGCATCTTTTATATGCTCAATCGTCAGCAAAATATTGTCCCTATCCATGGTATCGATAATATCTGACAGGGAATCTGACCACGCAGCAGCAGCACTGCACATCCAAGCTGATGCAATCGCTGGTCGTAATATAATGCCCGTGTGTGTGTAAATAGAAAGCAGGAGGCTACCCTAAAAGCTATCAGCAGGTTCCTTCAGGGTGGCCGTATCCGGAGACGGTAGTGCCACCTTCTTTGATAAGCGTGTCAGCGCCTTATCTACCCTAGGGGGTGTTTCCCAACGTGACCTATCCTCTAACGGGAAAGGGTACGCTGCCAATAATCGTTTTGAAATTATCAATTTCTTATCAGGGGAAGTCCACGCTTCCTCACACACCTCATTTAATTCCTCAGATGCAGGAAAAACTACTGGTAGTTTTTTCTCACCAAACATAATACCCTTTTTTGTGGTACCTGGGGTATTATCAGAAATGCGTAAAACATTTTTCATTGCCTCAATCATGTAACGGGTGGAGGGTACACTTGTCTCATCATCGTCGACACTGGAGTCGGTATCCGTGTCGACGTCTGTATCTGTCACCTGAGTTAGCGGGCGTTTTAAAGCCCCTGATGACATTTGAGACGCTGGAACAGGCACAAGCTGTGTAGCCGGCTGTCCTATGTCGTCAAACCTTTTGTGTAAGGAGTTGACACTTTCACGCAATTCCTTCCATAAGTCCAGCCACACAGGTGTCGACCCCGCAGGGGGTGACATCACATTCACAGGCATTTGCTCCGCCTCCACATAATTTTCCTCCTCATACATGTCGACACAGCAGTACCGACACACAGCAGACACACAGGGAATGCTCTTACAGAGGACAGGACCCCACAAAGCCCTTTGGGGAGACAGAGGGAGAGTATGCCAGCACACACCAGAGCGCTATATATCACAGGGATATCACCTATAGAAGTGTTTTCCCTTTATAGCTGCATAAATATAGTTATACTGCGCCTAATTTGTGCCCCCCCTCTCTTTTTTACCCTTTTCTCTATCGTCCTAAGTGGATGCTGGGGTTCCTGAAAGGACCATGGGGAATAGCGGCTCCGCAGGAGACAGGGCACAAAAAAGTAAAGCTTTACTAGGTCAGGTGGTGTGCACTGGCTCCTCCCCCTATGACCCTCCTCCAGACTCCAGTTAGATTTTGTGCCCGAACGAGAAGGGTGCAATCTAGGTGGCTCTCCTAAAGAGCTGCTTAGAGAAAGTTTAGTTTAGGTTTTTTTCTTTACAGTGAGTCCTGCTGGCAACAGGATCACTGCAACGTGGGACTTAGGGGGAAAGTAGTAAACTCACCTGCATGCAGAGTGGATTTGCTGCTTGGCTACTGGACACCATTAGCTCCAGAGGGATCGAACACAGGCCCAGCCGTGGAGTCCGGTCCCGGAGCCGCGCCGCCGACCCCCTTGCAGATGCTGAAGCGTGAAGAGGTCCGGAAACCGGCGGCTGAAGACTCCTCAGTCTTCATAAGGTAGCGCACAGCACTGCAGCTGTGCGCCATTTTCCTCTCAGCACACTTCACTGGGCAGTCACTGAGGGTGCAGAGCGCTGGGGGGGGGCGCTCTGAGAGGCAAATATAAACCTTATACAAGGCTAAAAATACCTCACATATAGCCCATAGGGGCTATATGGAGATATTTAACCCCTGCCTGACTGGAAAAATAGCGGGAGAAGAACCCGCCGAAAAAGGGGCGGGGCCTATCTCCTCAGCACACGGCGCCATTTTCTGTCACAGCTCCGCTGGTCAGAACGGCTCCCAGGTCTCTCCCCTGCACTGCACTACAGAAACAGGGTAAAACAGAGAGGGGGGGCACATTAATGGCTATATATATATATATTAAAGCAGCTATAAGGGAGCACTTAATATAAGGATATCCCTTGTATATATAGCGCTTTGTGGTGTGTGCTGGCAGACTCTCCCTCTGTCTCCCCAAAAGGGCTAGTGGGTCCTGTCTTCATTAGAGCATTCCCTGTGAGTTTGCGGTGTGTGTCGGTACGTGGTGTCGACATGTATGAGGACGATATTGGTGTGGAGGCGGAGCAATTGCCAAATATGCAGATGTCACCCCCCAGGGGGTCGACACCAGAATGGATGCCTTTATTTGTGGAATTACGTGATGGTTTATCTTCCCTTAAACAGTCAGTTGAGGACATGAGGCGGCCGGACAATCAATTAATGCCTGTCCAGGCGCCTCAAACACCGTCAGGGGCTGTAAAACGCCCTTTGCCTCAGTCGGTCGACACAGACCCAGACACGGGCACTGATTCCAGTGACGACGGTAGAAATTCAAACGTATTTTCCAGTAGGGCCACACGTTATATGATTTTGGCAATGAAGGAGACGTTACATTTAGCTGATACTACAGATACCGTAAAACAGGGTATTATGTATGGTGTGAAAAAACTACAAACAGTTTTTCCTGAATCAGAAGAATTAAATGACGTGTGTGATGAAGCGTGGGTTGCTCCTGATAAAAAGTTGATAATTTCAAAAAAGTTATTGGCATTATACCCTTTCCCGCCAGAGGTTAGGGCGCGCTGGGAAACACCCCCTAAGGTGGACAAGGCGCTCACACGCTTATCCAAACAAGTGGCGTTACCCTCTCCTGAGACGGCCGCACTTAAGGATCCATCAGATAGAAAGATGGAAGTTATTCAAAAGAATATATACACACATGCAGGTGTTATACTACGACCAGCTATAGCAACTGCCTGGATGTGCAGTGCTGGAGTAGTTTGGTCAGAATCCCTGATTGAAAATATTGATACCCTAGATAGGGACAATGTTTTACTGTCGTTAGAACAAATAAAGGATGCATTTATCTATATGCGTGATGCACAGAGGGATATTTGCACACTGGCATCTCGGGTGAGTGCTATGTCCATTTCAGCCAGAAGAGCCTTATGGACACGACAGTGGACAGGCGATGCGGATTCAAAACGTCACATGGAGGTTTTGCCGTATAAAGGGGAGGAGTTATTTGGAGTTGGTCTATCAGACTTGGTGGCCACGGCTACTGCCGGGAAATCCACTTTTTTACCTCAAGTCACTCCCCAACAGAGAAAGGCACCGACCTTTCAACCGCAGCCTTTTCGCTCCTACAAAAATAAGAGAGCAAAGGGCTTGTCGTACCTGCCACGAGGCAGAGGAAGAGGGAAGAGACACCAACAGGCAGCTCCTTCCCAGGAACAGAAGCCCTCCCCGGCTCCTGCAAAAACCTCAGCATGACGCTGGGGCCTCTCAAGCGGACTCGGGGACAGTGGGGGGCCGTCTCAAAAATTACAGCGCGCAGTGGGCTCACTCGCAGGTAGACCCCTGGATCCTGCAGATAATATCTCAGGGGTACAGGTTGGAATTAGAGACGGATCCTCCTCATCGTTTCCTGAAGTCTGCCTTACCAACCGTCTCTTCCGAAAGGGAGAGGGTGTTGGAAGCCATTCACAAGCTGTACGCTCAGCAGGTGATAGTCAAAGTACCCCTATTACAACAAGGAAAGGGGTATTATTCCACTCTATTTGTGGTACCGAAGCCGGATGGCTCGGTAAGGCCTATTCTAAATCTGAAGTCCTTGAACCTCTACATAAAAAAGTTCAAGTTCAAGATGGAGTCACTCAGAGCAGTGATAGCGAACCTGGAAGAAGGGGACTTTATGGTATCCTTGGACATCAAGGATGCGTATCTACACGTTCCGATTTACCCCGCACACCAGGGGTACCTCAGGTTCATTGTTCAAAAACTGTCACTATCAGTTTCAGACGCTGCCGTTCGGATTGTCCACGGCGCCTAGGGTCTTTACCAAGGTAATGGCCGAGATGATGATTCTTCTTCGAAGAAAAGGCGTATTAGTTATCCCATACTTGGACGATCTCCTAATAAGGGCAAGGTCCAGAGAACAGCTGGAGACAGCTTTAGCACTATCTCAAGCGGTGCTAAGACAACACGGGTGGATTCTGAATATTCCAAAATCCCATTTAATCCCGACAACTCGTCTGCTGTTCCTAGGAATGATTCTGGACACGGTTCAGAAAAAGGTTTTCCTTCCAGAGGAAAAAGCCAAGGAGTTATCCGATCTGGTCAGGAACCTCCTAAAACCAGGAAAAGTGTCAGTACATCAATGCACAAGAGTCCTGGGAAAAATGGTGGCTTCTTACGAAGCAATTCCATTCGGCAGATTCCATGCAAGAATATTCCAAAGGGATCTGTTGGACAAATGGTCAGGGTCGCATCTGCAGATGCACCTGCGAATAACCCTGTCACCAAAGACAAGGGTGTCACTTCTGTGGTGGTTGCAGAAGGCTCACCTATTAGAAGGCCGCAGATTCGGCATTCAGGATTGGATCCTGGTGACCACGGACGCCAGCCTGAGAGGCTGGGGAGCAGTCACACAAGGAAGAAACTTCCAGGGAGTATGGACGAGTCTGGAAAAGTCTCTTCACATAAACATTCTGGAACTAAGAGCAATCTACAATGCTCTAAGCCAGGCGGAACTTCTCCTGCAAGGAAAGCCGGTGTTGATTCAGTCGGACAACATCACGGCGGTCGCCCATGTAAACAGGCAGGGCGGCACAAGAAGCAGGAGTGCAATGGCAGAAGCTGCCAAGATTCTTCGCTGGGCGGAGAATCACGTGATAGCACTGTCAGCAGTGTTCATCCCGGGCGTGGACAACTGGGAAGCAGACTTCCTCAGCAGACACGATCTTCATCCGGGAGAGTGGGGTCTACATCCAGAAGTCTTCAACATGTTAATAGACCGTTGGGAAAGACCAATTGTAGACATGATGGCGTCTCGCCTCAACAAGAAACTGGACAAATATTGCGCCAGGTCAAGAGATCCACAGGCAATAGCTGTGGACGCACTGGTAACTCCTTGGGTGTACCAGTCAGTGTATGTGTTTCCTCCTCTGCCGCTCATACCAAAGGTATTGAAGATCATACGGCAAAGAAGAGTAAGAACAATACTAGTGGTTCCGGATTGGCCGAGAAGGACTTGGTATCCGGAACTTCAAGAGATGCTCACGGACGAACCGTGGCCTCTACCTCTGAGAAGGGACCTGCTACAGCAGGGTCCCTGTCTTTTTCAAGACTTACCGCGGCTGCGTTTGACGGCATGGCGGTTGAACGCCAGATCCTAAAAGGGAAAGGCATTCCAGAAGAAGTCATTCCTACCTTGATTAAGGCACGGAAGGAAGTCACCGTGAAACATTATCACCGCATTTGGCGAAAATATGTAGCGTGGTGCGAGGATCGGAGGGTTCCGACGGAGGAATTCCAACTGGGTCGTTTCCTACATTTCCTGCAATCAGGATTATCTATGGGTCTCAAATTGGGATCCATTAAGGTTCAAATTTCGGCCCTGTCAATATTCTTCCAAAAAGAATTGGCCTCTGTCCCTGAGGTCCAGACTTTTGTCAAGGGAGTACTGCATATACAGCCTCCTGTGGTGCCTCCGGTGGCACCGTGGGATCTAAATGTAGTTTTAGATTTCCTCAAATCCCATTGGTTTGAACCATTGAAAAAGGTGGATTTGAAATATCTCACATTGAAAGTGACTATGTTACTAGCCCTGGCCTCTGCCAGGAGAGTATCTGAATTGGCGGCTTTATCTTATAAAAGTCCTTATCTAATCTTCCATTCGGATAGGGCAGAACTGCGGACTCGTCCGCATTTTCTCCCTAAAGTGGTATCAGCATTTCATCTGAACCAACCTATTGTGGTGCCTGCGGCCACTAGCGACTTGGAGGACTCCAAGTTGTTGGACGTTGTCAGAGCCTTAAAAATATACATTGCAAGGACGGCTGGAGTCAGAAAATCTGACTCGCTGTTTATATTGTATGCACCCAACAAGTTGGGCGCACCTGCTTCTAAGCAGTCGATTGCTCGTTGGATTTGTAACACAATTCAACTTGCACATTCTGTGGCAGGCCTGCCACAGCCTAAAACTGTAAAAGCCCACTCCACAAGGAAGGTGGGCTCATCTTGGGCGGCTGCCCGAGGGGTCTCGGCATTACAACTCTGCCGAGCAGCTACGTGGTCGGGGGAGAACACGTTTGTAAAATTTTACAAATTTGATACCCTGGCAAAGGAGGACCTGGAGTTCTCTCATTCGGTGCTGCAGAGTCATCCGCACTCTCCCGCCCGTTTGGGAGCTTTGGTATAATCCCCATGGTCCTTTCAGGAACCCCAGCATCCACTTAGGACGATAGAGAAAATAAGAATTTACTTACCGATAATTCTATTTCTCGGAGTCCGTAGTGGATGCTGGGCGCCCATCCCAAGTGCGGATTATCTGCAATACTTGTACATAGTTATTGTTAACTAATTCGGGTTATTGTTAAGGAGCCATCTTTAAGAGGCCCTTTCTGTTGTCATACTGTTAACTGGGTTTAGATCACAAGTTGTACGGTGTGATTGGTGTGGCTGGTATGAGTCTTACCCGGGATTCAAAATGCCTCCCTTATTGTGTATGCTCGTCCGGGCACAGTACCTAACTGGAGTCTGGAGGAGGGTCATAGGGGGAGGAGCCAGTGCACACCACCTGACCTAGTAAAGCTTTACTTTTTTGTGCCCTGTCTCCTGCGGAGCCGCTATTCCCCATGGTCCTTTCAGGAACCCCAGCATCCACTACGGACTCCGAGAAATAGAATTATCGGTAAGTAAATTCTTATTTTCTGTAGTGCAGGACTGCAGGGGAGAGCCAGGGAGCTTCCTTCCAGCGAAGCTGTGAGGGAAAAATGGCGCCAGTGTGCTGAGGGAGATGGCTCCGCTCCTTTTTCGGCGGGCTTTCTCCCGCTAATGTAAAAGTTCTGGCAGGGGTTAAAAAGCACCTATATAGCCCCTGGGGCTATATATGGTGCCAGTTTGCCAGCCAAGGTGTTAGTATTGCTGCTCAGGGCGCCCCCCCCCCCCCAGCGCCCTGCACCCATCAGTGACCGCAGTGTGTGGTGTGCATGAGGAGCAATGGCGCACAGCTGCAGTGCTGTGCGCTACCTTGGAGAAGACAGAAGTCTTCAGCCGCCGATTTTCTGGACCACCTTCTTGCTTCTGGCTCTGTAAGGGGGACGGCGGCGCGGCTCCGGGAACGGACGACGAGGTCGGGTCCTGTGTTCGATCCCTCTGGAGCTAATGGTGTCCAGTAGCCTAAGAAGCCCAAGCTACCACCACTTAGGTAGGTTCGCTTCTTCTCCCCTTAGTCCCTCGATGCAGTGAGCCTGTTGCCAGCAGGTCTCACTGAAAATAAAAAACCTAAACTATACTTTCTTTCTAGGAGTTCAGGAGAGCCCCTAGTGTGCATCCAGCTCGGCCGGGCACAGAAATCTAACTGAGGCTTGGAGGAGGGTCATGGGGGGAGGAGCCAGTGCACACCAGGTAGTCCTAAATCTTTCTTAGAGTGCCCAGTCTCCTGCGGAGCCCGTCTATTCCCCATGGTCCTTACGGAGTTCCCAGCATCCACTAGGACGTTAGAGAAAACGAGTTTTATGGTAAGAACTTATCTTTGTTAAAACTCTTTCTACGAGGTACACTGGGCTCCACAAGGAATGGACAATGGGGTGTAGAGTAGGATTTTGATCCGAGGCACCAGCAGGCTCAAAGCTTTGACTGTTCCCAGAATGCATAGCGCCGCCTCCTATATCACCCCACCTCCCTGCACAGGATCTCAGTTTTTAGTTAACCAGTCCAATGCAGTAGCAGGAAAAGAGACGACAACGGTTAGTAACCACATACACCACATTTTCACGACAGGAGACGTGTCCGCGGCTAATGCCATACCAACCCAAAGAAGCTAAGTGCGTCAGGGTGGGCGCCTTGTGGAGCCCAGTGTACCTCGCAGAAAGAGTTTTAACAAAGGTAAGTTCTTACCATAAAACTCGTTTTCTGCTGCGGGGTACACTGGGCTCCACAAGGAATGGACAATGGGGATGTCCTAAAGCAGTTCCTTTACTGGAGGGGACGCACTGTAGCGGGCACAAGAACCCGGTGTCCAAAGGAAGCATCCTGAGAAGCGGCAGTATCGAAGGCATAGAACCTTATGAACGTGTTCACAGATGACCACGTAGCCGCCTTGCACAATTGTTCAAGGGTCGCACCATGTTGGGCCGCCCAAGAAGGTCCAACAGACCGAGTAGAATGGGCCTTAATGTGATCAGGAGCAGAGAGACCAGCCTTCACATAAGCATGTGCAATCACCATTCTAATCCATCTGGCCAGAGTTTGCTTGTGAGCAGGCCAGCCCCGTTTGTGAAACCCAAACACAACAAAAAGATAATCAGATTTCTTAATAGGAGCAGTTCTCTTCACATAGATATGGAGAGCCCGTACCACATCCAAAGACCGCTCTTTGGGAGACAGATCAGGAGAAACAAGTGCTGGAACTACAATCTCCTGATTAAGGTGGAACGAAGAAACCACCTTAGGTAGATAGCCAGGACGAGTCCTAAGAACCGCCTGGTCATGGAGAAATATCAGATATGGGGAACTACAGGACAAGGCACCCAAATCCGACACTCTTGTAGCTGAAGCAATAGCCAGCAGAAACACCACCTTAAGGGAAAGCCACTTAAGGTCCGCTGAACCAAGAGGTTGAAACGGAGACTCTTGTAACGCCTCCGACAAGTCCCAAGGAGCTACAGGCGGGACATAGGGAGTTTGGATACGCAACACGCCCTGAGTAAAGGTATGCACATAAGGTAAACAGAAGTGGGTTCTCTGCGCACTAAGGTAATAATGTGAGTCGGGGTGTGCTGCTGGCAATGAGGGGTGTCCCACCCCCCTTAAATGGTAAGTACACAGATGTGGATAAATCCACAGGGAACCTGCGCTCAACCCCTAATGTTGGTTGTAAATGGTTCAGTTGTAGGGTTGTGTATAAACCTAAAGGCACTAAATGAAAAGACAGGTAATGCACTTATGTTATTTATTTCATATATTTCAAGCTGCTAAGATGATGTCTTTCCCAAAAGACAGAAAACTCAGTTTGTATAGTCAATGGGTGCCTCAGGCACACTCCTGGCTTGAGCTCATTTGTAAAAAATGCAAGGTTCAATTGAAAAAGCAATGATGCAATTATGCAGAATAAAAGAAAAAAATGGAAAAAGAAGAAAAAATGCCACAAAAGGTATACTAAAGTCCAAAGAATATGTTAAGTCTGTACAGACTTCGGCATCCCGCTGGTCTGTGCTCTGGAGTAGATTGTTCCTTTGTACAGGGATACACAGTGGGCAGTAATAGTGTAGGCTTTGGTTAGAGTGGAGAATAAAGATCTCCGGACTGGCGTGCTTCCTCCTGCCTCGCGTCCCACAGTGGAGTGCCTGGTTCAGACACGCTCTGTGTGGCTGTTAGCCTGCGGTGCGCGCCTGTAACGGAGCCGAAGTGGATGCGGCCGGAGCTCTCCGAGCGGCTGGCCGTGCCTCTCCACCTCTTACGGGAACTTACCTTCTCCTTTCCCCTCCGCCTTCCACCACACGCTGTCTCGGGCTTCTTCCGTCACTTAGCAACCGGTTGCTTCCGGAACTCCGGATCACGTGACCGGATGGTTTGCAGACAAGATGCGCTGCGTTGTCCTTCTTTACAGTGAACGTTCGTCCTCAGTCCAATATAGTTAAATAGGTGGCTCCAATGTGTTTCGACCTATTAAGGTCTTCCTCTGGGAGTCATTTGTGTGTTTGAATTGCGGGAGTTAAAGTGTCCTGGTAGGGTGGGATTATTTCCCATTGGTCCTCTGGCCTGGCTTCCGATTGGCTCACGGCTTGTCAATCGGAGTTAATGGAGAGATGTAGCATATTACCAATGCTTTAAAGTATGCACGGTGGTACAAAGAAAAAAATGTATCTGTAGTATGAAAGATATAAATATAGTATAGTAGTATTCCTAAAGTTTTCTTTCAGGATGGTGCTAATACTAATGTAATGAACCATGAGCTAAGGCAGTGCTGTGTTAAAAGGCATAGAAATAATAACTAACCCTCTACATCATTTCTCAATGCCTATCATCATTTTAAATGTGGGATATCGATAAATTAGTAAAAATTAGCTGCTGTTTAGGATGAATTTAGGATAAATTTAAATGGGATATAGCTTTATTTACAAATAACAGACCTGATTTCATTGTCAATGTTGAGCCCTTTGGGGGCCAGTGTCCTGTCGAAGTCAAAAATATTACATAGAAAGAACATACAAACTCTACACACATATAAGTCGCTATACTTGCAAATACGCGCAGCGAGCACAGTAATATATGGTAACACACGCATTTACACGGACATGCCACAGAGATGGATTCGACACTTATTTCATACAGTACATAATTATAATAATATCAAGCACCAGACATCATAATGATTTAATATTATATAATGAAGTAATGTCATGTATGTGTATTATTTGAACGAAGCAAGATAGACCTATCATATTTACTTTTAAAGCAACCAGATTAATGTGTAGATTCATTTGATACTTGTTATTAAGTTGTAGGACATTGCAACAAGGAGTTATGATTAAATGTATGAAAGCTAAAATCACTCTTATTAGGATGGTGGACAGGAAGCTCAGGCCAGCCCCTTTTGATGTCTTCAAGGTTGAACCTGTTTAGCATACAAATAAACTAGTGGCTCATCAAGAATGAGAAAGTTCCCTCCCCCAAAACTAGATAACACATTGCAGAGACACACAGTTCTCAGTTGCTGTTTTGTATCAGACGATGATGGAGTTGCTGCCAGATCAGTTCCTGTATTTATTTGCTGAGAGATATTAAGAGGAGGATGCATTGAAAGATATGGTAATTGTATCGCTGGCCTGTAACTGTATGTATGTATGTATGTATGTATTAACTGCTTACTGTATGAGTTGTAACCATGTAACTATAGGTATACTGTACATTGTAATATATTGAATCCATATCCTTTTAATGACAAATATATACATCAATGAGCTTTGGAACTCAGATGTGTGGGTGTATTGTTTTCTCTTATGGGATGCAGTGTTTTGCTATGTATAGCGCACATTCATGGCACATGGTAATAAGAGGTGTAGGCGTTTACAATATATATTAGAGTGGACATTTTAAATATTTGTTAGAAAGCAATTTGGTATTTACAGATGGGTGCTCGTCCGGGATATCATGGTCTTAATGATGCACTGTACATTATAAACGCGACGCTGTGGTCGATCAGCTTGTGGTGGACGCATCGTGAAGCTGAGAAAATCATATCCGTGTGTTCTGTTGTGTTATCAGTAAGCCAATGATATGAAAATTCAAGGGACAATGTGTTTCTCATAATATTTAAGATGCTAAAATTTATTTTTATTGTTGCAAAACAAAGTTCAAATAAGTCATATTGTGTTTGATTCAGATTGGATTGTTTACCTGTTAAGTAGGTTTAAAAGTACATTTAAAAGTTGCTGCATAGCCTTGATATAGTTTTTTTTTTTTAACTCAGGCCTAAAAAAAACTTCTGGTGCTTGTATAATGGGTGATTTCTTTGTGACAAAGGAAGCCGCATGGTCTATCCTCCATTTTGGACTAACCACATGGCCTGTCCACCATCTTGTGTAAACCTCATGGATGTGGAAGGGGGAGGAGCAGTAACCATTATAGGAAGGTCACTTTCTAAATAGCTGATTTTCAGTCTGCTCAGAACAATCAGTTTCCTTTGTCACATCAAGCACCATTTATGAGTTACCAATGCATTTACTTAACCCATGCCATAGTCAATTACAAATAGTTTCAATTGGGCCTAGTGAGAGAAAATGGAGATAATTTTTTTTTCTTTCCTTCTTGTCTGTGCGTAATTACTTTACATCAAGTGTGTTACGATTCCTGTACTCCAGACTGGAGAAGATCTTATGGCAGAGATCTGAGTACAGGAATGAAATACAGGTTGTGGGAGCTGGAGAGCCTAGTAACCCCTGGCGCCCTAACTCCGTTGTCTCGCCCGTGTTATCAGAAATCCCCTGCGAGACTATGGTTGCTTGTGCCCATGGCAGCCGCGTTCGAAGGGCGGATTATGTCTGCCCAACCCCGATGCCCCCACAGGTCTTAATGGGAGACAAGGGGAAGTCCGAGACAGGGAGATAACAAGGGGCCCTCTGACTAAGCAACCAAGCCAGGGGTTACAAGCTAACTAAACTAAATCAAAAGGTATGTGCGGACTAGCCGCCAGGGAAAAGGACAACCAAGGATCCACGGATCCGACACTCCTATCCGGCACCGCTGGACACCAGAGTGGATCTTGTGGAAGCGGAATCCTCCGCAAGGCACCAGAACTCAAAATAAACACAATAATTAATAGTAGCGGACAAGCCGCAACACACGGCTGCGCCGCGACTCACGAACACCACCAGATGTTAAAGGTGCTCGGTCAGACTCCAGGAACAGATGGTAACTTCCGAGTACTGGATCACTGAGAACAGGAACAAACGAACAGACCGGGACTGGGAACTCTCTCTGCAGCAGAATCAGGCAAACAGGAAGCTATCACCGGCGTCTGTGAGGAGTCCTGGGAGTGCTTTTAACAGAGAGTCTTCCAATCAGCTGTTTGGAGGCTGATTGGATTAAATGCCATGCAGCTGACAAGCTGCATGGCCAGGGAAACAGATGAGTGATAATTACAACATGCCGTGCAGCTGCATGCTACACAGCCAGGAAACCAGTGATGATATAAACTTAGACCCAGCAACGGGGAACACGATCCGACAGTGGCGTCCCCGTTGCTAGGCGCCGGCCGCACTGACGAGCGGACCCTCGGCGCCTAACAGTACCCCCCCCTTGAGGAGGGGTCAAGGAACCCCTAAATCCGGGTTTCTGAGGAAATTCTTGAAAAAATGCCCTTTTGAGCCTTGGGGCATGAAGGTCCTCATCTAGGACCCACGATCTTTCCTCAGGACCATAACCTCTCCAATGCACCAAAAAATAAAGCCGACCCCGGGACAGCTTGGAATCGAGAACCTTCTCAACCACGAACTCCTGCTGACCCTGTACATTAACTGGTGATCTCCCCTGAGGTTTTTTACGAGGAAATCTGCTAGATGAAACATATGGTTTGAGCAAAGAGCAATGGAAGGTATTTCCGATTCGTAACGTTTTTGGTAGCTGTAACCGGAAAGCAACTGGATTGACTTTTTTGATAATGAGAAATGGTCCAATAAATCTAGGACCCAATCTGGCTGAGGTTTGTCGAAGTTTGATATTGCGAGTCGACAGCCACACCCTGTCTCCTACTCTAAAAGTGCACGGCCGCCGGAACCTGTCCGAAAAATCTTTTTCCTTGAAAGCTGCTTTTCTGAGAGCTATGTGCACTTTTTTCCAAATAAGTTTAAGATGAGAGGTCAGGGCCAGAGAGGAGACAGAGGAATGTTGGAAAAATGAATTAGCTCTGGGGTGGAAACCAAAAACTGCAAAAAATGGAGACACATTGGTAGAGGAATGACAGGCATTATTATAAGCAAACTCTGCCAATGGAAGAAACTCAGACCAGTCATTTTGGAGTTTGGCCGAGTACAAACGCAAATATTGTTTTAAGGATTGGTTCACTCGCTCAGTCTGTCCATTTGATTGTGGATGATAACCGGAGGTTAATGATAATTTCATTTTTAACGAAGCACAAAAAGACTTCCAAAACTGTGCAATGAATTGTGGACCCCTGTCAGAAACAATATCAGTGGGTAACCCATGGAGTCTGAAAACATGACGGAGGAACAAGACTGCCAATCCCTGGGCAGATGGCAATCGGGGAAGACCAATAAAATGAGCCATCTTACTAAAACGGTCCACTACCACCCATATGACTGTGCATCCAGCTGACAGAGGGAGATCCACCACAAAATCCATGGAGATATGCGACCATGGTCTAAGAGGAACATTCAATGGCATAAGTTGACCAATAGGCAAAGAACGGGGAACTTTATGCTGTGCACAGACCTGACACGAAAAAACAAACTCTTTAATGTCTTTAGAAAGACCAGGCCACCACACTGCGCGGGATACCAATTCAAAAGTTTTAGCAACTCCCAGATGCCCTGCAACTTTGCTATCATGAAATTCCTCCAAAACAGTTGCTCTCAAAAACTCAGGAACAAAAAGACGACCAGCAGGAGTATTTCCCGGAGCTTGATGTTGAAGCAGCTTCAATTGAGAAAAAACATCCTGTGTGAGACCTGCCTGAATGACTGAAGGCGGAAGTATGAGAGTAACAGGACTGTTGTCTTGAGCGGGAAGAAAACTGCGTGAGAGGGCATCTGCCTTGGTATTCTTGGAACCAGGTCTGAAGGTGATAATGAATTTGAAACGAGTGAAAAATAAAGCCCAACGAGCCTGTCGGGCATTCAGTCGCTTAGCTGATTCAATGTATTGAAGATTTTTGTGATCTGTCAAAACAGAAATGGTATGGGTCGCTCCTTCAAGCCAATGTCTCCACTCCTCAAAAGCCCATTTAATAGCCAGCAACTCCCGATTACCAACATCGTAGTTGGATTCAGCAGATGAGAATTTCCTGGACATAAAGGCACAAGGATGTAACTCAAGGGAATCTGGATCCTTCTGAGAAAGGATAGCCCCTACACCAACCTCCGAGGCATCTACCTCAACGATGAAAGGCAATTCTGGGTTGGGATGTCTAAGGACAGGGGCTGAGACAAAGGCTTGTTTCAAGGCCTGAAAAGATACTTTAGCTTCACATGACCAATTGGTAGGATCTGCTCCCTTCTTAGTGAGTGCCACAATGGGAGCAACTATGTCAGAGAAAGAGTGAATAAACCTTCTGTAGTAGTTCGCAAACCCTAAAAAGCGCTGAATTGCTTTTAAGTTGGTGGGTTGCGCCCAACTCAGGATGGCTTGGAGCTTCTTAGGTTCCATTCGGAATCCCCGAGGGGAAATAATGTACCCTAAAAAGGATACCTCCGTGACGTGAAATTCACACTTCTCCGGTTTGGCATACAAGTGATTTTCACGTAATTTCTTAAGTACCTGACGCACCTGGGTAACATGTTGTTCTATAGAGTCAGAATAAATCAAAATGTCGTCTAAATAGACCACAACGAATCTTCCCAGAAACTCACGGAGCACATCATTAATGAGATCCTGAAAGACTGCCGGAGCGTTAGATAGGCCGAAAGGCATGACCAGATACTCATAGTGACCTGATTGAGTACTGAATGCCGTTTTCCACTCATCCCCCGATCTGATTCTAATGAGATTATATGCTCCTCTCAGGTCAATCTTGGAAAAAATAACAGCCGAACGTAGCTGATCAAAGAGGACAGAGATCAGAGGCAGAGGGTAAGTATTCTTTACTGAGATTTTATTCAGGGCTCGAAAGTCAATGCAGGGTCTGAGGGAACCATCCTTCTTCTCTACGAAGAAAAAACCTGCACTTAAAGGGGATTTAGATGGCCTGATAAACCCTTTCTCAAGACTTTCTTTCACATACTCATTCATGGCCACAGTTTCAGGACCAGACAATGCATATAACCTTCCTTTAGGCAACGTGGCACCAGGAATTAACTCAATGGTACAATCATAAGGCCTATGGGGAGGCAAAATATCCGCATTGCCCTTGGAAAACACATCCAAAAAATCTTGGTACTCTCCAGGAATATGTGCGGGACTGGCAGCAGCTACTCGGATAGGAAGTGTAATACATTCTTTATCACAGATGGTACTCCATTGTAAAATCTCCCCAGACTGCCAATCTATGATGGGATTATGAAAGGCCAGCCAAGGGTGACCCAGAACCACAGGAACTGCTGGACAATGGGTAAGAAAAAACTCAATCTTTTCAGAATGTAGAGCTCCCACCGAGAGCAAAACAGGAGGTGTACATAGAGAAATAACCCCATTGGATAAGGGACTCCCATCTAAACCATGCATGGTGATACACCTACTTAAGGTTAACTGAGGAATACCTAAGGCCTTGGCCCATGTTAAGTCCATAAAGTTTCCTGCAGCTCCACTGTCCACAAAAGCAGAGACCGAGGAACAGAGGCTGTCATAAGAAACTTTAGCAGGAACCAATAGTGAATTATTTGAGGAGATGAGCTGTAGACCAAAGTGAACCCCCTCACTATTCACTTGGTCAGGAAGTTTCCCGACTTGTTTGGGCAACTACGGGCAAAATGTCCCTTACCTCCGCAGTACAAACACAGACCAGAATTTTGCCTCCTGGTTCTTTCTTCCGGAGACAATTTGGAGAGACCAATCTGCATAGGCTCCTCCATGTCTATCGGAACGGAAGAAACACAGGGAAAAGAAACTACAGATGCCCCTTTCTCAGTCCTCCGCTCTCTGAGCCGACGATCTATTTTAATAGAGAGCTCCATGAGTTTATCAAGGTTCTCAGGAGCGGGATACTGAAGGAGGCTGTCTTTTATAGATTCAGATAAGCCGAGGCGAAACTGACTGCGCAGGGCAGGATCATTCCAGCCACAGTCGTTCGACCAACGGCGAAACTCCGTACAATAATTCTCTGCAGGATTCCTACCCTGTCTTAGAGCACGCAACTGACTTTCTGCGGATGCCTCTCTATCAGGGTCGTCATACAATAGCCCTAAAGATTTCAAAAAGGCGTCTACAGACGATAAGGCCGGATCGTCTGTCTTTAAACCAAAAGCCCAGGTCTGAGGATCCCCCTGAAGCAGAGAAATTATAATTCCAACCCGCTGAGCCTCCGTACCTGAGGAAACTGGTCTTAAACGAAAATACAATTTACAAGACTCTTTAAAATTAAAAAACTGTTTTCTATCCCCAGAAAAACGGTCAGGCAGATGCATTTTTGGTTCAGGGATGACCCTCGGGGAAGTCCGTAACAGATCTTCCTGTGAGCTCACCCGGAGGGACAGATCCTGAACCATCTGGGTAAGTTCCTGAATCTGACTAACCAAAAACTGGCCAGGATTTGGCCCAACACCGGTGGGATTCATGAGGCCGACAAAATTCTCCCTACTGGATAAGTGAAAAAATTAACTCCTGTTGAAATTTTTTCTTTTGTCTGGCCGGTGATAATGTTACGATTCCTGTACTCCAGACTGGAGAAGATCTTATGGCAGAGATCTGAGTACAGGAATGAAATACAGGTTGTGGGAGCTGGAGAGCCTAGTAACCCCTGGCGCCCTAACTCCGTTGTCTCGCCCGTGTTATCAGAAATCCCCTGCGAGACTATGGTTGCTTGAGCCCATGGCAGCCGCGTTCGAAGGGCGGATTATGTCTGCCCAACCCCGATGCCCCCGCAGGTCTTAATGGGAGACAAGGGGAAGTCCGAGACAGGGAGATAACAAGGGGCCCTCTGACTAAGCAACCAAGCCAGGGGTTACAAGCTAACTAAACTAAATCAAAAGGTATGTGCGGACTAGCCGCCAGGGAAAAGGACAACCAAGGATCCACGGATCCGACACTCCTATCCGGCACCGCTGGACACCAGAGTGGATCTTGTGGAAGCGGAATCCTCCGCAAGGCACCAGAACTCAAAATAAACACAATAATTAATAGTAGCGGACAAGCCGCAACACACGGCTGCGCCGCGACTCACGAACACCACCAGATGTTAAAGGTGCTCGGTCAGACTCCAGGAACAGATGGTAACTTCCGAGTACTGGATCACTGAGAACAGGAACAAACGAACAGACCGGGACTGGGAACTCTCTCTGCAGCAGAATCAGGCAAACAGGAAGCTATCACCGGCGTCTGTGAGGAGTCCTGGGAGTGCTTTTAACAGAGAGTCTTCCAATCAGCTGTTTGGAGGCTGATTGGATTAAATGCCATGCAGCTGACAAGCTGCATGGCCAGGGAAACAGATGAGTGATAATTACAACATGCCGTGCAGCTGCATGCTACACAGCCAGGAAACCAGTGATGATATAAACTTAGACCCAGCAACGGGGAACACGATCCGACAGTGGCGTCCCCGTTGCTAGGCGCCGGCCGCACTGACGAGCGGACCCTCGGCGCCTAACAAAGTGGGGGGTTGCACACAGATAGAAAAAGGCAAGAAAGGGTTTTGTTTTTTTTTTTTCCTTCCAAGACTTGTAGAATCTGCTTAGTAGGGAGGATAGCTATTGAAATGCAAATTAACCTGTGTAACTGCTTTTTTTTTTTAGCAGTGAAAAGCAAATAGCTTTGATATGCAAATAAGAGGTAAGGTGTCTCATAGGAGACCAGTGAATGGTACATATATATAATATTATTATAATTATGTGTATATTTATATCAGTTTATGTTCTGCAAGATAGCTATCCAATCTGAATCATATCATTTAAATTATAGATTATTGCTAGATTCATTTAGTTCTGTGTGAAACCGGATACATTTGTTGCTATATAGTTAAAACTGAAATAACAGTGTTTAAGGAAGTAAATATAAAGCACAACATGCAAGTCTGGCCCGGTCGTTAAAGGTTTATACAGAAAAAAAACTGGGTGTTGTGTTAAGTGAGCGATTATAGTTAGTATTGCTCACATTTATAGAGACTGTGTGGTTTGTTGAATTGCGGACGTACGGTTTTGTACACGTGTCTCGGACAAAGTACAGGACTGCGCACGCAGCGTAAAAGACAGGCACAGTCGCGTGTTTACGCAAAGTGCGTAAGAGTGCGGGCGCTAAGTACAAATTACACAATAGTTTGTTTAGTTAAAAGGTGGGATAGTAGCCATGCTACAATAGCACATAACTACCCGGTTTCTAAAGCAGATTAGTATAAAACTTTTGTTTAAACTGTATTGCCTCTGGGGGTAAAGCTGCCAATCAGAACGAGTGAAAATTTTCTGTACAGAAAAACAAAGCGTATTTGAGTGAGTGAAAGCGGAGTGAGTGGAGCTGAACCCAGGAACTAAGTGGTCTAAGTGGCTGGAGTGGTAACACTGGGTTAGTAGAGGCCCAGTGGCGTAGGGTTTGCTACCTTGCGTGATTAGAACTAAGTTTGCTACCTTGCGTGATTAGAACTAAGTGGTCTTAGTGATCTGAAGTGGTCTAAGTGTCCCATACAACTAAGTGATCTGGAGTGGTCTAGGTCAAGTGGTCTACAGCAATCCTAGGGCATATAGATAACTAGTATCTATAGGCTGTGCGATTGTATCGCATGTCCGTTTGTTCTACACAGCACAACGTGATACCATTGTGTCATATGCGCTGTGGAAAAGCATACGCAGGCGTGATTGTATAGACAAAGGGGTTTTTCTTTGATAACGTCGGGAAATCTCCCTGGTGGGCTTCACTGGAAAGGGTGAAGGATAGTTATCTAATTTCTCTGTTTTTCACCCTACAAACAATTCCAGTTGAAAGATACCGAAAAGGAATTTTTCGCTGCCTCTCTCAGGAAAATATTCCAACAGAACCTCCACCGAAAGAAATTACGGTGCTGTAAGGTCTGATAGGAGCCCTAAGTTGGGTACATCGCCTTCGCTATCGACAGTGTATGGTAGTACCGGCCAACATGGGCGAGAGTGGGTGGAAGCGCTCGGAGAACTTTCACCGTCGCCTTATATTGAGTATTTTGGGATTTGTGGGAATAGCTGAGAAGGCAAGACCCACAAATTATGGGAGCCAGTTGCTCAACTAAGGGAAGTATGGTAGGCAGGGTCCAGGCAGAAGAGTTGGGACTGAGAAGGTCAGCAAGGTTTATCATGTGTGGAAAATATGGTCCACACGCTGAAGTTTTTTGCAATGAATGGTTACGTATGACTGACAAAGATAGGGTATCATTCCCTAGGGTGGGCAGCTTTGAGCCAGAGGTATTGCAGAACTTAAGGATAAGGATATGTCTGATAAAATCCAGAAAACAAAGGGTCAGACATACAAATTGTTTAAACCTGTGGCAGCAAGAGGGGTTGGTGAATTTGATCCTAAGGTATTGCAGGTGGTATGTCTAACCAAAGTAATATAAGACAAGAATGGAAATATAAGAACTGTTTGAACTTGTAGCAACAATAAACAAGTAGGAAGAAAAAAGAGAATGCAAGTACACCGCCATATGTAGATGTGGAAGCAGTTACAGCCAGTATACAAACTATAGAAAATAATAAAAATATGACTGTAACCTATATATATATATATATATATATATATATATATATATATATATATATATACACACATACTAATGAATGTTGAAGTTTTATTTAGGAGGAGAAGGTGACCTGATTGTTTTCAGCCATTTCTCATGCACCCAGAGGAGTATCCAACCGGTAGCCTGTGGGGGAAGTGGCTGAGACCAGTGGAACAGGTAAATATGGTATCATTCGTGTACATATATAGTAAAACCCAAAAATAAAACAAAAAAAAAAAATCAAGAAAGTAACGTCAGAAATGGAGAAAAAACCTGTCCGCACATTTGCCAGTAGGAAAGCGGACAGAGACAGGGTAACCCCCGAGTAATTCTTTCAGTTACCATATAAGAAGTATTCATTCCTAGTAATGCCCCTAGTCAAGATGAGCTCGGAAATGTTTGTTGGACCATGTACAGACCCTTAATACGGGATGAGAAGGATTGAATGAATACTTCGCATGATCTAGAACAGGGGTGGGCAATTATTTCAGCTGGGGGGCCGCTTAACACTTCCAGCGAATATTCGAGGGCCACACACAAAATACTCAAAAAGAGATCCCTTTTTACACATTACGGCAGACAGCGTCCCCTTTTTACACATTACGGCAGACAGCGCCCCCGTTTTTAAACATTACGGCAGACAGCGCCCCCGTTTTTACACATTATGGCAGACAGCGCCCCCGTTTTTACACATTACGGCAGACAGCGCCCCCGTTTTATACTTTACGGCAGACAGCGCCCCCGTTTTTACACATTACGGCAGACAGCGTCCCGTTTTTACACATTACGGCAGACAGCGCCCCTGTTTTCTGGGAGAGGGGAGTGAGACAGCCCCACAACTGACCTCTTGTTGTTTATCCTGGCAATGCAATGTGCTTTTTTAATGCAATAGAGCTATCACTCATTTAATGCTGAGTATAAAGTGAAGGAATGATGTATTTATAACGCCCCCTTCTAGAATGGTTCCTGAATCCCTGGGACGTGATATACATTTCCCAAACTAGAATAGAGATGTTTTTACTGATTTATGTGGTTTTTAGCACTGAGCTGTTGAAGGCCGCAGTAGGATTCCCATTCTGCTTATATTGTGCTGCCAGTATGTGCAGACGTGTACATGTTTTAGTGGTCTATTTATCAATGATAAAACCTTAAATTCTGTCATTTTAAAAATGCCCTCCGGGAGACACACTGTAGGGAAGGTATGGGTGGGAAACGCATTGCATAATCACGCCCTCCTGCTGCTCAAATCGGATGCCGTTCACCGCTTCTCGGCCGCCGCTCCTGCTCACTGCAGTGCCCGCCCCTGTGCCTCCCAGCGCATGATAACAGAGGAAATCCCGGTCAGCTGACCCTGTGACGTGACCGGGATTTCCTCAGCGGCGACGCATCTGAGAGCAGTGCAATGACAAGCGGCATGTCGGGCCGCTTGTCATTGCACTCTGGTGGGGCACAGCGGGCCAGGCAGGATCGGTCCGCGGGCCGCCTGTTGCCCACCCCTAATCTAGAAGCTTGTTAAATTATTATTTTTTTTGTCTTTTGCAGTAATAGAAAACTTTCCATCTGGATAAGATCACTGGTAAACACTAATTCGGCAAATGGGAGGTGGCTGTCTCTGTGCAAATGGACGGGCTCAATAAGGCATTGAGGGTCAGGGTGCAGACTTCTTTGAAAAATTGGAAAGGGGTCACAGTAGCTAATCTTAGAAAGTGTGCTATTGAACATCACAAGAATAGCGCTAGGCGCAGAGAACAACAGGTGGAGAGGTTGAGGACGGTAAGTATACTAGCACATACAGGAAAGACCCATCAGTCCAAACCTCAGATCCCTAATGGTCAATAATATGTTACACTTGTAGGAAGGAAGGGCATTTTGCCAGAGATTGTAGGAGTAGTAGAACACATAGTCAATATAGACCCCCTAGATAGAAAACACAAGCCACATTATTAAACACATAGATGGGACCAAGGAACATATAGTAAGGAATCACGAGCAATATAGAAAACACAGATTCGGGCAATGGGAGTAACAGGAACGGTGCAACAATACCCTTTGAGTAGACCTGCAGAGATTACGATAGGGCCCTTGCAAACCAAACATTCTTTTCTGCTGGCTGCATCGGCTCCGACTAATCTACTCGGCAGAGACTTATTGTGTAAAATGCGGTGTGTCATATATAGTACTCCTGAGGGTGTCTTCTTGGATATACCTGAGAACCATGCTCAAGAAGTACAAGATATACTAGACACCCCTCAAAGGCTAATGTCGCATTCTACTGTTCTAGATGCATGTCCTTCACAGGTAGAGGAAATTATCTCACAGATACCGGGTTCCCTATGAACTTAGGATGGACAGGACACTGGATTGGTGACTGGGATAGTCCCAATAGCGATACGATAAACACAGAATTTTTTTTTGTTAAGGGGAGTAGACCAAATAGAGAACCACTTCCCCGTAGTGCCCAATCCAGTTGTCAAAATTTTATAAAATCTTCTCCACCTCTACAAACTCATCTGTCACCAACCTCTATTCTGTTTCTCTACAGTTTTCTCTCCATCTTTTGCGTTCACACAGGGTGGTACAATACATGGACCCAAGTACAGTTCAAACTCCACATGCCTAGGTCCTTCAGAGTTCTGCCCAAACCCAGTATATCTCAACAGCACGATAACACCAGTATTACTGCAGTGTGCCTTGTCATGCACAAAGGGTGGAGAATGGGAATACTGGTGAAGGGAAATTTTGTATAGACACTGATATGCCTGTTGGTGAATGGCAAACATGACATTTTCTTTTTCATTTTCTTCTTCCTTCTCTCCTTTAGAGATGTTTCTTTTTTTCTTTTTTGAGTTATGCTCATGGTACTCTACATTACAAACACACAACAGTTAAATTAAAATGAAAAATTTATGTTCCCTACAGGAAAAGGCAGTCTGGAGGACAAAGGGGTATGGCCAGGAGTCTTCAGGACTGTGGACAGGTGGACACGGTAAGCCAGTAGCCCCCAGAGCATACCTTCCAAGTCTAGCTGAGGTGGCACACGGTCTGACTCATCTAAGCAAAGAGGGTATGTGCAGGCTGATGAGACCCTATTGGTGTGCGCCAGGATTCTATTCTCATGCAGGTAAGAGAGCAATGACCTGTCTTACTTGCTTGAGGAAGAATATTGGTAAGGCAATACCAACAGAGCCATCCCATATCCCTCCTGCAGACGGATCTTTTCAGGAAATACAAATCGACTTCGTACAGTTAATACCCTTTAGGAATTATTGTTATGTATTGGTGTGCACTGATGTTTTCTCAAACTGGGTAGAGGCATTTCCTGCCGCCACAGATGCTGCTGTGTTTACCGCAAAGAAAAATTGCGCATAAATTTGTGTGTAGATAATGGTACCCCTAGAAGTAGGAGCAAAGCTTTAAATTGTACTATTGTGATCATAGATACTGCAACTAGTATTATGTAGCATTAGAACCACTCCCAGATCTTCACTTGACGAATCACCCTCTTCGAAATTTGTTTTTGTTTTGGTATTTGTGTCTTTTTGGGTTGTTTTTGGAAGACAACCTCACGTCATGATTGATCCGCACAATGATCAGAAATACACCAATGAGGTGACAGTACAGTACTTTATCGAGATAAGCCAGCATTTGAAAACTTGACAAAAGAACTTGAAACTGTTGATTGCTGGTATGCCAAATACTAACTGTCTTGATTGTGAACCAAGAGACTGTGTGATTGTTCTTACGCTCAGGTTGCCTAATAGACAGGTGGGAAGGACCCTACCAAGTTTTGTTGACAGCACTATCCCAGTGAAAGTAGCCGAGAGAGAGAGACTTGGGTCCACGATTCCCATTGCAGGAAAGTCGGTAGTCCGGAAGGAACTCGTAAATGGAGTGAGATTGCAAACGTATCACCAGAGACTCTGTTCCGTGAAGACAGAGAGGCGGTGAAGGGTTACCTCTTCTGTCTTTGTACATATTACTTTTTATATGATCAGTTTCCTTGTGGTGGTTACAGTGTAAAAGTGAATATTTCTATTTCCCTAGTGAAGGGTTAAAACATGCTTTATGAACTCTTATGTGTTTGCAATGGATGCGTGCTGCCCTGTGTTAGATGCCTTTGTCTCTCATACAGATACCAGGCTTGTGTGGGTCTGGCATCCAAGGTCAGCTCTATACTAGATGAAACCTGCTTTTTCTACTTCTGTGTGTTACTAAAAGATCCTTTGTTAAGTTCCGTCTGATGCAACGTATATAACATCTGCCTAGCAACTGCTATATCCAATTATGTTATGTCAAGTATTAACCACCCCTACGTACCCCACCCAGGCACCTACCCCTAAGCCAATGAGCCCTTTTACACTTATCAGTTACACCCTTATGTGTTCTCTTTTTATACCAATGTTAAACATTCAATAAAACAGTGTGAATTCTTACTGCTTGTGTTGTGCATGTACCTTGTGGCTAAGAGTTTACACTCCAGACGTCTAAGAGGCCATCACATCGAGGGTTAAGGTATAAGGGCAAATCCTTTCAGCTGGGGGCTACGTCCGCGATTCAGTGATCGTCCCTGAATGGTAAAAATAGAGAATTTATTGTCTGTCTTTGCCATACAGGATTGCGGTCATACACTGAAGCTGAATCCGTGTCAGTGTTCCGGGAACACGTGACAAGGTAATATTTAAGTCCGGGACTTAATATTACGAAGTTTTATGTAAAAGCATAAAACAGGTATCAGGGATACCATAGAATCTTTAATGTCTGGGACTTAAAGAATACGTCTGAGAAAGGACCCGGGGTCCAAGCGCAATTCTCCAAAGACGTCAGTATCTGGGATACTTAAAAAAAACATAGACCTGGGGTCTATACGTAACGTAGAGAATACCCCGATTTGATCGCCTATATATTTTTGTATGTTGTAGTGAGATAAGTTCTTATATTTGGTCCAGACGGCTGGTAAGTTTTCGTCTGCCAGATATCTTCACTCAAACACTTTTCTTGCTTCCTGTTTAAAACGCTGTATTTTTCTGACATCTTGTACGAAGGTAAGCGTACCCGTCAAAAGATTTCATGTTCTCACTATACAGATAATATTGTGATATTGTCAATGACTAATTAACTGGTTAAGCTGATGCATGTATAGTAAGTAGAGTGTTGTATATTTTAGATAATTTTCTTTTAAAAGTTGTATTGTTGATTTATATTACTGTCTGACAATGGGCTCTAGTCAGAGTAAAAAACTGCATATCCCCCGCCCCTCCCTGGTGAGACATGCAGGATGTATGTTGCCCGTAACTCTACCTCAGAGTATTATTTAGTTAACCCATGGGTGGATAATTTAGCGGGATGGACAGAGAAAGCAGGACAGGACCCATTCCTACGGGAAGGCAGTAATTACCTTTTCTATATGGAGATTTAAGAAAAAATGTCAGTTCCCAACAGCACAGAAGCGAGGCTGCAAAAAAAACCCTCTCCCTCCCCCCTTTGCATTCCAATGTATCCTGCGCTCAGAGACACAAATCTCTTGGCAGCAGTAACCCTTTCACACTAAATGGGATTGCCTCCAGCTCCACTGCTGGAGGGTGCGTCCACTAGCTCTATCCCTAGCACCAATAACCCAGAGTTTAGATAATAGTAAAACACTGCCACCATTACCCTCGATGGCTGTATATCTTATTTGCGCAAAGCTTGCAAAGGACGCAGCTATACACATATGAAGGAAGTCTTTAAAGCCTGTGCTTTTTGCCTGTCGCTGTAGCTTGTAAACAGAAACCTTCATAGTCTGTTACTGCGTTTTGGAAAAGGTTTAAGGACTGCTGGACAGATGACGCTGGCTTACCTTTGCTTAACTCAGAAAGCTTACTCACTTCCCCACTCACTCATAACTATCAGAACTCCAGACGCTTTGACAGACAGAACCAACCCCGCAGTCAGGGAAGATTCCAAAGACCCCGCGCACTGACGGGGCCCGGAGGAGGGTATCCCAGCCTTTATTCAACTCTCCCGTCATAGTAAAGATTCACCTCTGCTGCCACTTATTATAAATGGAAGTAAAATTCCCTTTTTAGTGGACAGCGGTGCAACAACCAGTGTTTTGTGTTCTGACTTATGCAGTATCCCCTCTCACCAGAAAAGATAGAAGGTCTCCGCCCCGTGATACAGCAATTCTTACAACAGGGTATTCTCAGACATATTGTATCACCATACTGTACTCCTGTGAACCCTGTTGCCAAAGCTGATGGTAGTATAAGATTTGTACAGAATCTCAGAGCGATCAATCAGCCAATTGTCCCGATTGCACCAATTGTTCCAGATGTAAACTCACTCATTTCTGCAATCCCTGCAGATGCTGCGTTCTCTGTAATTGATTTGAAGAATGCTTTTTTTTCAGCATACCTGTAGATTCACAGACACAATTACTTTTGCCTTTTCTTTTGAGGGTAAACAACTTACCTGGTGCAGATTATTGACGCACCTGTTGTCTCCAGGCCACATTGGGGCCCTGGCAACCTCACCATGGTTCAGTCCTGCTACAGTATGCAGATGATCTGCTGCTCTGTAGTAAAACTGAGGAGGCCTGCCGAGAGGATGGTGTTTCATTACTAAACTGGCTTTGTGAATGTGGACACAAGGTGTCCAAAATAAAAATGCAATGGTGTAAAAAGCATGTTGATTACTTAGGTTTTGTGCTCACTCAGGGAGAGAGGAAAGTCAGTCCACAACGCATACAGTCTGTATTGGGCCTGGTCACCCCAACTACCCAGAGGGAACTACTGTCCTTCCTGGGTATGGTAAATTACTGCAGACAGTGGATATCTGTTTGCTCTTATTGTGATAACATTTTGAGACAAGCCACACTGAAGGACAAACCTAAAACTGTACAATGGTCACAAGAAATGTTAACTGCATATGAAAGTTTAAAATGTATGTTGATGAAAAGTCCGGCACTTGGCCTCCCCAGTTATGTGCTACCTTTCCATCTATATGCAAGGGACAATTGTAAAACCATGGCGGGGGTGCTCACACAGTTTCATGGAGGGAAGTTGCGCCCCGTGGCATTTTTTTTCAAAGTCATGCCAGTGTCTGTGCAAGGTATGCCTGCCTGCCTCAGGGCTTTGGCAGCCTGTGCAATGGTTGCAGAAATGGCCACTACCCTCACTTTAGGCCACATCACAGTACTCCACACCACACATGATGTCCTGGCAATACTTAAAGGCTTACACACACAGTACATGTCAGCACAACGCCTTAGTGGATATGAAGTACTCCTTTTGAGTAACCCTACCCTTACCATTAAGTACACTGCTGGTTCTTCTGGCCCTGCACCCATTCTCAATGCCCTTTTAGGCTTGAAAGGTCCCGAGGATGAACCACCCGACCTACATGACTGTGCTGCTTCCATTGAAGCTGAAACTTCTCCCAGACTTGACATGTCTCCCGTTCCCATACCAGGCGCAGACATAGTTTTTGTTGACGGCTCATGTAGTAGGCCCAATGACAATACATACCAGGCTGGCTATGCCATTGTCACCCTCCCTGATACTGTGTTGGAAACCCTACCAATACCTTATCAGTCCGCGCAAGCTGCAGAACTCATTGCACTCACTAGAGCATGTCCCTCCCTTTACAGCGTCCATCTGCTCACTCAACTTCAAGCTGCTGCGACTAATACTGATCTCTCCGACTGGACTTACCCAATTCTGCAGAAAAAATCCTAAATCAGGATTAATCTGCAAAGAGGGGAAACCCTGTATGCCCCAGTCCAGTGCCCCTTTGCTCGTTGCCCAGTGCCGTGGTGTTGGTCACCGTGGTGAAGCCACAACACTCCTCCTACTAACCAATGATTTTTATGTTACTAATGCCAAATCACTTGTGGACCAGTATGTTAGCAGATGCATCACTTGCCTCAGGAACAACCCTAATAAAGCTAAACACCAGCATCTTGAATACCCCACAGAAAACTCTAGGTTACTCCCCATTTGAAATACTAATGGGCAGGCCTTTTCCTACACCCTGGGCTAAGAAACCACTAGTAATACAGGAAGGAGATCTAGAACTCATCAGAGAAGAGTATGTCAGGTCCCTGATAACAAAACTGAATGAAATTGAACATGAGGTTGTTTGTAAAAACCCTTTGAATCCACAGGAACCTACACACCCCTTTAAAGTCAGAGACAGAGTCGTGGTGAAGGTGCTCCCCAGGAACAAGAGCCCAGGAGACTTCACCTATGGTCCAGAGACAGAGGTCGTAGCAGTTACCCGGACAGCAGTCCTGACAGAGGAAAGTCCTGCCTGGATCCATGCATCCCGAGTAAAAAAGGTTCCTAGACCAGACCTAGAGAGGGAAGCAAGTGATTCCAGTGAGGTACGAACCGGGGCAGACAGCCCTGACCTCCCACCTAGCGAAGAAAGAAGAACAGAAGAAGATGAGGAACCTGTCCCCTATCTTTATCCTGGGGACTATCTCGATAGCCCTACTGGCCCTCATTCACCTCACACTATGTGAAGTCGACATCACACAAACAGATGGGGTCCCCACCTTGTGGTACAATTCCTCCAATACACACGTAGCCACATATATCCTTGACTATTTTATGTTCCCTAAACTTGCTGACAACAAACATTTCATACAGCAGAAAAGGAAATCAGGAATGTCTGAGACAGTATATATTTGTGTTACTGACGAATGGTACTATGACATTAGATATTATGGATCTAATTGTAATTCCTGGGAAGCTGTGGGGTGGAATACAGGAGCAGATTGGAAATATGGCCCATCATTTGCAAAAAATAGATATAGCAAATATCCCCAAAACAAACCTTTAAAGCCCCATATTGCCACTTCTAAAGATATGGTGGCTATTACTAACCCTACCTTTGAAGACACCCTAGCTATTGAAACTGGTTTCCCTGACATTAATTTTGGTTGGAATGGATGAAGTATAGTGCTAACAAACACAATAAAAGCAATTGTTATGTCTGTGGCAAATCTAGGCCCCACCTAGGTACAGTGCCCCTTAATATACCCCTAGAACAAGAAAATTGTTTTTTTTTCAGCCTTTTTAATGATCACCGATGACCCCACTCCTCCCTCTAATACTCCTGTTAATCGAAAGAAAAGAGCACTCCCAGGAGGTAGCTTTGACCCCCACGTATACATTGATGCTATAGGGGTCCCAAGAGGTGTTCCAAATGAGTTCAAAGCTAGAGATGAGGTGGCTGCGGGTTTTGAGTCATTGTTCCCTATAGTAACTGTAAATAAAAACGTAGCCTGGATTAATTATATATATTATAATCAACAAAGATTTGTTAATGATACCAAAGATGCTCTTAAAGGTATAGCTGAACAGCTAGAAGCCACTTCCCAAATGACATTCCAAAATAGAATGGCCCTTGACATGATCCTAGCAGAAAAAGGCGGTACATGTGTTTACATTAGTAAGGTGGAAGGCTGTTGTACATATATTCCTGACAACACTGGTCCCAATGGTAAGGTTACTTTAGCCATAAACAAGTTAGAAACCTTATCCATAGAACTTAAGAAAAATTCAGGTATTGATAACCCATGGAGCCAATATTTTGGGTGATTTGAAAATTGGAAACAGGCTCTTGTGCAAATAAGCATATTTATACTCATAACTTTAATTCTTTTAGGCATTATAGTTTATTGTATAATTCCCTGTGGAAAGAAACTTACCTCCAAAGGCATTGATAAGGCCCTGATGTATTATGACATAACCACCAGTCCTGTCACCTCCTCTGATAGTAAGGGACCCCACGATTATGTCCAATATCTCAAGAACTGGAGAAACAAGAAAGGAGCCTCACTCAAGAATCATGTCATATAATAATCATGATTCTAAGAGGGGATTGAAGGGTTACCTCTTCTGTCTTTGTACATATTACTTTTTATATGATCAGTTTCCTTGTGGTGGTTACAGTGTAAAAGTGAATATTTCTATTTCCCTAGTGAAGGGTTAAAACATGCTTTATGAACTCTTATGTGTTTGCAATGGATGCGTGCTGCCCTGTGTTAGATGCCTTTGTCTCTCATACAGATACCAGGCTTGTGTGGGTCTGGCATCCAAGGTCAGCTCTATACTAGATGAAACCTGCTTTTTCTACTTCTGTGTGTTACTAAAAGATCCTTTGTTAAGTTCCGTCTGATGCAACGTATATAACATCTGCCTAGCAACTGCTATATCCAATTATGTTATGTCAAGTATTAACCACCCCTACGTACCCCACCCAGGCACCTACCCCTAAGCCAATGAGCCCTTTTACACTTATCAGTTACACCCTTATGTGTTCTCTTTTTATACCAATGTTAAACATTCAATAAAACAGTGTGAATTCTTACTGCTTGTGTTGTGCATGTACCTTGTGGCTAAGAGTTTACACTCCAGACGTCTAAGAGGCCATCACATCGAGGGTTAAGGTATAAGGGCAAATCCTTTCAGGCGGCACTGTTGAACACTACCTGAGCGTGCTAAAGGATCACAGAAAGACCAGTTGTTGTAATTGATTTGCTATGGACAAGAGTTGTTTTGTTCTATTTCTCTTTTCTCTCTTTCCCGCTGACAAACATTTTTTTTCAGGACATTCTATTTTTGCAAGGTTTTTCATGAGGAGTCGAGTGTGGGATTGGAACTGGTTCTGGAGGAAGGAGTGATTTCCTTATAGGATCCCAGGATTAGCCGATCAGTTTGTTAAAGTCAGAGAAAAAATAGGATTTTACTTACCGGTAAATCTATTTCTCGTAGTCCGTAGAGGATGCTGGGGACTCCGTAAGGACCATGGGGAATAGACGGGCTCCGCAGGAGATAGGGCACTTTAAGAAAGCTTTGGATTCTGGGTGTGCACTGGCTCCTCCCTCTATGCCCCTCCTCCAGACCTCAGTTAGAGAAACTGTGCCCAGAGGATATGAACAGTACGAGGAAAGGATTTATGTAACCTAAGGGCAAGATTCATACCAGCCACACCAATCACACCGTATAACTTGTGATAAACTACCCAGTTAACAGTATGAACAACAACATAGCCTCGGTTCAAGACCGACCAACTACAACATAACCCTTATGTAAGCAATAACTATATACTGTTAGGCGCCGAGGGTCCGCTCGTCAGTGCGGCCCGGCGCCTAGCAACCAGGGACGCCGTACGCGGACAGCCGCCGGCTCCCTGGCAACGCTAGACGCCGGGCGCACGGAGCCGCACAGACCCTAGCAACGGGGACGCCACTGTCGGACCGCGTTCCCCGTTGCTGGGTCCAAAGTTAATTACCACACTTGTTCCTGGCCGTGCAGTATGGCAGCTGCACGGCATGTTTGTAATTAGCCCTGTCTGGCACCTGATTGGAGGGCTTCCATTTAAAGGCACTCTCAGGACTTCTCACAGACGCCGGTTATAGCTTCCTGTTTGCTGTATCTGTTGCAGAGAGTGTTTCCAGTCCTGCTCTTTCCGGTCGTTCCTGTCCTCAGTGGTCCAGTACTCGGAAGTTGTCATCTGTTCCTGGAGTCCTGACCGAGCACCTTTAACATCCTGTGGTGTTCGTGAGTCGCGGCGTAGCCGTGTGTTGCGGCTTGACCGCTTACTATTTATTATTTGTTATATTGAGTCTCGGAGCTTTTGCGGAGGATTCCGCTCCCACAAATCCACTCTGGTATCCAGCGGTGCTGGGTAGGAGTAACGGATTAGTGGATTTTGGTTGTCCTTTTCCCTGGCGGTTTGTCCGCACATACTTCTGGTTTAAGTTTAGTTAGCTTGTAGCCCCTGGCCTGGTTGTTTAGTCAGAGGGCCCCTTGTTATCACCCTGTCTCGGATTTCCCTTTGTCTCCCATTAAGACCTGAGGGGGCATCGGAGTTGGGCAGACATAATCCGCCCTTCAAACGCGGCTGCCATGGGCTCAAGCAACCATAGTCTCGCAGGGGATTTCTGATAACACGGGCAAGACAACGGAGTTAGGGCGCCAGGGGTTACTAGGCTTTCCTGCTGCCGTAACCAGCATTCCCTTCCAGTACTCTGGCCTTTGTCATAAGATCTCCTCTGGTCAGAAGTACTGGAATCATAACATTATAACCGGCCACACCAAAACTTAAAATTAAACAAGGTTTGATTTTTTCCCTTATTTCAGTTTGGAAGATTTGTCGGCCTCATGAATCCCACTGGTTTAGGGCCAAATCCTGGCCAGCTTCTAGTTAGCCAGATTCAAGAACTTACTCAGATGGTTCAGGATCTTTCCCTTCGGGTGAAGTCGCAGGAAGATCTTTTACGGACTTCCCCGAGGGTCGTCCCTGAACCGAAAATGCATTTGCCTGACCGTTTTTCTGGTGATAGGAAGCAGTTTTTTAATTTTAAAGAGTCTTGTAAACTTTATTTTCGCTTAAGACCAATCTCCTCAGGTACGGAATCTCAGCGGGTCGGAATTATTATTTCTTTACTTCAGGGGGATCCCCAGACCTGGGCTTTTGGTTTAAGAACAGAGGATCCGGCATTATTGTCTGTAGACGCCTTTCTGGGGTCTTTAGGGCTTTTGTATGATGACCCTGATAGAGAGGCATCCGCCGAGAGTCAGTTGCGTGCTCTCAGACAGGGTAGGAATCCCGCAGAGATTTATTGTACGGAGTTTCGCCGTTGGTCGAACGACTGTGGCTGGAATGACCCCGCCCTGCGCAGTCAGTTTCGCCTCGGCTTATCTGAGTCTATAAAAGACAGTCTCCTTCAGTATCCCGCTCCTGAGACTCTCGATAAACTCATGGAGCTTTCTATTAAGATTGATCGTCGTCTCAGAGAGCGGAGGGCTGAAAAAGGAGCACCTGTCGGGTCTTCTCCTTGTGTTTTTTCCATTCCTGTGGACTTAGAGGAGCCCATGCAGATGGGTCTCTCCAAGCTGTCTCCTGAAGAAAGAACCAGAAGGCAAAATTCTGGTCTTTGTTTGTACTGTGGGGGTAAGGGACATTTTGCCCGTAATTGTCCGAACAAGTCGGGAAACGCCTCGACCAAGTGAATTGTGAGGGGGTTCACTTTGGTCTGCAGCTTATCTCCTCGAATAATTCCCTGTTAGTCCCAGCTAAAGTTTCCTTTGGCAGCCTCTGTTCTTCGGTGTTGGCTTTTGTTGACAGTGGAGCTGCAGGGAACTTTATGGACTTAACGTGGGCCAAGGCCTTAGGTATTCCTCAGTTAACCTTGGGTAGGCGTATCACCATGCATGGTTTAGATGGGAGTCCCTTGTCCAATGGGGTTATTTCCCTCTGTACACCCCCTGTTCTACTTTCGGTAGGAGCTCTTCATTCCGAAAAGATTGAATTTTTCCTTACCCATTGCCCTGCAGTTCCAGTGGTTCTGGGTCACCCTTGGCTGGCCTTTCATAATCCCATCATTGATTGGCAGTCGGGGGAGATCTCACAATGGGGTACCATCTGTAATAAGGAATGTATTACGTTTCCCATCAGAATAGCTGCTGCCATTCCCGAACTCATTCCTGTGGAATACCAGGATTTTGTTGATGTATTTTCCAAGGGCAATGCAGACATTCTGCCTCCCCATCGGCCTTATGATTGTGCTATTGAGCTAATTCCTGGTGCCACATTGCCAAAGGGAAGGTTATATGCATTGTCCGGACCAGAAACGGTGGCCATGAATGAGTATGTTAAAGAGAGCCTAGGGAAAGGATTTATCAGGCCATCTAAATCCCCGTTAAGTGCAGGCTTCTTCTTTGTGGAGAAGAAAGATGGATCACTCAGACCTTGCATTGACTTTAGAGCCTTGAATAAGATCTCAGTAAAAAATACTTACCCTTTGCCGCTGATTTCTGTCCTCTTTGATCAGCTACGTTCGGCTGTGATTTTTTCTAAGATTGACCTGAGAGGAGCATATAACCTCATCCGAATCAAGTCAGGAGATGAGTGGAAAACGGCATTCAGTACTCAGTCGGGTCACTACGAGTATCTGGTTATGCCATTCGGCCTGTCTAACGCTCCTGCAGTTTTCCAGGATCTCATTAACGACGTGCTCCGTGATTTTCTTGGAAGATTCGTGGTCGTTTACTTAGACGATATCTTGATCTATTCTGACTCTATTGAACAACATGTTACCCAGGTGCGTCAGGTTCTTCAAAAATTACGTGAAAATCACCTATATGCCAAGCTGGAGAAGTGTGAATTTCATGTCACGGAGGTATCCTTTTTGGGGTACATTATTTCCCCTCGGGGATTCTGTATGGAACCAAAGAAGCTCCAAGCCATCCTTAGTTGGGCGCAACCCACCAACTTAAAAGCAATTCAGCGCTTTTTAGGGTTTGCAAATTATTATAGAAGATTTATTCATTCTTTTTCCGACCTGGTTGCTCCCATTGTGGCACTTACTAAGAAGGGAGCGGATCCAACCAGTTGGTCTCGTGAAGCTGAGTTATCTTTTCAGGCCTTGAAACAAGCCTTCGTCTCAGCCCCAGTCCTCAGACATCCCAACCCAGAATTGCCTTTCATTGTTGAGGTTGATGCCTCGGAGGTTGGAGTAGGGGCTATCCTGTCTCAGAAGGATCCGGACTCTCTAGAATTACATCCTTGTGCCTTTATGTCCAGGAAATTCTCATCTGCTGAATCCAACTACGATGTTGGTAACCGGGAATTACTGGCTATTAAATGGGCTTTCGAGGAGTGGAGGCATTGGCTTGAGGGAGCAACACATACCATTTCAGTTTTGACTGATCACAAAAATCTTCAGTACATCGAATCAGCTAAACGGCTGAATGCCCGGCAGGCTCGTTGGGCTTTATTTTTTACTCGTTTCAAGTTCATTATCACCTTCAGGCCAGGTTCCAAGAATACCAAGGCGGATGCCCTATCACGCAGTTTTCTTCCAGTTCATGATAACAGTCCTGTTACTCCCATACTTCCGTCTTCAGTCATTCGGGCAGGCCTCACACAAGATTTATTTACCCAGTTAAAGCAGCTTCAACATCAAGCTCCTGGAAATACTCCTGCTGGTCGTCTTTATGTCCCTGAGTTTTTGAGAGCAACTGTTTTGACTGAGTTTCATGATAGCAAAGTTGCCGGGCATCCGGGGATCTCTAAGACTTTGGAATTAGTCTCCCGCTCAGTATGGTGGCCTGGTCTTTCTAAAGACATTAAGGAGTTTGTTTTTTCTTGTCAGGTCTGTGCACAGCATAAAGTTCCCCGTTCCTTGCCTATCGGGCAACTTATGCCCTTGAATGTTCCTCTCAGGCCATGGTCTCATATTTCCATGGATTTTGTGGTAGACCTCCCTCTGTCAGCCGGATGCCGAGTCATATGGGTAGTAGTGGACCGTTTTAGCAAGATGGCCCATTTCATTGCTCTTCCCCGACTGCCATCTGCCCAGGGATTGGCAGTTTTGTTCCTCCGTCATGTTTTCAGACTAGATGGGTTACCTACTGATATTGTTTCTGATCGGGGTCCACAATTCATTGCACAATTTTGGAAGTCTTTTTGTGCCTCATTAAAGATGAAATTGTCTTTGACGTCTGGCTACCATCCCCAATCCAACGGGCAGACTGAACGAGTTAATCAATCATTAAAACAGTATTTGCGTTTGTACTCAGCCAAACTCCAAAATGATTGGTCTGAGTTTCTTCCTTTGGCGGAGTTTGCTTACAACAATTCCTGTCATTCCTCCACCAATGTGTCTCCATTCTTTACAGTTTTTGGTTTTCACCCCAGAGCTAATTCCTTTTTTCAACATTCCTCTGTCTCCTCGATAACCTTAACCTCTCATCTCAGACTCATTTGGAGAAAAGTGCACCTTGCTCTCAGAAAAGCGGCATTTCGGGAGAAAAAATTTTCTGACAGGCTCCGGCGGCCTTGCACTTTTAAGGTAGGAGATAGGGTATGGTTGTCGACTCGCAACATTAAAATTCGACAAACCTCAGCCAGATTGGGTCCCAAATTTATTGGACCATTTCATATTATTAAAAAAATCAATCCAGTTGCTTTCCGGTTACGTTTACCAAGAGCTCTCCGGATCGGAAATACGTTCCATTGCTCCTTGTTGAAACCATACGTTTCTTCCAGTAGATTTCCTCGAAAGATCTCTCAGGGGAAATCACCAGTAGATGTACAGGGTCATCAGGAGTTCTTGGTGGAGAAGGTTCTTGATTCCAAGTTGTCCCGGGGTCGGCTTTATTTTCTGGTACACTGGAGAGGTTATGGTCCAGAAGAAAGGTCTTGGGTCCTGGATAAGGATCTCCATGCCCCGAGGCTCAAGAGGGCATTTTTTCGAGAATTTCCTCGGAAACCTGGCTTTAGGGGTTCCTTGACCCCTCCTCAAGGGGGGGGGTACTGTTAGGCGCCGAGGGTCCGCTCGTCAGTGCGGCCCGGCGCCTAGCAACCAGGGACGCCGTACGCGGACAGCCGCCGGCTCCCTGGCAACGCTAGACGCCGGGCGCACGGAGCCGCACAGACCCTAGCAACGGGGACGCCACTGTCGGACCGCGTTCCCCGTTGCTGGGTCCAAAGTTAATTACCACACTTGTTCCTGGCCGTGCAGTATGGCAGCTGCACGGCATGTTTGTAATTAGCCCTGTCTGGCACCTGATTGGAGGGCTTCCATTTAAAGGCACTCTCAGGACTTCTCACAGACTCCGGTTATAGCTTCCTGTTTGCTGTATCTGTTGCAGAGAGTGTTTCCAGTCCTGCTCTTTCCGGTCGTTCCTGTCCTCAGTGGTCCAGTACTCGGAAGTTGTCATCTGTTCCTGGAGTCCTGACCGAGCACCTTTAACATCCTGTGGTGTTCGTGAGTCGCGGCGTAGCCGTGTGTTGCGGCTTGACCGCTTACTATTTATTATTTGTTATATTGAGTCTCGGAGCTTTTGCGGAGGATTCCGCTCCCACAAATCCACTCTGGTATCCAGCGGTGCTGGGTAGGAGTAACGGATTAGTGGATTTTGGTTGTCCTTTTCCCTGGCGGTTTGTCCGCACATACTTCTGGTTTAAGTTTAGTTAGCTTGTAGCCCCTGGCCTGGTTGTTTAGTCAGAGGGCCCCTTGTTATCACCCTGTCTCGGATTTCCCTTTGTCTCCCATTAAGACCTGAGGGGGCATCGGAGTTGGGCAGACATAATCCGCCCTTCAAACGCGGCTGCCATGGGCTCAAGCAACCATAGTCTCGCAGGGGATTTCTGATAACACGGGCGAGACAACGGAGTTAGGGCGCCAGGGGTTACTAGGCTTTCCTGCTGCCGTAACCAGCATTCCCTTCCAGTACTCTGGCCTTTGTCATAAGATCTCCTCTGGTCAGAAGTACTGGAATCATAACATATACAAGTCTTGCAGAAGAAGTCCGCACTTGGGACGGGCGCCCAGCATCCTCTACGGACTACGAGAAATAGATTTACCGGTAAGTAAAATCCTATTTTCTCTAACGTCCTAGAGGATGCTGGGGACTCCGTAAGGACCATGGGGATTATACCAAAGCTCCCAAACGGGCGGGAGAGTGCGGATGACTCTGCAGCACCGATTGAGCAAACAGGAGGTCCTCCTCAGCCAGGGTATCAAACTTATAGAACTTTGCAAAGGTGTTTGACCCCGACCAAGTAGCAGCTCGGCACAGTTGTAGTGCCGAGACCCCTCGGGCAGCCGCCCAAGAAGAGCCCACCTTCCTAGTGGAATGGGCCTTAACCGATTTAGGCAATGACAATCCTGCCGTAGAATGCGCCTGCTGAATCGTGTTACAGATCCAGCGAGCAATTGTCTGCTTTGAAGCAGGAGCGCCAACCTTGTTGGCCGCATATAGAACAAACAGAGCTTCAGTCTTCCTGATCCTAGCTGTTCTGGTCACGTAAATCTTCAAAGGCCTGACCACATCCACGGACTCGGAGTCCTCCAAGTCCCGTGTAGCCACAGGCACGACAATAGGTTGGTTCATATGAAAAGATGAGACCACCTTGGGCAGAAATTGAGGACGAGTCCTCAACTCTGCCCTATCCACGTGAAAAATCAGGTATGGGCTTTTATATGATAAAGCCGCTAATTCCGAAACACGCCTTGCAGAAGCTAAGGCCAACAACATGACCACTTTCCAAGTGAGGTATTTCAACTCCACTGTTTTGAGTGGTTCAAACCAAGGTGACTTGAGGAAACTTAATACCACGTTAAGATCCCAAGGCGCCACCGGAGGTACAAAGGGAGGCTGAATATGCAGCTCTCCCTTCACAAAAGTCTGTACTTCAGGAAGAGAAGCCAATTCTCTTTGAAAGAAAATGGATAAGGCCAAAATTTGGACCTTTATGGACCCTAATTTTAGGCCCAAATTCACTCCCGTTTGAAGGAAGTGAAGCAGACGGCCCAAATGGAACTCCTCCGTAGGAGCAGCTCTGGCCTCACACCAAAAAACATATTTCCGCCATATACGGTGACAATGTTTCGATGTCACATCCTTCCTAGCCTTGATCAGGGTAGGAATGACCTCCTCCGGAATCCCTTTTTCAGCTAGGATCCAGCGTTCAACCGCCATGCAATCAAACGCAGCCACGGTAAGTCTTGGAACAGACAGGGCCCCTGCTGCAGCAGGTCCTGCCTTAGAGGAAGAGGCCACGGATCTTCTGTGAGCAACTCTTGCAGATCCGGATACCAAGTCCTCCTTGGCCAATCTGGAACAATGAGAATTGTTCTGACCCTTCTTAGTCTTATTAATCTCAACACCTTGGGTATGAGAGGCAGAGGAGGAAACACAGACCGATCTGAACACCCATGGTGTCACCAGAGCGTCTACCGCTACCGCCTGAGGGTCTCTTGACCTGGCGCAATACCTCTTTAGCTTTTTGTTGAGACGGGACGCCATCATGTCTATTTGAGGCAGTCCCCACCGATCCACGATCTGTGTGAAGACTTCTCGATGAAGTCCCCACTCTCCCGGATGCAGGTCGTGCCTGCTGAGGAAGTCCGCCTCCCAATTGTCCACCCCCGGGATGAACACTGCTGATAGTGCGCTTACATGGCCTTCCGCCCAGCGCAGAATCCTGGTCGCCTCTGCCATGGCCACTCTGCTCCTTGTGCCGCCTTGGCGGTTTACATGAGCCACTGCCGTGATATTGTCCGACTGAATCAGAACCGGTTTGTTCTGAAGCCATTCCTCCGCCTGGCGTAGGGCGTTGTAAATGGCCCTTAACTCCAGGACATTGATGTGGAGACAAGTCTCTAGGCTTGACCAGAGACCTTGGAAATTTCTTCCCAGTGCGACAGCCCCCCAACCTCGGAGGCTCGCGTCCGTGGTCACCAGGATCCAGTCCTGAATGCCGAACCTGCAACCCTCTAGGAGGTGAGCACTGTGCAGCCACCACAGGAGAGATACCCTGGCCCTGGGAGACAGGGTGATCCGTTTCTGCATATGTAGATGGGACCCGGACCATTTGTCCAATAGGTCCCATTGGAAAGTCCTCGCATGGAACCTGCCGAAGGGGATGGCCTCGTATGAAGCCACCATCTTCCCCAGAACCTTTGTGCAATGATGCACAGAAACCTTTTTTGGCTTTAAAAGGTTCCTGACCAGGGCTATGAGCTCCTGAGCCTTCTCCACCGGAAGAAAAACTCGTTTTTGGTCTGTGTCTAGAATCAGGCCCAAAAAGGTCAGACGCGTTGCAGGTACTAGCTGGGATTTCGGTAAATTGAGAATCCAGCCGTGCATCTGCAACGTCTTCACGGACAGAGACACGCTGTCCAGCAACTTCTCCTGAGATCTCGCCTTTATAAGGAGATCGTCCAAGTACGGGATAATTGTGACTCCCTGCTTGCGCAGGAGCACCATCATTTCCGCCATTACCTTGGTGAAAATTCTCGGGGCCGTGGAAAGACCAAACGGCAACGTCTGAAATTGGTAGTGACAATCCTGTACTGCAAATCTCAGAAACGCCTGGTGAGGGGGGGAAATCGGAACATGAAGGTACGTATCCTTTATGTCCAGGGACACCATCCAATCCCCTCCCTCCAGGCTGGCGATGACCATTCTGAGCGATTCCATTTTGAACTTGAACCTCTTCAAGTACAGGTTCAGGGATTTTAGATTTAAAATGGGTCTGACCGAACCGTCCGGTTTCGGTACCACAAACAGGGATGAATAATAACCCTCTCCTTGCTGGAGATGAGGAACCTTGATTATCACCTGTTGAATGTACAATTTGTGAATTGCCGCTAACACTAGCTCCCTCTCTGACGGGGAAGCCGGCAGAGCAGATTTGAAAAACCGGCGATGGGGCATGTCTTCGAATTCCAGTCTGTATCCCTGGGAAACAATCTCTATCGCCCATGGATCCACTTGTGATTCAACCCAGACGTGGCTGAAAAGACGAAGACGTGCCCCCACTTGATCTGACACCCCCCCCCCCCCCCTCCCGAAAGCCCCAGCGTCATGCTGTGGACTTTGCGGAAGTAGGGGAGGACTTCTGCTCCTGGGAACTAGCCGAGTGCAGCTTTTTTCCCTTGCCTTTACCTCTGGCAACGAAGGACGATCCTCGTACCTTCTTGTTTTTATTGGTACGAAAGGACTGCATTTGATAATGTGGTACCTTCTTAGAATGCTGCGGGGGAACATAAGGTAAAAATTTCGATTTACCGGCCGTAGCAGTAGAGACTAGGTCCGAGAGGCCTTCTCCAAACAACTCCTCCCCCTTGTAAGGCAATGACTCCATATGCCGCTTTGAGTCGGCGTCTCCCGTCCACTGTCGGGTCCACAAGAGCCGCCTAGCAGAAATAGACATAGCGTTTATTCTAGAGCTTAGTAAACAAATGTCTCTCTGAGCATCCCTCATATACAAGGCAGCATCTCTGATATGCTCCGTGGTCATTAGAATGGTATCCCTATCTAAGGTGTCCATCTCCGCAGATAAGGAATCTGCCCATGCCACGACAGCACTACAAACCTAGGCGGCCTAACTATAGTTCCTGAATGTTTGTAAATGTGCTTCATGGTAATTTCTTGCTTGCGATCAGCAGGATCCTTGAGGGAAGCAGTATCCGGAGAAGGCAGTGCCACCTTCTTGGATAAGCGTGTCAGCACCTTGTCTACTTTAGGCGCAGATTCCCATCGTATCCGATCCTTCTGTGGAAAAGGATACGCCATGAGAATCCTTTTGGGAACATGGAGTCTCCTATCCAGAGATTCCCAAGCCTTTTCGCATAATTCGCTTAGCTCAAATGAGGACGGAAACGTGACCTCAGGCTTTTTCCCTTTATACATGTGAACCCTCGTGTCAGGGACAGGGGGTTCCTCCATGATATGCAAAACCTCTTTTATGGCAATAATCATGTACCTAATACCTTTTGCCACCTTCGGCTGCAATTTTGCATCCTCATAGTCGACACTAGAACAAGTATCTGTGTCGGTATCTGTGTCAGCGACCTGGGTTATGGGGCGCTTTTGAGACCCTGAAGGTCCTGGCACCACAGGGACAGGCACGGACTGGCTACTTGACTGATCCCTAGCTTCAGCCTTGTCTAATCTTTTATGCAGGAGATTTACATTTGCATTCAAGACATTCAGCATATCCACCCAGTCCGGTGTCGGCATTGCCGACGGCGACCTGACTTTCAAGCACTCCCCCTCCACATTAAGCGAGCCTTCCTCATCAAACATGTCGACACACACGTACCGACACACTGCACACACCCAGGGAAACTTTTTCTGAAGACAGTATCCCCTGAAAGGCCCTTTGGAGAGACAGAGAGAGAGTATGCCAGCACACACCCCAGCGCAACAACCTGGAGACCAACACAGAATGCTTTTCCCCAGCAGCGCTGTATTATACTTTATCCGCCAATTATGTGCCCCCCCCCCCTCTTTTTAAACTCCCTTCACCGTGTGTAAGCAGGGGAGAGTCCGGGGAGCATCCTCTCAGCGTTCTGTGGAGAGAGAAATGGCGCTGGTGAGTGCTGAGGGAGAAGCCCCGCCCCCTCGGCGGCGGGCTTCTGTCCCGCTCAAAATCGTGTAAAATGGCGGGGGCTCAATTATATACATGTACATGTTCTTGCTTCTGTTCTTCTGGCTCTGTGAGGAGAACGGCGGCGTGGCTCCGGGGGTGGACGCCCAGGAGGAACCCGTGTTCACCCCCTCTGAAGCTAATGGTGTCCAGTAGCCAAGGAAGCAGAGCCTATCAGTTAAGTAGATCTGCCCCTCTCTCCTCAGTCCCTCGATGCAGGGAGCCTGTTGCCAGCAGTGCTCCCTGTGAAAAAGTAAAAATCCAAACAAAAATGCTTTCTGTAGCAAAGAACTCAAGAGAGCTCCCTGCAGTGCGCCCTTCATCCTCTGGGCACAGTGTAAAACTGAGGTCTGGAGGAGGGACATAGAGAGAGGAGCCAGTGCACACCCAGAATCCAAAGCTTTCTTAAAAGTGCCCTATCTCCTGCGGAGCCCGTCTATTCCCCATGGTCCTTACGGAGTCCCCAGCATCCTCTAGGACGTTAGAGAAATGAAAGGTCTAGTAGTTATGGAATTCAGAGGTAAATCAGGAACAATCAGACAATGGCTATTCACACATTGAAGATAAAGAGCTCATTAATATATGTGGAAGAAAGGTTTAGGAGTGGCTCTCCCCGAACTCCGAAGGTTTATGTTATTTAGGAAGGACACTACTTGTAACCCTTGTTCAATTATTAAACAGACCTAGCATACGTTCCAGAAATGGAAACAATGTTCAGAAAATGACAGGAATATGTAGATCATGAAAATTTTATATGTCACTTTCACGATTTGTTTGTCTTCTTCATATACCCAGCAGAACCTCAATCGAATCCAAAGATCAGTGTACAAAGACGTAGGTACATGTATGTGTGAAATGTTCGTCGCAAATCAGACATTATAGGCCAAAGCACTGTCCCAGCATACTCTATAGGTTGAATGTTGTCCCACACCCAACCAGTGGTCCCGTGACCGCCGAGTGCATATAGAGGATTTCTCGTCCTCCTCCCTGTCTTCCCCAAATATAGACAAGTGTCTGATTTGCGAAATGAATACATACTTGTGTCTAGGTCACAGATTATTGTCTGAAATATTTTTTTTTCTTATGTTAATAATTGATGGCAGTTATTGTTTACTGCCAAAGGGTGGACTGCCAAAGTAAAAAATATTACATAGAAAGAACATACAAACTCTACATACATATAAGTCGCTATACTTGCAAATACGCGCAGCGAGCACAGCAATATATGTTAACACACGCATTTACACAGACATGCCACAGAGATGGATTCAACACTTATTTCATACAGTACATAATTATAATAATATCAAGCGCCAGACATCATAATGATTTAATATTATATAATGAAGTAATGTCATGTATGTGTATTATTTGAACGAAGCAAGATAGACCTGTCATATTTACTATTAAAGCAACCAAATTAATGTGTAGATTCATTTGATACTTGTTATTAAGTTGTAGGACATTGCAACAAGGAGTTATGATTAAATGTATGAAAGCTAAAATCACTCTTATTAGGATGGTGGACAGGAAGCTCAGGCTAGCCCTTTTTGATGTCTTCAAGGTTGAACCTGTTTAGCATACAAATAAACTAGTGACTCATGAATGAGAAAGTTCCCTCCCCCAAAACTAGATAACACATTGCAGAGACACACAGTTCTCAGTTGACGTTTTGTATCAGACGATGATGGAGTTGCTGCCAGATCAGTTCCTGTACTTATTTGCTGAGAGAGAGAGATATTAAGAGGATGCATTGAAAGATATGGTAATTGTATCGCTGGCCTGTAACTGTATGTATGTATGTATGTATGTATGTATGTATGTATGTATTAACTGCTTACTGTATGAGTTGTAACCATGTAACTATAGGTATACTGTACAATGTAATATATTGAATCCATATCCTTTTAATAACACATGTATACATCAATGAGCTTTGGAACTCAGATAATGTGTGGGTGTATTGTTTTCTCTTATGGGATGCAGTGTTTTGCTATGTATAGCACACATTCATGGCACATGGTAATAAGAGATGCAGGCATTTACAATATATATTAGAGCGGGCATTTTAAATATTTGTTAGAAAGCAATTTGGTATTTACAGTCCCTAAATTGATCATCATACACAGTTCTTCCTTATTGATTCTGGAAATGAAATCACCTCCTCTCCAATTCTTTTTAACCTCTTTTAGTCCAGTAAACTTGAGTAGGGCAGGGTTTGAGTTATGGAATTCTTTAAAATGTTGGGATAATGGATGATCAGAAGACCTTTTTCCTTTTTTTCTTTGTACCACCGTGCATACTTTAAAGCATTGGGAATATGCTACATCTCCCCATTAACTCCGATTGACAAGCCGTGAGCCAATTGGAAGCCAGGCCAGAGGACCAATGGGAAATTATCCCACCCTACCAGGACACTTTAAATCCCGCAATTCAAACACACAAATGACTCCCAGAGGAAGACCTTAATAGGTCGAAACGCGTCAGTGCCACCTATTTAACTATATTGGACTGAGGACGAACGTTCACTGTAAAGAAGGACAACGCAGCGCATCTTGTCTGCAAACCATCCGGTCACGTGATCCGGAGTCCCGGAAGCAACCGGTTGCTAAGTGATGGAAGAAGCCCGAGACAGCGTGTGGTGGAAGGCGGAGGGGAAAGGAGAAGGTAAGTCCCCGTAGGAGGTGGAGAGGCACGGCCAGCCGCTCGGAGAGTTCCGGCAGCGTCCACTTCGGCTCCGTGACAGGCGCGCACCACAGGCTAACAGCCCCACAGAGCGTGTCTGAACCAGGCACTCCACTGTGGGACGCAAGGCAGGAGGAAGCACGCCAGTCCGGGGATCTTAATTCTCCACTCTAACCAAAGCCTACACTATTACTGTCCACTGTGTATCACTGTACAAGGGAACAATCTACTCCAGAGCACAGACCAGCGGGACGCTGCAGTCTGTACAGACTTAACATATTCTTTGGACTTTAGTATACCTTTTGTGGCATTTTTTCTTCTTTTTCCTTTTATTCTGCATAATTGCATCATTGCTTTTTCAATTGAACCTTGCATTTTTTACAAATGAGCTCAAGCCAGGAGTGTGCCTGAGGCACCCATTGACTATACAAACTGAGTTTTCTATCTTTTGGGAAAGACATCATCTTAGCAGCTTGAAATATATGAAATAAATAACATAAGTGCATTACCTGTCTTTTCATTTAGTGCCTTTAGGTTTATACACAACCCTACAACTGAACCATTTACAACCAACATTAGGGGTTGAGCGCAGGTTCCCTGTGGATTTATTCACATCTGTGTACTCATGCACATCAGGTAAGGTCGCAATTTTTCTCTGAAACCACACCGACAAGGCAGATATTTGAACCTTGAGGGAGGCCAGACGCAGGCCTAAGTCCAGGCCCTGCTGAAGAAAAGCCAACAACTTGGCTATACTAAACTTGGAAGCATCATAATCGTTAGATGCGCACCAAACACAGTAAGAATGCCAGACCCTATAGTAAATCCGAGCCTAAGCCGGTTTCCGGGCCCGCAACATAGTTTGAATGACCGCCTCAGAAAACCTTTTAGCCCTTAAGATGGAAGCTTCAAGAGCCACGCCGTCAAAGACAGCCGGGCTAGGTCCTGGTAGACACAGGGGCCCTGAACGAGGAGGTCTGGGCGTTGTGGAAGTAGAATTGAACGCTCTGACGATAGGCCTTGCAGGTATGAGAACCAGTGCCGTCTGGGCCACGCTGGAGCTATGAGAAGCAGAATTCCTTTTTCTTGCATGAACTTCCGAATTACCCTGGGCAGGAGTGACACCGGAGGGAACACGTACGGCAGCCGAAACCTCCACGGTACCGCCAGTGCATCCACGAATGCTGCTTGAGGATCCCTCGTCCTTGCTCCGAAGACCGGAACCTTGTGATTGTGTCGAGACGCCATCAGATCTACGTCTGGAAGGCCCCACCTTTCCACTAGGAGTTGAAACACTTCTGGGTGGAGGCCCCACTCGCCGGCATGCACGTCCTGACGACTGAGAAAGTCAGCTTCCCAATTCAGGACTCCCAGAATGAATATTGCCGGTAGATGGTGTTCTGCCCACTGTAGAATCCGTGAGACTTCCTTCATTGCTAGCCGGCTTCGAGTGCCGCCTTGATGATTTATGTAAGCCACTGTGGTGGCGTTGTCCGACTGTACTTGAACAGGACGGTTCTGAATTAAATGCTGGGCTAGGTTCAAGGCATTGAAGACCGCCCGCAACTTCAGAATATTGATCGAGAGGCGGGACTCCTCCTTGATCCACCGCCCCTGAAGGGAGTGTTGCTCCAGCACCGCGCCCCAACCTCTTAGACTGGCATCTGTCGTCAACAGGACCCAGTCGGATATCCAGAACGGACAGCCCCTGCACAGTTGTTGGTCCCGGAGCCACCAGAGCAGCGACAGACGGACCTCCGGAGTCAATGAGATCATTTGAGACCTGATCCGGTGAGGCAGGCCATCCCATTTGGCTAGAATCAGCCTCTGGAGAGGGCGAGAGTGAAATTGAGCGTACTCCACCATGTCGAATGCTGACACCATGAGGCCCAGCACCTGCATCACCGAATGTATCGACACTTGCGGACGAGATAGGAAGCAACGAATCCTGTCCTGAAGTTTCAGGACTTTCTCCTGAAACAGAAACAACCACTGGTTGCGAGTGTCCAATAGTGCTCCCAAATGCACCATGCTCTGAGCAGGGATCAGGGATGACTTCTTCCAGTTGATGAGCCACCCATGGGCTTGCAGAAACCGGACCGTCACATCTAGATGACGCAGGAGAAGTTCTGGGGAATTTGCCAGGATTAACAAGTCATCCAAATATGGCAGTATCCTGACCCCTTGACGGCGGAGTACCACCGTTATCACCGACATGACTTTTGTAAAGACTCGCGGAGCCGTTGTTAAACCAAAAGGTAACGCCCGAAACTGATAATGGCAGTTGCCAATCGCAAATCTCAGGTATTGCTGATGAGACACTGCTATAGGAATATGCAGGTAAGCATCCTGTATATTCAGGGAGACCATGAAGTCCCCAGGTTCCAAGGCCAGAACTATAGAGCGAAGGGTTTCCATTCGGAACTTGGAAACCTTCACAAACCTGTTCAATGCCTTGAGGTTGAGAATGGGCCGGGAGTATCCATTCGGTTTCGGGACTAGAAACAGCGGAGAATAGCACCCCCGGCCCCTCTGCGCAAGAGGCACCTGTACTACGACTCCTGTATCCAGGAGGGTCTGTACCACTGAATGTAGAGTGTTTGCCTTTGTCTTGTCCAACGGGACATCTGTCTGGCAAAATCGATGAGGGGGTCGGTTTTTGAAGGCTATGGCATAACCTCGAGTGACGACTTCCCGTACCCAGGCATCTGAAGTGGTCTTCAACCATTCCTGGGTATACCCTAGAAGCCGGCCCCCCACCGGGAGGCCCGCCCCGTCATGCGGCAGGCTTATCTGTCTTGGAAGCTGGCTGACGGGCCGCCCAGGCTCTTTTGGGCTTAGGCTTACCATGTTTGGAAGTGCGGGCCTGCTTATTGTACGCCTGACCTTTTGCTTTACCTGAAGGACGAAAGGGGCGAAAGGAAGTACCTTTAGCCTTCGACACAGAAGGAGCAGTACTTGGCAGAAAGGCAGTTTTGGCAGTAGCCAAGTCAGCCACAATCTTATTTAAATCCTCCCCAAACAGAATATCTCCCTTAAAAGGGAGTACCTCCAGGGTTTTTCTAGAGTCCAGTCCACAGACCAGGATCTCAGCCACAATATCCCGCGAGCCAGGACTGACGTAGTAGAGGCCTTGGCTGCCAGGATACCGGCATCAGAAGCCGCCTCTTTAATATAACGAGAAGCTGTGACAATATAAGACAAGCATTGTCTAGCATGGTCAGAGTAGGTTTCAGCATCTAACTCCAAGGCCCATGCTTCAATGGCCTCTGCAGCCCAAGTAGCTGCAATAGTGGGCCTTTGTGCAGCACCCGTGAGGGTGTAAATCGCTTTCAGACAACCCTCCACACGTTTATCCGTAGGCTCTTTTAGAGACGTGACGGTGGTGACCGGCAGAGCTGAGGAAACCACCATCCTAGCCACATGTGAGTCCACTGGAGGAGGCGTTTCCCAATTCTTAAGACAGCTACGGCGCGAGGGGATAGCAAGCCAGAATCTTCTTTTGAGGTACAAACTTCGTACCCGGGTTTTCCCAGGGTTCCTGACGTATATCAATTAGGTGGTCAGAGTGATGTAAAACTTGTTCAATCACCTTCTGACGCTTGAACCGATCTGTTTTTTTAGGAGGAACGGATGGCTCGGGATCATCCGTAATCTGTAAAATTAACTTAATAGCCTCCAAAAGATCAGGAACATCCACATGTGAACCACCCTCCCCATCAGCCGCATCTGAGTCAGAACCTGTGGGGTCAGTGTAAGTGCCGTCTTCATCCAACGAGGTGTCAGTGACAGCCGTGGATTGTGAGGAGACAAGCGCTCACTTAGAGGACCCCTTAGACGTAGGCGAGCGACGGACAGACTTTTTAGTAGTCAGGGACTGGTTCAACTTCTTTATTTGAGCAGATAAATCGTCCGCCCACGGCGGGTTAGCTGCAGGGACCACAAACGGTTGCACCGGCATTGGGGGTCCCATAGGGGGTGTTAGTTTATGAACTAGCGTATGCAGAAGCGTGGAAAAAGCGGCCCACGGCGGGTCATTATTTGCCCCCGTTGCCACCGTCCCACTGGGGGGCAAGGAGCCCCCAGAACCAGAGCCCAAAGCTGCTATATTCTCCTCATAGGTATCTGTGGCTTCAGCAACACCGGCAGTGTGTTCAGCCACAGAACCGTTACCCTCAGAAGCCGACATGATATAATTTGCAGTATCAGGTAACACAGTACAATTTGTCAGCAGCACAATACCTCTAGCCCAAACCCCTGCGCAGTGTAGTCAGCACCAGCAGAGATAAAGGAGAGATATGGTGACTAAATCACAGAGAAAAATACGTAATACAGTATATCTTTGTGAAAATTCTATATTAGATAAAACCTGAGGCACCAAGCCCCCTCAGGTTATAGAATATAGGGATAGCAGGTTGAGTGAAAGACACGAAATGGACACCACTCAGCTATCAAATGCACACACAAATAGTCACAGTCTGTACAATGCAGAGGTTATTACTAACAATAATACTGCACTGGACTAGCTTACACAGCTATATAACAATAGATATAACAGTACACAGTAAGAACTGGATGTATATCACAGGGTAATTGTACTAGGAAACCCCGACTAAGTGCACTCTTTCTTAACTAACACTGACTAAAAAAGGCAGGTAGAATACTTAAGTGTCTTGTAAAGTCACAGCACTGACAACCAGGCGGCTTTACATAGGATGATTTGCCCAAGCATTCCCAGGAACAGTGAGCTGAGGGATAATGGCGCCGCAGACACTGCCAGGGAGTGAGGGAGAGACAGATATGCTGCTCCAGGGCGGGAACATTTGCAGAAAATGGCGCCCTGGGGCTGGGGGAGGGGCTTCAGGTCCAAGCTCTATCCCCCTGCTGGCAAAACCACCGGGTACTGCGGGCTCTAATAAAACGGTTTATAGAGAAAACCTGACCTGTCCCATGCCCTGGTGATCTAGTGGGATCGCCTGTACTGCCACAGTGTCCACCGCCAGCGCCTCCCACTGACCACGCCGGATAACGATAAAGACCGGGTCCCGCAAGCGGACCCACTTACCACCTTCCGAAGCGCGGCTACGCGATCCCGGAGAGCCCCCGTCGTGTGTGCCTGACAAGAAGAAAACCGGAGCCTCCTGCTGTAGTTACCCGGCAACCAGGGCTCGGGAGTGTACAGCGCCGCTGGGGAGAGCCGAAGCTGCAGCCGTGAATGTCCACTGACATGTAACACTGTTGCTGCCCTTGAAGTCTTCACTTTTCTCCTCAGAAAAAAAGCTCTTCTTAGGGCTGCCTGGAGCAGCCCCTCTGTTAAGTGCCTGCTACTGCAGCACCAACTACAAAACTGAGATCCTGTGCAGGGAGGCAGGGTGATATAGGAGGCGGCGCTATGCATTCTGGGAACAGTCAAAGCTTTGAGCCTGTTGGTGCCTCGGATCAAGATCCTACTCTACACCCCATTGTCCATTCCTTGTGGAGCCCAGTGTACCCCGCAGCAGAAATCAGTTTACACGCACTCCTAAATTAACTACAGCATTCAATTGCTGAAAAAAATGACTTTTTTGTCACTGTTGTTGAAAAAATTTAAATATCAGACATTTCTCACCTTTTAAGAGCCCCAAATATTTAGCTTTTGCCCAGTAATACACATTTATACTCTTATCCATTATTTCTCTAGCATTCATATGGGATACTGGGGTTCACTTAATACGATGGGGTATAGATGGGGTCCAAAGGAGCTGGTGCACTTTAAATTTCTTCAACTGGGTGTGCTGGCTCCTCCCCTCTATGCCCCCTCCCACAGGCAGTTTAGAAAAAAGTGCCCTCACGCAGAACCGGATTAACAATGGGTCGGATGGAGTTGCAGCTCCAGGCCCCCCATTGAAAATAGGCCCACAGGACCCCCAAACCTCAGGAGAATACGGTACCTAGGCTGATAGCTGTGGGTCTCCTCTTTCCAGGGCTACCAGATGTTTGAAAATCGGCCCTGGGGAACCGGAGATATCCGAATTGAAAGCAGTGGTCCCCATCCAAGCCTGTTAATCGCTCTTCCTAGCCAGATATCTCGAGTTCTGTCTGATTTAGAGTTTTTCAGATGATATAATCCAAAAGCTGTGACTCTTCGCTTTTGGTGGACACTGGCAGCTTGTCTCTACTATGCCCAGAACCACAGATAACAGCCTTCAAGCAGCTGGTCCCTGCTCCAGCTCCACACGGCTGATATGCAGTTTTATATTTTCATCGGTGGATTGCTCTGGCTCCTGAACTCTGATCCCCAAGTCCCCAGAACCTCCTAAAAGGCGAGACTCTCTAGTTTTTTTTATCCTATTCAAAGCTAAGAAAATAAGATTTTACTCACCGGTAAATCTATTTCTCGTAGTCCGTAGTGGATGCTGGGACTCCGTAAGGACCATGGGGAATAGCGGCTCCGCAGGAGACTGGGCACCACTAAAGAAAGCTTTAGGACTACCTGGTGTGCACTGGCTCCTCCCACTATGACCCTCCTCCAGACCTCAGTTAGGATACTGTGCCCGGAAGAGCTGACACAATAAGGAAGGATTTTGAATCCCGGGTAAGACTCATACCAGCCACACCAATCACACCGTATAACTCGTGATACTATACTCAGTTAACAGTATGAAATATAACTGAGCCTCTCAACAGATGGCTCAACAATAACCCTTTAGTTAGGCAATAACTATATACAAGTATTGCAGACAATCCGCACTTGGGATGGGTGCCCAGCATCCACTACGGACTACGAGAAATAGATTTACCGGTGAGTAAAATCTTATTTTCTCTGACGTCCTAAGTGGATGCTGGGACTCCGTAAGGACCATGGGGATTATACCAAAGCTCCCAAACGGGCGGGAGAGTGCGGATGACTCTGCAGCACCGAATGAGCAAACTCTAGGTCCTCCTCAGCCAGGGTATCAAACTTGTAGACTCTTGCAAAAGTGTTTGAACCCGACCAAGTAACAGCTCGGCAAAATTGTAAAGCCGAGACCCCTCGGGCAGCCGCCCAAGAAGAGCCCCTTTCCTCGTGGAATGGGCTTTCACAGATTTAGGGTGCGGCAGTCCAGCCGCAGAATGTGCATGTTGAATCGTGCTACAGATCCAGCGAGCAATAGTCTGCTTAGAAGCAGACTATTTGTTGGGTGCATATAGGATAAATAGCGAGTCAGTTTTCCTGACTCCAGCCGTCCTGGAAACATATTTTTCAGGGCCCTGACTACATCCAGTAACTTGGAATCCTCCAAGTCCCAAGTAGCCGCAGGCACCACAATAGGTTGGTTCACATGAAACACTGATACCACCTTAGGAAGGAATTGGGAACGAGTCCTCAATTCCGCCCTATCCATATAAAAAAATCAGATAAGGGCTTTTGCATGATAAAGCCGCCAATTCTGATACATGCCTGGCCGACGCCAAGGCCAACAGCATGACCACTTTCCACGTGAGGTATTTTAGCTCCACGGATTTAAGTGGCTCAACCCAATGCGACTTCAGGAAATCCAACACCACGTTGAGATCCCACGGTGCCACTGGAGGCACAAACGGGAGCTGACTATGCAGCACTCCCTTAACAAAAGTCTGAACTTCAGGCAGTGAAGCCAGTTCTATTTCGGAAGAAAATCGATAGAGCCGAAATCTGGACCTTAATGGAACCCAATTTTAGGCCCATAGTCACCCCTGACTGTAGGAAGTGCAGAAATCGACCTAGCTGAAATTCCTCCGTTGGGGCCTTCCTGGCCTCACAGCACGCAACATATTTCCGCCATATGCGGTGATAATGGTTTGCGCTCACTTCTTTCCTAGCTTTAATTAGCGTAGGGATAACTTCCTCCGGAATGCCCTTTTCCTTCAGGATCCGGCGTTCAACCGCCATGCCGTCAAACGCAGCCGCGGTACGTCTTGGAACAGACAGGCCTCCTGCTGCAGCAGGTCCTGTCTGAGCGGCAGAGGCCATGGGTCCTCTGAGATCATTTCTTGGAGTTCTGGGTACCAAGCTCTTCTTGGCCAATCCGGAACAATGAGTTCTTACTCCTCTCCTTCTTATTATTCTCATTACCCTGGGTATGAGAGGCAGAGAAGGGAACACATACACCGACTGGTACACCCACGGTGTTACCAGAGCGTCCACAGCTATCGCCTGAGGGTCCCTTGACCTGGCGCAATATCTTTTTAGCTTTTTGTTGAGGCGGGACGCCATCATGTCCACCTGTGGCCTTTCCCAACGGTGTACAATCATTTGGAAGACTTCTGGATGAAGTCCCCACTCTCCCGGGTGGAGGTCGTGCCTGCTGAGAAAGTCTGCTTCCCAGTTGTCCACTCCGGGAATGAACACTGCTGACAGTGCTAACACATGATTTTCCGCCCATCGGAGAATCCTTGTGGCTTCTGCCATCGCCATCCTGCTTCTTGTGCCGCCCTGTCGGTTTACATGAGCGACCGCCGTGATGTTGTCTGACTGGATCAGCACCGGCCGGTGTTGAAGCAGGGTCTAGCCTGACTTAGGGAATTGTAAATGGCCCTTAGTTCCAGAATATTTATGTGTAGGGAAGTCTCCTGACTTGTCCATAGTCCTTGGAAGTTTCTTCCCTGTGTGACTGCCCCCCAGCCTCGAAGGCTGGCATCCGTGGTCACCAGGACCCAGTCCTGTATGCCGAATCTGCGGCCCTCTAAAAGATGAGCACTCTGCAGCCACCACAACAGCGACACCCTGGCCCTTGGAGACAGGGTTATCCGCCGATGCATCTGAAGATGCGACCCGGACCACTTGTCCAACAGATCCCACTGGAAGATCCTTGCATGGAACCTGCCGAATGGAATTTCTTCGTAAGAAGCTACCATCTTTCCCAGGACTCGCGTGCATTGATGCACCGACACCTGTATTTGTATTAGGAGGTCTCTGTCTAGAGACGACAACTCCTTGGACTTCTCCTCCGGGAGAAACCCTTTTTTCTTGTTCTGTGTCCAGAACCCTACCCAGGAACAGTAGACGCGTCGTAGGAACCAGCTGCGACTTTGGAATATTCAGAATCCAGCCGTGCTGTTGTAGCACTTCCCGAGATAGTGCTACTCCGACGAACAACTGCTCCCTGGACCTCGCCTTTATAAGGAGATCGTCCAAGTACGGGATAATTATTTCGGCCATTACCTTGGTAAATACCCTCGGTGCCGGGGACAGACCAACGGCAACGTCTGGAATTGGTAATGACAAACCTGTACCACAATTTTGAGGTACTCCTGGTGAGGAGGGTAAATAGGGGCATGCAGGTAAGCATCCTTGATGTCCAGTGATACCATGAAATTCTCCAGGCTTGCAATAATCGCCCTGAGCGATTCCATTTTGAACTTGAACCTTCGTATATAAGTGTTCAAGGATTTCAATTTTAGAATGGGTCTCACCGAACCGTCTGGTTTCGGTACCACAAACATTTTGGAATAGTAACCCCGGCCTTGTTGAAGGAGGGGTACCTTGATTTCACCTGCTGGAAGTACAGCTTGCGGAACCTAGGGATCCACCTGTGGGCAAGCCCACTGGTCCCTGAAGTTCCCGAGACGCGCCCCCACCGCACCTGTCTCCACCTGTGGAGCCCCAGCGTCATGCGGTGGACTCAGAGGAAGCGGGGTAAGATTTTTGATCCTGGGAACTGGCTGTCTGGTGCAGCTTTTTCCTTCTTCCCTTGTCTCTGTGCAGAAAGGAAGCGCCTTTGACCCGCTTGCTTTTCTGAAGCCGAAAGGACTGTACCTGAAAATACGGTGCTTTCTTAGGCTGTCAGGAAACCTGAGGTAAAAAATTTTCTTCCCAGCTGTTGCTGTGGATACGAGGTCCCAGAGACCATCCCCAAACAATTCCTCACCCTTATAAGGCAGAATCTCCATGTGCCTTTTAAAGTCAGCATCACCTGTCCACTGCCGGGTCTCTAATACCCCCCTGGCAGAATGGACATTGCCTTAATTCTGGATGCCAGCCGGCAAATATCCCTCTGTGCATCCCTCATATATAAGACGACGTCTTTAATATGCTCTATGTTAGCAAAATATTATCTCTGTCTAGGGTATTAATATTGACAGGGTATCAGACCACGCTGCAGCAGCACTATTCATGCTGAGGCAATTGCAGGTCTCAGTATAGTACCTGAGTGTGTATGTACAGACTTCAGGATAGCCTCCTGCTTTTTATCAGCAGGCTCCTTCAAAGTGGCCGTATCCTAAGACAGCAGTGCCACCTTTTTTGACAAACGTGTGAGCGCCTTATCCACCCTAGGGGATATCTCCCAACGTGACCTATCCTCTGGCGGGAAAGGGTACGCCATCAGTAACTTTTTAGAAATTACCAGTTTCTTATCGGGGGAACCCACGCTTCTTTACACACTTCATTCACTCATCTGATGGGGGAACAAAACACTGGCTGCTTTTTCTCCCCAAACATAAAACCCCTTTTATGTGGTACTTGGGTTCATGTCTGAAATGTGTAACACATTTTTCATTGCCGAGATCATGCAACGGATGTTCCTAGTGGATTGTGTATATGTCTCAATCTCGTCGACACTGGAGTCAGACTCCGTGTCGACATCTGTGTCTGCCATCTGAGGTAACGGGCGTTTTTTGAGCCCCTGATGGCCTTTGAGACGCCTGGGCAGGCGCGGGCTGAGAAGCTGGCTGTCCCACAGCTGTTATGTCATCCAGCCTTTTATGTAAGGAGTTAACATTGTCGGTTAATACCTTCCACCTATCCATCCACTCTGATGTCGGCCCCACAGGGGGCGACATCCCATTTATCGGCCTCTGCTCCGCCTCCACGTAACCTTCCTCATCCAACATGTCGACACAGCCGTACCGACATACCGCACACACACAGGGAATGCTCTGACTGAGGACAGGACCCCACAAAGTCCTTTGGGGAGACAGAGAGTATGCCAGCACACACCAGAGCGCTATATAATGCAGGGATTAACACTATAACTGAGTGATTTTTCCCCCAATAGCTGCTTGTATACACATATTGCGCCTAAATTTAGTGCCCCCCCTCTCTTTTTAACCCTTTGAGCCTGAAAACTACAGGGGAGAGCCTGGGGAGCTGTCTTCCAGCTGCACTGTGAAGAAAAAATGGCGCCAGTGTGCTGAGGGAGTTAGCCCCGCCCCTTTTTCGGCTGACTTTTCTCCCGCTTTTTTCAGGAATTCTGGCAGGGGTAATTTATCACATATATAGCCCTGGGACTATATATTGTGATGATTTGCCAGCCAAGGTGTCTTATATTGCCCTCAGGGCGCCCCCCCCCCCAGCGCCCTGCACCCATCAGTGACCGGAGTGTGAGGTGTGCATGAGGAGCAATGGCGCACAGCTGCAGTGCTGTGCGCTACCTTGTTGAAGACCGAGGTCTTCTGCCGCCGATTTTCCGGACCACTTCTTGCTTCTGGCTCTGAAAGGGGGACGGCGACGCGGCTCCGGGACCGAACGATCGAGGTCGGGTCCTGTGTTCGATCCCTCTGGAGCTAATGGTGTCCAGTAGCCTAAGAAGCCCAAACTATCTCCAGTCAGGTAGGTTCGCTTCTTCTCCCCTTAGTCCCTCGCTGCAGTGAGTCTGTTGCCAGCAGATCTCACTGTAAAATAAAAAACCTAAAATATACTTTCTTTCTAGGAGCTCAGGAGAGCCCCTAGTGTGCATCCAGCTCAGCCGGGCACAAGATTCTAACTGAGGTCTGGAGGAGGGTCATAGTGGGAGGAGCCAGTGCACACCAGGTAGTCCTAAAGCTTTCTTTAGTTGTGCCCAGTCTCCTGCGGAGCCGCTATTCCCCATGGTCCTTACGGAGTCCCAGCATCCACTTAGGACATCAGAGAAATATATTTTCAGGAACTTGAGATATCTGCAGTCAAGCAAGCTGCCCTCCCACCTGAAAATTATGAATATTAAGCCCACTCCACTATCCACCCCTCCCCTACGTATTAAACACCCCCTACCACCCTGGAAGTCATGTACCAGGGCTTCTTCATTCAGCCCAATGCCCCCTTCTACAGTTTAGCCCCATCTGTGGAGTAAAGGAGTAATTAGCAGAAATTACTGCTCCAGGTCCTACATGCTGAGCAGAAGATAGAACACCCCCTACCGGCCACGAGACATCAAAGCAGCCGCTGGTAGCACCCCCCACCCCTACCGCTAGAGGATGGGTAGGGGGCCTAGTGCATTGCTGTGCCCTGGGGCCTTCACTGCTGTTAAGATGGCCCTGTGCAGAAGTCCCAACCACCCCACGCACGGCCTATCTTAAACTCTGCGGGGTCTGACTTATCACTTTGTCCTCATGATTGAATCCTCCCGTCTCTGCTCAAGGAGCCCGGCCCACATCCTATGCTCCGCCCCCAATCCCGCCTATAGCTCCGCCCCCTCATCAGGCAACAGAAGAGTTATGGCTCATTCAGACTCTGGCTGGGCTGCTGGTAAATCCCCTGTGTGTGTCCCACTCCCGGTCTGTAGCATCGCCCACCATAATTGGGGGCATGGCCAATGCAAGGTCAGCGGGTGACTGGTCAGGGACAAGCTGTATCCAGTACATCAGCTGCTGTGCTTCGCCCAATGGACTGTCCTGCCGCTGCAACGCCGAGGAGATTCCTGATATGTGCAGGAATTCCTCAGCAGTGTCTGCTGTGATCCTGTTGGCTGAGTGACACATCACTCACAGTCACTCAGCCAATCCCCACTCCCACACACTGACTGCCCGGGCATGAGGCTGAAGGATGAAATTGCAGGCAGAAGTTCAACCTGAACACACACGGAAAAAGGTAAGTGTAGTGTCAGTGTGTCACACACTATTATGCAGTATGTGAGTGTATAGTCTGTACAGGGTAATCACTTTTTTCTCTTATGTCCTAGAGGATGCTAGGGTCCACATTAGTACCATGGGGTATAGACGGGTCCACCAGGAGCCATTGGCACTTTAAGAGTTTGAGAGTGTGGGCTGGCTCCTCCCTCTCGCCCCTCCTACCAGACTCAGTTTAGAAAATGTGCCCGAAGGAGCCGGTCACAACTAGGGGAGCTCTACAGAGCTTCTTTAGTAAAGTTTTTTTTTTTTTAGAGTTTATTATTTTAAGCCTCCCTGCTTCGTGGGACTAAATCTATGCAGCTCCGAAGCCATTACAGGGGGCGGAGCTTACTCAGAGCGGGACCAGCAGCATTTTGGCGCCTTCCTCTGCTTACTGCTGCAGCAGCAAGGACACACAGCCCCTCCAGGATACACAGGAAACTGGTACAGGGGTGTATAACGGGAAAGCCGCTATTGTATACAATCTAGTGTCCTGAAAAGGACAAGTAATCCATTTCTACTGTGATATACATATATTCAGCCTGCAGCTTTCCTGAGTCTGACAGGCTGGGGTGTGCTGTCCTCCTCTCACTCTAGATCTCCATCTCACACACAGTAAAGGCAGGCTTGTTATTGTACACGTGTGTGTTGTTTACTGTAATTATGGTCAAACACTCATTATGCAACGTTTGTTACACCAGATTCTCCCCTTCTACAACTTGTTCCCTATCGTGTGACCAATGCAGTCAGTCTTCCCAAGTTAGTGTGGAGACTGGGGGGGAAGAAGGGTCAGGAGCCATCCTGGCTCGGTGCCATAAAAACAATGATGGCAGACATGTCATCTCAGCTCAATGCAAATAAACAGACAACACAACAACTGCAACAGGCTGTTGCAGACCTGGCTGCTAAGGCTGATGAAAGACAGCCTCCCCTCCCTAGTTCAGGGCCACTTAAACATGGGCTGCCTGCTCAATTCAGGAGGAGGAATTGGAACCTGATATAGAATATTCCACTTATGCACAGAGTATTGAGCCCCTCATTATTGCTATCAGGGATGTATTAAAAATCTCTTTGGAAGAGGCTGCTGCACCGCAGTTGTTTCCCAGCAAAGAAAAAGCTCAGCATCACATTCCCTGATTCTCCGGAACTAGATGAGGTTTTTAAAACAAGCCTGGAAAAATCCTGATAAAAGATATCAGGTTACAAGGAGGTTTTTACGCTCTTTTCCATTTACACCGGAGGATAGGAAAAATTGTGAAGAACCCCCAGCCGTAGATGTATCGGTCTCCCGCCTCTCTAAACCGGTGGTATTTCCTGCCCCGGGTCCTTTCAGCTCAAGGACTCTGGGGATAGGAAAATAGAAACTACACTAAAGTCTATTTACACAGCAGCTGGCATATCAGAAAGACCTGTGATAGCGGGTTGCTGGATGTCTCATGCCATCCATAACTGGGCGACTCACATTCAAGAGGGCCTTGCAGGGGATATGCCCCTGGTCAATATGGTGACCCTCCTAAAACACATTCAAGACACTGCACGCGTGCTGTGTGACTCTCTCAAGGAGATAGGCACTATTAATGACAGAACTACTGCCATAGCAGTGTCGGCGCGCAGAGCTCTGTGACCGAGTCAGTTGATTGCGTTCGCGGATTCCAAGCGCAGTGTGGAGTTTCTCCCTTTCTCAGGGGAGTGGCTCTTCGGGGATGAGTTAGATACTTGGATTTCTAAGGTAACTGCAGGGAAATCTACGTTTCTACCCTCTGGGACCCCGCCGGCTAGGCGTTCCTACCCAGGGCCGTCTACCCAGTCCTTTCGGCCCACCAGATTCAGATCAAGAGCCAGAGGTGGCTCCAATGCGGCACGAGGCACCAGAGGTAACACAAGAAAACCAACTGCTGCTGTTTCCCAGGAACCAAGCACCAGTTTAGCTTCAGCAAAAGCTTCAGCATGACGGTGCCTCCCCACCCTGAGGGGATCTCAAGGTGGGAGCTCGTCTGCATAACTTCAGCTGCACCTGGGAAGGCTCCTGCCAGGATACCTGGGTAAGGGACCTCATTTCTCAGGGCTACAAGCTGGAGTTTGAGTGCGCTCCTCCCAAACGATTTTTCAAATCAAACTTACCAGTTTTGGAGGATACACGAGTTACGCTACAACATGCCATCCTAAAGTTGGTCCAGTCCCAAGTCATTGTTCCAGTGCCACAACAACAACAGGGAAAGGGTTACTACACCAACCTGTGTGTGGTACCAAAGCCAGACGGTTCGGTAAGGCCCATTTTGAATCTAAAGTCCTTGAACCCTTATCTCAGGGTTTTCAAGTTCATGATGGAATCCTTGCGAGCAGTGATTGCGGGTCTGGAAGAACGAAAGTTCATGGTCTCGCTGGAAATAAAATAGGATTTTGGTACTTACCGGTTAATCCTTTTCTCCTAGTCCGTAGAGGATGCTGGGGACTCCAAAAGGACCATGGGGTATAGACGGGATCCGCAGGAGCTTGGGCACACTTAAAAGACTTAATCTGGGTGTGAACTGGCTCCTCCCTCTATGCCCCTCCTCCAGACCCTAGTTATAGGAACTGTGCCCAGGAGAGACGGACATTTAGAGGAAAAGATTTTTGTTTAAACTAAGGGCTACAAACATACCAGCCCACACCACAAACATACCGTACAACCGGAGTAACTTTAAACCAGATAACAGTATGAATTAACACCAGCAAGAAGCTGAAACAAGAAATACACAACCCGTGTATAAACTAATTTAACCAGCAAGAAAATACTGCAAGTAATAGTCCGCACTGGGACGGGCGCCCAGCATCCTCTACGGACTAGGAGAAAAGGATTTACCGGTAAGTACCAAAATCCTATTTTCTCTTACGTCCTAGAGGATGCTGGGGACTCCAAAAGGACCATGGGGATTATACCAAAGCTCCAGAACGGGCGGGAGAGTGCGGACGACTCTGCATCAAACTTGTAGAGCATAGCAAAAGCGTTTGATCTCGACCAAGAATCCGCTCGGCAAAGTTGAACTGCCGAGACTCCTCGGACATCCACCCAAGAAAAACCCATCTTCCCAAAAGAATGGACTCCACCTACTTCGGTGACGGCAATTCAGCCGTAGAACGAACATGCCAAACCGCATCACATATTCAGCGTGTAACGGACTGCGTAACGCAGTCTCCCAAACCATGCTGGGAACATACCAGCCAAACAGAGCCTCTGTTTCTCCAAACTGAGCCAAATTGACAACCTACATACTCAAATCCCTGGCCAGATCGAGGGAATTTGAATCAGCTAAAGCCTAAGTAACCACTGACATCAAAATAGGAAGATTTCAGCTAAACACAGAAACCACTCTTGGTAGAACTACCAACCGAGTACCCAATTCCTCTCTATCCACCTGAAAGATCAACAAGGCTCTTGTGAGACAAAACCACCACTTCCGACACCCGCCTCGCGGACATCAAAGCCAATAGCCTGACCACGTTCCAAGAGAGAAATTTTGTAAAGAAACTTATTAGGCTTGCCTCCACACCGGCTTGTAACGTATGGATAAGCACGACCTAGCTGAAAGTCCTCAATAGGAGCCTTCCTGGATACACACCGAGACACAAAATTACTCCAACTACGGTAGTAACGCTTTGCCGTTAGTTCTTTCCTAGCCTGAAGAATCGAGGAAACAACTTCCCTGGGAACACCCGTTCGGCTTAGGATCTGGCATTCAACCGCCCCGCCGTCAGACGCGGTAAGTCCCGATACACGCCCTGATCTTGTTGCAACATTACCTCACGTAGAGGAAGAGGGCAGTAATCTTCTATGAGTAAACCATGAAAACTGGATAGCCAACCCTCGCTGGCTAGCCCGGATTCAAGAGGATCACCGGAACCTTTGATCATCTTACGCTTACCACTGTCAGAAAAGTGAAAGCGGAGAGGCCACAAAGACCGACTAAAAACACCCACGGTGTCACGAGGATATCCACTGCTATATCTTGACTGTTCCTTGACCTGGACCAATCTCCTTGAGGCCCCTCGTTGAGGCGAGACGCCAACATGTCCAATCGTGACACTCCTCAAAGATTTGTCACGTCTGGGAAAGCTTCTCGATGATGACTGAATTTTTCCCGGCTGGATATCGTGTCAGCAGAGGAAATCTATTTCTCCGTTGTTTACCTCCGGAACGAAGACTGCTAATATAGCGTTTACCAGACTTCCCACTCAACTGCATCTTCCGCCATTGCCGCTTTGCTCCTTGTTCCACCAATAGCGGTATACGTACGCCACTGCTGACAAGTCGTCTGGCAGAACTAACACAGGCAGAACACGAAGAATACGTTCATCTAAAATAACTCAATTCAAGAAAGCTTACAGCAGACAAGTTACCCAACTTGACCTTATCCTCTGGAAATACGTCCCTTGCAACGGACTGCTCCCCAGTTCGGAGATCTGTATGCACGGACACCAGGATCTAAACCTGGATCCCTAACCTTCATTCCTCTAGAAGAAAAGAACCGAGCAGACACCACAGGAGCGATGTCCTGGCCGTTTGGATTATATTCTGGTTCGTGCGCAGGTGAAACCCAGACCGCATTTCCAACCGGTCTCATGAAAACCACTCTGGTATTAGACCTGCTCACCGAAAAAGGCCTCTTAGGCCGCACCCATCTGTCCTATTAACGGAACATATTGATGAGGTGTCACCTCAAAGCCGATCCAACTCTGGATCCTCATACCTCCTTCCACAGGAAAAACGCCGAACCTTAACCGATCAGTGTCTACTCTGAAACCCACTTTTGACATCTGCGTCGATGGGAACAACAGCCAATCCCTGTGCCGAAGAACAGTCAGAGAGAAACAACGATTTGCACCTTCATACAGGGACAACCAGACAATGTCCTGACCTGACGCACCTCTGTATGGCGTCGCGCACTACCTCCCCTTCCAGAGGGGAAAGGCAAGACCTATTAGAAAACAACAGACAAAAGACACAATAAAGTGGCCCCTTAGCGCTAGTTGACAATTAATAATTAATACGTATGTTTATGCTATACCGTTTCCAAAGGATCAATCAAACGAGTAATCAAAGAAATCTGCAAGCAGCTCACTGTAGATAGGGGGACTTCTCTACCCCCTCAGTGCAATATGCTCAAAAAAAAAAAGGAAAAAACAGACAGCGCTAATAGATTTCTTTAATAAAATGTTTTTATTCATTAATTTTATCTAGATTTTTCTTTAGCTAAAATAGCCCTTTTCACCTACCTATAAATCTGATTCCACATATCACTTGTATATACAGGTTGAGTATCCCATATCCAAATATTCCGAAATACGGAATATTCCGAAATACGGACTTTTTTGAGTGAGAGTGAGATAGTGAAACCTTTGTTTTTTGATGGCTCAATGTACACAAACTTGGTTTAATACACAGTTATTAAAAATATTGTATTAAATGACCTTCAGACTGTGTGAATAAGGTGTATATGAAACATAAATGAATTGTGTGAATGTATACACACTCTGTTTAATGCACAAAGTTATAAAAAATATTGGCTAAAATGACCTTCAGGCTGTGTGTATAAGGTGCATATGTAACATAAATGCATTCTGTGCTTAGATTTAGGTCCCATCACCATGATATCTCATTATGACATGCAATTATTCCAAAATACGGAATAATCTGATATCCAAAATACCTCTGGTCCCAAGCAGTTTGGATAAGGGATACTCAACCTGTATTAAAATTCAAGCCAATAAAACAATAATACATCAATAATATATAATATAATACAATAGCTCTGTTCTGTATACTTGATTTTTCAATCCACCACTGAGACAATTGGATACAAATGCAACAAAATGTTTCCTTCCAATGCTGTAGAGGTCTCCAGCCTCTAAATTGATATTAGATTGCTCATTCAGCTTAGGATGGAAGCTTTTTTTCGGATTGTTGCTATATTAAATAACAGCTGTTACAATTCCTTATTTATTGGTCAGGGTGTATAATTAAGTTCCCAGATCCACACTCTACTGACCACAACACTTAGAACTTCCAGATGAATTAGTATATGATTTTGATAGCTGCTCCTTTTTATTTTGAAAGTGTCGCTGATTTAATGCACATCAGTAGTGGGTTAGTTGTTCATAAATTGATCTATATGGAAATAAACATGCTTTCCTCAAGACAATAATAAAAGTTCATGCAGCTCAGCTGGTATTCAGAACTAGTTCAGTATATGGCAGCAGCCAATTAATTGCTTATAGATTGACATGCAAAGATATATGCAATTGCTTTTGCTTATAGCGATGCTAAAAGTTCAGCTGATAATTTAAAAACATGGCCATGTTATATATTACCACTTTCCTCCTGGGTCAAAATTCTTTACTCACTCCCGGCTCTGGTGCTCGGATACCTTTTCATGAGCCTTATCCGGAGATCCTTTAGAATTCTTCCCAGCGTGTTGAGGTAGACTCGTGGTAGGCTGATCATAGGTGGGTAAAAACAATGAGACGCGTTTCTCCGCCTGTAAACGCTCGGCGGCTTCCTCAGTCGGATATTTCAAACTCTGCCGCCCTGCTCCTTTTTATCTCCGGTATCTCTCTAGTGCGTCTGCGCGCACTCATTGCGCTCCAAGCCTCGCCTTCTGTATATCGGCTATTGGCAATCAATCAGAGCTAACACTATGTGTTTAATTGTGCTTCAAGCCTCATTTTCCGTGTATCGGCTGTTAATCATTTAGCAAGGCTGTCACTATGCCGTTAATTGCGCTCCAAGTTCTATTGCTGAACATACATTCATCAACTGTTGGTAGAATTTATTCATCTAT